>NC_141697.1:1123142335-1123742335 GCF_964263255.1 Lissotriton vulgaris
AGAATCCAAGAGGTCTTCATCCCCCAACCAGTAGTGAGCCAGGTGGAGTGTTTGTAGAGTGGTGGAGAAACGGGATAGGGTTTCCACAAACTCTCAGCAATCCCCGCCTATGTGGGACGTACTGGAGGTAACAGGAGGGGTTCTTGCCCCCAAGGACCCTCAGCATCTAATGGGACTTAATCCCCCAACCAGTAGTGCACTAGAAGGCACGTTTGCAGAGTGGTGGAGAAAGGAGACGGGGCTTCCACAAGCTCTCACCAATCCCACTATGTGGGACTTACTGGAGATAACAGGAGGGGTTCTAAGTGCCCTAGGATTCTCAGGAGCCAAGGGATTTCATCCCCCAACCGGGAGTTGCATTTATTCCTTTAAAATTCAATATTTCAACTTCTTTACATTGTGGAGTCTTTTTCTGGTGTATTCATTGTGTTACTGTGAGTGTGTTTTGCACCAATACTTTACACATTGCCTCTTTAGATAAGCTGACTGCTCTGTGACAAGCCACCAGAGTATGAGCCAGGTTCGCTTTTAGTTTGTATCTAGATTACTCTAATCAGGATTGTGGCTTCTGCATTGAAATGATGTATAAATTAGCCAACCAGAAACCCAATTTCTAACAGTACGCAATTGGGATTTTTTTCCCCGTTGGTTAGACAGTGTCCAGGAGTCACATCCACCCACTGGATAGTGAATTCTACAAAACTGCACCTCATCCAAGCTCTCTAGAAGAAAAGTAGAGAGCTGAATCCAATGTTTTAGATAGTGTGGAGACCTGAAGGGTTCAATCTTCTCCTTCTTTTACCCACGACTAGAAAGTAGATTCCCAGGGTCAGTTGACATAAACTGCAAGAGGCTGTTTTCCTGAGATGCCCAGCTGATATGTAGTGACTGAACCTTAACTGGAATCCGCTGGTGGCCTATGCAGAAGTGTATCCTGCCCACTACAGGTTGTCCCTGAGGTCCTGGGAGCCTTAAAATGGACGAGGAGGAATTGCTCCGGAAACTCTGAAAAGTTGGGAATTGACCTTTTGAGCTTCAGGAGGAATTCAACAACAGTGGTCAATCTTGAGAGAGCATCATAAGCCACTTAAAGCTTTTCCTTCCAAAGGCACCAACTTAACATGACTCGTCCAGAAGATATTTGGCTTTGAGAATGCGTCAGCAAATACAGCATGCAACCCTGCCTCAAGGGATAATTTAATGAAAGCTCTTGGTGTATTTGCCCCAGTCCCATTGCGGTGTGCCTGAAATCGTGCATAGGTCCTGGTCAACCAAGAACAGTGACTACTCATTGATGCTTTATTTTTTCTTGGTGCTTATCGCATTTCATTTTTAAAAACTCCAATCTCTGGTTCCTCTTATTTGAGTTTTGTCATTTTGGTATCATTTTGCTGGACTTCGTGGGACACTCTACGGACCTTGCTGGTAGTTCGTGTGGGCTCTCCTAGCCGTTTTCTTGATCACAACTTGCGGTACCTGCTCCGCGGGTCCCGCTGCGCTGCTATCTGCCTAGAGGGGACCTTGGACTAGGTTGGAAGGCAAACTCCGTGCTGCAGGGCTGCAAGCAATCGGGACCGGACTTCGAGTCCCAGAAGCCCCGGCTAACCACGCCTCCCGTCACCTGGCCGCTCTCCCTGCTAGCCACTCTCAGCCTCCACCTGGTAAAGCCTCGCCATTGCTGGACTTCGTGGGACACTCTACGGACCTTACTGGTAGTTCGTGAGGGCTCTCCTAGCCGTTTTCTTAATCACAACTTGCGATACCCGCTCCGCGGGTCCCGCTGCGCTGCTATCTGCCTAGAGGGGACCTTGGACTAGGTTGGAAGGCAAACTCCGTGCTGCAGGGCTGCGAGCAATCGGGACCGGACTTCGAGTCCCAGAAGCCCCGGCTAACCACGCCTCCCGTCACCTGGCCGCTCTCCCTGCTATCCACGCCCAGCCTCCACCTGGTAAAGCCTCGCCATTGCTGGGCTTCGTGGGACACTCTACGGACCTTGCTGGTAGTTCGTGTGGGCTCTCCTAGCCATTTTCTTGATCACAACTTGCGGTACCCGCTCCGTGGGTCCCGCTGCGCTGCTATCTGCCTAGAGGGGACATTGGACTAGGTTGGAAGGCAAACTCCGTGCTGCAGGGCTGCGAGCAATCGGGACCGGACTTCGAGTCCCAGAAGCCCCGGCTAACCACGCCTCCCGTCACCTTGCCGCTCTCCCTGCTAGCCACGCCCAGCTTCCACTCCTACAGATCACGTATATAAGTTAAGTGGTAATCCTGCGGCGCGGGACCGTCTGTGGCCGTCCGGGGCCGAAGGAGGCCGGGCTGGGCCACCCCTCGTGGTCTTGGATAAAGTCCCGGTGATTCTGACTATTAGTTGGTTAAGTGGCTCAGTCGCCCAAATTGTTATAATTGTTGTTGGGCGTCTGCTGGGTTTGTAATTTTTGTATCTTGGCTGTATTGCTTGTTTAATCTTCAACATGCCCCTACGTTCGGGTAGAGATCGTTCTGTTGCACTTCAGACTTCAAAGGGGGTGGTTTCAGGCCCATTAGATGCCTTTATAACGAAAGCTACGGGTATATTAGAAAAAGAAATAGCTTTCGTTGAAAAAAGGTTGTCCTTAGATTTAATAAATGGGAAACGTTCTTCTTTGGGGCACATTGTTACAGTACCAAGCCCCACACCTAACCAACCACCTCCCCCTAACTTGGTTCTTGTACCTGTTGAGATACATAATGATACTGAAGGTTCCCCTCTACTGCATTGTATCTCCGATAATAACATTGGTGATACAGATTCATCCGCGAGCGGTGTAGAGGATAGTGTTCTTTCTGCTACACCCTCACTTCTAGACTCCTCCTCTGAAGAGGAGACTCTTGAGGTGAATCGTCCTGGTAAGAGGAAGCGTAACAAACGCCGGCAGAAAGGTGGAGTTTCAAAGGCACCTAAAACCGTTAGTCCATCGTTACGTGTGCCTGAAACCCGCCTTTCAAGGGATGAACCATTACCTACTATTCCATCGGGTGGCACTGTTACTTCTGCTTCTAATACTACAGGGGTCCCTCTTACTAGCATAGTAAATATGAATGTGAATAATGCCGACCTGCTAGCACAAATGGAAATTTTAATTAAGACACCTTTACTCCCGGTACTAGAGAGAACTAGACTTATGAATCTAAAAATTGATAACCTAGAGACCAATATTAAAGATAATTCTTGTCTACTTAAAAAACTGGTTAGCCAACAGGCCAAGCTTTCGGTCTCTTCTAGTGGTTCTGGTCATTCTAACCCAAAACCCCCAGGCCATTCTGTTATCATTACCAATGCTATCCCTACTGGGGCATTGTCAAATGTTAGAGACTCCAGACCGGTCCCTAAGGCCAGGACCTCGAAGCCACCTAGTGCACCAAATTTACCCTCCACCCCGGTTACCCAAACTGTTATACCCAAGAAGGCAAGTTTTAAATCCCATGGGCTTCCACTGTTATCTGCCCCCAAGCCTGTGAGTTCTGCACAGGCCTCCACTTCAGGGGTAGGCAGTTCTAAACCAACTTCCCATCAAAATTCCAGTACTTGTGTTGCAGCAGGGTGTACACAACCATCAAAGAGAGTTTCCAGAAGAGGGCCCCCCCCCAGCAGATCTACCATTCGATGCCACACCATATACTATCGTCCTGACAGGTGTTGCACCCCTAAGAGATAGACAATCAGAATCACATGAAGATCTTATGAACAAAGTAGCCTTCTGGCTTAATAAAAATCGTCCCCTTCCAACCTCCTCTTCCACAAAGATACTGACAGTCTGCAGAGTTGATTGGGTGGGTTATTGCCCAAAGGACTTGGAAGGCGATTGTATTTTAATAAACTTACGGGATCCATGGGTGGTTGATTATATTCGCAGAGAGGCAAGATTTGGAAGAACAGGGGATGTACAGTCCTTAAGCTTGTCTTACTTCTACCCAAAAAGGTATGGCCCGCCCCCTCCCAGAAACTTTCCACCTCACAGACCGGTGGGGAGAAATGTGGTGGAGTGGTTTCCTAATTCGCCCTTCTACCCGTGCCTCTCGCATAGGTTTGATCCACTGTCTGGGTTGGAATGTGTTGATTGACTGGGGTATGTTTATGGTCTAGATAGTTCTAGTAGTAGGGATTCTATAGGTTGTAGCCTACCCACCACTGTGGAGGGTAATAGCAAGGACTATGCTGAAGTACATCTTAATTCACCTCCCCCGAGATCTAGTTCCCTTTTGAGGGTGTATGCTGAACTAGAAGAGGATAAGTGTACCCTAGTGGTAGCCCCATTTAGTAACTAAGTGGGGACAGCTAAAATAGTTTCCTGGAATATGGCAGGACTAAGGGGTCGTATAGATAGTGAAGATTGGGTTGATTTCATTGACTCCTTTGATATTGTCATTCTATAGGAAAGTTGGTCAGTTACCCCGATTCATAGGGTAGGGTACCTAAACTTTTACAAGCCGGCTTCACAGGGCCCTAAGGGTAGACCCTCAGGAGGGTTAGTGGTATGGATAAGACAGTCCATGGGGTTCAGCTTTTTGGAGATTTCGGTAGATAATCCGGATCTCCTGTGTGTTAAGTGTAGTAGAGGCAACAATAAGGACTTAATTCTCATAAATATTTATGCTAGAGGACGACCTGGAGGTCGTAAACAGCCAGTTATAGACGATCTGGACTCAC
This sequence comes from Lissotriton vulgaris, assembly GCF_964263255.1. Lineage (NCBI taxonomy): Eukaryota > Metazoa > Chordata > Amphibia > Caudata > Salamandridae > Lissotriton > Lissotriton vulgaris. Next base: position 1,123,147,022 of record NC_141697.1, read on the forward strand.
TCTTGAGGAGAATAAGCAGTGACAGTTTGATTCTGGTCGCTGGTGACCTGAACAGTTCATTTGAGCCTCTGAACAGTGTGGGGGAGGATCTAGGGGTTGATGAAGATATGGTATGGGACATCCCGCCCTTATCAATAACAAAGGGCGTCAAGGGCACCGAGGCAGCACTTTACTGGCAGGGTTTATGTTTAGAGTGGGGGCTGCGTGCTGCTAATGGACGCACGCCCTCCGATAAATCAGGCCAACCGACCTTTAACAATGGGGTCTGTAAGAGTCGCATCAACTATTTCCTCGTTAAACTTGAGCTCTGGTCCCAGGTTATCGATATGGAGGTTGTGGTACGCCCAGACACCGACTATAACCCCCTTTCGTTGAGCCTCAAGCTTTCAGGCGTTGGAGATGGGCCTTCTATTACCACCTGCTCAACGTCAGAGGTTTTACTGTGTAATGACAGAAAAAGAGTAAAATGGTCTAGGGTAGTTGCAGACCCCTCCATAATAAAAGGTATAGAGGAAGAAGTGGCAAAAACCCTGGCCGCTATGGTAGTTGCATCATCCTCCCAGGAGACTATCCCCCAGATTAGCGATCTTCACGACCAGTGCTTCACGCAATTAAAAACTCTGCTAACAACCCCATTAATACCAAGGAAGGATAAAGTCCGGACAAAATGGTACAACAAAAGCTGTAGGGTAGCACACAGTAGACTGATCTTAGCGATCAAATCTAGAGACATTGCAGTTATCAGAACGGCCCGGCTATTCTATAAAAAAACGCTATGGGCCGCGAAGAAGGAGTGGGAGGACCGTCATTGGTCAGAGCTCCTTTCGGCATGTCTAACTTCAAACCAAATTAAGTTTTGGGAAATCGTTAAGTGGGGTGCGAACCAAGATTCCAAAACCCCGCAAATCATGTCTCAGTGGAAGACTGGATGGCTTTCTACTCATTGCAGTTTAGAGCTCCGGATGTGGATCAAGATGTTCATCATGAGTTGGACGTAGTCTTGCCTTCTAATCCTGATTGTTCACTTGTTTTTAATATCTCTGATACGAAGTACGCTTTGGGTACAGTCCACTCAGGTAGAGCACCTGGGATGGACGCAATACCCTCTGATCTTTTTAAAATGAATTTAGACATTTAGGTTCCCTACATAACCATGCTTTTGAATGCAATCGCTGCTGGGGCAAGAATTCCGATTTCCTGGAAAGGGGCGGAGATTCTACCAGTATTTAAAAAAGGAGACCGCTCAGCCCCGGGGAAATATCGCCCCATAAGTCTGATAGATTCTATCCAAAAAATAGCTGCCAGGATGGTACTTGTGAGAATCCAGGGGTGGATGGAGCAAGAAAATATTTTGTCCCCTATGCAAGCTGGGTTTAGAGCAGGCACCAGCACCCTAGATCAGGTCTTTAGACTTAACATGTTGTTTTGGAAGGTAGTCAAGTTGGGTGGAGGCACCATCTATGCCGTTTCTGTAGACCTTAAATCGGCTTTCGATTTAGTTCCCAGAGAGAAAATGTGGAAATCCCTTAGACTCATGGGTCTGCCTCCTGAACTTCTTGATTTAGTGATTAGACTTCACGAAGAAAATTTCGCCAAAGTGAGATGGGGTAAACAAGGTCAGGTGACTGACAGCTTCCCAGATACACGCGGTGTGCGACAGGCATGCGTGTTGGCACCCACCTTTTTCCTTTTGTTTATCAATCAGGTTGTAAAATTCTTTTCTGATACCCTGACTGATGCACCATCTTTAGGCGGGTTTAAATACCCGATGTTGATTTTTGCAGATGACACCCTGCTTCTCTCAAAAACTTGTAGGGGGTTGCAAATAGCCCTCAGCAGGTTCGCTGAGTTTTGCAGGGTTAATGATCTGCAGATCAACACTGACAAAACAAAATTTATGGTTTTCAGTAATAAAAGCCCCATTAAAACCTCTATACTTTGAATTGTACCCTGATTGAACAAGTGGATACAATGATGTACTTGGGTGTGACCCTGGACTACCGATTTAGCTGGAAACCCCAGATTGAGGCCCTTTATCTTAAGTTTGTCCGCCTCTCGGGCTGCTTATTACAGGAGCAAAAAAAGTCACTGACCAAACGTATTGCCCCAGTGATAAAAATTTATGAAGCAAAAATCAATACAGCCATATTATATGGCGCTGATGTGTGGGGGTACAAAGATCTGTCTCTCTTTGTTAAGGCACAAAACAAATTTTTGCGTAATCTGGTGGGTCTACCGCAATCTACACCCACCAAACCATTGTTGTTAGATTTGGGTTGCAAACCCTTCAATGACATGGCTCGTTTCCGCCTGGTGGCCCTATGGCGACGGCTCTGAACTACTCCAGAGCTTAGCCTATTTGCCAAGGAATTGGATGAAGTTAGGTCATTGTGGGGGGCTTCCCAAATCCCTTGGTTAAGGGAAGTAAAATCTGTGCTGGATGAGATGGGTCTCAACCACCTTTGGTCCAACCCGGGGGATTCCCTTTTTCCCTCCAAACAGGACTTCAAGGATTTATACTGGGCCACAATAAAACATCTAGCTGTGGCCCAGTCGGATGCTTCTAACCTAACTGGGCATTTTCTAGTTCTTAAACTGACCCCTTCTCTAGAATCCTACTGGGACGTGATCACTAAAACCCTCGACCGGAAACTTTACCACCAGTTCCGTGTCGGATCACTCCCAGTCAATTCCTTTGCCGGGAAATGGCTTGGGAATACAAATCATACTTGTCCTTGGTGCCCTAATCACCCGGAAAGCTTGGGTGCCCAGCCTACCGTGTTCCGTGGCTGAAATGGCTTAAACCCATATGTAAAAATCTTGACATTGAAGGGTTTCTAGAAGCCATGAGGATATTTCGCTCTAATACATCTGAGATGGTGGTGGTTGGTGTGGCCAAGTATCTAGGCTGGGCCTGGATTATTCGAACTAGAAACCCCAATGTCTCTTAATGCCTATTTCTCTTATATATTTTTTTTACATTTTATACAGTGGATTGTTATCATAACTAGAAGTCTTTATTAAACTGTCTATCGAATTGTTTAATATCTTTTTAAAATGAGGTAAACTTTTAGATAATGATTACTATAATGGTTTTACAAAATAATGGTGTTTTTCTATGTATTGTCTTTTATGAATTGATATTCGAAATAAAGACTTTTGAACTGAACTGGTATCATTTTATTCCTTTAATGTTTCCCTGTTTCTCTAAATTAGTTGTGGGATGTTTATTATGTTGTATTTTGACTTTTTGCCTGTCCAGTCCCTACTAAATATTTTACAGATTTTATTAAGTCTATTTGCTCTGTACCACAGCTACCAGGGGGTTGAGTCCACGTTTAAATTATTGAAACTGTGTATTACCCTGACATGTTTGTTGTCTTACTCGTTGTGGTGGACTCACATCCGCCCCAAATGTCCCCTTCTCAACTCTTAGCTAGTAACTCTAGTAATTGCACATGCACAGCTTTTCATCCATATGTAACTGAATCATGTAAGATCTGAAGATGAAATAGTGCTTTTGTCCTTTTTTGAAGTCAAAACTGAAGTGCAGAAAAAGCACAGCTTAGGCGAGATTTACACTAATACATAGAACCATCTTTACTTGTTACATTTCTGAAAGGCCTAAAAGAGAGCATTTTCTGATTTTAAATGTACATCTCAAAAAACTGTGTTAAATAAAGTCTACAGAGAGGATGCCTCTTATTTCTGTGTATACAGCTCATGTAGGAATATCCACTGTTCACGAAGTTTACCTTCTTGTTGTTGCTCTTGGCAGTGTTGGTGTGTTCGTGGTCTAAACACCCAACCAGATCAGTGTTCTTGTCAGCATGACCTGGTAAATTCACAGACACCAGCATATTTTTATTTATAGCGTCATTGTTCCGCTGCTGTCTACATAATCAGCTTACTTTTTCTTCCATTGCACGAAAAACACTGAAACTAAATCATTGTCTGCAATGTCTTTATAATGGCTTAAAAATGAGTGTTTGATAAGCAGTTTTGCCATTTACTATTCAGTAAATGCATTGCAAGCTGCTAAGTGCATAGTTGAACCCCTTGTGAAATAAAATTAAATAGTTCAAACAGTGAACTTTTCCAAGTTTCTAGTTGTCTGACTCTTTCCTAATTTTGGAAGAACTTGCTTTCTTATTAATTCGTTTCTTTAGATATTACACAAGAAACACCCGATCTGAAATCATTATATTGAAAATCCGTGGAGCAGAAAAATAAATCCAAACTTGCCAATTATGTGCAAAGTATGTAAAGGTCCATGACATCTTAACTTACAGAAGATTGCGCATTACATTCTCACTGACCCTCTTAGGTTGAACAGCGCCTGATCAATAAGCAGACCTTACTTGAACTGTCACAAGTATAAGTGCATTTGCTCCTAGTTTAAGGCAGCGGCATGTGGCACTCTCTGGGCATGAGCTCAGCTGCCCACCTTCATGAGGAGGCTAGCTTAAGACATTCATCCTCTGAAGCAATCTCACTGGCCATATCCCTACCCACCTCCAAGGAAGAGGACCAATCTAACATTCCAGAGGATATTACATCAGGTCAAATCAAGTCCCCTTACAAAATAAATTGTTGCCAACCTCCCAGTGGTGAGCTGTATCAAAGTATATTACACTAGATCCTCCAACGTCCTCAGGAATCTCTTCTCTGGCAGGGATCAACACAAGCATTATTCATTTCCAGAATAATGGCGTACGTCGACAAGTTGGAACTATACAAAACATCACCCTAAAAGATACATTTGCATATAGTTTTTAACAATTTGAGATATATTACTATTTTAATCTGGAAGTGTATTGTATTGGGGTATGATTTGTTTAACGTGCACAAATAGGTGTATCATTGCTCATTGGTGTGAAATCTATACATGTATGAATGAACTTGATTTTTTTAGAGACTCCTCCCAGGAAAACAGTTCATAACAGTGTATTCAGGTCAAAGTTTACTTTTCTGGTACAGAATAGAATAGACTTCACAAATCTCTTGCTGAGTAGTGAGTAGAGATTTCTTTCAACTTGAAATTTGGAGTAAGTTGTGTCCTCAATTTATTAGCCTTTCCAAATCACTACTGGGGGTCAATCTAGAGAGGAACATTATTTCAGTAAAGTTACCTTCTCAAAGTTTAGGAGCTCTGCAGCGTCTACAAGGCGAAAAGAGCTGTTCAAGAATGAGTGTGGACGCAGAGTTAAGCAGAAGTTCTTCTTTGTGATTCATAAATCATAGAGGTCGCATTGCAGCTTCCAAAACAGACACAATACCCACATCCATTAGATAATTTGAAGCATCAGTCAATCTAGAGAACATAACAGTGGAACGCATCTCTTAAATGGCAAAGTTTCATAGTTAGAGCACCTCAACAACGTTTCATACTGCGAGACTGCTCTTCATCAGGGCTTCATAGGTCCCCACTTGCTAAGAGTTTATACTTGTCCTTCTAGGTCGCATGTCACATTTGCTCTTCCTATGCCCACCCCCTGCTGTTTTTATTTGTTTGCAACCATTACCTTTTGCAGGAGTGTTCGAAAAAAGTAATTTTCAATTGGTCTGGCCTGCGCCCAGACAATTTAATTAGAGATTCCCTACTCTTTGACCACCTGTAATATTTAGGAGAGAAGGGTTTAGCTAGGAATGTCAAAGCAGGACCTTATATGTGACTCTATTCCCACTCTTTCTTGCTCAGTTACTTCACCCCAAAGAAAAGTGCGTGCATCATTCTTTTCGTTACAAGCTCAAATAATGTGCCAATGTATGAATTGCCTCTTCCATGTAGGTATAACTAGCTATGTTCTAGAAGGAGAAGCAAATTGTACTGAAGATTTGCCTCAAAAGTCCAATATGTGCACAAGAGGTGAACAGTCCTTCTGAGGGCGGTAGATGACTCACACTAAGCTGGAGGGTTGCACAAAGGGTCCAGTTTGGCCAGGCGTTCTGTGTCAATGCAGTTTCTAGGTTTTCACTAAAACCAAAGCAACTCCTCTAAATTACATTATATCACTGTAGCCACACTTATGCGGACATTCTAGTAGAACACTACCGCGTGTGCACTTTGCATTTTTGAAATTCCAGTTTTCTGATGAACCATACATTTGAAAATACAGAACATCCCTTCACTGTATGCATTTATTTTTTATCAGTGACAAACCACTGATCCCATTATAGTGGTGCACCGAGGGTCCCTTGGCCCTACTGCAATCAGGAAAATAGGCTCCCTCCCTGGCTGCTATTAGGTTAGCAAAATCCCTGGGTGTAACAAAGGGCTCTGCAGCCTCAACCCCTTAGGAGGTACCTAACCCTTTAGTGTCCACCTTATTCAGCCAAAGGCCAATGGATATTTGGGAGATATGGCAACTCAGAGTCTGGACATCACAGGCTAGATGTAAGACCATTCACTTTTGCAAGTCGCAAATTGTGTCGAATTGCGACTCGCAAAAGTGAATGTACAACAGTGTCTCAGACAGTTTGCAATTCCCAATAGGGTCACAAATTGCATGCCTCATTAATATTCATGGGCAAGCGCAATTTGCGAGCCCATTGGGAATGGCTAGCACTCCCAGGGATGGTGGCCTGCTGGGGTCAGCAGACCACCATGCCTGTGACTGCGTTTTCAATAACATTATAAAGGGGGGGTAGAACCCAAGCAGTCACGGGGACCTGGGCGTCAAGTAGTAAATGTATAGAGGGGTCCCCGTGGAAGGGAAATTATTTCTGCACAAACAATAAAAAATTCCAAACAAGAACTAAGATGGTACTCAAAGGACAGGGATGTTGTCATTTATTCAACAACAACATGTTTAACGATTTAAAGCAATATTTGTAATCATTTATAGATGAAAACGAGAAATCGAAAAATTGGAAAGGGCCCCAAGGGGGGGAAAAAAGGGGGGAAGGGGGGTGTGCTCAAAGGTTGTGTAAAAGGTTATAAAGATAGTACACAGATTTAAACATACTGTACATATACACAATCAACAAGGAATTGCAAATTATTCCAAAAAACCAAAACGGCCTACATCAATTAAGGCAAGTGTTGGGCAAATTTAGCAGAAAAGTGGGGCATTCTACGGTCACGTGTACAAATCAATCGAGTACTGGAAATGTGCCGGATGTCCCAAGGTAAAGAGGTGTCGACGTTTCGACCCCTATTTCTAGGATCAGTTTATTCCTTTGCCGGGGTCTTCATCAGGACCGTTGTAGTAGGGAAAGGGACGAGGAGGGGCCGTCCTATCTGAAAAATGAAAACCCGTGTCAGGGGATGGAGTATCAATTAATAAAAACCAAATCAATTCCCCTTGTGGTTACTCTGACTAATGCGAATTTTATGTTTTATTTAGACGTTTATTTAGACGTGCCCAGCAGTATATTTGTCTGAAACAGGCAGCCCACACATTTGAATTTTCCAGAGTGTGTCTTGTTTTATTGAACCACAGGTAATTGCTTACAGCCCTCTTTATGTAGTTACCGTGCCCTTGCACTATAATACGCATCCAGAACCCCCTCTGTTTAAATGCCCACATGTGATCTAGAGCTCACCTGAAGCCTGTATCACTAAAAGTACAGCTAATGGGTTCCCCATTCCGAGCGGACACCATTATGTCCTGGCTAATGTGCCCCTGATGTTTTGTTATAATTAATTTCACAAGCGTGTTTATGGATTAATCGCATATTCAGCTTCTGGTCCCCTTGTCTAGAGGTCCCACGACCCGGACTCCATGGCTTTCATTTTGTTTTTAACTAATGTCACCTCCCTGGTGCACAGTACTAAGACTGTTTTGGTTTTTATTAATTGATACTCCATCCCCTGACACGGGTTTTCATTTTTCAGATAGGACGGCCCCTCCTCGTCCCTTTCCCTACTACAACGGTCCTGATGAAGACCCCGGCAAAGGAATAAACTGATCCTAGAAATAGGGGTCGAAACGTCGACACCTCTTTACCTTGGGACATCCGGCACATTTCCAGTACTCGATTGATTTGTACACATGACCGTAGAATGCCCCACTTTTCTGCTAAATTTGCCCAACACTTGCCTTAATTGATGTAGGCCGTTTTGGTTTTTTGGAATAATTTGCAATTCCTTGTTGATTGTGTATATGTACAGTATGTTTAAATCTGTGTACTATCTTTATAACCTTTTACACAACCTTTGAGCACACCCCCCTTCCCCCCTTTTTTCCCCCCCTTGGGGCCCTTTCCAATTTTTCGATTTCTCGTTTTCATCTATAAATGATTACAAATATTGCTTTAAATCGTTAAACATGTTGTTGTTGAATAAATGACAACATCCCTGTCCTTTGAGTACCATCTTAGTTCTTGTTTGGAATTTTTTATTGTTTGTGCAGAAATAATTTCCCTTCCACGGGGACCCCTCTATACATTTACTGCGTTTTCAATAAAGCATTTTTTTTTAAAAATTTAACCCGTTTTCCTAAAAGGAAAACGGGATGCATTCAGAAAAGAAAACCGAAACTTTTCAGTTTCATATTTTAAGGGGAAACAGTGATCCCTGGGACCACAGCCAGCTCTTAAAAAATATTTTCACACGCACTCACAAAGGAGAAGGGGTCCCCTGGGAACCCCTTCCTGTTTGCGAGCGGATTACCACCGACTTGAAGTAGTTGATAAACCGCGAGTGTTTTGCAGTCGCAAATGCGGTCACAAAATAATAGTTCATGGCCCTTCCTAATGGCAAGAGTCGCAAATGCTATTTTGCGAGTCAGTGACTCACAAAAGTGCGTTTGTACATGGCAGGACCCATTTTTTGCTGTCGCAACCAGGCCGATCTCCCGTTTTCAAGCGCAAAAAAGCGTTGTACATCCGGCCCCACATTCTGCCAAAAGTCCCCATCATTTATCTTTACACAACTCTAAGCAGCAATACTCAAAATTCATTAGGCCCCTTTTGCCTCTGAGTCTCGGCGCCCTTACACCTCCTCCACCATTGATAGCTGCCCCTATGTCCCATGCTGTCTTCTGTATTCTGCTGGTGCAACAGGCGTGTAGGCTGCACATAATTCAAGGCCGGAGTCGTAGGTAGAAATTAGATTAACAAGCATTTGCAATGCATAAGGTCTCGCATTAGGAAAGTTTGAGCTATTGGTATTGTAAATTACACATTTTTTATTTACGTGTTGGTTTTGAAATTAGCAAAAATAATAGCTTTATCATTTACAATGCCACTAGTTATAACTTGTGACAGCTATAGCATTTGTAGTGCATTATGTGTTTATTCACATGACTTAGATGTATTGATATTACAAATAACAATGGCTTTTCATTTTTTTTAATAATTAATACTTAAATAAAAGTTATTGTAATTTATAATGGCAATAGCTTAAACTTTTGTAAATAACTTTTGTGAAGAATATGTTCAGTGCATTTTATTGTGACGAAAATCCAAGAACAGAAGTGAAATACTAACCTCTTTTTGTGACATTTGTAATAAAGCTTGAAACATTGAGAGAACATATTTGACCCTATTTGTTGTTGAATGGTTGCACAGACTGATGCTGTGGTGGCGCTGAGTGATGTTGTGGTGGCGACTAGTGATGCTGTAGCATTCAATGATCCTGTGGTAGCGCAGAGTGATGTTGTTTTGCCCCTTAGTGATGCTGTGGTGGTGCAGAGTGATGCTGTGGTGATGCGATAGATAGAGTGAGTGGGATAGATAGATAGAGTGAGGGCGATAGATAGAGTGAGGGCGATAGATAGATAGAGTGAGGGCGATAGATAGATAGAGGGAGGGCGATATAGAGTGAGGGAGGGCGATAGATAGATTGAGTGAGCGAGATAGATAGATAGATAGATAGATAGATAGATAGATAGATAGATAGATAGATAGATAGATAGATAGATAGATAGATAGATAGATAGATAGATAGATAGAGTGAGGGCGATAGGTAGATCGAGTGAGGGCGATAGATAGATAGCGTGAGGGCAATAGATAGATAGATAGAGTGAGGGCGATAGAAAGAGAGCGAGTGAGGGCGACAGATAGAGTGAGGGCGACAGAGTGAGGGTGATAGATAGAGTGAGGGCGATAGATAGATAGATAGATAGATAGAGTGAGGGAGATAGATAGATAGATAGATAGATAGATAGATAGATAGATAGATAGATAGATAGATAGATAGATAGGTAGATAGATAGAGTGAGGGTGATAGATAGATAGTGAGGGCAATAGATAGATAGATAGAGTGAGGGCAATAGCAAGATAGAGTGAGGGCGATAGATAGATAGAGTGAGGGCGATAGAGTGAGTGAGGGTAAAAGATAGATAAATTGATAGATAGAGTGAGGCCGCTAGATAGATAGATAGAGTGAGGGCGATAGACAGATAGATAGAGTGAGGGCGATAGATAGAGTGAAGGTGATAGATAGATAGATAGATAGAGCGAGGGAGATAGATAGATAGAGTGAGGGCGATAGATAGATAGAGTGAGGGCGATAGATAGATAGTGAGGGCAATCGATAGATAGAGTGAGGGCAATAGCAAGATAGAGTGAGGGCGATAGATAGATAGATTAGAGTGAGGCAGATAGATAGATAGATAGATAGATAGATAGAGTGAGGGCGATTAGATAGATAGTGAGGGCAATAGATAGATAGATAGAGTGAGGGCAATAGCAAGATAGAGTGAGGGCGATAGATAGATAGAGTGAGGGCAAAAGATAGATACATTGATAGATAGAGTGAGGCCGCTAGATAGATAGATAGAGTGAGGGCGATAGATAGAGTGAGGGCGATAGATAGATAGATAGAGTGAGGGAGATAGATAGATAGATAGAGTGAGGGCAAAAGATAGATACATTGATAGATAGAGTGAGGCCGCTAGATAGATAGATAGAGTGAGGGCGATAGATAGAGTGAGGGCGATAGATAGATAGATAGAGTGAGGGAGATAGATAGATAGATAGATAGATAGATAGATAGATAGATAGATAGATAGATAGATAGATAGATAGATAGATAGATAGATAGATAGATAGAGTGAGGGTGATAGATAGATAGCGAGGGCAATAGATAGATAGATAGATAGAGTGAGGGCAATAGCAAGATAGAGTGAGGGCGATAGATAGATAGAGTGAGGGCGATAGAGTGAGTGAGAGCAAAAGATAGATAAATTGATAGATAGAGTGAGGCCGCTAGATAGATAGATAGAGTGAGGGCGATAGACAGATAGATAGAGTGAGGGCGATAGATAGAGTGAAGGTGATAGATAGATAGATAGAGCGAGGGAGATAGATAGATAGAGTGAGGGCGATAGATAGATAGAGTGAGGGCGATAGATAGATAGTGAGGGCAATCGATAGATAGAGTGAGGGCAATAGCAAGATAGAGTGAGGGCGATAGATAGATAGAGTGAGGGCGATAGATAGAGTGAGGGCGATAGATGGAGTGAGGGCGATAGATAGATAGATTAGAGTGAGGCAGATAGATAGATAGATAGATAGATAGATAGATAGATAGATAGAGTGAGGGCGATTAGATAGATAATGAGGGCAATAGATAGATAGATAGAGTGAGGGCAATAGCAAGATAGAGTGAGGGCGATAGATAGATAGAGTGGGGGCAAAAGATAGATAAATTGATAGATAGAGTGAGGCCCTAGATAGATAGATAGAGTGAGGGCGATAGATAGAGTGAGGGCGATAGATAGAAAGATTAGAGTGAGGCAGATAGATAGATAGATAGATAGATAGATAGATAGATAGATAGATAGATAGAGTGAGGGCGATTAGATAGATAGAGTGAGGCCGATAGATAGATAGAGTGAGGGCGATAGATCGATAGACAGAGTGAGGGTGATAGATCGATAGACAGATAGAGTGAGGGAGATGGATAGATAGAGTGAGGGCGATAGATAGATAGAAAGATAGATAGATAGATGTGTGTGTGGTTGTGTGTTTGGTTGTGGTTGTGTGTGCGTGGTTGTGTGTGTGTGGTTGTGTGTGTTATGCTTTGTTTTGCTATGCTATGTTTTGTTATGCTATGTTTTGTTGTGTTTGGTATGCTATGCTATGCTATGTTTTGCTAGGCTATGATATGTTTTGTTTTGTTATGCTATGTTTTGTTGTGTTTTGTTAAGCTATGCTATGTTTTGTTGTGTTTTGCTATTTTTTGTTAAGCTATGTGTTGTTGTGTTTTGTTATGCAATGTTTTGTTATGCTATGCTCCGTTTAGTTTTGCTATCCTATGCTTTGTTTTGTTATGCTATGCTATGTTTTGTTGTGTTTTGTTATGCTATGCTATGTTTTGTTGTGTTTTGATATGCTATGCTTTGTTATGCTATTTTTTGTAATGCTATGCTATGTTTTGTTGTGTTTATTATGCTATGCTTTGTTTTGCTATGCTATGTTTTGTTATGCTATGCTTTGTTATGCTATGCTTTGTTATGCTATGCCAAGCGTTGTTTTGTTAGACTATGCTATGTTGTGTTTTGTTATGCTATGCTGTGTTGTATTTTGTTATGCTATGCTATGTTTTGTTATGCTATGCTAGGTTTTGCTATGCTTTGCAATGCTATGTTTTGTTATGTATGCTATGTTTTGTTGTGTGTTGTTATGCTATGCTATGTTTTGTTGTGTTTTGCTGTATTGTTATGCTATGCTTTGTTTTAAGTTATGTTATGCTAGGCTTTGTTATGTTATGCTATGTTTTGTTCTGCTATGTGTTGTTGCGTTTTGTTATGCTATGTTTTGTTATGTTAAGCTATGTTTTGTTATGCTATGCTATGTTTTGTTTTGCTATCCTATGCTTTGTTTTGGTATGTTATGCTATGCTATGTTTAGTTTTGCTATCCTATGCTTTGTTTTGTTATGCTATGCTATGTTTTGTTGTGTTTTGCTATGATTTGTTATGCTATGCTATGTTTTGTTGTGTTTTATTATGCTATGCTTTGTTTTGCTATGCTATGTTTTGTTATGCTATGTTTTGTTATGCTATGCTATGCTTTGTTATACTATGGTTTGTTAGGCTAAGCTTTGTTTTGTTATGCTATGCTATGTTGTGTTTTGTTATGCTATGTTTTGTTGTGTTTTCTTATGCTATGCTATATTATGTTGTGTTTTGCTATGTTTTGTTATGCTATGTTTTGTTATGCTTGCTTTGTTTTATGTTATGTTTTGTTCTGCTTTTTTGTTCTGCTGTTTTGTTGTGTTATGTTATGCTATGCTATTTTTTGTTTTACTATGCTATGTTTTGTTTTGCTATTCTTTGTTATGTTATGCTATGGTTTGTTTTGTTATGCTATGCTATGTTTTGCTGTGTTTTGCTATGTTTTGTTATGCTATGTTTTGTTATGATATGCTTTGTTTTATGTTATGTTATGCTATGTTTTGTTCTGCTATGTTTTGTTGTGCTATGTTATTCTATGTTATGTTTTGTTTTACTATGATATGTTTTGTTTTGCTATGCTTTATTATGTTATGCTTTGTTTTGTTATGCTATGTTTTGTTATGCTATGCTATGTTTTGTTGTGTTTTGTTATGCTATGCTATGCTTTGTTGTGTTTTGCTATGCTATGTTTTGTTTTGTTATGCTATGTTTTGTTTTGCTATCCTATGCTTTGTTTTGTTATGCTGTGCTTTTGCGGGTGAGGGGGTGTGAGGGTGAGGGGGTGTGAGGGTGAAGGGGTGTGAGGGTGAGAGTGTGTGAGGGTGAGGGGGTGTGAGGATGAGGGTGAGGGGGTGTGAGGGTGAGGGTGAGGGGGTGTGAGGGTGGTTGAGGGGTAGTGAGGGTGAGGGGTGTGAGGGTGAGGGTGTGAGGGTGAGGGTGTGAGGGGGTGTGAGGGTGAGGCAGTGTGAGGGTGAGGGGGTGAGGGGGTGTGAGTGTGAGAGGGTGAGTGAAGGTGAGGGGGTGTGAAGGTGAGGGGGTGTGAGGGTGAGAGGGTGTGTGAGGGTGAGTGAGGGTGTGTGAGGGTGTGTGAGAGTGAGGGGGTGTGAGGGTGAGGAGGTATGTGAGGGGTCAGGTGGCGTGAGGGAGTGAGGGGGGTGAGTGAGGGTGAGTGTCTCCAATGAATGTGATGGTTGCCTTCTTTGAAAATGTTCAGTGCAGCAAATAGAGCATGCCGCCCTAATTATCACAGCATGAGGCCCCCAAAGTGATAATTATCACAGCATGCAGAGAGGCGTGCAGAGTGGTGCCCCACACTGCTGGAGCACTCAACTGCACATTAATTATAGTTGAGTGCTCCAGGAGCCTGGGGTGCCTGTTGACATGCTGTGATAAGTGGGGTCTCATGCTGTGATAATTGTTACTTGCGGAGCACAAGCTGTTCCACTGTGAAGCACGTTCACAGACCTGAATCGGCTCGTGCCCATACTATAATCGGCTCGTGCACAGGTCTGTAGCTAGCTCTGCCTCCCTTGGAGGCACAGACAGCAGCTATAAGACTCGTGGCGGCAGTGCTTCGCACTGCAACACCACGAGACCTAAAAAGCAGTCACTGGATTGTGTTGTGAAAAAATACGCTTGCTTTACCAATACACCTTACTAAGTTCAGCACCAAATTAGTTACAGGACATCTGACATTTCTTTGTAGTTTTTAGGTCGCATTTTCTCGTTTTTTAGCACCTTACAAGACTGCGGTAGCAGAAAACAACTCCATAACGATGCAATGAGAATGCATTTTGTGAGAAGCACTTGCATTTCAATTAAAGGATTTCACGAACTGAGGAAGCATGACAATGAAGTGAAAAATCCACACTTCAAAGTAACATTGCCAACAATATATGAGTAACCCTGGGCGGAGTTTGCGGAGTGGGGCTTCGCGGAGCTACGCGAAGTGGGCGAGAAACTACGCCCACCTCCGCACTCCGCGTAGCCCCACTCCGCAAAACCACTGGCCGCCAGCCCCGCCACCCGCCTCCCTCCCGCCCTCCCTAAATACTTTAAAATAAAGGAACACAATAATTTTAAAAACACTTACCTTGCCGCCGCGTTCCCCGGGGCTCCTTATCTTCCGTCTTCCGTATTTTTCAATAATGCGCATGCGCGGGCGGCCGCGCATGCGCATTTTCACGTGAAAATGCGCATGCGCGGCCGCCCGCGCATGCGCATTATTGAAAAATACGGAAGACGGAAGATAAGGAGCCCCGGGGAACGCGGCGGCCAGCGGCGGCAAGGTAAGTGCTTTTAAAATTATTGTGTTCCTTTATTTTAAAGTATTTAGGGAGGGCGGGAGGGAGGCGGGTGGCGGCCAGCTACGCTCCGTCTGCGGAGCGTGCGTAGTGCCGCCTGGCTCCGCCAGCTCCGCAAAATGCGGAGTAGGCGGCACTACGCACACTCCGCAGACGGAGCGTAGCTGGCCGCCCACACTTATATATGAGTGTGTTTCAAGTGCAGGTCTAAGTATCACTGATTTTAAATCCTCCCAGGATGTGCAACACACGTGCACGAGCATTGCGGGTCTCACCACTATTTGTCGAGCCTCGGTTGTGGGTCAATGTTAATTACATGTGCGTTTGTTTTTATCACGAAAAACAAAATTGGAATTTACTTAATTTGAAGGGATGCGGCCTATTAAAAAGAAACACAGAGAACACTGTGTACATCAACGAGACAAGATTACACTTTTTCTGTGCTTGCGCTAAATAAAAGAGTGCACCTGGCTTGAAGTGTAAACTTCTGAGATTGCTTGACATTAGGATATTTTTGTGGTGTTCCGGCTTATTTTTCACTTCAGGGAGGTGAAATGATGCGTGTATAGCTCCAAAACGCGGCAACGCGTTTTGCAAGGCTTATTTTATTGGAACATGGGTGGGGAACATAAAACAGCACTTTGTGTGTGGTCTGCTTGTTATCTAATTACAGTATCATGATATAGCTGCGATGGGGCTGCAGTCATGTATTTGGAAGCATACTACAGGCCCAGTGAACAGCTGTATTTTTGCACGACACGATTTTACACAAACCATTACATTTATGTGAGGAATAAGACGGAGATTAAACAATTTGCCCAGAAACACATTATGCTTTGCTCAAGTACCGAACTCGGATTCCAAGGCCAGCGTCTAAGCCTTCTTTATGGCTCCTAAAAACACCCTGTCTAGGTACAAATGGGACTTTGGCCCGAATGGTGATTTTGAATTTAAAGGTAATTATTGCACCAGCGGGTTTATCCGTGCATGATCTTTGCCATGTAGTGATCATAGGGAACTTACGTGGTGAAAAAACTGCATCCTTCTGAGATTTCATTCTGCACTCCTTGGGGTGGGAGAGTATGCAGTGTTACCCCCACATGCAGACGCAAAACTTTGAATGATTTTTTTTGTAACATATTTTTATTGACATTTTGCATTTACAGTGACATTGTGCATCAAATTACGATTCGTTAGATCACATTTTCTTGTAGTTATATCATACTGCATTGCTATTCGCACAGTCAAGTTTCCTGTCACTAGTGAGGGCTTTCGACATAGAATTTCAAAATATGACTGGGGTGTAAAACTGGGGGGATGTTCATGGAGCTCCGGGTACAGGTGTCGAATGAGGTCTTAAGAGCGGCATATGCTCCGGTTGATGGTGGTTCCGTGTGTTTCCAGGGGCGAGGAGTGGAGCTGTGGTCGGTCTAGCTCCAAGATCCGGCCTTTAAGTGAGGCGGATTGCATGGCCCTAATGACCAACTACTTTAGGTGTGCCCTGTGTGGGAGGGGATCTGGTGCCAGTGTCTGCGGTCTGTACCTGCGATTGTGTGTCTCGTGGTGTGTGGGGGGTCTCCCTCCGGGTCGTGGGGTAGTGGCTGTTTAAATTGATTCAGTAGAATGTGATATTGCATGT
Source organism: Lissotriton vulgaris (assembly GCF_964263255.1). Taxonomy (NCBI): domain Eukaryota; kingdom Metazoa; phylum Chordata; class Amphibia; order Caudata; family Salamandridae; genus Lissotriton; species Lissotriton vulgaris. The sequence goes on from NC_141697.1 coordinate 1,123,163,814, forward strand.
TTGTGCATCCCTTTCAACTCTTCCTCTCGTAATGTTTCTTCCTCCGCCATTGCCCATTTGTGTCAGAGACAGAGCAAACTGAAGAATGTCAGATAAGCGAGCCCTTAAAGGGTCAATAGACTTTTCCCCACACCAATGAACAAATTTGGACCACCTATAGGAATAAATAGACTTGGTGGAGAGACGTCTGGTGGATAAAATAACGTCCACCATGTCAGAAGGAAGAGCAAAAAGAATTCAGGTTGGCCCGTTCAATCTCCAGGCATGAAGGTGTAAGCTCTGGAGGTGGGGGTGAAGAACGTCCTGGCATTGGGCATGTTTTCATGGGTGGTCTCAGGCACCGCGGTTTGCTGGGATGCTCTGGGTTTCCCCCTTGTGGCAACTATGTAGGTCTCTTGTATCGCAAGCGTCGTTGAGGACAGTGGGGCGTGTGGCCTGCAGTTAAAACATCTCGTTGTTCGACCGGGGGTCCGGTGGAAGGCTGGTGCCCGTCTAGCCAGGTACCAGATAATGATGGGTCAATGCTCCTTCGAGAGGAGGGAAGCCCCCGCTCCGGTTGTCTACGTGTCCAGATCATCTCCCTACAGATTTTGAGCGGACATATGGTACTGCGCGTGCTGGTGTCGGTGGGTAGGACTTTGCGGGAGACCTTGATGAGCTGAGAGTCTGTTTATGTGTCACACCCATGGAGGAGTATGTAAGCTGATGCAATAGGGATTATAGCACCGCCATGTTAGAGTCAGGCAACGTCCATTTTAGGCGTGCCCGGGTCTCACTACTTTAATAGGGTGGAAGGCTTCGCTGTAGCAGTTTCACCCGTGACAAGGATTTCCAGTGGCTCTCCTCAGGTTCATTTATGTGGAATGTTCATTCTCCTGAGTCGCGGTCTTAACAGCATCGCTCGTTGTGGGTCTCGGGTGCCATCTCAGGTCCAGGGAACCCCGAGGAGAGAGCAATCCCGCAATTTGTGGGGCTGAGGATGAATGTCGGCTTCCCTTTCACCTGTTGCAGGGGAGTCCAGTTGCTCACCGCCGTCCCGTTGGTGTAGGGTGTCCATGAAAGGCCACTGGGTCACGGTCTCAGTAGCGCAAACTGTTTCTGGACCGTGGCTCCATCTTTGGTCCAGGCATCGCCGATAAGAGTAAGCATGGGCGGAAAATCCGTTTCGCTCGCGGATTTTCGGTAAATTTGCAATCCGCGAGATTCGCGAATCTCCCGCAAAATCCGCAAATCCGCGAGCAGCGGATTTTATGGCTTGCTCGCACTGTTCACGTGAGTTCGCGGCTTCCCAGTACAACTTCGCGCCCCGCGAATAAGCGCTAAATTGCAGAAATACGATCTTAGCAAAACTGAAACTACTTACCAGGTTCAAAAGTTCAGGCTCATCATTAGTAGCCATTTCCTGTAGTGCTTCCTGAGGGGCCCCTCCAGAGTTCAGTTGCCAGTTGCAACTATTATGTGACCCTGATCTGAACCTCAGAATAGTTACACATATGCCACAAAGGTCCTGAATTACAGCTAAGGGAGACAAGCAGGAGCCAGGCTGGAAGTTCAAATCCATTAATCAGCCCCTAATTCATTATTGTCAGTTGGGGCAGGGCAGGTGTTGTAACTAATTTTGCAACAATGAAAGCACTTAGCAAGTGCAAAAGATCACTAATCAGGAAGCACTAAGGAAGCAGGTGCCAGCTAAAAAAATGTTCTGTGACACATTAATCAGCCCCAAATTAATTCAGGTCACTTGAGGCAGGGAAGGTGTGCTTTGCTTTGCCACAATAATGTACACTGACTGGACAACCAGAGGGTGCTGTGATGAAACAGAGGGTGGCATGGGTGGGCCAGAGGGTGGCATGAGTAGTCAGAGAGTGGCAGTGGTGACAGAGAGTGGCAAACACAAAAAAAAAAAATCCGCAAATTCGCGAGAATTCGCGGATTTTGCGGTTTGCGAGTTCACAAATTCGCAAAATTCGCGAAAGCGAGATTCGCAAAATTCGCCCATGCTTAGATAAGAGGGGATCCCTTGATGGTGGTCGGGTCAATGTGACAGCGGGCTATAACATACGCCGGAAGTCCGTGTTGTGGTGGACCAGCTGAGGTTCCGTGACAATTGTAAGTGGTGTTTTCGACTCACACGAATATGGTCGAGTCTGGTATCTATGAACCGCAAATGACGAGTTTAGTGGGTGTACGCATTTTCGCTGTGCTAGCCTAAACCGTTCGTTTGTTTCGTGGGTTTCTTCATCTGAGCCCACGGGTTCCATCTTAGATACGGCATCCATTTTGTTTCTTGCCCTCAAGTAGCCAGGGAACGGACGCTGTCCGCTTCGCGACCCGGGGATTCCCAAACTCTTGCGGAAGACACGTTTCCTTTGAAGGTGTCTTTATGATGAGGGGGATGGCACTGTAAGGCAGATGGCCCCGCTCGAGGCTCATCTTGCCGTGCCGCTCTATTGTTTCAGTTGTGTATGCATTAGGCACGTCCCCTTTGAAGCCTGCAACTCGTGTTCCTTGACGCCACCCCTTTTACACCCCTTTCGATCTGTTCACTGTTTCCGTCTTCCTCTGCACCTGTTTCTGTCTCTTCCATGATTCGTTTACTACTGATTGGAATGTACTAATGTTGGGAAGATGTACTTTTACAGTTGGGAACCGCCAAATGTTACTGTAATTATGTTCCGGGCCTTGAATACATGAAAGCGACCCCTTGCGATTTTTACGATGGGAACCAAGTTGTAAACCTTTGTGCACCATGTTATTCTATGCTTCCAAACTGTATAAGAAGAGCGATCCACAGATACAAGTTGAAGCAGTCTCCGTGAACTTACATGCTATGTACTTCTTGTGACTTCTGTGTTCCCTGCAGTAATAAACCTTGAATCTTTGACGCCGAAGGAAGTGTCCCGTGTCTCTGTCATTTGTACGCCGGAACAGGTTACCTACGAAGGTTTTAGGTGTTATCCCAGGCACCGCTTGGTCTTAGAGAAAACCCAGTCCTTCAGTTGGCGCCCAATGTGGGGCTGCATCAGTGGTACCGGTCCAAGCCCGACGATCATGAGGAACTTCGTGTGAAATCTCCGAGGGAAGGTGCACCCCGCTTCATCGATCCTGTTGTCGAAACAAGTGGCCCGACGACTTTTCCCGCGAATATCCCCGCCTCCTGACGGCTGCGACGGACTGCTGCCCTGACTGTAGACCTGTTTTGGCGCCTGGCGTAGACCTTGGTACAGCGAGACGATTGACGGGCCTTCCTGGTGACGCCATTGATCTTTGAGTTAAGTATTTGTGGGTCGCTCCCAGAGTCCTTTGTTGTGGGTGCTTAGTTGTTGCATGGTTCCATTGCATTTGTGGTTCTTGGTACTTTGTTCTCTGTTGTGATATTTGACGCCTGCAGTCGCCAAAAACCGAGGGTTTTGCTCTTTGTGGGGATATTGCAATCCTATAACCCTTGACGTTTGTGAAACTCGGTTAGTGTGCACGATGCCTGGCCGTAGTACTTTGTTCAGTTGCTTTAGAAGTTGTGGTGCGGATTCACGATTGGAGGACTCGTGTCCGATACCTCCGATTGGAACTCTAACTTATGAGTTGTACAGCCGACATGGTTTAGGTCCAATTACATTCAATGAGTGTTGGGTTCGATACACTAAGAAAGACGGTGTCCTTAGTTGGCCACCTCATGGTAGTTTTGAGACTCCGATTTTAGATAATCTTGAAGCTAAATTGTTCCAAAGAAAAGCAAGGAATCATGTTTGATTCCTTTCGGTTGTGGCGTAAAGAAGCCAAGCAGAAAGAAATCAAACAGATCAAACGTAATAAGAGAGAAGGTATTGTTACTACGGTAAGAAACGCAGAGCAGTTCCAGCGAGATAAGGAGGATAAGGAAAAGGAAGTTTTCGATAGATTGCAGCGCATGACTATACATAAGTGCTACCCCGCTTTACCGACGGGTACGGATAAGAAGGAGGACGTAGCAGAGGACCCCTTGTTGTCCTATCTCTTGAAATCACCACCTCCGTATGCACAGGGTACCGCAGTTCCTGTGGTTCCCCCTGTTCCTGTTCCTGTTCCTGTTCCTGTTCCCCAACCTGCTCCTGTTCCTCCAACTGTTCCTGCTCCTCTACCTGCTCCCGTCCCTACTGCTCCTCCGCTTGTACTTCCTCATACTTCTGTTCCCGCTGTTCCTACTGTTCTGGTTACTCCTGCTGTTCCCTCTGCTTCTGACACTTCTCTTGTTACCCCGTTGTGTTACCCTAATACCCCATCTACTGGACGTCGTGTCCCTTCTGTTGCTGCTAACTTTTTCAATTCTCTTGGACCGATTCTTGAGTCCGCTGGTTCTGATGGTCCCCAAAGACGAAGTCAGCTTCCCGGTAGTAGGGAACGTGACTGCCTATATAATATGGCGATGGCTTGGATGAAATATCCCCTTAGGAATCCTCCACGTGTGGTGCTTGATACGTTCTCTCAGTTCAACGTACCGACACAGAGGTTCGTTTTTGAGGAGATGTGTAAGCTTTTGCGTGATCAAATATCGGTTGATGCGTCTGATGATGTATTGACTGCTCTAACTAATCTTCAGCTTCAGTTTGCGAGCGGAATGATAGTGGGTAGCAATGTTCGACGTGCTGTTGAGCAGTTGCTATCTTTCCGTCCTTGTATAATGCCTCGAGCATTGTTTGTAGAAGACATTGAGGGACCGCCAGCGGCGCCTGGTCAGTATCCCATGCGCGAAGTCCCACCAGTGTGGATGCCTGGTGATGCACAGGCTGTTCCTATTGTTCCGCCACACTTTCAGAGAGTGTGGATACATCTTCCGTGGAAACGATCGGAAGTTTTACAGGTAAAGCAATCTTTGCCTGACCCTCGCAAAAATCCTGCAGGGTACTATAAAGAATTGTCGCAGCTCGTGGATGCTACGATAATGAATCTTGCCGACATTGATATGTTGTTTGGCAATGTCGTACCGCAACCGGTATGGGCAAAGATTCGTCAGCAAGACCATGCAGCAGAATTAGGCGGTGACTGGGCTGCACTTCTTGCTGCAGATGCCTTGCAAGTTGGTGGGGCTAAGCCCGAACAGCTGATTGCTAATCTCCCTCAGAGAATAATCACTCTTATGAAAACGCTTATGCCAGCTATGAAGGTGAATTGGGACAAGTTGTCCGCTTGCAAGCAAAAGAAGGATGAGAGTGTCTCTGATTTCTTTACGAGATTTGAGGAGGCATTCATTGATCATAGTGGTCAGGATATGGGCACTGAAGGAGGTCAGAGGTTGTTTATGGACAAGTTTGTATCAAATTTGTTGCCGGACTTAAGCAACAAACTAAGGAATTCAGAAAGTGCGTGGGCTGTTTCCACTTCTGCTCAGATATTGGCCACGGCCCAATATTATGAGAATAGAGAGAAAGAGGAGAACGATCGTGCCGATAAAAAGACAAAAGAGCTCAAAACGAAAGTGTTGTTGCAACAAGCGTATCCTCCACGTTCGAATCAGAATGATTCGCAACAGCGGAATCGATCGCAGCCTCAGCCGAATAGGTCACAAACACGAAATGACTCCTCTTCGCAGAGATCTACGTTGGGGTACAATCAGTGTGCCTATTGTAGGAACGAGGGTCATTTGAAATTTGATTGTCCAGTCTTGAGTGAGCGAAATAGTGGTAATTCATCTAGAGGAGGTCGTAGCGGTCCTCAACAAGCATCACGTGGTAGAGGTCGCTGTGCTCAAAACGATCGTTCCAATAATTCTTCCGATTCTAATAATTGTTTCGACCAGCGTGGATCATCGCAAAGCAGATCCGCTCAGTACAATGTAGACGATTATTACGTCGATCAGAACACTGACGACGGTAATTACTAGGACAGCCATAGACAAGGAGAGGGAGTAGTATCAGTTCCGGTTGATCAGAGAGGGCCTTACGTCGCAGTTGCCACCTCGGGCGTTGTTGAGCCTTTTCTGTTGGACACTGGTGCAGCGAAAAGTTCCATCATGCATTCGAAACTCCCTGGCGCACCTTTGTCCGGCTTAACAAATGTTTCCGTTGGATTCTCTGGCGCCCCTGTTAGCAATCCGGTTTCGCGCCCTTTGCCCCTTGCAATTGGGCCTCGTGAGCTGAAAGCTCCTTTGATTTTGACTACTGGTTGTGGTGAAAATCTCTTGGGCCTGGATTTGCTAAAACGTCTGTATGCGACTTTGTATTGTTCTCCTGCGGGAGTAAAACTTACACTGGGTGAGAAAGTTATCTCCCCTATGTATTTGTCCATCGACAAGCTTCCACCGGAATTGAGTTCTCTTCCTGCATCTTTGTGGGCAACAGGTCCCAATGACGTGGGCCTGCTTGATATCTCCCCTTATGTTGTTCATTTGAAATCTAATGTGCGTTTGCCACGTATTCCCCAGTATCGTATCTCTCTCGATAGTGAGCGAGCGCTGTTAGCAATCATCTACGATTTGATTGAGAAAGATGTTATCGAAGAGACTCGGGGAAACGTGTGCAATAGCCCTGTGCTGCCCATTCTGAAGCGCACTGATCCATCAAAGCCCCCTGTTTAACGTTTTGTTATCGATTTACGGGAGGTGAATAAAATTGTGATTCCTCAGTTCCCTGTGGTGCCTGACATCACGGCTCTACTGACTCTGATTCCAGCCTCTGCATCTTGGTTCTCAGTGATCGATCTGAAGAATGCTTTCTTCAGCATTCCGATTGCTGAAGAGAGTAGGGACCTTTTCGGTTTCTCTCTTGGTGGCCGCAGCTTTAGGTTTAAACGCGCTCCTCAGGGCTACTGTGAGAGTCCATCGATATACAGCCAAGCCTTGAAGAGCCAACTTGATGCGTTTATGTTGCCGGCTGGTGCGGCCTTGATCCAATACGTCGATGACTTATTGGTGGCTGCGGATACTTAGGACATTTGCAGAATTGCCACGGTGTCGTTGTTGCAGCATCTTTGTGACTTACATCATAAGGTGTCACCTTCTAAGTTGCAATATTGTTGTCAAGAAGTAACCTATCTAGGTCACTTATTGTCAAAGGAGGGAAGAAGGTTGACCCCAGAGAGAATTGCAGCAATTGCTCGAATGACTGTGCCAACAACTCAGAGAGATGTGCGTGCCTTTTTAGGTATCACGTCATACTGCAGGCAATGGATTCCAAATTTTTCATTGCTAGCGAAACCATTGGTAGCTCTTACGTGCAAGGATGTTCCAACTCCTTTACCATGGACGGAAGAATGTCAGAAAAGTTTTTCTGAACTGCGTGACGCGTTGTGTTCGGCCCCTGTGTTAGGTACTCCTGACTACAGTAAGCCGTTTACACTATACGTTCACGAGAGGGAAGGTTGTGCGTTGAGTGTCCTAACGCAACAATTCGGTGGTAAGCAGCTTCCATGTGCATATTTTTCCTCGACCTTGGACCCAGTAGCTAGAGCATTGCCGAGTTGTCTGAGAGCAACAGCGGCAGCTGCGGTGTCCATCCGACAATCTGCAGGATTGGTCATCGATAATATGCTTACGGTGATGGTTCCGCATGCAGTTGACACTCTCTTGAATCGTACGAAAACCCAGCACCTGACGAGTGCAAGGTTGTCTGGGTATGAGTTGACGCTTTTGGCAAGTCACATTCAAATAAAGCGCTGTAATGTCCTGAACCCGGTGACTTTGTTGCCAATCAGTATGGAATCAGATGAAGTGGCATCTCATGACTGCTACCTACGAACTGAGGAAGAAACAAAAGGTTGTGTTGATTTGAAAAATACTCCAATTGAAGACCCTGATGGGACCCTGTATGTGGATGGGTCGTGTTTTAAGTTGCCGAATGGTGATGTGACGACTGCGTATGCTGTGGTGACGTTGAGTACGGTTGTGGAGACTGCGAGATTGAATCAGAATTCTGCACAAGCGGCAGAGCTGATTGCCTTGACTAGAGCGTGTGTGTTGTCGAAAGGGAAGCGGGTGAATGTGTTTACGGATAGTCAGTATGCGTTTGGTGTTGCGCATAGTTTTGGTCGTTTGTGGAGAGAGAGAGGTTTCATGACATCGCATGGTACGAAGATTCAGCACGGACAGCTCGTGAATGATCTTTTGGATGCACTTACATTGCCCAAGCAGGTGGTGATTATTAAATGTAGTGCACACCGTAAGGTGACGGATGACGTTGGTCGTGGAAATGCGTTTGCAGATGAGATTGCTAAGGAGACTGCCCGGAACCTTAGCACTAGAATGTATGTGACGAGTTCGGTAAGGTGGCCTGCAGAAACTGGTATGTGTGAGGACACTATTGAGAGTGTGAAAGTGATTCAGAGTGAGGCCACCGAGAATGAAAAGACGAAGTGGAAAGAGAGTACGGGAAAGTTGGATGCGAATGGCTGCTGGATTGATTTGTCGGAACATAAGAGGTGGATGTTGCCGGATGCGTATGTGCTAGCTGTTGTGACGATGGCGCATGGTGTGGCACATATTAGTGCGAAAGGTGCAAGTTGTTGTCCCCTGTATGGAAGAATGATGGTATCACTAAGTGTGCTGAGAGATTGGTTAAGAATTGTATGATATGTATGAAGTACAATCCTGGTAAGGGAACTCCTACACCCCCTGGCCATTTCGCTCCCCCTTCATGTCCCTTTGAGGTGATTCAGCTAGACTTTATCCATATGGAGCGATGCAATAACCTGAAGTACGTTTTAGTGGTGGTTTGCGCATTCTCCCAATGGATCGAAGCCTACCCTCTCAAAGACAACACTGCTCTGTCCACTGCAAAAATCCTACTGAAGGAATACTTTCCTCGGTATGGAATGCCTCGAATTGTATGGTCTGATAACGGAAGTGAGTTTGTGGGGAGTGTGATGAAGAATGTGTGTAAGGGCCTTGGAATTACACAAAAATTCCATAGCGCCAATCATCCCCAGTCAGCAGGTTTGGTTGAAGGGTATAATGGCACCCTTAAATTGAAACTAGCGAAGATTCAGGCTACGACTGGTCTCTCGTGGCCTGACGCTTTGCCCTTAGCTCTTCTGTCAACCAGGGCGACTGTACACTCCCGAATAGGGCTCAGTCCCTATGAGATTGTGTTTGGCCGCCCTGCAAATGTTTGTAGGGTCCCTAGACCCAGTGTGTTCTCTGATCTTGAGTATCCAATGTTGATCGATTATCTTCATGATCTGACTGCTAAACTAAGGTTAATTCACCAACAGGTCTTTGAAGCACTGCCGACGCAGACGGAGGGTCCAGGCCACCAGCTCCAGCCTGGAGACTGGGTTGTGACGAGGAATTTCAGCCGGATGCACAACCTTGAGCCTCGTTTTACTGGACCCGACCAAGTGCTCCTTGCCACGAGGACTGCTGTTCGTTTGGAAGGGCGTAAGAACTGGGTGCATGCCACCCATACCAAAAAGGTACCTATACCTTTACCAGCAGATTCGTGGGTGAGGAAGGGCATCGCATCGTCTGAAGTCGAAACTGTTCCGAACTTTGTCCCTTTCAGCGATGCTCAGCCTGTCGGAGATACCTCAGTGCAGCAGAACGATATTGTTGAATATTTGTCATCACAAAACTCAAGAGCTGAGCAATTGGCTGGACAACAGAACTCTGTCTCATTATCGGATCCATTGTTTGATGAACAGACACGTCCTGGGAGAAATCGATATTTTCTTCGTTCTAACCCTAAAGACTAATAAAATAAGAATATTTGCTTTCTCCCCTGACATTCACGTTGCCCCATTGCCACTGTCCAGTCTGAACACACTTGCATAATTGGGATTTCGTAAATTTTGAGTCTTTTTCCACATGTATTTTTGCTTCCACAGCTAGCAGATTTTGTATATATTATTGATTAAAGGTACCTTACATCCGGGTGAACCGTAGGGCCGCGCGGGTACTTCCTTCTGGTTAGTAGGTCTTGACACTAGGTCAGAGACCGTCGGTTCCTGGGAACTCCTGGGGATTGACTACTACTACACAGAACGAAGTGCGTCAAGAACGTAGCGGACGGTTTTAGAGGATGGCTTTCTCGAAGCTGTCGGAAATGGAAAAGGTTCAAGCCCAAAGATTCGAGTTGCGTAGAATTGCACACACAAAATGCTTCATGTTTCAGGTGTCCCTTCTGTTCTTAACTGTTTCCTCGTTATTGGTGGGTGGGGTGTATTACATGATACAGTCATTGTTGCCTTCTGCCTCACCTACCCCTTCTCCTGAACCTAAAATTACTACCACTGTCTCTCCTCATTCCTTCCACATCTTACCACAACACGAACAGGCTAGACGTGCGGAATTTATGAATAATTCATCCATTCAGCTCCTTCATCAGCATCAGTTGGTGATGAACACTACTAATTGTTGGGTGTGTGGGTTAATGCCACATACCACTGATAAGGGAATTCCGTACTTGGTCCTTCCTTATAGTTCCCAGGGTTCGGCTCGAGCATTCCAAACAATGTTTCGAAGCGCACTAGATTCTTACCCCAATCGAGAGCCACGTTCTCCACACTTTGGTCCCGGTCCGTACCATAAGTCTTTGGCAATAGCGATTGCTGATTTGGATAGGGATATCTATGAGCCGTCGCTCATTCCAGAGGAAGAGGTGCGAGCCTATAGGGATCTCAGTGAGGTTGAGTATAGTGTGCTCGTGGGCGAAAGACAGCTTAGGAGCTCGTCTCCAATATGGGTCGTACCCCACCTTGGTAATTTCTGTCTAAAAGGCCGTGGCCGAAACCAGAGAGCTCACCTTGGAGAGAGTGCTTGCTCTGAGACGTATGTCTTACCAATGCTCTCTTCCCCTGTTCTCCTGACTGCCAAGGGTACGTACTTTGTCTGTTACGACCGTGCATATACATGGTTGCCCCTTGACTTTGCGGGCACCTGTTATATTGCAAACTTGTTGCCACTGACTTTTACAGTCGCCTCCGATTACCACAAGACCAGAGTTGTGAGGGGCGTGATTAGCAAAGAGGACACTGCCGGTCAAGAGGCAGGAGACTTTTTCAAGGGTTTCTTGCCGTTTTGGGGGCCTATGATCAATAGTAGGAACCTGAGACAGTTGACTCGAGTGGTGGAATCGACAGCTAACATCACTGCCAGTGCCCTTGGTAATATTACAGCAGACCTTCAGGCGGATAGGCTGATGATGTTACAAAATCGTATGGTTTTAGACGTTGTCCTAGCAGATCGAGGTGGAGTATGTAGAGTGATCCATTCGAGTTGTTGTATATTCATTCCAGACAACGCTCCGACTGTCTATCAAGCCATCTCGAAGTTGCATAAGATCTCCATACACGTGGACGTAGGGGATTGGACGCTACTCGGGTGGTTTTGGGGCCTGATGTCGACTTGGGGTTGGAAGATTCTGATGATCATCGGAGTTGTTGTAGCATTCCTGTTCACGTGTTGCCTTTGTGTGCAGTGTGGTCCTGCTTTATGTGGCCTCTGTGCTACGACGTGTATAAGGCAGCCGCCTGTTACCAAAGGGACTCTGATGGATAAGGTTATGTTGCAGCAGCATCTAGATGGTCTGATGAATATCGAGATCGATTATGATTCCGACTAGTGCTTGCCTACATGAGGGCAAAAGGAGCGTCTGAGGTTCCGTGACAATTGTAAGTGGTGTTTTCGACTCGCACGAATATGGTCGAGTCTGGTATCTATGAACCGCAAATGACGAGTTTAGTGGGTGTACGCGTTTTCGCTGTGCTAGCCTAAACCGTTCGTTTGTTTCGTGGGTTTCTTCATCTGAGCCCACGGGTTCCATCTTAGATACGGCATCCATTTTGTTTCTTGCCCTCAAGTAGCCAGCGAACGGACGCTGTCCGCTTCGCGACCCTGGGATTCCCAAACTCTTGCGGAAGACACGTTTCCTTTGAAGGTGTCTTTATGATGAGGGGGATGGCACTGTAAGGCAGATGGCCCCGCTCGAGGCTCATCTTGCCGTGCCGCTCTATTGTTTCAGTTGTGTATGCATTAGGCACGTCCCCTTTGATGCCTGCAACTCGTGTTCCTTGACACCACCCCTTTTACACCCCTTTCGATCTGTTCACTGTTTCCGTCTTCCTCTGCACCTGTTTCTGCCTCTTCCTTGATTTGTTTACAACTGATTGGAATGTACTAATGTTGGGAAGATGTACTTTTACAGTTGGGAACCGCCAAATGTTACTGTAATTATGTTCCGGGCCTTGAATACATGAAAGCGACCCCTTGCGATTTTTACGATGGGAACCAAGTTGTAAACCTTTGTGCACCATGTTATTCTATGCTTCCAAACTGTATAAGAAGAGCGATCCACAGATACAAGTTGAAGCAGTCTCTGTGAACTTACATGCTATGTACTTCTCGTGACTTCTGTGTTCCCTGCAGTAATAAACCTCGAATCTTTGACGCCGAAGGAAGTGTCCCGTGTCTCTGTCATTTGTACGCCGGAACAGGTTACCTACGAAGGTTTTAGGTGTTATCCCTGGCACCGCTGGGTCTTAGAGAAAACCCAGTCCTTCACAGCGGTGGGAGCAGTTGTGGTGGCGCGCTGATTCTTATCGTTGATGGCGATCCGTTATACGCACCGTCACTTAGGGCCTGTAGTTAGGAGCAGGCGGACGCCATCTTGCCGCCATCAGCCCAAGTTCTGTTTTCTTTGTTTTTTCCATCGATAATGCCCTCAGTTCTTGGGACTTGGGAGAACTGTCAGGTGCAGCTTGCCTTCCGACGCTTGTATGGAGTTTTAGCAGTCTAGAACAGCGCTGAGAAACGGGCGATATGACGGCCCGATCGTGGAGCCTCAGCCGAGCACAGCCGGCTTTGAATGATGTTGTAAAACTACACCCCAACTACCCCACCCCTCAGTGTGGGTATTTACCTTGTGCAGCATTACCAAACCAAAAGATTACCATACTGAAAATGAACCTGCAGGGCTTTAGAATTTATCTCTTTCCATGTTGATGAGCATTTCAAATGGAAACAAAAACAATGCACTAAACATACATATTTTAGGGTCACATGTAGAAAGCATTTTTGCAGCTACAATGCTCTTTTAAATGTTCTAATCCCATTTGAGGCTAAACTTTTACTGGCTCCTTAAAATAGAATTGCAACCCCACACTGATTCAGAATATGAAAGAGGTATTTGGGAGGCGTCCCTTCCAATTATCAAATCAGTGTGCAATGTATGAATGTTTTGCAATTGAAATCCAGTCACAAAACACTGAAAGATTACTGACTCCTTTAATATTCACAAAAGGAAAGGGGTCCCTTTCCACTTTGTGAATGTAAAGAAAATATTTTGTTGGAGAGTAAGCAGTTGTCCAAGGGACCACTTCCACCAATAAAATTAAAAAAAAGTTTTTTTAACACAGGCCCATTTCTTTTCACCGAAATCGGCTGCATTTAAAAAAGTTCACTTTATTGAAAGGCATTCACAGCCATGGTGGTCTGCTGACCTTAGCAGGCCATCATCCCTGTGCTGGACACAAATCAGAGTGAGTCACAATTTGTGATTGACCTAATTGATGTTCATGAATTAGGTCGGATTGCGACCCACTTCCAATTGGAATTTAGCAAACCAGCCTGTTAGTACTTAGGTCAGTTTGTGAAATATACTGGTAACAAACTGCAACCAGATTTTTGTTTTTAGCACATAGTACATCAGGCCCTAAATTCAGTGTCAAAGATAGTTAACAGAACTCTGGATGCTTTTTTAGTTTACTGGAAATTCTATAAAGTTGTGGCTTTGGGGGAATCCCTATTTACTTCAACATTCAGCAATATCGAGAAAATGATGATACCACCCCATTTGTTTTTTAGCCTTTTCCCTCTGCTTTTTCACATAAAGTTTATATTTCATTGAAGTAGGGACCAGTTCCAGATGAGACAACGCTATGTTGTAAATATTTCCGACCAAGGCCACATGTTGTCAAAGTATTGACAGAAAACACTTCAGTAAATTCCTCTCGGGGGGAACTTGTGAGATCAATTAGGTGTCTTGAATTACTGCTTCCTAATCTTCTTTTTATAAATAATGTCTGGTTAAGATATATCATTGAGAGTAAACTGGGTTCAAGGCCCATTGCTCAAACGTTGGCTGGGATTTTGGCATACACGTTTTTAATTAAATAGGAATTGAGCTAGTGCACAGCATAGGAAATCTTTTTGGCTTGATGGCTACTGAGATTAGTGGTGCACAACAGCTAGTTGTGAATCATAATCTAGATCATGGTTTCCTTTTTCGGAAGTACTTGAAGTCATATTGCAGTCTGCCTACGAGTAAACTTCAGTTCCTAATACTAATTTAATCTAGGTGCTTAGCCATTACTTAAACAATGTTGCTTGTAGGTGCCGTGATAAATTCTACCCCTCCAGTGAAGTTGGCTTAATTTTGGCCAGTCTGCATTACAATTGTAACGCAGAGTTCGGCCAAATTTCGCCAACCATCGCATTTGAGGAGTTTTTTGTTGTGCGTGACTTGACAATGGTAAATTGGTGAGCAAGACTTACCATCCCCTAGCACGATTTTTGGTTGCTAGGAGGGCACCCAGCGAGATTTCTCCAATGCTGTCAGTCACAATCATTTGCAGTCAGAAAGCTACTGCTCGACTAGAAAATCTAGAGGGATGTGCCTATTTCTGCCTGTTCGCTGAACTCTGTGGAATGCTGTGGAATTTTCAAGTAACTCCTTGGAATTCAGCAGAATGAACTTCAGTGAGTTTTGCCCACCCCTACCTTTATTTAGTGTAAACCAAGATCACAGCTCTGCTGACCATGACCCTGTTTCTGTTGCTTCCAGATACTCCATCTGGCTGCACCCAGGGCACATCTTGCTAGCATCATGACCACTGTGCCTCTAAATTCTGCACATCACATCCTGCCCAACTCACCATATCTTCATACATTTAATTTTATGCCACAGATCAATTTTGCCTCCCTCAAAACACCATAACCAAGCCGTGTATTAGGTAGTATATCCCCTTAGAGATAGACAACATACTCCCTGGCCTGAGGGGAAAAAAACTTTTAATTCTCTTCAGAACATGCTTCATAACACCCCTAGTAGATGTTGGGATTCCTAACATTTTGGCTTACAGTTTAAAAAAATATTTTTATTAACCACATTAACCATGCTTCAGATCCACAGCATATAAAAGTGTAAATTTGGTAGATTAACATTTGCAACAAGTACAATATTTTGCATAGTATATTGTTCCCAGCGGTTCAACACTGTGACCAGTACAATCCAGATAACCACCCATCTCATAATTTCTTCAGGCGTCTCTTACACCCTTTATAACACAAACCATTGGCCTCTGTACTTTGCCCAGGTACCCCATATCTTGTCCCATTTGCGTGGGCAGCCCCTGCTCAGATATATCGATTGTTCCGCCCTGTAACACCAATCCATGTCTCTCTTCCAGGATTCCAGTGATGGTGGCTCCCGTGTCCCCCATGCCTGGGCATTCTTTCTCTTGGCCACCCCACCTGCTAAGGCCAGGCAGGTCTTGACCCATTGTGGCCAAACTATCTCTCCTGTGACTTCTAGGAAGTGCCACATCAGCTCTGTCTGGACCGTCTCCTCTACCACTGCTGTCTTTTTACTCGGGACAGGCCCTTGTGGCTTACAGTTTAAATATCCTTTAAATCCACATTGGCTATTATTTTCTAATTGAAAAAATGTGGATTGGTGGAGGAACATACCCCTTAAAATGCTGAAATAACAGGACCTTTTTCCCAAAAACAAGGGAAACCCAATTTAGCAATTGGTATAGGGACCTTGGGTACTTATATTATTTCTAAAGACAGTGGTCCCTAGACAGTAAAAAAAATTAAGTGTGAAAGTAAGTATAAACTAAATTGTTTCTATATTCTTTGCCCAGCTGGACCGAATTTAATATATGATATGTAAATTAGTAGTCAGTATCTTTACAGATTCAAGTGGGACACAACCTGCGTCCTACTACCACATTTGAACAACATGACATACAAGGAGGGGGTTCAGGCAAGGAAAGAAGGTCTGCGTGCAATAAATTACTGCAGACTGATATAACAAAAGTACACTATTGCGACATTTTATACAGTGTGCTCATAGGCATATAGTGTAGTTATTGTCGACGGCGTTTCGATCCCTATGTAGGGATGAAGGGATCATCCTCAGGACATTGCATTCATGCCTGTTAACATTGCATTATTACAACAGTTGCTACAGCGGAAAGTACAAGGCTGTGGTAAATAGATGAGGAATCTAACAGGATGATTAGGTAGTTAACCACTTGCCTGGAATTAAATTTATGAACATGAGGAATAGCACTATATGCTGGACGGCGAGAATTCGCGAGTGCTTAAAATTCTTACCGCGTTTGTAACGCTCTGGAGTAGCAGAGGAACTACTATTAAGAAGGGGGTAGTATCTGGGTAGAGGCCAGTCCTTGAAATGCTAAATCCTATGAGAACATTTTATTGCAGCAGGCAGGAGGTAGTACATCAAATGCTGGGCAACATTGACCCTTTTTATACCAACTAAAGTGATTTCACAGAAATATTTATAAAAATCCATTCAAAAGTAAAATGTGTTTCACGGTCGCTCTACTATTAAGAAGGTGACAGTGTCTAGACTTTGGTCAGTTTATGAAACGTTAAATCTTGTGAAAACATATTGTTACAACCGGGCAGAATTACATCAGTTGCTGGACTTCATTGATGATTTTTGTACCAATCAGGACTCACTAATGATGAGCATTTGAAGGCGATTCTGATACTATAGATTTGTGACAGCTGACCATAACAACATCCAGGTAAAGGCCACAGAAATATATATACAACAATCCGGGTTAATCAAGTAATTCGAAGGTCACCACCACTTGTCACAGACAAATATCAATGGCTGAAGGGCAATCCATAATGTGTACATTTAAATGTAAGTAGTAAAAGCTCCCGAACAGCCTGACTAGAGAACCGTCTAGCTACTCTCCTAGCTACATATATATACATATGAATATACTTTATCAATGATTTTGTCAGAATCATTGTGCATACTGCTTCACCAGCAAAGTACCTAGCCTAACATTAATATACTGTGATCTTTTAAAAGGGGGGTTCGGTTTATCCAGATATGGTTAAAAAACAGGAAAGGGACTTAAGTATCCGCAGCTGCTCTTACCTCCTTCCTAACAGGTTGAAAGACCTATCTTGTCAAACACTTTCTTTCACAACCTGCCCAGTGTCCTTCGTCACTCTTTCCGGTTCAGAACAGCTATCCGTACATCCGATTGTTTGCAGGGTGTTGGCCACATGACTAAACCAGGGTAATTTTGCTTGTTTAGATTGCATCCAAAACTCTAGCATAATGTCAAGATTGGGTTCAAACTCAGGTTTTGTCCAAATACCTACCCAATATTGGATGGGACTAATGCTGCATGCAGCCCAATAGATTTAACACCCAGCTCGCCCCTTAACGCCTCCGAATGAGTCCTAGGACCAAGAAGAAGGAGGCGACGTAGATAGCAGTTCTCAGTCTTAGCCAACCCTTTCACATTTTTGTAGCCCATCACTCTGGACCCTACAGGGCTGCAGCAAGGCCTTGCGCTCTGTAGGCTTCAGGGGGGCAATCAGTCGGCTCCCCTGGCTTCTTACTACTCCACCAGCATATTGATTCAATGTTGCTTCTCCTTTAAGTAGTTGTGTGGGCCAAGACAACTGGGAGCCAAACCTTACTCATAGGTAATCATAGTAGTTGTCACAATCCAGCTGTGTCCCATACAATTTGAAGAGTTTCTCAGTTAGGACGTCCCTTTCTAGTTTCACAGTATTGATCAGTAGATCCTTTAGCCCCAGTAAAAAAATGTTTTGTGATCCTATGGTCACACAAATGGCTGCCCAGGTTGGATCAGTCATGTGATACACTGACAGGAAAATATGCATTTTTATCATGTCTATGAATATGCTGTCCATTTAAGGATCACCCACTCCTACTATTTCAGGCAAGTGTTCATACTCTGTTTATTCCTTGTGAATCATTCCCTCTGTACCTCTTGCAAAGTGGTCTTCCTATTCTTCAATTCTGCAAGAAACTGACCTCTATAACTCATGTCAGGGCTAGACTGGCCGTGGCAGGCATCAGGAGTTTCCCTAGGAGGCTGGAAAGTTGGGGGCCAGTTTCGCAGTCGTAGGGGCTAGTTTTGTTACTGGGGGCCATTTTTGCAGCGGTGCTGCGATATTGGCCCCAGTTACAAAAGCAGCAGTGTTCCACACTTGTACCACCACTATTCCCCTCACAATCCCCCCTCTTCCCCAGGGATGGGAGGCTGGTCCAACATAATTGCGAGGCCTGCTTTGGGTTTTCAGTCCAGCCCTGACTCCTGTGACGAATTGTGCTGAATCCATGCTTGCAGAATATACGGATTTCTATTTACATAATCTATAATTCTCATGTTCAAACTCCAGAATCACCTAGCTAAACCCTCTTTAAATATGAATCTTATTTATTTTCACATTTTCTATTTTACACACTCGAAATTCCACAATTCCAGTTGTACCTTTTCTTAAAAAGCTCAATCTGTTGCTGCGAGAAAGTCTAAATCCATAAAGTACGTAGAATGATGCATGTATTCATTCAGGTGTCCCATCCTTTCGAATTCATAAATAACAAAAAGTCACCTGAAACATTTTCCAGATGCACCAACATGTACTAGTTTAAAATGAACACCCTAACGATTGCCAGGATACTTCCAACAATGCAGCAATAAAACATCGTTTACTTTATACATAAATGCAGAAGTATTTTGTCTGGAGGAAATCAATACCATAGATTCCTCCTGTGATCATCCTCAAATGAAATAGCCTTGGAATAAATCAGGCAGGTCTGCTGAAAGGCAGCTGTCTTTGGCATTCCATTAGGCTGGAGCATTTCCATGAATAGTGGTTTCCATCTTTCCTCAGACCAAGAAACAGACAGGTGCAGGCCCAGTAGGGGGAGATAAGAAATAGGGTATTGATTTAGGCCCTGTCAGCTCACGGCTATTATTCAGCAGAGAGCACAGCCTGCTCTTTCTTCTCCATGCAACATGGTGTAATTTAAGGAAGCAGTATTGCACATCTGTGCAAGGAGGAGTGTTGTAGGCTGTATTTGTATTGTCTTCTCAATCGAAATGCGCTTCAAAAACAACTTCAAAGGGACATGACAGGGTCTTTCCTGTGCGGATCATCTCATACACAGTGCAAAAAGTCCCCTTCGGCCTCAATTAAAACACTGAATACAAGTAGGTGCTGGAAAGGTTTTCAGTGTGAGGGTGCTGCCATCAACATCACATAATGAAGTAAAAGTGTATGGAAAAATCCAAGCACCACACTAAGAACCAGTAATGTAAGCGAGCCACGCCCAATCGACAGGAGAGTGGTGAGGATGTGGTGTTTAGCCATTGGAGGATTTTGGAGCACACTGCTGCACATATATTACTAAAGCATGGTGTTGAAGGACACTATCATTTACAGCCAGCACATTTTGGGAGATCCTCCAGTTTGCGACACCAAAAAAGGGTAATGGCATGTACAAATGCTATTTACGACACCACACCAGTTTACAAAAATAAAGTATCTTTATCTAAACTAAACAAGACCAAAACGACAAAAATCCAACATGCACAGTTAAAAATATGACTTTCAAAATGTTTCAAGAACTTGTACCATAAAAAACTATAGATGCGTGACTTTTACACACAGTACCTGAAGATGCGTCAAAATTCACAAGGCCAAACAGCCACAGAGAGAGGAAGTGTTGGAAAACACAGAGATGCGTCAGTTCCCTGGTCCTTGGGGAGGCCAGGCAACAGTTCTGCTGCACACAGGAGAAGTGATGCATCGAATCTGGACTGTAGGAGGAAGTGAGGCGTCGAAATCCAAGACGGATCTGGTCTACAGTGATGCGTGGTAAACTTGGTGCACAGATACGATTAGTGACACACTGGAGGTGATGCGTTGCTTTGCGAGGCTTTGCGCCGTCCGGCATCAGTGCTGGGGGCAGCGCAGCCACACTTTGTGTCACCCAGCAAGACTCAGCAGGGCTTTGGGTAGTCTGGCACAGGATCCAAAAGACTTTGCACAGCTTTGCGATGCTTTGCGCCGGTTCTTGCACAGATTAGCTACAAAACCCATCTCTGAGGTCCTGTAACTGGAAGGAGGCTCCTCAGGCAAGGGTAGCACTCATAGATGACAGAGTCCAGCAGCACAAGCAGATTTGAAGGAAGTCTTTTTTGTCCCTGAGACTTCAGAACAGGAGGCCAGCACACTTCAGACCCTTGGAGATCTCCTTCAAGCAGGGGACACAGCGCAGAGAAAAGTCCTTCTCCTTTCCTTGGCAGAAACAGCAACTGCAGACCAACCCCAGACACGCAGCTAGGGCTGTACTTCTCCTCAGTCTCTCCAGCTCTTCTCCTTGGCAAAGGTTCCTCTTGAATTCCAGGAATGATCTAAAGTCTGGGGGTTTGGGTCTGATACTAATGCCCCAAAATGTCTTTGTTCTCTTTGTGCAAGGGGCTCTGAGACCAGTTCAAACCAGTCCTGGGGAGCACTCTGCAAGTGTACAACAACATTCATTGTCAGTGTGAGCCTTGGCTCCAGACACACCACAGGGGGGCGGAGCCAGCATTGTGGAATGCAGGCGTAGCCCTATTCAGGTACAGGTGCTACTCCTCCCACCACTCATAATGCACATCAGGTATTTCAGCCTAGTGCTGACTCATCCAGACTCCTGGAGCCACTGCATCTCCCCAGCTCATGTAACTCCAAAGCCTGACAGTCAATCCACAAACAGGCAAAGCTACACAGGACGGTTGAAAAAGAAAATAAGCCACTTTCTAAAAAGTGGTATTTTCAAACACATAATATAAAAACCATCTTTACTAAAATATGTGTTATTAAATCCTGAGTTCAGGGATACTAAACTCAGTTTTTCAATCTTATCCCTATGGGAAGATATGCTTGTAAAATGTTACAAAGCATTCTCCCTTCTGTCCTATGGGGCAAGATAGCCTTTCAATAGTGAAAAAAGAATTGGCAGTATTTCACTATCAGGACATGTTACACACTCCAGTACATGTCCTACCTTTCACATACACTGCACCGTGCCCGGGGTTGGGGGGGAGTACATTGGGCCTACCATAGGGGAAGGTTAGGGCCTGGCAAGTGGGTGCACTTTTAAAGTCGACATGGCAGTTATTAAACTGCGCGCAGGAACCGCAGTGGCAGGCCTGAGACATCTTTTCAGGGCTACCCATGTGGGTGGCATAATCAGTGCTGCAAGCTCACTAGTAGCATTTGATTTGCCAGCCCTGGCAAACTCAGTGCGCTTTACTAGGGACCTACTGGTAAATCAAATATGCCAATCATGAATAACCAATCACAATAACAATTTACACAGAGAGCATATGCAATTTAGCACTGATTAGCAGTGGTGTAGTGCCCAGAGTCCTAGAGCCAAACAACAACGGCCAGGAAAGAATAGCAGGAAGAAGCAAAAAGTTTGGGGATAAACCTGCAAAAAAGGCCATTTCCAACAGCTACAAACCAGATCACATCCCCAATATCTTATTCAAAAGAAAGGAGGTTATGAAAACATGAATGTTTTGACAGTCAAGCTAAAGAAAACATGAAGCACCTTGTTCTAGATTACATGAGTGCAAAAGAAAAAGCACCCGTTACTCTTCCTGGTGCGTCCATTTGGAGGCAAATAGAGTCCATAACTCTACAGAGTGAAGAGTTCTGCTACAGAATAAATGTATCTGTTACTAGAGACAGAAAGAAGCCTGATCTATCAAGTTAAACAACAGATCTTTTGGTCAGCACTGGCGCCAAGAGAGAGCCAAGGCATTGATCTAAGCATAAGGAGGTAGCCTCATGCTTCTTCCAATGGAATATCAAGCAACCAGCCATAGCATAGTGAGGGACCTTCACAGCCTTATGTGATGATGTTTTGGGCCTCTGAAAAAGAACAATGGCATATAGGATTTGAAGGCATAATTTAACATCAGTACTCCTCCTCCATTAATCTACATATTTTATTCTATTGGCCAACAAAGAAATTTAGGAGGGTTCTGAGAGTAGAAACTGCTGCTGTGAAGCACCTGCTGAGTTTGAAGAAGCAGGATCACATCACTACAGTCCTGCCAACCCATCAGTGACTCCTTCTTGCACGACATGCTCTTCATCATGCAGTACATGTGGTATTCACCTGTTACAACGCATTTTTTACAACGCACTACCACTACAACGCAGGCATTACAACGCATACCATTACAACGCATAGCGCTGGGGGGTGCTCTAGGATAAGAGGTAAGTTTAATTTACTATCCAACACCTTCCCTAGGGTCCACGGGGACTGGAGTTAGAATAGTAAATTATACTTACCACTATCCAGCACCCCAAAGCGCTATGCGTTGTAGTGGTATGCGTTGTGAATACCGCGTTGTAATGGTATGCGGAGTAAAAGTATGCGTTGTAACGTCATACATCCAGTACATGTACCATGCCCTATGGCTCCTGCAAGCACTTACTAGCCCCACGTACATTGACTTGCATTCAACGTCTAGGACTTTCCCCTTTCCTCAACTCTGTGCCTCATGCTCAGCCCTTAACACAATCCTTTCCTGAGCTTCAAACTGCACCCTCTGTAAAGCACAGTGTACGCTGCTACTACCTCAATACTCGGTCCCTGGTTAAAAACCAGATAGATATTTTTCTTTTCTTGAAGGAGGTAAAACCTGACATTCTCTTATTGGCCGAAACTTGGCTAACCCCTCACTCCCTCCCCGATGTACTTGTAGCACTTCCCGCAGAATATTACATCTTGACAGCCAACCCCACACCCGGGAAGGCGGGAGGTGGAGTAGCAGCTATAATTCTGAAATCCCTTCATGTTAGGGAATTACCTTCTCTGATCCTTCCGGACACCGAGAATTTGGTGATCAATCTTGACACTGAAAGTGGGTCCCTCATTCTGGTCCTGATTTACCGCCCCCCCCCCCAATACATGGCCAAATATCCATCTCTCTTGGCGGAGCAGCTGGCTTCATATGTAGTCAGCTACTCTAAAATCATCCTTATTGGGGACCTAAACTACTGGTTCGACAGCACAGACATAGATACTCAAGCCGCTGAACTCAAAGACCTACTTACAGATCTCAATTTAAACCAGCACATTCATGCACCTACCCACCAGAATGGCCACAGCTTGGACCAGATTTGGACGCATAACCTATCTCTATCCAACCCTGTCATCAGCCCATGTATATGGTCGGACCATTATATCATCTATTTCACATTAGAAATACAAGGAACTGTCAAGTCCAAGCCATGCAAGAGCAAATAATTCCGCAAATGGAAATCTATGGACCTTCCGGGATTTATTGATGCTTTAAGTAAAACCGTACCACCACCGCACGATGACATGGACACTGGCGAGAGAGCACTGTCTAATTGGCTACGCAACGCAGCTGACCTCTCAGCCCCCCTGGTACTGGTCCCTAATATTAGAGGGAATGAAGCTCACAAATGGTTCTCCCAAGAACTGAAAGAACTGAAACTGGGGGTTCGACAGAAGGAACGGAAATGGAGACAAAGTTACTCCTCTCAAGCCAGGACAGTGTACTGTACCGTTAGAAAGGAGTTCCAAAAAACCCTGCTCCAACACAAATCCAACTATTTTTCCCAAAAAATTTTAAATTCTTCAAACAAAACCAAAGATGTTTTTAACATAGTTAATGAGCTCTGTGACGATGATAGGACAGCCCCTTCAATAGCTCCCACCCAGAAGTTGTGTAACTCTCTGAATGAATTTTTCAGAGAGAAAATTGTAACCATAAAACGCAACATAGCTAGCTCTCCTAAATCGTCTCCTTTGGATGATATCTTTAATAACCCTATTACATTAGATACCCTTCCTGCTATAGACCCTAAAACCTTTTCCACCCTCCTGGCACGGGTCAAGTCTGGCTCATCCGATGACATCTGTCCACCCCACATTTTTGCAGAGATTGGGCACTCCATCCCTCACGGGATCCTTTCTCTGCTTAATGACTCACTTGATCAGGGAAAGGTACCTATAGGGTTTAAACATGCTCTACTGATTCCCTTGATCAAAAAACCCGGTCTTGATCCTCACGATCCATCTAACTATCGCCCGATATCCTTGCTGCCATTCCTTTCTAAAATTCTGGAGGCACACATTGCTAGCTGTCTCTCTAGCTTCGTCGAAACCACTGGCTACCTAGAGCCCAATCAAGCAGGGTTTCGACCAGGGCATTCGACTGAGATGGTGACACTGGCGGTCCAGAATGTACTGAGATGCAATGCAGACAAGGACATTCACCAAGCACTGGTACTTCTTGACCTATCGGCTGCATTCGACACGGTCGACCACACCATCTTGGTCGACCGTGTCGAACAGGCAGGCCTGAGAGGCTCGGCACTTAGATGGCTGAAGTCATTTATCTCGGATCGCACCCAGGCAGTGAGATTAGGAACCTATACAGCCCCCAAAATCAAAAACGAATGTGGAGTCCCTCAGGGCTCGTCCCTGTCCCCACTTTTATTTAATTTATACTTACGACCCCTGCTATTTTCATTAAAAAAGTTTAGAGCCTTAATTTTTAATTATGCAGATGATCTGCAACTGATCTTCTGTTTGGACTCCCCTGGCGCGGCCACCGAATTTCGGGAGGCCATGGTCCACATTCAGAGATGGATGGGCCTAAATCACCTGAAACTCAACCCAGGCAAAACTGAATTGATTTTGCCTGGGAAGAGTGAACTGTCTTGGGGACCACATTTTTGGCCTCCAGAGATGGGAAACCCCCCGGCTAAGTCCCAAACAGTTAAAAGCCTAGGAATCACTTTCAACGAAGATCTTTCGCTCAAAAGTCAGGTAGGGACTGTGGTATCTGCAAGTTTTTTTCAACTTCGTAAGATTAAGAAGATCGCCCACCTTTTAACCCACCCTGCTCTGATTCAGGTCATTATTGCTCTTGTGCTGTCCCGTCTGGACTACTCTAACAGCTTGTACTTGGGTCTTCCAGCGGGGCAGCTCAAGAGACTTCAACTGGTCCAGAACCAAGCAGCCAGGTTGATTTGTAAGATTCCTAAGTGGCAGTCCATTAGACCAGGACTGGCCAGTCTTCACTGGCTGCCAGTAGCGCAGAGAGCAGCATTTAAAGCGGGATGCATTATCTTCAGGGCTCTACATGGTAAGGGCCCTGGATTCATTAGCAGCCTGCTTGTCAGTTACACTCCCTCTCGTGCTCTCCGCTCAGGTCAAAAGAACCTGTTAGTGGTGCCTCGGATCAGGAAACAACGCCAGGGAGGTGGATCTTTCCACTTCCTGGCCTCCTCCCTGTGGAACTCTCTGCCACCGCCGCTAAGGCTTCATGAAGATCTGTTGGCCTTTAGACAGGATTTTAAAACGTGGCTCTTTAAGCAAGCTTATCCTTAGTTAAATCCGTTTTTTTTTTCTGTTACATGTTATGTTTTGCTAGTCTTCCACAGCGCCATGAAGCCTACGGGCGTACGTGCGCTTAATAAATTTAATTTAACATAACATAACATAACATAACATAACATGCCACACAAAACCAAACTGCTTATAGGAGAAGTTCTCATGACACCGCACAAGCAGGTCCCTCTGATTGACATCCACGTTCAAGGTGGTTTTTCCTAATTTCTGAGCAGATGTCAAATTATTCTCTCAAGCAATGACTAAAACTAGACATAATATACAGATAAACTCAGAGATTAATATCCAACAATCATCAGGAGTTCCCATAGATCTATTGCTGCATTGTAGCAGCATTGAGCTCTTCAACATGACAGCTCTAATAAACATATTTCACACCTCTACTTTCTGAACTACCAATCATCACAATGTAGGCAGGCTCACCACACTTCCCTCCTGCCTGCATGATGTTGGTATTATTAGTGAACTGCCTCTTGGGGGAGGGAGGTCTTAGCAGTTTTCTGCATTTGTAACAATTCTATTGCAACTGGGTATTAATTTACCGACATACTAAGGGTAGCAGATATGACATCACATACCACCACCCTGACAGAAGAGTCACCCATGGTAAAGTATTGAGAAAGGTAAAAAAGTGAATTTAACTTAAAAAAATGTGTTACAATATCTTTATCATTCATTCATTTGATAACTTTATTTCGGTCATTGACCATAAAAGTGCAGATAAAATACATACAAGCACAGTAATAAAATCCATAAATACGAGCAGTTAAAAAGTTATTAAACAGCATGTTATCAAAAGGAGAGAGAAAAAAAGAAATAAAGGGGAATTGCTCCAGTTAGATCCTTATCAGAAAGGTGGTCCTTGTACGCCACATACCATGTAGGAAGCGGGAAACCGCAAAAACAATAGGAGGGGAGGAATCATATGTTAAAACTCTACAAGCCTGTGCACATTGTTCGAGTCCCAAGTTTCTGCACAGTGGAGCCAACCAGCATTTCGGTATTTGGCTATACGCCGGGCACAAGAACAGTACATGCACAATATCTTCTATGCTATTATTACAGGCCGGACAGGTTCCCTCATTTGAGATAGTCCATTTAGAGGTCAGCACCCTAATGGGCAAGCAGCCATGCCTCAATTGGGTATATCATTTTTTCGCGAGAGGAGGCTGCACTAGATCCAGAAATTCCTCCCTATTAGGTGCAATTTTCACCTGCAGAAATTCAGTTGATAGCCTACCCAGAGTCGTCGAGCAGTGTAACTTATTAAGGCTATGGTTTCTCAGAATAGCCAGCAGCTCTGACCTCTGTAACCTTGGGCAGCTCTCCCCCGGGGACTCCCACAGTTGAGGCAAGCCAATTTGGTAGAGGAGAACCTTGATGTGGGACAGCCAGGGTATATTTAAGTTCTTGACCTGCCCCCAGACTGCTGAAAATTCCGCTCTGTAATCAACAATATTAATGTATATTAAATGTACATGTTTGTTTGAAATGTAAAACACATTTTTTTTAAACTATTCACCACTACTAATTACATTTAGAATTATAGCTTTATTTAATTTAAGTATCTAAAATTATTTTTTGAGTTTAAATTAAAAATACATTCCAATCTATAGTAAAAAGAATACATTCTTGTTTATTGTGCATTAATAATTATTAAAGGTGATGTATAAAATTAGTTAAAAGTAATATAAATATATTTCAATTAAAATTAATGTTACTCAATGCAAAAAAGGTTGTTAAATTATATAGGTAACAAATATTTGTATTTTTAGAGTTGTTTTAAAAATGTATTTATACTTCTGTATATTTTTAAATATTATTAATATTGTAATTTACCATTATTTCCTATGGAGTTTTATTTAAAGTCTACATTTCCAATATATATGGAAGGCGTTGAAGTACCAGTGGTTGGCTGTGTGATGCTGGACTTTACCACTGCATTGCAGTTGGAGAATAGCAAAGGGATTACTGTTTTGTCCCTCACCAAATCCCTCCCTAAACCTCTCCAAACCCCATTTTATTCCTCCTTAATTCCCCCTCATACAGTAGTAAGTGTGGCCCTTTTTCCCAGCCACTCCCCCCCATCCCTCTGCGTTTTCTACAGAAAGGTCGATTTGGATGCTGTTTGGAAAGGCTCCGAATCGGATTTGGATCTGCCGAATCCGGTTCGGAACCCATCTTTCCAACTGATTCGGAATGGTTTCTGAATGACTGATTACGATGTTTGTAAAGCGTTCAGATTTTCTGATTCGTTCCAGATGACATTCGGAGGAACCAAGTCATTCAGAGCCGACTTGTACAGGTCTATGGACCGCATTTCTGACAGAGCGATTACAATGTCAGATTCGGACAGCCTTTTCAAATCGGTTGTTCCGACTCAGATTGGCTGTCGGAATCTGACTTTGGGGGCACGTAACAGGCCCCCATTCACCCCGAGCCTTCCGAATGGGGCCAGTGGGGGTACCCAAGGGACCCCCCTTTAAAACCATGCACAGTTTGGCAGGCATCAAGGGGTGCCCGCCACAGGGTGCACGATTTTATCCAAACACCCCTTTCTTTAATGGGAGCATGTGTATTTGGTCGGAACACAGACTCCCATTGAAGTCAATGGGAGTCCGACTGAATCGTATCCGGAAGCATCGTAATCGGTCGGCTGGACTCCCCGGATACGGATTGGTCGGATAACATTCCAAAACTGATTTGGCCGCCTTGCTTTCTGACCGGCATCGTAATCAACCACTAAGTAGTAAACTTACATGTCTGAGGATCGCCCCATAGAAAAGAAAGGCGAGGTGGAGGTGGGGAAATGGGTTTGTAGGAGCAGCTACACAGTGAATGGTGTGGCAGGACTTATGCAGAGCTGAGTGGTGACATAGAATCGGTTTATACAATGGAAAGAAACATGTAAGGGAAAGTCAGTGTTAATGTTTTCAATGAAAACCACTTCATTAGACTCCTATGAGGATGGGGACCACATGGGATAGTTTCACTTTCCTAGGGCCTACAGATTCCAGACACGCACTAAAGTCCACTGTAACTTAGGTGAGAAGAAGAATTCTACAGAGTAAAAAGTAATATCTGTACTTTTGGTTCATCCAGAAATGTCATATTCCTTTGAGTCAGCTCATAAACAGAGCCTGGCTGGGGCTGACCCTGCCAGGCTGGATTAATGACCTTCCTCCCCAAGCTGTAGCATCAGAGGCCTAGCCCTTCACGATAAGCATTCCAAGGGCGAAGGCCTCCTCTCCAAGAAGAGAAGATGGGTGAAGCTACAGGTTAATCCATCAGCAGCTGTCACCTGGTGCCAGGCATCAAGCTGCCCTGGAGAGAAGGCAACAAGGGGAGAAGGGGCTGTTCAGAGACCATGTGGCATGAGACCCCTGGACAATGCCATTTTGAACTAACCCAGAGGCCTGGGCAGGAAGGAGGGGGCATAGAAGTGATGTGTCACTGTTTGATAGGGCAAACAGAGACTTCCTGCCAGCCCCTCCCAATTCATTAAAAAGAGTTTGCAGAGGAAGAGGAGCTCTCTCTGGAGTGTGGTCTGCTGAGGAAGACTGGTGCTGGAGCCTGCCACCATGGGCAGCTGAAAGGAAGAACCTTCAGACTGGCACCAGACCAGGACCAGTAAGCAGAAGCATGGGCATCTGCGTAAGTAGAAGATAAGCCCAGGAGAAGAGCCAGGTGAAAGGCTGGTGCCGGAAGCCAGTCAAGGCAGCTCCCTGCTTCGATCACACTCCTTGAGACCAGGAGGGCAAAGGAAAGTGCTCCAAGTGGCTGGGGAGCGCCATCACGAGCAAGAAGAGGCCACACTGGTGAAAATCGGCTGCCTGGGGCCATGATACTCCCCCAGAAGGTAGGCGATCTTGGACCTCAAATAGGACAGACAACGAATCGCATGGGGCTCCTCCCGCTATCACAATTATACCCCCGGGGTTGGTTTGGTCCAGGGGCTGCCCCCAGAAAAAGTAAAGTCAGGGAGCGCCGTCGCGCTCCCCATGAAAATGCCCCAGCAGGGTGCCAGGAGCCCACCCTGGCCCCCAAAGACATCGGGTGAGGGGGAGCGCCATTGCGCCCCACCTTGAAGAGAGCTTTGGGGCCTGGGACCCCTGCCTCTGGGCCCCGGTGGTGGTGATGAGGAGGAGGGAGGTGTGCCGTTGTGTGTCCCCCCTCGTGGGAGAAGAAAAGCGGAGGATCTCTATGTCCAGTGTGAGAAATGAATGAGAGGAGTTTGTGAAAACTCACAATAAGGCTGTGTTGGTTAGTGTTCAGTTTTTCAATGCTAACCATGTCACAGAGCACTGAAATGCCCTCACTTGTATGGGATATACTTCCTCATACTATCATATGATTGAGAAGCAATACTATGGAGCAAAAAGCAGTTATACAACTGCAGTAATTTGTACTTGCATGGCTAATTTATGAGCAGAGATGGCTTTATGAATGAGGCTTTGTATCTTTACCGTCTGGCAATCTTTGTGTTGGCTATCCAGTGAAGACATATAAGATGAAGATCGGAAGCCTTATGCTTAAACTGGTCTGTGTAGGTTTTAGCTTACATTGTTAGCAAAATCAACATTTATGTCCAATCATTGACCGTTAGATGTACTGACGTAGCTCTTCTATCAGTCCTCAAATTTAAGGAGATGCATTAACACCTTGGCTGCTCAGGATATTCCTCTGCTGTGCTGGGCCATAATGATAATGGGTGTGGTCATGACGAGCTGAGCTCGTCATGAGCACACGAGCACCGTGCCTCATGACGAGCTGAGCTTGTCATGAGCACCGAAGGGGTTAGCTAAACTTGTTTCTTAATGCAAGGCCACTCATTGTGGAACCAACTTCCTCTCATTTGAGTTTGGATCCTGACCATCTCAAATCCAAATCTATACTAAAACCTATGTTTTTGATAAAATCCTATCAAGATTTTCTTGAGGTATGTGTCAATCCCAGAGATGAATGTCTCAATGGCAATATGTACTCAAATGTTTTAATCATTCATTCACTCAGAAGGAGTCATCCTCATATTTGTGTCTATATTCCATCATAGTCAGGTTTCTTCAAATTGTGGCAATCATTTGTTGTGAACACCTGGCTAATTGCTTGCAATTTATACCACATTCGAAACACCCCAAGTCTTATTTTAAGTCTGTCATTGGTTTTTCTACCAGGGTGCAAGTTGTAAAGACAGAACTATGAATCTGTGGTTTGCAAATGGTAAAAATGCTAAATGATCTACTAGTCACTTTTAACCTTCACATTTCCTTCCATTCCATGAATGAAGATCTGTGTACACCTTACCAAACTATTTTGCTACTCAGATTCTGTTGCTTACATTTGCACCTGAAGCCTAAAATGTGAATGTTTTCACCTTCAGTTAATACAACTAACATTCACATATAGAATGTGTACCTTTTCCTTTTGGTGGTGCCACAATGTTTTTTTGTTTGGGAATTTCAGCTCGAGCCTCGGTGTGTGTGTGTATGGCATGATATTTTTTCATGCTTGTCATGATTAGAACTGATGGGTGATCATTTCAGTGACACCAACAAAGCTGCTAATAGATTTTTCTAACTATGCTGGCATGTATCCTTGGTGTCTGTACCCTGTATTTCACTCACTGACACTGAATGGGTGATTTAGTGAATCAAACTGTTGCCTATGACACCTTGCAAATTAATGGCTGTAGTTGAGGTTTGCTTCTGACTATGCTGTCAAATTCTCTCGAGATCTATACCCAATAGCTCTCCTAGTGGCAAAATGCGGGTGAATTCTTTGTTCCACAATGTGCCCTGAGAGACTTTGCAGTTTTATTTGCTTTAGTGGAGGTTTTGGTGCTGATAAGCACGCGATTGGATAATATTACTCTGTGTTGTCTCAATTGTGAGCAAGTCTGAGAAAGAGCGCTTTTTAGAAGGTCTGAAGAGGGTAAATCTCACATATAAACAATCAATCCTACCTTGAGTATTACTATTGCAAGGTGAAAGTATTAAATGGTATGGCGGAGGTGCTGTATCATGTAATACTAGCACAAAGCATAAAGATACACCCTGGGTAATTTCTCAGCCTCTCAGTCCTGATAGAGTGTCAAAGAGCTGACAGGCTATTTAGAGGAACATGTGTGAAGCATTTCACATCACCAATATGGACGATAAGTAACTGACACGACTTGAGAGAAATCCAACACCAATTTATAAAAATAGCTCTGATTGGTATATATTCGTAGACACCAAAAACAAAATCAATACATACAGGATAATCAAATTGTCAATTTGAAAGCATTAAATAAAACAGTGCTTTGCAGTGTACAAAAACATTAACATTGCAGTCAATGGTAAAAACACATATATGCAATTGGTTACTTAGAGAGTCAGTTCAACGGAAGCTACTCGGGGTTAAGGTCTCATGAGTCTCCAGAACAGTTTACTGCAACTAGCAAATTTTTACCTGGCTCAGGAGAGCAGTGTGCAGAGGTACACTTTAGCTGTCAAAAGGAGCTGTCAATCAGGCTTGCGCTCTTTAAATTGCTATCTTACCAAAAGGTATTTGTGGATCTTGATGAGCAAAATCCTTTGGAACCTAAGCAAGGAGCTGGATCTGGACCAGGATTCTCCAGGCAGATCGACTCTACCTGGCTCAGGGGACTTGGGTGCAGAGATGCTCTTGGCTATCCTTGGTGCTGAATAGATCCCTGAACAGCGGTGCTGCCAGGCGTGCCTAAGGAGAGTGAAAACAAGTGAAGGATCTTTACGATAAATCCACAGAGATGGTTGGTCATTTGTGCAGTTGGATCTCTCTTCTTGGAGCGCCGAGTAAAGCAGGTAAGTGTCGGATTGACCACCAGCAAGCCTTGGGACCTGCAAGCACAATGGTTGATTAGATCTACTTCCAGAGGACCAGGGAAATGGTGTAGAAAGCACAGCCTCGCTGAGGTTTGGGACTACAAATCCCAGAAGCCACTTGCCCAATGACTTTGAGCGGCCACATCGGACTGCTCAGTGGACAGTACTTCAACTTTGGGGATTTAGCCGTTTGAGCCTGCTGACAGCAGGGGACTAGTTCTTCCAGCCTAAGGGAGTTCATGTGAAGTCTGATGTTTGAAGAGGTATTCACCTCCCTTTTGGAAATGGTCTCTTGCCTTGGTTGAGTCGCAATCCAGAGGCTGCAGGGTGGCTGCCACAGATGCAGTGCTTAGCACCTCTCTTCGTGGAGTCCTGCCTTGTTGTGGAAACAAATCTCTTCTTGATATCACGTTGAATCTAAGTTTCTGATGTCTAGGGTGCCCCTTAAATCCTGGATTTAGGGTGTTAGTGAGTGTGAGTACCAGTAGCCAATGGGCATCTAGTCCTGCAGCTAATACTCCCCAGTTGTGATCATATCCGGTGGGAGAATGTCACTAAAACTAGCCAGAACCTTCTTATTAGTCTAAATTCAAGATGGCCAAAACATCCTCATCTGCAACACCCTAGAGGTGTGGTCAGCCTTGTGGGGATGCATGCCTCATGTATAGCTAATTTCTTGCCTGCCCCCGAAAAGCAGTGCATGGGGCGGCTTTGTCCTTGAGTGGGGGATAAGTTCCTTTATCCCATGGTGCCAGTGAAGCCTTTTAGGCTCACCTCCTTGATGGCCCATTCACTAGCCATCCTGTGTGGGAGGAGGTGTCACCTGTTGCACACACAGTTCTTTGCCTCTGTGAGTGGCACACACTTCCCAGCATGAGCTCACCTGTCTGTCTTGTTGGCAAACCCTCAGAAACGCCCACCAAGGCATGAACACTGGTTTAACTTAGTGGGCACTGTCTAAATTGACACCTAGGCACATGCTGGTTAAACCTCAACAGCACCCATCATGGTTTACGTGCAGTGTCTAGCCCATGTTATCCTAACTTAACGAGTGTTGGTCATTTGCAGTAGAATTGCGTTTAGAATTCTACCTCAGGGCAATCTATGTTTACACATATATTTGCATATATATAATATAATGCACCCTGACCCCTGGGCTATAGGACACCTATCTTAGGAATGATTTACATATATTAAATGTAGTGAGGTGACCCAGTCACACATGGTGTGTGCAGGGTCCAACACGAGCAGGCAAACTGCTTGTGCATGGCTGACATGGCAGACCTGCAGCACTTGGTTTCACTCAGGTCACTCAGGGTGGTAAAATAAGGGCTACAGCCCTGGTGCCTCTTTAACATCCTGGTCCTGGTTATCACTGATACTATATACTAGGGCCTTACAAAGGAGTAAAAGTACTTGCCAATTGGCTGTACCAATTCACATTTACGGTTTAAGGGACCTAGCACTGGCGCCGGAGCCTGGATAGCAAGGCCCAGCACACTTTCAGATCAATTACCACAGCATCTAGCAGCATAAAAAGTGGGGGGACATGTACAAAATGTCCAGTTTACTACAATCGAAATGGCTCAATGTAAAATATTTACGAGCTTTGCTTAGAAGAGAGTATACCAGAAAATACTCTAATCAAGAAAGTCATCTGAGGAAAGTCTTTTTCCATGCTCCTAAAGGTACAATCATTTCTAAAGAAGATACAATATCAGCACAAAATAAATTCACCCCAGCAGGTCCGCCAGGCTAAACCGCTCACAGAGACTTTCCATTGTATTCAACAAAAGAGCACAGGAGGTTAAGGTGATCAAGATAGAAAGAAGGATGCCAAGCAACCTAGGGGTCACTCACAACTCAACAAAGATTTTCCAATGATCCACACGTAATACTTTTAGTACGGGTTTCATCCATCCCTAATATGTTTATGACGCAGCCTTCAAAAGCAGAGCGTGCAATGTTTATTCGCCTATCCACTCCAAGCTGGCAATAATTGGACAGAAATGATTTCCTCTCTAACACTTACAACCAACACAGTGGAATAAGGAGCTATAGATCAATCCATTTACCCTTTGTGTCCTCCAAACAGATATACAAATAACCCAGATACTCCAATTTTTTTCACGGACTGAAATGAGATAACACTTACTAGTCACAGACAACACTGAATGAAGATTAAACAAGCCCTATGAAGTGAGAAGAGGTGCTATTAATGATGTAATGGGTTAGGAATCACATTTCATGATTAATCATCTGGTGTATCCCTTGATTGTTCCCCATGGTGCTTCAACTTTCCATTGAACTGGCCAATAGTTTCCACAAACAAATAAATAATTCTTGAACCACCAGTGGTAGCCCAATACAGCCAAAGAATTATCTGTCACCTCCACCACATGATCCCACCGACATACCAAGAGAAGTCAAAACAATACATCTACAAAGGGCTGAGAATGGATGGGATAATAAAGGGATTCACTAGAACTGTGACAGGCCCTTTAGGAGGGAAACTTGGTCTACATGTAAGATGTAGAAGTAGATCTTTAAGTAAAAAGCCATAATGTAGAAATGTTTAAAAAAGAATTCTGGAATATTTTTTTTTATTGTGAAACCTTTAAAAAGACCAATAATTACAAGGGTGACCAAGGCAGATTGAAATGCTTGCCCTGCATTGATGAAAAATAATGACCCATGACGCAAAACAATTCAAAGTTAGTCAACAATGAAAATGGAGCACTTGCTGATGATAGTGTAGTTGCTGTATCAATGTGAAGCCCAATGGACATTGTGGAACAGGAGTAAAGGAGGACAGGAAAAATTGAGCTATCTTAAAGAGGGTGTCCATGGCCTCAGTCATTGACAAGTTAAACCATGAAACTGTTATTAACAAAAACATACTTGGCCGTACTACTATAGATGCAGATTTACTACTTTTTTTGTGATTACAGCCCCACTTCTCTTGCTTCTGGTCGTCTTTGATATTCTTGATGCCCATCAACTGTCAATTTCAAAGGACAATATACAGAATTATGTTTATGTTTTTGCCAAATTGTGCTTCTTCTTTGCATTGGGATTATCTGTGGTTTCTTTAATTTGAACTGCTCAGACCAGAGGATTATGGAT
Organism: Lissotriton vulgaris; assembly: GCF_964263255.1. Lineage (NCBI taxonomy): Eukaryota > Metazoa > Chordata > Amphibia > Caudata > Salamandridae > Lissotriton > Lissotriton vulgaris. Next base: position 1,123,199,236 of record NC_141697.1, read on the forward strand.
CGATTAGGATTGCTGCCATCTCTTCACCTCAACACAATCCTACTAGTGTGTTTTGGGCACTGTTTCCTCATTAGTAACACCAAAGAGTCTTCTATCATACTGTGGCTTTTTGCCATAACATCAATATTTCTGTCTAAAATGCAATCCTCATTTTCTAATAGTTCATTAGTCTTCTTAGGCTTTTCATCCTTGATTGAATGAAGTTTAAGCTGCTGAAACTTCCACTGAGGGTCAGAGGCCATTTTACATTTTTTCAGGGAGGAAATAACAATTGATGGAAATCTAACATGCTGTCTTTTGCAACCATCAATACCGCCAAAGGATGAAAGGATGTGGCGTAGTAAGGTGCCCTTCTGTTTCCACGCTGTATTACAACTAACTCATTTAACTAAATCAGGGATGACAAGGCATTGTCTGTCGGGTGTGCTTGTCGGGTTATGAGAGTAACTTATTGCGTAGCGTATTGTTTGTACTGTCTGCTGTTAGTATCAAGTGTCCTTTGTGTAGAGTGAAAGAAAGCCCCACTATGGAATAAAAGCTGTCATGTTTTTGCACCTGTAATGGGAAGCCTTTTGTGTTGTCATTGCTGTGTCATTCAAAGGTCTGTTCAATCCGCCTGCTGCAGGCAGGGCGGAGCAAAGGAATTACAGATGAAAGCTGATCCTGCTACCTCTTCATCAGGAGACGCATCAGCTGGAAGCTGCGAGGCCTCTGTCCTTTTGCTTCACCAGTGATAGCATGGAAAGAGTCAAGTAAATGCTGATCTCAGGGCTGGAAGGTCCCAGAGGAAGTGTCCTGGTGGCATCTGTTTCTGAAAGGCCAACTGAGTCAGTCACATGTAACTGTTTTTAAAACAGTTTTTAACGGTTCTTCACGCTTTGGTCTGTCTTTCACTTTGACTGCTCTGTTCCCCCTGAAGTACTTTCCCCCTTCTGATCTGCCTGACTCTATTTGCAATCCATTCTCCTATTTACCTTTCCCCCTCTACCTTCCATTCCCCATAAGACGTCTGTCTTGGCCATGTAACACACTAATAACGTTTGTTATTGTATAATCTCATGTTTTTCTCCTATGCCTTTACTTGCAACTGTAATATTTGTAACTCACTGATCCTCATGTAAAGCGCTCTAATACCGCCGGGTCTAGCCAGCGCTAAATAAAACTCTGCAAACAAACATTAAATGCACTTTTATCAGAATGCTTACTCTCATTCTGTAGATCGATGATTTTTAAGACAAACTTCATCTTGTAATAAAACGCTTTCTCTGTCAGGTAATAATTCTTGTTGCTGAGATCTTAGTGGGCAAATTAACTCTTTCTGATGTATTCGAGGCTGTTTTTTATGTATTAACATACATTGTAAAATGGTGGTACATTATGGTAGACATTTTTGAGTGCATTAAATAGTACTTCTGTAGTACTCTTTAAAATGTTCTCCTTTCCCTTTGTGAATTGGTCCCAAAAGATCTAACATGGTAAAAAAACTCAGGGTATATGCATATACAATTAGTACAATAGAAAATACTTCTTTTCATTTTTACTAATAGGCAGTTAGGCATTTCAGACCAATTCACGAAGGTATGTAAGAGTACATAAAAATGTACTTCTGTGGTACTCTTTCCTGCTTTTGTGAATCAGCCCCGTATTATTTTCTACTGTGAAGGGTGGATTGATATTTAGTTCCATGTTGGAGGACAATTGGTTGTTATTCTACTGGATTTAAAGGCCTTCATATAATAATAAATGTGTTGCTGAAAAGAATGACTTAGATTTATGGATTAGTAGTGCATATTTGCTATTTACTAGTACAGCACTTTGTGCTATTTAATAAGATGAAGTGGCTGTAATGTTTGTGTTGTACAATGCTCTAATTGCTAACTTATGTATCTAAGGGAACCGCATCTGCGTTTGTTGATTGAGTGATCATGAATTGACAGGACTGCACCAGACATAAACAAACTGACCTTCTGGCTGTAAGCGATTGTGGATTAGGATCAACATAGATTCCTAAAAACATGTGTACTTTATCATCAAATTATTCTTGGTATAGTATATATAAAGCACTGATTAACTTGTAGAAACTTACCTCTAAAATTGTAACATTTATTGAGATTTGTAAGGTTTGAATTAAGAGTACCTCTGTCAATATTGACACATATTTGAGATCGATATCAGGCGTGGGACATTTGCTCAATGCAACAGAAAGGTCAACACATATTTTTGTTGATGTGCAGAAACCAAAGTAGAAGACTGAGGCCAGAGTTACAAATAATTCCTGCAGCATAGTGCAAAAACAAAAGTTGCTGCACTGTGTTGTGTGAAAGGGAGAGAGTAGAGCAGTACAATATCTACAAAGATATGACACTATTTTCAGCTCTTCCTGTGCTGGTACACTTTAGACTGAGATGTAGCAACACATGCACACACTCTAGCACCATAGTGCAAGATAGTGTGCGTTTTGTAAAGAATAGTTTTTAACTAGGAGGGGAGCCTTCCAGTGCAAATAACTATCATTTATCACTTTCCCTGCTTTGTATGGGTGCTGTATAATGCAGCATGTATACAAATTTGGAAAACATAGGAGAAATGAAACCATTTCTGCTTGCCCAGAGAAGGTAAAGTACTTTGGGGCAAATCCCTGGCTAAATAATGTTTGCAGATAGGTATTTGAGTTATAACCCATGAGTAATTTCATGGGAACAACAACATACCATCCATGAAATGTCCCCTTGATGCAAAGTAAAGCAAAGCAGTGCATAACGCAACTTTGAATTGCTTTGGGAAACTAACTAAAATCTTGATTTGCGTTGGATAGTAAATCCCAGCATAACAATATGCATCAGGTTTGTGTTACAAAAGTAATGCAAAGCGCGTGCAAAGCTTTAGTAAATCTGGGCCTGAATGTTTTTGGGACAGCTATATGCAGGTCTTCGACATTTAGGATTAAATGTCTGCTTCAATACTGAACAGGCATTTCCTGAAATTCTGTAAAACCTTGTTGGAGACATTACCTCATAGTCCCTCTACACAGTAGCGTGAAGTGGTCCCCGTAGACGTGTTGCAGGGGGCTCTCACCATCAAGGTCCTTGTCTCTCTTGAAGGACTGTGTAGATGTGTGAAGTGGTATGACTGAGTTTTCTGTGTGAGGACCTTGTCAGATCTCATGCTTGTAAAAAGAACATCATGAGGCCATCACCACGTGCTGTAACTGAGACATATCCCTTTTCATTTCGCCACTCCTCCTGTAAGTAGCTATGGTCACCTTTCTCAGTGCAACTGGAGAAGTTGTTTGGACGACATTAAATATTAGCTTGGAGTCTTTTGAGAAGCTGCCCGCGTTCCAAGGGTGGGCGCGCCGCAAACCCTGGTCTAATATAAGAATACACCCTCAGTGCACATTGACAAAACATGCAGTGCTGGAACATGGTCACACAACTTGAGCATGCAATGTTAAGTGTGTATAGCGAGACAAAATCTCATCACAACAAGCACGTGACTGTCAGCACATTCACACATGCCCAGCCTGCAACCGCAGACGACCCTTCCCATGCAGCTAATACCATTGAGACCCGTGAACAGTGCCACCGATCTAAAATTGAGAACATAAATAATTCAAAATCAAGATCAGAAGTAGGATGGCAGTGCATGACATTGTTTAAACATGTTATGTATTAATACCGATACCAAGTGATAATATTAATAATGCAAATGCTAATACTAATAATAATTCTTACTAACACGAGTGTCATCACTATCATTATTAGTTTTTATTACGATAGTAATAATGATAATATTAGATTGCCTTTTATTTAGAGCTTTCTAATACATAATTTGACTTTCGGCAGCACTGCGAATAACTAAATAGCAGATGCTACCATTTGTCTTTCAAATTTAACTTACAATAATTTATTATTATCGATTGTCACGCCTCTATCAGAGGGTCATCACTTATAAAACACTCAAACTCAACCTAAGAACAGGGGTACACTGCTTTTTCGCACCCCCTTCGCCCCTAAACATATAACTCCTCAGTGCTTGCAGTGCACTGGTTTAATACAATGGCGTACCAATAGCCCCCGCAGCCCCTGCGGCGGAGAGGGCCACAAGCTCCAGGGAGCCCCCTCCAGCACTGTGCACGGGTGGGCCTCAGAGCTCTTGACTGGGTCCCGAATGTGGGGTGGGGGGGCTCCATGTCCTTTGCAGCCCCACCCCCCCTTGTTTCGTTATGCCACTGGTTTCATAAAGCAGTGTGGAGCACGAATGGCTCCGCCCACAGTCCATGTGTGTGCCACATTGCACAAAAATAACTCTCAATATTAAAGGATTTCATCATCAGTTAGTGTAATATTCATGTAGGACTGAGGAGGACTGCGTCAGCAAATATGTGTAACGTGGAATCCTTCATTTTGATCCCTTAATAACAGAGATGTCTTTTCCTTTAATTCAGTCACTTTCGATTATACCTCCAGTTATGAAAATATCCACAGACCCGTGTTTGAGCAGTTTCCATGGGGACACCGGGGTTTTCTGAATAAGGCCCTGTCTGTTAAACAACTTTACAAAGTTTATTAGGACTACACGGATTCCTCAGTATACTGTATATTAGCTGGGGCCAATATTTCCTGATTGCATTAGCAGGAGGAACACACGCCGCATCTATGAACCTTTTATTATGATTTTTGGCAACAGTGTGTTTTATTACTTCCACAACTAAAGAAAACACAGGAATACGCCCAATTTTCATATTGAACTCTTACACATATAATGTATGGTTCGCCAGTGTTAAATACACCTACAAAAGAAAACAATCACAGATGAAAATGAATGTTATGTTTGACACTGTTTCCTAAGTCCTTGAATGTAACATCTGGGGTGGTATCAGGATGAAGTTTGACCCTGGGGTATCATGATGGGCTCCGCGACCTCAGCAAGAGCCGAGCGCCCTATTTAGGGCCCTTAGTGCTTTAAATCAATTCATTTAACCGGGATTTCTGTGAGTTAGGGCTAGCTCTTCAGACGCACATCTCTGAAACAGTCCGAAAGGCTGTCTCCTTCTGTTTCTGAGCTCTGCTATCTATAATAACGCACTAGCTCCGATAATATCAGCTTACATTAATTTACTTTACACTCAGCAGGCAGGACCATAAAAACAGGCACTGGGCTCTGCGCAGAAACTATCATGATAACCCGTATTCAGGGACTTATTTACAAGCCCCTTGCGTCGCTGGTTCGCCACTTTTAATATGGGAAAAAGTGAGGTGCCGGCGGTGCAAGGGGCTTGCAAAAAAGCCACTCAGGGGCATATTTACAATAACTGACGCATCCCTGCATATCCCCAGGATGCGCCAGTTATTGTGCGCCACAGCTCCGCCACCCATGGTGCGTCGCATTTACAATGCAGCGCACCATGGGGCAAAAACGGCACAGATGCGTGACGTATCTGTTCCGTAAACGCGGCGCATTGCTGGGGTTGCGTCGCAAGCGTGATGCAGCTCCAGCAATGCTCTGGGGGGGCCCTATCTTTCCAATGCTGAGTCAAGCCTTACGCCTGCTTCAAGCAGGCGCCGGGTTTTGACGCAGCATTGGCCTAAAAGTGACTGAGTGAAATCTTGTAGATTTCACTCAGGAACCTACCCCCCTGTGCCGGAACGCCTCCTTATGGCACAGGGCTTTACAATGTGACGTATCTCCCAGATGCGTCACATTGTAAATACCCCACACCATGGCGCATCTTTTGCGCCACCGCTGTGTCACAAAAGTGACGCAACGGCAGCGTAAAAGAGGCGCAAGGGGCTTGTAAATCTGACCCTCAGTCTTTAAAGAGCAACGCATACAGTGTCACTGCATCTCAGTGAAAGTTCACTGCCGTGGTCCTGTTTGGGATGCTGGGGTCCTTTGCAAAACCAGTCCTAAAAGCTTGGAACTGATGGACTCGAAAATATAAAAGGAAGGCCTCATGCCACTTCTGCAGTAACATATTTATAATTATTCGTAGGTAACTATTGTTAGACCTGTCAGCCTTTTGGGTGGTTTCCCTCTCACTTTTATTTCTCCTCCCTTTTTTTTGTGTGGCCTTAGGACTCTGAGCGCCTCAACACTGCTACTCAGTGCTGAGGTGCAGGTGCGCTCTTTAAAAATGGTGGCCTGGTTAGAATTTACCTCAGAGCCCTGGTCCATAGAAAAGCATTGTAGGGTTCCAGAAGCTTCCGGTCCCCTCTAGTGACTTGGGGCTAGTCTATATAGGGGAGGACTCTGGGTGGCCATTTTGTCCACTCTGAGGAACCGGCTGGAGTGCAGACTGCTGCGTGAGGGGGTTGGTCCAACTGACCAGATTTATGGTTCATAGGGACTGCTGCCTGGTGAGATAAAATCTGCCCTCTTAACTGCTGATCTGGCCCTGCTGTGGGGAAGAGTGACCAACCTCTATTTCTCCCCTACCTGCAGACCTTAAGACTGCCAGGCTGCTGAGGGACCACCGACTTTGCCAGAGGGAAGCGTGGTGAGTGAACTCCTGTGAGAGCTTGCGCTGCTGTGGTCCCCTTTCCTAAAGTCAAGCCGGGTGAAGATTGCCCAGGATCACCACCGTCTTCTAATTCCCCTTTCTAAGTGGTGTTTATGGTAGCCCCGCACTGGAAAGAATAATTGGGACCTGCCCCACCCCCCCTGAGGTGTTTCCGCTGCAAAAGGAGAAGCACATCATTGCGTCAAGGAATCCCCGTCTGAGGGCCGGTTCCTTCTCTCCTTCAAGCGCTTGGGTACTTACTGCGCGAAGTTGGAGAAAGACTAGCTGCTGCGCTGCCCCCAAAACTGTCCTCGCCGGGCCTTCTGATCCCCGGACATCTCTGGGAGGGTCGGCTGAGCTGTAGTGTCGGCCCGGACCTCAGAGATACTGCCAGGAGCTGAGGGGCTGGCCCGCGTTGTCGGAGCTCCTCCTCAGGAAGTTTCCGCAAGTTTGGTCAGAGGAGGTGGGGGAAAGCTGCCGGAAGTGTTGCTGCCGCCGCGCTAACCTGGAAGCCGGGGGAGGCGCGGCTGCGGCTGCAGCTGGTGGAGCCTGGAGCGGGTTTGGAGACGCTAATGCCCCTTCTTCAGGCCCAGGAGCAGTCCAGAGAGACCGGGTGGGAGGTGGAAGGAGTGCTGGCTCCGTGCAAAGTCAGCAGGCAGGTAAGAGAGAGGGGGAGGGTTGAGGAGGGCACCCATGTGGCAGGAGTGCCTTCCCTTTTAGCCTCACCCGTCAAGGGCCGGTTGTGGGATTCTTGCACAGGGAGGTGTGGGCCAGCCAGGGGTACCAAAGCGGGAGCGGAATTTAAGTGTGGAACTGTGACTTCAAGATTCAGCCGTGTGTGGGCCCATGTCCTCAGGTCTGCTCTACTTTCCAACACAAGTCCAAAATAGCAAAGCCTGAAAGGGGAAAATTGTGACAGGAATGAAAATAGAACTCCACTCTATTTATAGAAGCCAACTGTCATTGGAACTGAACTTATTACATTTGCCTGCTTGATTTCATGTCTTTAAATCTTTACTGGAAGTAATATGATTACCTGCCTGCCTTCTTCTAATGTACTTTTACAGCTAATGGTGAATTGAAATAAGTACCCACTTACTTCTCTTCGAATATAAGCTCTGCTCGAATCAATTATACTGTGAAATACCTACTCGATTTTAGGTACTGTGTAGAAATTATCTTATTCCTAAACTCAGCTGGAGACTGATTCTAGACAGTATGCATAGTCATGTTTTCATTGATGCAGGTAATCGAATGCAGAAATGCTAAGTATACGTAATAAACTTCTAGAATTTATGAAGCTAATCTAAAGAAAACGATAAAGCATTTCTAATATTTTTCATAAGAAGGTGTGGTGTCATTTTTGGTGGGGGTGCATTGGGAAAGTTGTGGTGTGTGCGACGCAGGTACAACATATGTGCCCTGAAGTTAGGCCTTACCACCCTGTGCCATGCTACCCCATGTGGACCGGGTATCCCGGGTCCAACAACTATGAGAAACAAAGAGTGTTTTTTTCACCAAGGGGTTGTGAGTGACATCAAATTGATAACCAGAGCAATTCTAAGGTTTTATGTGGTATCATTCAGAATCCTGAGGTAAACATGTTGCCTTTATATAAAGCTACCCACCTTGAAGTGTGTGGTATATATTGCCTTGTACACTCTTCTCCTACTCAGAGCGCAGCACGGGGGTAGATGTATTATGTGAGTGCTCCCTCTGTCCCCTGTATTTAAAGCTACCCACCTTGAATGTTATAGTATATATTGCCTTGTGCACTCTTCTCCTACAAAGAAAGCAGCACAGGGGGTAGATGTATTTATTATGTGAGTGTCTCTCACCAACATTATCCAATGATGAATGAATGGTAAAAATTATACATGGTGTTCTGCGACCAATTTAAACCCCGCCTGCCATCTTTTGCCTGCAATATCATTACAAAGAAAATACCAAGGGGTCTGTGATCCATCCTCACCACTCTGCATTATTCTATCTTCCTTCTCCCTCACTAAGTCTCCCATACCCTCTTGCCTCAACTACCTAAACAACTGTTGTCCTGCCACCATTCCCATAATGTTGCTATTGCCACCCCTACTGCGCCTACATTATATAGAAACAACCTGGTGTCCTGCCATCTACCTCCACGAGTCATTGGACTACCTTCACCTTACTACCTTATCTCTCTCTACCCATCACCCTAAATAAATTAATACAAGGTGTTCCCATAATTTTCAGCGTAACTTTCCCCCAAATCTAAAAACAAAAAGACTTGATATGCTTCCACTAACCTCAACAACATTAGACATTACCCACCCTCCCCTTTCTACATATGACCAATCAAATACCTTGTGATCTGCAATTCCCCCCACAACACCCTTGCTCATTCCCTCCCGCATATAAAAAGAATATGTGCTATCCACTCTCACACACTGGGGCCGATTCCGATACTAGAAAAAAAACGTCCGTACGATTTTCATCTGGAGCCATTGTCGTACGATTAGTACCCGTCCGTCCGAGTCGCGTAGTACGATCCGTATTCCGTCAATCCGTCTGAATCGTCGCGATCCGTACGTATTGCAAGGCTGAAACAGTGACCTGTACGACTTGTACACATGCCGTACGACCCGACGAGTATGATCCGGACAGGGGTATGAGGACGCGATTCGTACGGTCAACGTCAGTTAAGGGCGATTCGTATGGAAAAGCACACAATCACTTACACACTGTACAGTGCGTACACCCCATGATAGCAGGGTTACCGTACCCCGCGATCGCAGGGTGTACGCACCGTACACCCAGCAAACATGGGGTACGGTGCGTACACCATGTGATCGCAGGGTACGGTGCGTACACCCCGTGATCGCAGGGGTACGCACTGTACACCCAGCGAACATGGGGTACGGTGCGTACACCCCAAGATCGCGGTGTACGGTGCGCACACCCCGTGATCACAGGTGTACGCACAGTACCCCTGCGATCACGGGGTGTACGCACCGTACCCGGGGCGGGGGGTCGTTCCGTACATGTTTCGGGGCAAACTCTGCTTTTACGGCTGCTTTCAGCTCCCGTAGAAAAAAGGTTGTACGGTGCGTACCCGACACGAATCGTACTTGCCGGGTCGGAAAAAGCAGCCGCGAACTGTACAGATGTCGCGTACAGCGGGTTCCGAGGGAGATTCGTACGGGCATTTGATTCGTATGGTCTCTGTATGATTCGTACGGAGTCCAGCTCCTGGTACGAATCGTACTTCGGCGTACGTACGGGGAACGTTGGAGGGTACGATTCATACGGGAAAAACGCTCCGAACGGCTATTCCGATCGGTATTTCCTGAATCGGTATCGACCCCAGTGTGTGAAAACTGGCCCGTGATGATAGCAACTCTATGGAAAATGACTTTTTGCCTGGCCTCTACTGCCCTATCCTTGAAGAACTGCAAACATCTGTGTTGACTAGTTAGTGTTACAGATGAATCACCTGCATTCTGCCCACCACACTTGGGCTTCTGAAGACCCAAGAAGGTGGTGGATCACCGAAATCCAAGCACCTAGGCTGAGTGATTTGCTGCTTTGATCTCAGGGAAGTGAAGTTGCCATATTCAGTGGGTGGCAGATTTTGGTGTGTCACATGTTGCCTATTATAAGGAGAGAATTGGATTGATGTTTGTAGGACCTTTTCGACATGATCACCCCCACTTTTTGCCTGGTATTTGATGTAATTTTGACTAGAAGTGCACTGGGTTCCTGCTAACCAGGTCCCCAGTGCCAGATCTCTTTCCCAAAACTGTGCAATTGTTTTTCCCTATTGGCGAGATACCTTTGGGGCCCTCTGTAAGTCCCTAGTAAATGGTACCCTCAGTTCCAAGGCGTGAGGTACTAAAGAGAGTCCCCAAAGGTGGCAGCATGAATTGTGACCCCTAAAGGACCATCACCAAGCTCAGGAAAACCTCCACTGCAGGCTGCATGTTTTGGTGCAGACAACAGTGAAAACACGACATGGCATGCTGCCTGTGTGCCCTGGCTGCTGGCACTGCATGCAGTATGAGTAAGTAATTCCTACTGCAGGCCTTACCGCCCTAAGGCAGGGGACGCTATACCACATATGAGGGAAAAACTGCAGTAGCAGATATGCATCCACATTGGTCAATTCCATTACTGCCAGTACTAGTGATCAGGGAAGCCTTTTTAAAAGCATGTACTGGACACTTGTTAAAATGACTTCCCCAGCTACATGATGGCTTCACTGAAAATAGGGATGTTTGGTATCAAACATCTCATACTAATATACCACACTGATGCCAGTGTCAGATTTATTAATACATGCAGCCAGAGGGAACCTTAGAGGTGCCCCATGAAAACCTTCCAATTACCGCATGGCTGGCTGACTGGTCTTCACCATCCTGCCACCAGAGGGCCTTTGCTTTCTGGTGTCCATAAACTAAACCTGGTAGAGCAGGGGGTGCTTTGCAACCCTGCCCACAGGATGACCTGCAGATAAGCATTCCAAGCCTGGGGACCTTCAAAGAGGCCCACTGCCTTTGGTATACACATCTGGCATCTCTCACATGAATTAGAAACCAATCCCCTTTGTCCAGAGCTCTTTGGCACCAGGAAAGGCAGGAAAATTAGCTTGGCAAAGCAGTTTCCTGAAGTGGATGGCACTTTTCAGAAGTGACTGTTTTGGTGATGCCAAATTGAGGAAGGGCTATGCCCACTTCCCCCAGGAAGTGGTCACATAGGGGATGTAATGACCCCATGGGTAAGTAACTCGTTAACTACGATACTATACTCTCCTAATGCCCCTAAATTCAGTATTTAGGGGATCCTTGGCACCAGGAAATCAGTTCCTGCCAACCAAAAGAAGAATAAGGGCTGAAAGAGTCGTGAAAGCAGAAACTGCAGAAGAAGCAACTGACTTAGCACCAGCTCTGCCAGCCTGTTCACCTATTTTTGACAACTGCACCAAAATCATATTGCCCTGCAAGCTGCTGCTCCTCCAAAGCCTGGGAGGACTGCCAGCACTTCTATAAAGACCCAGGAACTCCTGTGGAAAGCTGTGATGCTCCAAGATAAAAAAAACAGACACCAGAAAGCACCACTGCACCGAGCCACCTAGTCAGAGCTGAAGTGAGCGAATGGTGCCAAAGTGGTCCTTAGATCCTGAAGACCTAAACAGAAGAAGGACAATGATGAGCTGCGAAAGCAGAAGACCGAGGAAGAGCAACTGACTTGGCACCAGTGCTGCCGTCTTGTCTGCTGTTCCCCATCAAAACTGCACCAAGGACATCTCATCCTGCAGCTGTTGTGCCCTCAAAGCTTGGGAGGTCTGCTTGCCTTCAATAAATGCTCAAAAACTCCTGTGGCACAGAGGAGCTGCTGCGCTTCATCCGGCAGGGACACCAAAGAAGATGGCGAGTGCAATGGCCCAAAAAAAAACAACACCACAAAACACCACTGCACCTGTGCTTCCGAGCCTGTGCTGAAATGGGCCAACGGTGCCAGCACGGTCTGCTAGCCTTCCAGAGACAAAGCCCATTTTGGACTTTCCCACTGTGGACTTCTTGATGCCACCTGCAGGCCCCCTCTACAGCGAGTGCTCCCGGTGATAAAAATCTGACACTTAAAGACACCTCTGCACCTGTTGCCCCTGGAGAAGAAGACTAAAGGTATCCCCATGTCCCAGAGCATTGCAAGAGATGAGCCCCCTTGTTGGTTCAGCCCGACTGGTCCGCTCTTTTCCGACAGACCTGTCGTAATTTGACAATGGCCGGGTTAGCGTTTAGCTGTGCTACACGTTTTCCTGCTTAACTTGGCCATACTTGGAAACGCCATCTTGTTTGTTACGGCGGCCATCTTAGATCATGAGCGGCCTCGTGGCCAGCGTGCCCTTTAGTCCGTTGTCCGTGCCACTGACCACTCGAGTTTGCCCAGCAATAGGCTATTTTTAGTAACGGTCAAGCCTGTACATGCGCAGTCCCAACTGACCAGTCACCCCTCAGGAATGTGCCGCCAAGCTGACCAGCGGGGTTGTAACCCCTCCAATGAGCTGGCTGTGTTCCAAAAATGACCATATATGTACATAACGCTCTGTAATTCTGTACCGCCTATCGTTTTATTACCTGCAAAATGTATAAAAGAATGGGTCACACCGATGTTCGGTGTGATACTTCTTGCATTACCGAAGGGTGCTGTAGGAATGTACCACCACCCCATGGGGTCTTAATAAACTTGTTCTTTGAATTTTTCAGTTTCCGTGCCAACAGTTCTTTCAATGTAAGTGGGTTATCTTCGGATCATGTAGGCCTTGGGAACCCGATACTACAAATTGGTGACCACGAAGGGACTCATCGGCGACTCGGATGCCCGAAGAAGAGGTCGTGACGAAGGTTTGGAAACTCGCCATGGACGCGCGCGCTGCCACTGAGTGACCCGAGTCTTGGCACCCACGGTGTTTCTTCCCTTCCTTCCGATCTGACCTTCCAGGTGGCGCCGGTCTCCGACTGAGTTTTCGATCGTCTGCGTTGCTGGATAAATGCCGTTAGGCTGATTCGATTAAAGACCTTGGCAGTTGGAATCTGGACCTTTGAGATTTGGGTAAGATTTGTGATCAGTAAGGTAGTCTGCGGACGCTTACTGAAGTTCTATGATTTGTGATCAGTAAGGTAGTCCTTGGACGCTTGCCGAAGTTCTATGAATTGTGTCTATGATTTGAGTTAGCTAACATTTGTGACTTTGTGACCTTTGTGATCTTTTGAATTATATGTGTAGTGCACTTCACATAGGCAGGCATGTAGAGATGTTTCTCTAATTTTGTTTTTTTCCTTCTGAGCGGCACATTTGTGTGAAGTACTGTAAGTGCCAGTTCATGCGGTATCACGCTTTCGTGATACTTTTTGAACATGCCTGTTTTTAGCACACTCCGAGGGATGTGCTGTTTCGGAAATGGTACCACCATTAGCGGTTAGCGGAATCACAGCCGGCTCCCCCAGAAGAAACACCGAATCGTGAAATGTATATCAAATTTGGCCTTCCCCCTATCATGTATAGCAAATTATGGCATAAATACACAAAAGCTGATCCTGAATTGCAATGGCCACTACATGGGTCGTTCGATTTGCGAAAAGTTCAATTTGTGGAGCAGTGTTTGTTTCAACGTAGGTCTAGACAGAATATGTTTGATTGTGTACGAATGTGGGAGAAAGCGGTGCGTGAACGTATGAAACGTGAAATTGCCTTGGCGGACAAAGAGCAGCGCAAGGCTGCTCGAGATAAGGCTTTACAGCTTGAGGAAAAGGAGGCGCAGGAGAAGAAAGAGAGGGAGGAACGGGAACGCAATTTGCAAACGGCTGGTCAATTTCCTATTCGTCGTCCGCTTTATCCTGTCCTTAATAATGAAATTGATGATTTTTCGTTACTAGATCGTTCTCCGCCTCCGTATGTTCATCCCACGGCTCCGTCTGAGGATTCTGGTGACGAAGGTCTGGATAAGTCGGATGGAAAGGACAGATCGAGTGTCAGGTTATCTGCGGACAGAGCCGCGGAGTTACGTGGTCTTGCTAGGAAATTAAATTTAAATCATGTCACTGTAGCAACGATTTTAGCCGAAAGGAATTTGTGGTCCGAGCGAGAATTAATGTGTTTTATAACTACTTTAGCGGAAGAGGTTGTTGTTCGTTTCCGTAAATATTCAGACACGTTAGAACCCAAAGCTGTGTCAGTTTATTGTGAGAATTTGGATAAAGGTTTATTTGCTCTTTCAGGTACTGATGACCTTTTCAAACGACTACTTCATCTGCGGGATGAGGCGACCAGATTGCGGGTTGAAAAGAAAGATGCTACGGGGTCCGCGTCGGGGTCAACGGAGGAATCCAAAGAGTGTCCTCTTCTTGGTTCAGATAAGATTACCAAACTGCATGTTATGCCTATGCGTGAAGCTGCGCCTCTGTATGTTCCCCCGAAGGGAGAGGGTACAGATGACGATAAATTGTCGAAGGATGCGAAGGGGTATTTTGTATATAATTGGGTATATACGCCTTGGAATAGATCGGATGTTATGGCATTAAAGAACTCCCTGCCTGATCTTCGTAAAAACCCAGCTGCGTTCTATGAAGGGGTTGAGGGGGCCATTTCTTCTTGTGTAATGACGCTTGTGGATATAGATCTCTTCTTTGGGTTAATCCTCCCCCCTGATATGTGGAGGGTGATTCGTAAAACTAATGATCAAACGACCTTTGGGGCTAATTGGAAAGACTTGGAACAGGCTGACTTACAAAGGGAACCTGCATGTAAACCGTGTGCTTTGATTCTAGATTCCCCGGCGGCTATTCTGACTAAATTAAAAACTCTGGTACCCTCTAAAAAGATCGATTGGACTATGTTGGCTTCATGCAAACAGAAGCCAGATGAATCGGTATCTGATTTCTTTACACGTTTTGAAGAAGCTTTTCATGATTACAGTGGGCAATCATTAACAGATGATACGGGTAGGCATCTGTTTGTCGATAAGTACGTGGCTAATCTCCTACCGGAGATTGCGAAACGATTGAAAATGAGTGAGAGTTCCTGGACCACGGCGACCCCTGCGTCTTTGTTAACTATGGCACAGTATTATGAGCGGCAGGAATTGGAGGCTAAAGAAAGTGTTGATAAAAAGGCGAAGGAATTAAAAACGAAGGTGATGTTGGCACAGGTTCGTGGAACGCAATCGAGAGGGAATGATAGAGGTAGACGAGGAGGGGGAAATGCGTTGTACGGGCGTACGGATATAGCGGAGGATCAATGTGCCTATTGTAAGGAGTTTGGGCATTGGGCCGATGATTGTCCGGTACTTCGTGAGCAACGTAGTCAGCGTGGTCGAGGAGGTGGAAGGTCAAGGAACAGTTATTCGGGGGCGAGAGGCGGCGGAGGTGATCGTGGTAGGTTTGAAGAGAGGGGCCGTGGCCAGGATGAACGTAATACGTTTGATAGACGGAATCAGTATCAGATATCGGAGGGTGAGAATGTGGAGCATCAGGATTATGTGCATGCATAGGACTGCGTAGGATGGGGTACGGAATCAGTTGAAGTGCCAGTAGATCAGAGTGGTCCATATGTATCGGCGGGTATCTTGGGTTCTACTGATCAGTTTCTAGTTGACACAGGGGCTACTCGTAGCGCTTTGTCTAAAAACTTGGTTCCAAGGGCTCCCCTGTCTGGCGATATGATTACATGTATTGGGTTTGATGGCACACCCACTCCCAGCCCATTATCAAAGCCCCTTGCACTTTGTCTCGATAAATTTTTCAGTTTTGGTCAATTTTTGTTGTCACCTTATACCCCAGATAATATTCTGGGCATTGATTTGCTTAAATATTTTCGAGCAACAATATGTTGCGCTCCGGAGGGAGTGCAAGGTATTTTGAATGATAACTACCCAGATTCAGACAGATTTTTTACTATACAAGAATGTGAAGCATTAGCCTCTCTCCCTCATACGTTGTGGGCGACCTCGGATACGGATGTGGGACAGAGGCTTATTCCACCTATTCGCATTACTGTAAAGGAGGGAGTACTTTTGCCACGTGTACCACAGTATAAGATCTCGAGGGAAGGAGAAATTGCCCTGACACACATTGTTCAAGATTTGATCATTGCAGGGGTAGTGGAGGAAGTCCCCTATAATGTTTGCAATAGTCCTATTCTTCCGATCCTTAAGAAAGATACTGACGACAAAGTCTATCGATTTATTATTGATTTGAGAGAAATTAATAAAATTGTCATTCCCCAATACCCGGTGGTGTCTGATATCACGACATTGCTTACATTGGTCCCCCCAACGGCGACGACCTTTAGTGTCATTGACCTGAAAAACGCGTTCTTTTCCATTCCTATTCATCCTGACAGCAGATACTTATTCGGCTTTACGTTAAATAATAAATCGTTTAGATTTTGTCGTGTTCCTCAAGGTTACACTGAGAGTCCGAGTATATACAGCCAGGCTTTAAAAAGACAGCTTGATTCTTTTCAATTGCAATCTGGAGTTGCCCTTATTCAGTATGTCGACGATCTTTTGTTGGCTACTGATACTTATGCTCAATGCGAGGAGAGTACGATTGCTTTGCTCTCCTTTTTGGCTCAAAATAATCATAAAGTCTCGAAGAAAAGCTCCAATACTGTAGACCCAAGGTGACCTACCTCGGTCATCTTTTGTCTAAGGAGGGGCGTGCATTAACATCGGATCGAATCCAGGCAATTTTAGATACACCAGTCCCCCGCACACAGAGAGATGTACGTGCTTTCATAGGATTGACGTCCTTTTGTAGACAGTGGATCATGGGGTTTTCACATATTATTAAACCGTTGTTGGCGTTGCTGTCCAAAACTACACCTATGCCTCTTGAATGGACAGATGAATGTCAAAATGCCTTTGAACAATTGAGACAAGCTCTTTGTTCTGCACCCGTGTTAGGTACACCAGATTACACAAAGATTTTCACATTGTACGTACACGAGAAAGATGGGTGCGCGTTATCAGTGTTAGTGCAAGCACACAGGGACAAACAAAGGCCATGTGCATACTTCTCGGCGGTCCTTGACCCTGTAGCACGTGGGTTACCTGGGTGTTTTCGAGCAGTTGCAGCAACAGCAGTAGCTATACGACAGAGTGAGGGAATAGTTTTATCGCACAAATTGTTGGTGTTAGTTCCCCATGCAGTCGATGCCCTGTTGAATCAGACGAAAACCCAGTATCTCACGAGTGCACGGTTGACAGGATATGAGCTTACACTTCTGGCGCCACATATCACACTGAAAAGATGTGCTACTCTGAACCCTGCCACTTTATTGCCCTATCCGGTTGAGGAGGGTCAGGAAGAAAAACATCATGACTGTGTTTTCCTGACTGAGGAACAGACAAAGGGTCGTGTCGACTTACAGGATATGCCACTTCCAGACGTGGATGGGGAACTGTGGGTTGATGGATCGTGTTGGAGGCTGCCAGATGGTACGACTTCCGCAGCATATGCGATCACGACACTTAAGACAGTGGTAGAAACGGCACGGATACCACATAAATCAGCTCAGGCAGCAGAGCTGATAGCTTTGACGAGAGCCTGCGAATTGAGTGCTGGCCTATGTGTGAATATCTACACAGACAGCCGGTATGCCTTCAGAGTGGCGCATGACTTTGGGCTACTCTGGAGGGAACGTCGGTTTTTGACTTCTCATGGAGTACACATTATGCACGGAGAACTGGTGCGTGATCTCCTAAACGCGTTGCTTTGCCCAAAGAAAGTAGCGATTATTAAATGCAGTGCCCATAAAAAGATCACTGATAAAGTGGGTCAAGGAAATGCCTTTGCCGACAGCATAGCGAGGCAAACAGCTATGTCTCGAACTGACTCCCCCATGTATGTAACAAAATCACAAGCTGAGCGATGGTACGATGCTAGAGCAGAGATATTAGATATCCAAAAATCAGCAACTGAAGCAGAACTTGCGGCATGGGCAGTAGATGGGGCGCTAGATGACGAGGGCTGTTGGAGAAGCAAAGACATGGAGAGATGGAAATTGCCTGCAGCTTACTTGCAAGCGATGGTTCAGATGACACACAGATTAGCACATGTGGGAGCTCTTGCGATCACTCGATTGTTATCACGAGTTTGGGAGCATCCCGAGATT
The DNA here is from genome assembly GCF_964263255.1 of Lissotriton vulgaris. Classification (NCBI taxonomy): domain Eukaryota; kingdom Metazoa; phylum Chordata; class Amphibia; order Caudata; family Salamandridae; genus Lissotriton; species Lissotriton vulgaris. The sequence goes on from NC_141697.1 coordinate 1,123,217,390, forward strand.
GCCAATACAGCCAAGAGAGTAGTGCAGACCTGCCTGATATGTTTGCAGCACAATCCTGCAAAGGGGACCCATACTCCGAAAGGAGGGTTCGTTCCACCCTCCGCACCATTTGAGGTACTTCAAATGGATTACATCCAGCTTGAGCGTTGCAATAACCTTAAGTATGTCTTAGTGGTGGTGTGTGCCTTTAGCAAATGGGTTGAGGCCTTTCCCACGAAAGATAAAACAGCTTTGACAACAGCTAAGGCTCTGCTCAAGGAGTACTTCCCTCGATTTGGAGTTTGCAAATTTTTGTGGAGCGATAATGGGCCTCATTTTGTTGGGAAACTTGTGGAGTATGTGCTGAAAGGCTTGGGGATTCAGCAGAAGTTTCATGCTGTGTTCCACCCTCAGTCGGCAGGTCTTGTTGAGCGGTATAATGCCACGTTGAAATTAAAACTGGCTAAGATTGTGGCGTCTACGACATTGAAGTGGCCGGATGCCTTACCGCTAGCATTGCTCTCTCTCAGATCAGTGCCCCACTCTCAAACAGGCCTCACACCATATGAAGTGGTGTTTGGAAGGCCTATGAATATTTGGGGAGTGCCTAAGCCGCGATTGATACATGATGTGCCTTGTATAATGATGAACGATTATTTGGCACGATTAACAAATGATTTGCTTTCTATTCATCAACAGGTTCGAGAAGCGCTCCCTGACAACTCTACTGGAGAGGGCCACGATCTTCACCCTGGCGACTTTGTCATGATAAAGTCGTTTGAGAGGACGAACAGCTTGGAACCGAGGTGGCGTGGCCCCGAGCAGGTCCTTCTGGCAACTCGAACAGCTGTACGAGTGACCAACAGGAAGCGGTGGGTGCACTCAACCCACTGCCGTCGTGTTTCTCCTGATCTGGTGAATCCTGCTGTGTTGACCGACTACAAGGAGATTCTGGAGAAAGAAAAGAGCCCAGCTGTGACATCGGCCGAAGTTGAGGGAGCCTTCCCCGACCACACTGCTTCTGGACGAGAGTGCTATAATCTGCGATCACGATAAGAAGATTTTTGGTTTTCGAGACTGGTTGGTTACCGCTCTGGGGTTTGTGAAATGGAAGCCGGGAATCTCAAGGGGGGGGGATCAGTTCTGCCAAGAGTAGCGACACCCGTCTTGACCCCGGAGAAGAAAACAACGGCTACCTCGGAGCTCAGCACCGTATTTTTCCTTTTTAGGTGTAAATACACACATATGTACATTTGAGACTTTGTGAACTTTTTCGAATTATTTTAAGACTTTGAGAACTCATTGAACTATGGCGTCTTCTGCATCACGAGACAAAAGAATACTTGGTGCCATCCTTTTTGTCTTGACAATTGTGGTAATAGCAGTGATAGCTTGTGTAGTTGAACTTGTGGTGCCTGCACGAGAACATTTGTTGCCGACTACCCCGGCTCCATCTGAACATTTTCACTTCACTTTGCCTTACCATGAAGAACGGCACCGACAGACTTATTTGAACAATAGCTTTATTCAGATCTTGCATCATACTCATAACATGACAAATACGTCTAATTGTTGGGTGTGTGGGATGTTGCCCGGGCACCAGAAGAAAGGGGGCACTCCACTCATTCCACTCCCGTTCTCACATAATGGATCTTGCAATGCCTGGTACACTCTTCTCTTCACTTTGAGATGGCCAACAAAAGGGGGGGTGCTCTTCCGTTTGAATAAAATTTGCTACCATGACCGGGATGGGTATCCACTAGCTGAGGGTACTCGATTTGAATGGGAGGAGTACCGCCCCGATAATGCGTCTGCCCCACGTGTTTACAGCAACCAACGGAACATCAATGTCTCCAGTTCACATGTTATTAATGTTATTGCTACTAAAGCTGATTTGTGTATACGCAATAAAGGTACGATCCCGGTTGGGAAAAGCGAATGCAACACTACACTCACGTTTGACAGCCCGAATGGCATATCGTTTGTGACATCTGCTAATACGTATTTTATTTGTGGAACGAAGGGTTATCACCAGCTCCCGTTGGGATGGTTAGGCACTTGCTACGTATCTTTTGTATTGCCCCCTGTATTCATTGCCCCACCAATGTATCATAATGACTATGTTCTTTATCACGACTTCGTGTTGAATCGTGTTAAACGTGCTGTTGTTCTGGACGACATCGACCAGACTGACACTGCTTTGCAACAGTATGTGGATTTTAATTTGGGACTGTTTTCCTTTGTGGGGGCTGCTTTGAATAGTAGGAAGATACGACGATTGACCCGTGTTGTTGAGGCTGTAGCCAATGATACTGCTATTGCTCTAGGGAATATTACTGAAGAACTCCAGATTTCTAGGATTGTTACGCTCCAGAACAGAATGGTTCTAGATGTAGTTCTAGCTGACCATGGGGGGGCCTGTAGAATCATCGGAAGTAGCTGCTGCGTATATGTGCCTGATAACTCACCATCTGTTTATGATGCCATTTCAAAATTGCATAAGATCGCTGCTGAAATACACCCGGACAATGGGACTTGGACTCTTTCAGGGTGGTTCTGGTCAATACTTACCACTTGGGGTTGGAAACTGCTAACAATTCTATACATCATTGTTGGGATATTGTTCTTTGTATGTTTATGTATACAATGTGGCCCAGCGTTATGTTCCATATGCCTATCAGCTTGCATACCATCAAGACGAGCTCTTGCTCACAACAAAATGATGCTTCATAAAGAAGTAGCTCAAATAATGCTAATTGATATTGAAGATGAACACCCTAATTATGTTCACTATGAGGTAGCTTCAGCTAAACGCTAAAAGGGTCGTCTGTCGTAATTTGACAATGGCCGGGTTAGCGCTTAGCTGTGCTACACGTTTTCCTGCTTAACTTGGCCATACTTGGAAACGCCATCTTGTTTGTTACGGCGGCCATCTTAGATCATGAGCGTCCTCGTGGCCAGCGTGCCCTTTAGTCCGTTGTCCGTGCCACTGACCACTCGAGTTTGCCCAGCAACAGGCTATTTTTAGTAACGGTCAAGCCTGTACATGCGCAGTCCCAACTGACCAGTCACCCCTCAGGAATGTGCCGCCAAGCTGACCAGCAGGGTTGTAACCCCTCCAATGAGCTGGCTGTGTTCCAAAAATGACCATATATGTACATAACGCTCTGTAATTCTGTACCGCCTATCGTTTTATTACCTGCAAAATGTATAAAAGAATGGGTCACACCGATGTTCGGTGTGATACTTCTTGCATTACCGAATGGTGCTGTAGGAATGTACCACCACCCCATGGGGTCTTAATAAACTTGTTCTTTGAATTTTTCAGTTTCCTTGCCAACAGTTCTTTCAATGTAAGTGGGTTATCTTCGGAGCATGTAGGCCTTGGGAACCCGATACTACAGACCGATCGCCATAGAATTAAATAGAGCACCCGACATAATAAGATACCTTTGCACCCGGATGCCCCAGTGCCTACCTAGGTGCATGTTGGTGATGCCTTGGATCCTTCCCCATACTCACCTTAAGTCCAGAACAATGGTCCAGTAAGTCGCTGTTGAGTGCCCAAATGCAATACATACTTTTTCTCCAGAGGTTAAGATTACCGTGAAGTGCTTCAATTCCAATTTGAAATACCAAAATCACCCAATGCTAAAAAACACAACACTGCAGCCGGATGCCTCAGTGCCTTTCACGGTGACTTGTTGGTGTTGCTGTGGACCTTGCCCATACTCATCTGAAGATCCTGGGAAGGGTCCCATAAGTCATTGTTAAGTGACCGTATGCAGCATGCTTTTTCTTCCTAAGTTAACATTGCCGCAACATGCTTCAATCATGATTTAAAGTTTCATAAACCTGTTTTCTTCAAACCTGCTATTTTCAAATGTACTTACCTGATTTTGTTGATCTTGGTACCTAGTGTTATATAAAGATAAGTGTTATTTTTATAAATTGGTTTGGATATCCTTATTGAGTCATGTGTATTATTTATTGGCTGTGTGTGCACACAGATGTCTAACACTCCTCTCTAATAAGCCTACACTATGCCCTAGAAGAGCACCTTGGGATTGCTAAAGCACGCCCTGTCCACTAGTAAGGGAACACCTGGACTCATTGCACAGGATACCTCTTTTCGGTATACCATATAAAGAGTCAGCTTCCTACAATGGTTAAGTCCCACATGTTTGCTTGTCGGTACTTCACTTCTACATCTCCCACATATAACTGTCAAGATGGGTGACAGTGGCAAGTTGTGGGACACAACAGGAAGATTTGATTCTGACCAATGACTTTAGCCTCAGTAGAAGGTGGAAAAATAGATATATAGAGAAAGTCTTGTGGATCTTACTCTAAGAAAGAGTAATTATCCAGATGTATGAAGACTCTGAATTCTACTTCTTTACTTCCAATACACAGTTAATTTTAAGCATGGGCTGAAAATTCGTTCCGCTCGCGGGATTTGCGGATTTTTGGCAATTTCGCGGTCCGTGAATCGCGCGAAATTGCCAAACAATCCGCAATTTTTTTTGCTTGTTCGCGCTTCAAAAATACAATCTTGCACACGCTGCTTTGACTTACCTTGATTCTGAGTTTTCCGAGTTGTTTTCCTACCGTGAACAAGATGGCCGCGCCCAAAAACGACTGCATGGGTAAGATCGCGGTAGCTGTGCTGAAAAAAAAACAGCGAACATGCAAAAATAAAAAAATCCGCAAGTTCGCACAAATTTGCGGATTTTGCGGACTTAGTTAATTTCAACCATTCTTCAGTGTCAATTACTCCATACTGATGCACAGATATTCAATAAACCACGTGCTGGACTTCCAAGGGTTTAAAGTATCTGAGGTGGCTTTCATGAAATTAGCCAGCCCTGTCTGTTCATTGCAGCTGCAAGATGTTCACAAATTAGGTTTTGAGATTCGAACAACTTTGACCAGCGCGTATGAGTCACCATCTCTATTTAGCAGTGGAATACATCCGTATTCCTCCTTGCAAAGCAACCACTCACATCTGGGTTGTGTCAGTAGAAGTTGTTTGAATCCCATGATTTCATTTGTGAACACATTGGCGACACTGTGGTGATTTGAATTGGATGATGGCCCCTCAAATATATTCGGGTTAAAACATCGAAACCCCCCCCCTCCCCGAATGGTGAAGAGCTCTAATGAACAGAAGGGTCTGGCTAATTTTATAAAAGCTACCTCAGATAAATTAAACCCTTGCAAGTGTATATTACCAATGGGGAGTGTACAGTGTGTTGGTGTTTAAAATGTCGTCTATTCTTTGTTCTATGCGAGCTCTGTTGTTTGCACTATTGATTCGCTTTTCCACACTATACCTGTATTTGTTCTCATATGTCGGAATATATATATATATATATATATATATATGACTGAAATTCTGCCTGTTCAGAGCATAATTTATTGAATATTTGTGTATTGGTGTTGACTAATTGACAATGAAAAATGGTTGTGGTTGAAGCTAACTGTAGGTTGTAAGTAAAGAAGTAGAATTCAGAGCCTTCATACCTCTGGATGATTACTCTGGCTTACACAAGACTTTCTCTATATATTGATTTATGTTTACCCAATATCCTATGGGCGTATTGGGTTGTCCTTGTTACGGATTCACAGTAGAAGGTGCAGCATTCCTGAAACTAAAGGTACATGGCATCCTTATTCCAAGCCCTGCAGGCCTTTCAGTCCCACCCAGGTTCTTCTGACACAAACAAACAAGTTACTTACCTTCGGTAATGCTTTTTCTGGTGGAAACAGTATCTGCCTGTGGATTCCTCACCTTATGAATATCCCTTGCGCCAGCATTCAGCAAAATCTTTCCTAGCTCTCCACGCCGACGAGGCTGCCACAATGCCATGGCTCCGCACGCGGCTCCACATGACGTCACTGGAGCCATAAGAGGACCACGTCAGCGTGATGACGTCAGTTCCACCCATTTTTTCCATGCCACCGAGACAAGCGGGCGGACTGACCATAGAGACAATGCATACATAGTACACAGTTTTCACACAAATACACACATTGTAAAGTGAAAAAGGAAAGCAAACATTTCCAATAAACCTAAACAAAGGCAAATAGAGGCAACACAAAATCACAATATGAAATAACATATTAACCAACACCTCTTTTAAGGTATAAAAGGGTGGACTATGGGGAGGATGGTGGGTCAGTGAGGAATCCACAGGCAGATACTGTATCCACCAGAAAAAGCATTACCGAAGGTAAGTAACTTGTTCTTCTGATGGATACATATGCCTGTGGATTCCTCATCTTATAAATAGAATCCCACAGCAGTCCCTCTCCCAGAGGAGGGTGTCTACCCTTCTATACCAAAAAGTCTTGCAAAACAGAGCGTGCAAAATGGCCATCCCTCCTTTTGGAATCCAAGCAGTAATACTTCGCAAAAGTGTGAAGGGAGGCCCAAGTTGCGGCCTTAGAGATGTCCAACACAGGAACACCTCTGGACAAGGCAGAAGTAGATGATTTAGCCCTGGTGGAGTGGCCTTTAATGCCTTCAGGAGGCTCCTTACCAGCCAGAGCGTAGCAAATCTTCATGCACAAGATGATCCACCTAGATAAAGTGCGCTTGTGCACCGCCTTGCCCTTCACACGTCCAACATATAACACAAACAGCTGATCATCCTGACGGAAGTCCTTTGTTCTGTCCAAATAGAAACTATTCGCCCTCTTAGGGTTCAAACGCTGAAGCCTCTCCTCCTCCTTGGAAGGGTGAGGGGGAGGATAAAAAGTAGGAAGGGTAATGGGCTGCCCTAGCTGGAAGGGAGTCACCACCTTAGGCAGAAAAGCATCCCAGGTTCAGAGGACCATCCTTTCAGCATGTACGGTCAGAAAAAGAGCCTTTGAACTCAAAGCCTGTAGCTCACTCACCCTTCTAGCTGAGGTGATAGCCACAAGAAAGACCATTTTAAATGTCAGCAGCCTCAATGGACAACTATGCATATGCTCAAAAGTAGAACCCATTAAAAAAGTTAACTCTAGAATCAAATCCCACTGGGGCACAATAAAAGGAGTGGGCGGAAACAAGTTAGTAAGCCCCTTAATCAACCTTAAAACTATTGGCTGATCAGGCAATCAAAGAAAAGCCGATAGAACCGACAAATATCCTTTCCCAGTGGCCACAGCACAACCCTGCTGGGCCAAATGCAGCAAAAAACAAAGAATATCAGAACGATTAGCTTTTAAGGGATCAACAGACTTCTCTCCAAACCATTTAACAAATTGTAACCACCTGTAGAAGTAGATAGACTTGGTGGAGTGTCGCCTGGCCGATAATATAACATCCACCACGTCAGAAGGGAGAGAGAAAGAATTCCGGTTGCCCCGTTCAATCTCCAGGCATGAAGGTGCAGACTCTGGAGGTGGGGGTGTGGAACCTGCCCCTCCGACTCCGAGAGTAGGTCTACCCTGAGAGGGAGACGGAGCGGAGGGTGCGACGAAAGTTGAAGGAGGTCTGAGTACCACACCCTTCTTGACCAATCCGGGACGATCAATATAACTTGGGCCCGGTCTTGGCGAATCTTCCTCAAAACCAGAGAAATCAAGGTTATGGGAAGAAACGCGTAAAGCAGTTGTGAGATCCAACTCAACTGAAACGCGTCCCCAACGCTCCCTGCCTCGGAGACTGGAGAATGACGGGCAGTGAGCGTTCGAGAGTGGCAAACAGGTCCACCCGAGGAGTTCCCCACATCTGGAAGATGTGTTGAACTACCTCCGGATGAAGCCTCCACTCGTGGTCGGCAGAGAACTGCCGACTGAGACAGCCCGCCCGCACGTTCAGAACCCCAGCCAGATGATTTGCTATTAAACAAATCTGATGGTCCTGAGCCCAAGACCAGAGCCGCAAAGCCTCTCTGCAGAGACGGTACGACCCTACTCCTCCCTGCTTGTTGACGTACCACATCGCGGCAGTGTTGTCTGTCAGGACTTGAACCGAATGACCATGAAGGGAAGGGAGAAAGGCCTTGAGCGCCAAACGTATCACCCACAATTCCAGAAGATTGATATGAAGCAATCTCTCCTCTGGAGACCAAAGACCCCTAATCTCCAGATCCCCAGATGAGCACCCCACCCTAGGGTAGAGGCATCCATTATCACTGTAGCCACCAATGGAGGAAGATGAAAGGGCTTTCCTTGAGACAGATTGCCCTCCACGCTCCACCAAGACAGTTCCGCTGCAGCTTCTTAGGAGATCCTGGCTGACTCCCTGAGATCTCCATTGGGCTGATACCACTGCCTGCGGAGGCACCACTGAAGCGCCCTCAAGTGCCAGCGTGCATGGTTGACCAACAGAATGCAGAAAGCGAACAGACCGAGCAGGCGAAGGACCTTTAGAACCGGAACAACCGCTCCATTGAAAACAAGGGAATAATTTCCTGAATGTCGAGAATCCTTTGCGGAGGAGGGAAAGCTCGACACACAGTGGTATCCAGTTCTGCCCCTATGAACAGGTTGCGCTGAGAGGGCACTAAGTGAGAATTGGTTACATTTATCGAAAGACCCAAATTGTACATCAGCTGAGCTGTTACCTGCAGATGATGAAGCATCATCTCTGGCGACTCCGCCTTCAGAAGCCAGTCGTCCAGGTAGGGGAAAAACAGAATCCCCCACCTTCTGAGATGGGCAGCTACCACTGCCATCACCTTGGTGAAAACTTGAGGTGCAGTAGTAAGACCAAACGTAAGAACCGCAAACTGCTAGTGTTGCGACCCAACCGTAAATCGGAGATATTTCCTGTGTGACTTCAGGATTGGGATGTGAAAATACACATCATGTAAGTCGATGGACACCATCCAGTCTTCTTGGTGCAGCACCTGAAGAACCTGAGCTAGGGTAAGCATCTTGAATCTCTCCTGCTTGAGATACAGATTCAAAATTCTGAGGTCCAGGATCGGACGTAACCTGCCATCCTTTTTGGGAATCAGAAAACACTGGGAGTAGCATCCCTGACCCCTTTCCTGCTCCGGAACCACCTCTATTGCACCTTCTTGTAACAGGGCATGTACCTCTTTCTGAAAAAGAAGTTAATGATCCTCCATGCATAAACCTTGGCAAGGAGGGTAAGGAGGGAAGGGCATACCAATTTTCAACCTGATCTAAAACCCAAAGGTCTGTAGTGATCAATTCCCAATCCTGTAGAACATGGGTAAGACGTCCTCCCAGGGGACCTACATAATCCAGGATGGGGGAGATAGGGCGGCTTTCCTGCATTACCAGGAAGGGTTTGGGAGGTAGAGGAGGAGGAGGAGGAAGGTTGACGCCCGGCTCCACGAAGGCGACCTCTGCCTTTACCCCTATAGGATTTGTACAAGGGGGTTTTCTGCTGCTGCTGAGGCTGTCTGAGACTTCAAAAAGAAGACTTCCCGAAGCCTCTGTATCTTTTATAACCATAACCTTACGCCTGAGATTGCAGACCCAAAGACTTTGTCGCAACCTTACTTTCCTCAAACCTATGAAGGGCAGAATCCGCTTTTTCTCTAAAAAGTTGAGACCCATCAAAAGGCAGATCAAGAAAAGCAACCTGAACATCGGGAGAGAACCCAGAAGACCTCAACTATGCATGTCTTCTTGTTTTCAATGGATGAACCTATCACCCTGGCAACAGAATCTGCAGTGTCCAGGCCAGACTGGATGACTTGGCGAGCTGCAGCCTCCTGAGAGACTGCCAACACATCACTCAGATTTCCCCTGTCTTCCTCAGACAACTTAGGAAGAAGCTGTTTTCAGAATCTATAAGGACATGAATATATCTACCCAAGAGACAAGTAGCGTTGGTAGATTTCAGTGCCATGCTAGCTGAAGAAAAGACCTTCTTCGCAGACTGTTCCAGCTTCTTGGAATCCCTGTCATCTGGAGCCTGCGGAAAAGCCCCTGTAGACTGCTTTAAACAAGAAGCCTGCACCACCAAGCTCTCAGGAGAGTGGTGAGATGAAAGGAACACTGGCTCCCCAGGAGCAGGTCTATATCTTCTGGACCCTGACCTTGAAACCGCAGGAGCAGAAAGAGGGTTGCGCCACACATCGAGGATTGGCTCAGTCAGTGCATCATTAAAGAGTAAAAGTGGTTCAAATAGTGAGGACGGAGAATGAAGCACCTCTTTGAGTAGATTAGGTTTATACTCAGCCATAGGAAGCTGCAAATCCAAAAGTTCAGCAGCCTTCCTAATCACTGAATGGTAGGGAGCAACCTCCTTTGAGGGGGAAGCCTTCTGAGAAGCAAAGTCCCACTCTGGAGAAGTGTCAAGACCACTTGCCTCACATAAGTCCTCAAACACATCTTCTGTGTCATACACTTCACCTTCCTCCCTCTCTTCAGCCTGGTACTGCTCCTCCTCCAACAACCTCTGCACCTCTCTCCCCGTACGCATCTTCTGTTGCGGCATCAGTGGAGCCACACGTGGCGTCGATGGCTCCGGGAGCGGCGTCGAAGGAGGATCCACTGTAGTAGCGGCACTGATTGAATCCGAGAAGCTTCACGGGATGGAGCCGGGGACTGCCCATATAGCGTTGACATCCTCGGAGCCGGAAAATGCCAGGACGGCATTGCCGGCATGAAAGGCACAAAGGGGGCCTGTGGATACTGGCGAGGCACACTCAAATTAAATGCCAACTGACCCATGGGACCCGAAGGTGCACCAGAGGGTTATGAGGCCCTGGCAAACCGCCATACATTGCATTCAGAAAATGCGATGGATCCGACCCTGGCGCCGGAAACTGAGGGTATTGAGCCAGTTCGTGATCCAAACGAGGCACCCCTGGAGTCAGAGCCGCTGGAGCCACAGGTAGAGCCGCAGGAGCCGAAGGAACCTCAGCATCAGTCTGATTTGACGCATCCTCTGGAGTCGGTGAGAATATCTGTGAGTAAAACCTAGGCCGTAAAACAATGAGGTGAACAATAAACCTGCACCAGTCGTATAGGGAACAATCAAGGGAATACAAATTTATATAAAAAACATGTTTTTAATTGTCATATTAAAAATCATATAGAAACTGAACATAAATCAGACTATATGATGAAATGGCACATATATACACAAAATAAACCTATACAGAAATAAATAGCAGCATGTATACACAGGTTACATAATCTAATTAAAAATACATAAAATCAATGTCAGAATTGCTGGAAAATACTAGAAAACTCGACGCGCGTTTCGGCAAAAAACGCCTTCTTCAGGAGTCACCGATGGTATATAAATAAGACTATATTTCATAGTCGTACATCAGGGGAGGTGATATCTCCAGAGGGTGGTCAACGAATCACCACTCAATCCGAATATAGAACCTGAAAATAATGAATGTGAGGTTGCAATGATGCCATACACTTGGTAGAAGATATTTTACGCTTGGATGGTAACCTTAGAGATACTGGTCACGGATGTACGCTTAGTTCTAGGCGACTACTTATTCAAACGGTTGAAAAGTAAGTCCATCACAGGTAACGTGGGTATAGATTTATGGCGATGTAAGGGAGACTATAAGGGAAAATGGTAGCAGAAATTGATGTACTGCTATTAATAGAATGCACTCCCTTGTTCATAGAATCTCAGAGGCCTGTGAAAGGGGAAGAGTGATATCTGTACACAGGCATTGATGATCTGATCCCCCGGATAATTTTTCAGGTTGTTGGACGTTCGTTGACAGCAGGATAATGCTGCTCCGAAGACTGTGGCGTGGCAAGCGTCCTCCGCCGAGCGAGAATATCGGCATTGATGACTGCTCTGGAGTCCCCTTGTATGATGGAGAATGAACCAGAGTCACCTGGGGAAACACTGAGGGAGAAGGAGAGACAAAGTCCTTTTCTTGACATCGAGGAGCTGGAGAAGGCGACTTCGACACCACAGCCTTCAACGACCGGCGCCGAGAAGCATGCCTCTTCTTCTTCTTATGCTTTCTCTTGGAGTCATGCGAAGTCTATGACCTGGACCACGACCTTTTTCGACCCCTTTTTTCTTTTCTTGCCTTGGCCATATACAGCTTGGCCTCCCATTCCTTCAGAGCGTTCGGGATCATCTTACTGCAGGAAGAACAGCCCTCGACATCGTGGTCAAACGACAAACACCAAAGACAGTCTTCATGCAGGTCAGTGATCGACATATATCCTCCGCATTCCTTACAGGGCTTAAAGCCAGATTTCCTTGCGCAGACATGCCAAAAGAGAAAAAGATACAACTCAAATAACAAAGTATCCAGTCAAAAGTATTGAGAGTCCCAGGAAAAACCATTAGCGTCGACAGCGAGGAAAAAAGGGAACTGACGTAATCAAGCCGACATGGTCCTCTTATGGCTCCGGTGACTCATGCGGAGCCGCGTGCGGAGCCATTGCATTGTGACGACCTCGTCGGCGTGGAGAGCTAGGAAAAATTTCCGCGGAATGCTGGTGCATGGTATATTTATAAGGTGAGGAATCCACAGGCAGATGTATCCATCATAAAAAATCTGTATTTAAGCATATGTCAGTCATCTGAGCAACTCCATTTTGATGGGTATTGACTGGGTAATGCCTATGAATGACAGCTGTAATAAATCTCATTAAATCTCATTACACAAGAGGGCAACATACTCTGAGCATCATAGAGAAAAGACATTAATAGCCTGATTCATAAACTGCACTTGCAAATGAACACTTTATATAGCGGAGTAGTGAGGGAAGAGGTATGACGTATTGGCTAACTCAAAACTTTGAAACCTTGTGACTTGATTTCTAATCCCATCTGAGGCTCTGTGTGATTCTGACTAAATAACACACTCCCCCTTTGCCTTAAATTGTATGAGGAGTGTTCTGCAATTGAAAATATCTTGAATATATTTGCCAATGTGTAACTCTGCACATTATATACATAGCTTCATACCCTCCTACTCTCCTTAATGTATAGCACTTGGGTGATATTCAGGTAGGTTATTGCTATATAAATAGTTGTATGCACTTTCATACTGGCAGCTATGACCACCTTTCCTAGAATCAAATATTGTGCTTATGAAACTGAACTTCACCTGTGGTACATGCAGATTGTAATGACCAGGGCAGAGACTGGTGCGACTGCACTCTAAGCAGTGGGTGAAGAATCTGTATCCTCCTAGTAGGTTGAACAGTTGATGTGTTTGGGACGTTGCCTCTCTGATAAACAATGCATAGTGAACCTTGCTGGCTCGTATTCCTTTCTACAATTCTTTTCTCCTCTTGGAGGAAATATTGGATAATTGTTTGGTGTCCTCATGCTCTGGCTTCATTTCTTTACTATAATTTTTGTGTCAGTCTATGAAGTTTTTTCACAAACTTTGCCCTAAAGAAATTCGTAACAAAGACAAATATGATGGTAAAGTTGTTCAGGCTTTCTTAAGTGGTCACAAAGCGATGGGTCTTTAAGTTTGTACAGCGGATTAAGGTACCTGCTTCATCGCTCTATGTGGATGAAGCAGTTTTAGGGCATAATACTGATATCATTCCTCCAGTGGTTAATTTATGTGTGGGAGATATATGTGTGCACTTTCTGGGAACAGATAGGAATCATCCTAAAGTGACTCAGAGGGTTGATATGCCTGCTAAAGAGCATGACCTTCAAGTGCAAGTCACAAACGTATACTTTATGTGGCAACAGTAGACTGTTCACTATGTAAATGATGATGACTACTGTACTTGCACTCATAGAAATAGATGCCTTTTATTTCCACAGAGCATGCAGATCTTACTTAGGACCACAGTCCCAGAAAGTCAAAAACACTTTTAAATCTTGTTTATCTTATGAACTTGTTAAGATACAATTCAAGAGGTTTTCTTGTTTCTCTTTATGGGGTGATGGACAAGGCTACAGTGTCAAAGTACCAGCTTTTCTTCCTTTTACCTCTAAATAATCCTAGCCAGGACTAAGCATGGGCGGAAAATCCGTTTCGCTCGTGGATTTTGCGGATTTTCGGTAAATTCGCAATCCGCGAGATTTGCGAATTTCCCGTGAAATCCGCAAATCCGCGAGCAGCGGATTTTATGGCTTGCTCGCACTGTTCGCGTGAGTTTGCGGCTTGCCAGTACAACTTCGCACCCCGCGAGTAAGTGCTAAATTGCAGAAATACGATCTTAGCAAAACTGAAACTACTTACCAGGTTCAAAAGTTCAGGCTCATCATTAGTAGCCATTTTCTGTAGTGCTTCCTGAGGGGCCCCTCCAGAGTTCAGTTGCCAGTTGCAACTATTATGTGACCCTGCTCTGAACCTCAGAATAGTTACACATATGCCACAAAGGTCCTGAATTACAGCTAAGGGAGACAAGCAGGAGCCAGGCTGGAAGTTAAAATCCATTAATCAGCCCCTAATTCATTATTGTCAGTTGGGGCAGGGCAGGTGTTGTAACTAATTTTGCAACAATGAAAGCACTTAGCAAGTGCAAAAGATCACTAATCAGGAAGCACTAAGGAAGCAGGTGCCAGCTAAAAAAATATTCTGTGACACATTAATCAGCCCCAAATTAATTCAGGTCACTTGAGGCAGGGAATGTGTGCTTTGCTTTGCCGAAAATAATGTACACTGGACAACCAGAGGGTGTGGTGATGAAACAGAGGGTGGCATGGGTGGGCCAGAGGGTGGCATGAGTAGTCAGAGAGTGGCAGTGGTGACAGAGAGTGGCAGTGATGAAGAAGAGTGTCCCAAACAGGCTGGACACGTAGAAACAACAAGTTCGCAAAACTTGCGACCCGACAGGTAAGTTCGCAAATTGCGAAATTGTAAAAACCCTCGCGAACTAGCAGAAACACGCGCGAACACAAAAAAAAAAAAAATCTGTGAATTCGCGGATTTTGCGGATTGCGAGTTCGCAAATCCGCAAAATTCGCGAACGCGAGATTCGCAAAATTCACCCATGCTTAGCCAGGACACCACTTAGACAAAAGGCGTTAGATTGTCCAAGAAGCAAGACATATCTCTCAGGAAAGGAGCCCTCTACAGCACTGAAAGTAACGGGCGGGCATTGTAGCATGTTTGTCAGTTTTACAATGCCGCACATGGACAAAGGTGGGATGTTTCTACTTGGCTAGACTAAAACCTACTTGCTATCAAAGAATAGGTGTTGGAACAGAATTCCTTCATGGCCCCACTTTATTTTGTCACTGTTCTTCTTATCTAAGGCAGATTTGCTCCAGAACATGTTGCCCTGAGTTTTGACGGCATACCAGCATGTTTGCTTCTTGAGCTACATTTCTTCTTGAAGGAGAGATCTAGTTCCTGATCCATAACTCCTTTTCTTGGGCCCGATTCGCAAAGATATTGCTGTGAGTAGGCATGACCTCAAAGACTCCTGTTTTCACCTGAGTTCCATAAGTCATAAGATAAGATAAGTCATAGCAGAATGTTAGTGAATCAACCCTATTTTCTTATTCATAAAGAATGTGCATGTGGTTAGGGGATCCTCTTTTTTGCAACGCCGAACAGGGTTTCATGTATCTACCCACCAGTGACCCCTGAAAAGAAACTCATTATTGTTTCATAGTTACTAAGGTTAAGAAAAAAAATCTAAATTCTTGTGTTTTTGATTTAAGATCCATAGTTGCGGAATGCCATGGCTGCCATGAGTTTGAGAATCACAGCACACATATGTCCGTATATGACCCAAGATGCTAGTTTACGAGAGGGCCCATGTGGAGGATTAGGTCTTGACATTTTGTAGTTTCAAGTTTCTATATCTGTTCTTTTTCGTCTTGTTACACTTGTTCACATCTCTCCCTGAGGATCTGAAA
Source organism: Lissotriton vulgaris (assembly GCF_964263255.1). NCBI lineage: Eukaryota > Metazoa > Chordata > Amphibia > Caudata > Salamandridae > Lissotriton > Lissotriton vulgaris. The sequence continues at coordinate 1,123,233,123 of NC_141697.1, forward strand.
GCAACTCGTCATGCATGACCTTTGTCCAGGCATGACATTATTAATATATGCTCTATTATTCACTAGGGACTTGAAGAACATATTCTGTTTCCCAACAGTGTAACTATTTTTTCTTCCCTCTTTATATGTATCCTATAATCTATAAAGTGTCCACCTACCTAGTATACCCCAACATTTCGCAGATAATGTATTTGCTTGGCAATCAAGGTATTTGAGCCTTAACTTTCAGAATTTAAAACTGCACTTCTTTGTGTGCGAGTGGGAAAGGCATGTGGATGATACACAACCTGATGTTTTAAAACAAATTCCCTTGGTTTGACCCACTGCAGAAGCTTAAAGGAAAGAACATATAGGGACCAAAGATGGTATTCGAATACTTAATAAAAATAGGCAATATCGTGTGTAATTCAGAAAATTCACGAATTCAATGACATTTCATTTAATACGGATCAGGGTCTCCCCTTTGTTTGCCTTTCCGCAAACTGTGAACATTCAAGAATTGACATGTGATTTTTCAATAGTTTATAAATACATTACCAGATGTATCCAGGAGACCGAGACTCGTATTACAAAACCATAAAATCTACTGTGAGAAAATTAAGTAGAATGCATTATGCCTAGTTTCCTGAGTAATACACAGGAAAAATCATATTTACGTAAAGCACGTTTTAAAGCACAACAGCAGAGCCGTGTGTGCTAAGATAGCTAATATTTTGTTGATTTTTCTCTTTTTCACAAACGTACCTTTGATGCATGAAAAATATGGGACATTTGCACTTAGAACATAAAGAAGATGTATTATTTTGACAAGCAGAATGTATAAAAATGCAGAGGTCAAAACTCAATGTCAAAACAATTATCATACCATGTCATAAATCAGGTAAAAGGCAAGCATGTGTTGAATGAACTTCAACTTAACCAAAACCCCACATTGTTCGTGTAGGCTACGGTAGCTTACGTAGTATTCAAGAAGAAGAAAAAGTGGTCGGACAACAAATATGCTTCCGCCAATCACAGCATGTGTGTTAGGGATCACTATCTAAAGGGTGGTGTTAGGAGCCAGGTGTGCAGAATGTGAAGAAATACAATGTTTAACCAGTGAAAACAACATATTGTGGGCGATGAATCTAAGCCCTATTCGAATTTCAGATATAAACGTAAAGGACATTGATAAAAATGTTTAAAACGGATATTTCTGATCGGAACGTGCGTCAATAGTTTCCTTTTTCATTTTTCAACTACATCAGATATATCACCCTTCAAATATTACAGGGCAGCAAAATGGTGTTTAAAAACAGCATTTTCATGTCAGCTTATACTATCACTTGAGCCCTACAATTGAACCAGGACACTAGACGGAAAATGAAAAAAATACCAAGAACAAAAATGTAATCTGGGTGAAAAATAATTTATACCAGCATATTCTTGCCTAATTTCCAGAATGTTCACCATGATAAGTATGCAAAATGACAGAGATTGCATCAACATGTCATGCCCCAAAACTGACATTTCAAGTGAAACACAAATGCACCGCACGCGAGCAGGTATATTTCTTGATATTCTCTAGAGTGACATCGATCCTTGCATCCAAAATGGACGTAAGAGTGTATTTTGTGCTCAAAATGGAGTGTAATGCCTGACCATAATATACAACATTTTGGATACTTTTTGGGTATTTAAAATAAATTGCGCCAGGTAAATTTCAAAAGTTTCATTCAGGGTTGCAAAAATTATATTTAAGCAATTAGATGTTTGATTTACTTTGAGCAAGTAGTTACTCTGTAAAATAATACCTTTCCATCTGCTCTTTTTGGACACGTCAATCCACCTTTGGTTTGGCAGTTCTATTAAAAATGTGTGTTACCCTTGAGACCTCAAAGCAGAATAACAGACATCCATGACAGGCAACTTTTGAACACAACTTTGCAGCATATTGACTGAATAGGATTCCAAAATGTGAATGCTCATACCCTGTTATTCTACTGTACATTAATCTCATCTCTGAATCAAGTGTCATATGCCCCATGCAGGCCCATTGTCGTTTTCCCTATGTTAGCATGAGCATGTTGCAGACTGTCCTCTATTTTGTGCATATTACTATACAAAGATATTTTTCTTTGCTCCACACTGTACTTTCACACAGAACCTGCTGTTTTCACATTCTGTTCTTTCTTGGGATTTAGTCTGCACAGCATAGACAAAGTTAAATGCCCCTTGTTATTTTGTTCTGGGCAGGCATTAGCACATAGACAAAAAAGACACCAATGCAGCTGTTGTTTAGGAAAACGTACTTTGTCATATAGCTATGCACAGAATAGCTAACACACACAGATCTTTCCAGGGAAGAGAGCGTGAAAGCACCTGAGATGTAGAACTTTCATCTGTGCCTGCTGAGGTATGGGGTCTGCTGCCAACACCCAGAGATCTTCTGAAATAAAATCACTTTGGTTCTGTTGGTAGGGGGGTGGGTTAAACTACCCTGTCTTTATATAATGACAGCTCCTTTTACTATCCATCCAACACTTAATGCTGACATGTTCTCAGATTTACCACAATACCCGAGAATTTAAGGTGGCATCAGGCCTGCCACTGAGAATCAAATTCACCTTTTTAACACCAAAAATGTTGGCTCGATATAGACTGTAACGCTTAGCACCCCCCACACACACATCTGAGGCAGTAATTCTGTTGACACTACTTTGTGTCTTGATGCCAGATTCTGTAAACCCCACTACAGTGGTTGCCTTTGGCAGCATTATGTCTGTATCATGCTTTTTCTCTGCCAAAGGTACTGTACCACAACCTTTCTGCTGATGGAAAATAGGCTGCTTAATGCTTGAGTCTCGTCAAAAAGTCTATTAATTTGCTATTTGAACTGCAATTATTAAACACCTTTCCATCTCCAGGACTTGCTGAAAACTTCCACACCACCCACTACGTATAAAAGCAAAGACTCAACAACTGTCGTCTAAAGCATGGTGGTACGTAGTTTGTTATAGTCATATACTAGATACCGCAAACATGCAACCTGTATCCCTTGTTTTAAAATGGCAAGACCTCTGGTTGATGGAGCAAGGATTCGCACGTAACGCGACTTGCTTGTACTCATGAACCTCGCATAACGTTAACGTCATAATCAACCTGTTTTGTTTTATTAATATTGCACTTTTACACTACACGCGGGTGTCCCAGTGATGCTTGCCTATGTGTTTACTAATCCTAACTACGCTTGCAGCTAAAATGGTCGCTGCTATGCGGGATTCTAGTCTGCGCATGCGTCGGTCATACCCATGTGATGTGACGCACTCGCAGTTCTGGAGGGAACTTTTCGCTCATGCGCAGTACAGCTAAATATGGCCGCTTTGTTCTAACATGCTCTTCGCTTGCCACCGCTGCTTTTGCTCAGCTGTTTTGTTCTGCTTAACTCCTAATGCTATAGATATTATAAAGTAAGGGGTGTAGTATAGCCAATCAGGGTATACAGTGTCTTCAATTTTTTCTGTGTTTCTAAATTGTTTTTGCTTACTTTTCATGTATCGATCTTTGTGGGCCTGGGAGCGGTGCGCCACTCCATCTTTGAAGCCCGTGTGGTACTAATCACGTGATGAAGGAGAAGCAAGTCATACAGCAGTGGAACTCAGCCAGCTGGCTGCCGAAGCTAAGATGCTCCTGGGAAAGTGACCCATGCTCCAGGAGAAGACTTCGACTTGTACCTGAACTCGCTAAATGTTGCGATAATTTTTGTATGCTCCATTGTGCTCTGAATTTCTATGCCATGGGAACTGGAATGTAAGGGGTGGGTTCCAAAACTGAATATTTATTATGGGAAAGTTCAAATTATAGGTGGTGTCATGACCTAACCGCCTCTCTTGTCCAATCCGAAGTTGGGGATCCTTTCACTTGCAACATTTGTGGGTGGTACATCGACCCGAAAACAGTATAACTGGCCTAGGTTTGGCTAGAGAAATTGTCCGACTTGTCCGAATAGCTGACCTGTCACTGACCCTACGAACTCTATAGGTGATTAATACAGAGAGCTGCGGAGCACTCTGTCCATAATTTCCACAAACTTAGTCTGGGCTGGAGAAACCTTAAGTGCTGGCGAAGCACTTTGCTGGGAGATTCGAGAACCCAATCGGGGTTATTGGCAGATTCCTTGCAGAGAGGGCGTAGCGCAGGCGTTGCATCCGAAGCTGCAGGTGTTGGTGAGCCCAGTCCTGATCCAAATCCTGGGGGGATCCTGTCCTGACTGTCCATGAGCTGTACCTACTCGCCTACTGGCATCCTAAGTCCTTGAGGGTCCTATCCCGCCTTTCCAGACTGACCCGTGGCCAGGGTTAGTCATCATTCTGTCCTAGGTAAATAATTAATGTGGGTGTTTGTCTATCTAAATCTTTTCTCTTCCGATTTTCCTAATAAAGCAAACTTGCCTATGTGATTTATCTCTGACATTTGATTCTCACGAAAAGTATTATTCTAGCATGTTCCTTATTTTCTCCTTACCCTTACTCAAACACTGAACTGTTTTACATATCTAGTATGTTCCACTGTTACCCTCCCTATAGAAAATAAGTGCATCCTGTAAAGTATTGTTTCTTCTAAATCGTTTAGTATATTCAAATTAGCATTTAGTAGAAGGTTCCCTTGTTCTTACCCACCTTTAGTAACGTGATAAAAATCTGTTAGACAAAATTAGCGTGTTCCCTTTTTTCCCCATTTCCTTTATCTTTCCCGAATACTAGATGATCCTTACGTTGATTCATAGTTACACTGTTTTTCTAATCTTGGTTATAGATGTTTTGATCTGTGTGAATTTCATTCTCATGGCATAATGAATTTGATGATTTGATAAAGCTTTAAAAACTTCTTGTGTTTGTGGTTATTACAAAAGTATAAACAAAAATTAAATGTACATGGTATTGGTGTTTTTCTGCTTGCATCTCATAACTGGCTCCTGATCCATGGTGATCTTAGGTACCTGTTCTCGAGGATTGGTAAGTCAGGTACACGGAAATAAATAGAAAGGAAACTCAAATTACTGATAGCAGTGTGTAGGTTACCTGATTTATGAAATATAGTGATAAACACGTTATGGGCCCAGTAGTGTATATTTGGTAAAATAAGAGTCGGGTGACCTGCGCGCTCTATCATGGTCACTGATTACACAGTTTCTAGATGAATCAGCCAAATGATCGTTTTTGCACCTCTACCTACTGCTGAAGAACTACTTCAGTCCCCCTGACTTCTAGGTCTGATTGCATTATCCTCCTTGTTTATTATACATTGTTTAATTTATATTTATTGCTTATCTTTTATTCACATTCAGACATTTGTGTATTTTTATTCAACTTATGTACAGGCTCCTTTTTCCCTTCTACCCCCCTCTTTAATTTATTGTCTTCTTTCTTTCTTCAACTGATGTACCTAGAAGTATTTCTATGGCTGTATTATTTTTGCATACATAAACGCCTTCTTGAAACTTAAAAAAATACAAATAAATGCAAAGACTCATTGGAACATTTTACAAGTGTGTCCATTCTTTTTCAACCACGATGAAGATTAATGTACTTTTCCTCAATAGGACAAAATGCAAGTGGATTCTACAGAGGCCTCCTCTCCTGAATACTTCCACCGCTCCTCTAACCCATCTTTTTTGGCTAGTTACAAGCCCCATCATGTCCTGTTATTGTCCATTTTCCTACTTAACTATATACAGTTCAGTTATGCATGGTGAACAACCTTCACCACAAAGCCATCACCCCTCATGTTGATACAACGCGGTCGTTACCACAACCGCGTTGTAACAAAACATACCATTACCACACAAGTCGTAACAGCGACATGCGGAGGGGGGAGAAGGTGTTGGATTTAAAATCCAACACCTTCTCTACTGTCCCCACAGACTGGAGTTGGAATAGTAAGTTATACTATTCCAACATCCAGCGCCCCTCTCTGCAGGTCGTTGTTACGACTTGTGGGGTAATGGTATGCGTTGTTACAACAAGGTCGTGGTAACGACCGCGTTGTAACAACATGTGGGTGAAAGGCTGCGGGAAAAACAGGCATATTCGTTATGCACAGGGCACCTATGCACTGCCATGTTCAATAATTTACCCAACAAAAACTCTAGCCCTCAAGCTACATGGCCTTCTTATATATGTGTCTTTTAATGACTGTCCTTCACGTGCATTCTAATGCCTATCTAACCACTCACCTCCCATTTAAATCCCTTTAAAAGTGTGCTCACCCTAAACAATAGAAGTTTCTCAGTGGATGCCTTGAACTTTCTAATTGAAGCACCTGCACTCTAGAATAATTTTCCCTGCAGAAATGATACTATTAGGACTCAAAGTGCAATCAAAGCCTTGCTTAACTGAAAAACGAAACCTCAATCTTCACACTATTTTTGGTTATCTCTGCCTCTTTCGAGGTTTTGCTTTACACTTCAATTAAACTGCTAATTTTATTCCTATATGTAAACATATAGGGATCTTGATAGTACCCCACATTGTCAAGGATGCTGTTCCGCATACAACAATCTATCTTAGTCTGCTGTTCTAAAACTGCAGTTCACTATAGGGACCACATGTCATGTATCTTATATTTACAACTTTCAGTACGTAGAGCATTACGTTAATGTTACAGAACAATTATAAATAAATATAGTCTTCAGTCATACAGTTCATAACAGCTCTTTCCATCAATATATATCACATGCAAGTATACCCCAAGGTGTCTTGGCATCGCGTTGAGGAAGGGGGAGCAGAGAGGGGGATAGGTACAATATGGCCTCCATAATTTAGAAGAGCCGTGTGTTCAATGCTTTCATGAAATGTGAAAGGTTCTTGGAATTTTTCAACTCAAAGGCAAGGGAATTCCAATGCTTAGTGGCGCAGGTCACAAAGCTTTTACTGCCACACTGGCAAGTTTGAACTTAGCCACCTTGATATTTTTCATGCCCAAGGAGTTTCGGGGTCTAGGAGGTGTGTACCAACGTAAATACAGACTAATGGCCACCAATCCAATATTATGTATTGCCTTGAAGGCAGTGCACAAAACCTTGAATGTATTCCTGTTTTCCACAGTCAACCAATGCAGTTGGTTCAATGCCCTGGATGCTGAGTCAAATTTGGGAAGGCCGAAAATAAGATGCACTGCAGCATTTTGTAAGGTTTGAAGTTTGGACAGGAGTTTTATTGTAATCCAATATATAACCCATTGCAATAGTCAAGTTTGGACAACAGTAATGTCTACATAATCATTTTTTGAAGATTAGCGGGGGTATAGGGTAGAATGTTTTTTAGGATCTTCAAGAGAAAGAAAACCAAAGAAGCTATTTGCTTAATCTGGTTCCCAAAGGAGAGTTTCTTGTCAGAAATGACCTACAGACTTCTAACCCTTTTCACTAGGGACAGAACTGGGCACATATCGGATGGGCACCAACCTGGGGACCAAAAGTTGGTGTTTTTTCTGAAGAGTAAGATTTTGGTCTTACCTGAGTTTCATCTCAGGCAGTTTCCGCCATCCAGATTCCAATACTTTCCATACAGATGCTGAATTGGAGGCCGTATGGACTGGTTTTTTGTGTGTTGTCTGTGTAGAAGACAACTGAAAAGCCAAAGGTACTTACAAGTTGAATCAAAGGGCTGATGTACAAATTAAATTGAGTGGGGCTTAGTGAAGTCCTTGAAGAAAACCACAAGGAAGGTTCCACATTGTTGAGGCACATTTTTCTAGAGTGATGTATGGTTTCCTATCCACCAGAAAGATGTTAATAAGGAGAGGGCTTTGTCTCTGATACCTAGCTCATACAAGTGGTTAGTCAGAATGCAGTGATTGACAGTATCAAATGCCGCTGAAAGATCTAAAAGTATCAGGGAAGCGTTGTCTTCTTTTTCAATGACAGATCTAATTCTCTCTGTAGCTACTATGAGAGCTGATTTGGTGCTGTGCTGGCTCCAAAACCCAAATTGTGAATCATTTAACAGGCTGTTTTTATTTATGACAATAGATAGCTGCTGATTGAAAGCTTTATCTAATATTTTAGCTGGCAGAGGCAGACGTGATATAGGACGAGAGTTTGTGGGATAAGATGCTGGAAGAGTCATTTTTTACAAGGGGGAGATTTGCTGCTTTCTTCCATGGTTTAGGAAAAATGCCTATGCAAATAATTTCATTAAAAAAAGCTTGTAAGATGTGCAGAAATAGTCTCAGTTACAAGGTATAACACTTTGGGAGTACATCGGTTATCTGGGGAGCTTGATATAGTACTAGATAATAGGTTCCTGACTTGCTCTTGGGATAAGGGGGTAAAGTTAGCAAAGCAACATTGTGTGTCGGTTTCTGGTTGGGGGCTATGGTTGTTAGTGTTTCGCCGTGTTTGAGGGAAAGGCTGGGAAAACACTGAGGGCCCTATTCACAAGAAATTAATGCATCGTGGTGCCGTAAGTCATTTTGCAGCACTGCGCTGTGTTAGTTTCGAGGCACAGGGATGCAACATATTTACAACAAGATGTTGCATCTCTTTGCTTTTCCCTGCGCAGGTGCACAAACTGCTGCCATTCGCCAGTGCAGGCACCCTTGCACCATGGCACAAGGATGTCTGCGTCATGGGGAGATTGTTATTGTGCAGGAAGGGGCACCTTCCTGCACAAAAACACTCTTCTTGGTGAGTTCCTCTTCCAATGCGTGCTGTAGAATGCAACAGGCATTGAAAGAGGAAACAATTGAGGAGAAATTAAAACATTTCTCCTATTTGTGCCTCACTATGATCCCCCAAGGGGTGGCATAGCATTCTGATGCATTTCCAGGTTTATGATTGCTCGTAAATCTGGAAATGCATCAGTGGACATGGGTGTTGTGTGGGAACACCCACAGCAACACCCATGTCACGCCCCTAGCACACAAAGTGTTGCATGAAAAGGGGCGATATTTACAGGCACAAAAACGCCACGCATTGTGGCTTTATGTGTGCTTGTAATTATCACGCAACAGGTTGTGCCACCGGTGCATGACTCAGAGACGGCGCAAGGAGCTTGTATATAAGCCCTTATATTTTGACTAACATTAATAATCTTATTTTGGGCGTTGTTTGACAAGATTTTGACCGTTTTTAATAATACTTTTGTAGAGTTTTTTGCTGATTTGATTTTTGCCGTGAAGTAGACAGATTTATTTGCAAGGATCATAGATTTATATGTTTTAAGAGCTTGCGTATATATTGTTTTGTCCTCATTGTAGTTCATTCTTCACTTTGCTCCAACTCGCTGCAAACCTTTTTTTGATCTTTAAGACGGGGAGAATACCAATGTGCTGAAGGACTTTTATGTTGGCTGGTGGAGGTGGTTGCTGGTGCGAGAATATTTATGGCCTTAGTCAGCCAAGAGTGGTACAGAACAAATCTCATACTTCAAACGCAGCACAGGTGAGCCAAAGAGTAAGGAACCCACGGGCTCCAAAAAACTCTTACCACATAGTTGTAACAGAAACAAATTTCCAGCAGAACGTGTTAGCAGACATGCCCATATATATGCAAAGCTGCACAAATATGCCATATTGTACCACTAGGATAAGCCACATTTAACATCTAACAGAAAACACTGGACAGAAAACCTGAATATTTGAATTAATTGCTTGGTAAAATGTACTCTGCTTCTACATGTTTTACGTCAGTGACTGCTGTTTGAAACCTGCAGGGCCTCAGTGCGTGTAATGCATCTCTCATAACATTCAAGAAAAATCACTGTTACAGAGGGTGGAGCACCCTACCAATTGTGCCACTAGATTTTCGCACGTCCAGATATTGTTGCCCACTGGAGCAGATATAACACTTGAACATTTTAACTTAAAGGGGCATATTTACAAGCCTCTTGCGCAGCTGGTGCATCACTTTTACCATGGGAAAAAGTGACATACTGGCTAAGCAAGGGGCTTTTAAATAAGCCCCAACGTTTTGTACCTGGTAATTCTTGCCTTATGTGTGCATTTTCCACCTCATTGACTGTTGCTTGAAGCCTGTACATTCCCTCTCATTTGTAACATGCTCCTCATACTATTTAGCAGAACCTTCGATACATAGAACTAAACTGAGAAAAATCCTAACTTTAAGACTTTCGGTATTCACAGAAGGCATTTAGGAGTCCTAAAGTTAGGAGTCCTAACTTTACTACTCCTAAACTGTGAAAAATCCTAACTTTAAGACTCGGTATTCACAGATGGCATTTAGGAGTCCTAAAGTTAAGACTCCTAACTTCTGTGAATACCGAAATGAGTAAGTGCATTCTGTGAATACCAAAATTAGTAAGTGCCTTATGTGAATACCAAAATGGTAGTAAGTTTAGGATTTTGTCTTAAGTTAGTTCTGTGAATCAGGACCTGCATGACTACAAGAACATCAGTTTAAGTGAAACCCTTACTCAGGAGGAATGCCGCAATTAAATAAAACGATGAAAACCTTCAGTATATTAGGGCGGAGTACATAATTAAATGCATTTATTAAGTCATTTCAAAATAGAAAGGACTTTTCCAAATCATTTGACATTTATTACCTAATTTATTCCCCGTCACTACAGAGGAGCCAATAAAATGAGTAATAAACCAGCTCTCTCTTTTTTACAGCCATATGGAACTTTTTTCTCCGTGGTAATAATTCAGGCACTGCTTCTGAAATCAATTGCAATCCTTGTCATACGCAACAAGTGAGAACATGTTATTATATTCTACTGTTTTTCGCTTCTTCTTGCTCTTTTCATTTGCTCTCATTTACTCGTTCAAATATATTCATGTACAAGTTAAAAACAAAGACTGCAAAAGATGGATAGCAACGGAGGCATCTTCGGTACCCATAGATCTATTGAGGGCATGACATGACACGTATTGAATTGAGTCATATCTTCAGGGACTATGTATTAACAGAGACATATATGCAGTACAGCTAATATTATAACGTGCAACATTCTCTTCTGTCTCCCCATTGGGTCCAATAGTGTGGGATACATAGGAGTCTGAAACATATATCACTTTCTCATCTCATATAATGTCAGGGTATGTGAAAATATTCCATAATCTACTGTTGAAACTGAAAGTTCAAGCTCCATCTTTCTTGCCAGTAGTTTGCTAAATTGCATCAGTCCAATGTGTTCCCATGTGGGGGATGGTTCTGTTTCTCTTTTGAAACATCAGGGTCTCCTTTATGAAGTTTGACTTGAGGAAGGGAATATGAACACATTACGACAAAGCTCTCTCAAAGTAGGTTTCTTCACTTAACACATGCACTGCTGTCTCAGCACAGACAGTCACAGATCTCTCATGATATGTCTCCATCCTGACTTGCATCATACACTGCTAACCCAGAACTAAGACTTCCACAGAGGTGTCACAATGCATCTCTACCATCATTTGTATGTTTGCATTGCAATTCCGGGATTAATTTTTCTATGGAGCTCTCCCTGCTCACTGCTGCTCTCACATGCATCATGCATTGTTATATTAGGGCACATGTTTCCAAGGCACTCTCAAAATGTATCTCCGTCCTCGTTTATGCATGCACTGCTATCCCATGACTAGAATGTCTCCAGGGCTGCCACAAAGCATCTGTTGCCTCATCTGCGCCATGCATTTCTTCCTTGACGTTCGCTACTAACGTTATCCCAGTAAAACTTCAACAAAACACTTGCAGAGCACCTGTATTGTGAATTGCTATAGCAGTACTTTTCTACAGAGCTCCTGCAATGTAGCGTTATTCTAACTTGCACCACACAGAAGTATTCAAGTAAGGCTTCCACACAAAACTCAATTACAATATGTCTACCCTCACTTGTACCACGTTTTGCTATCCATTAAGACTTCCACAGACCTTCCTGACCCACACAACATGCTGCTACCCCAATACGACTTCTAGAGCCCTCTCAGAGTGCACCTCTACCCTCCCATACTTGCAGCCTGCATTGCTATATCAATAGGACTTCGGTAGAGCTCGCACAATGCAGTTCTACCCTGACGACCACCAAGATGAAATATTCCAGTAAGATTTCCAAAATACTCGCAGATTAAATCTCTACCCTCACTTGCATTTCTGTTCGGATTTGCACTAAGCACTGCTGTGCCTCAACTAAGACCTCCAATGAGTTCTTCCAGGCCAGCACCTCGGCTGGTAATGTCACCCTGCATCATTTATCACATAGGTAGAACTTCTTAATCTCCACAGCGGCAGCACAATTACTGCTTCGCCCCCTGTCAAACAAGAAATATCCATGATAATTTGGAATTCTGGAATGAGATAAGAGATGGATGATCCCAAATCAATGATGCAGGATCAGATCGACCAATAAAGAGATCTCATCCCCACACAAGTAGGGAATGAACTTCAGATAACTGGAAACCTACCTAACCAAGAACTAGAACAGTTCCACAACACAATGGCAAGGCTACAAGATATATATATATATATATATATATATATATATATATATATATATATATATATATATATATATATATATATATATATATATATATATATATATATATATATATAAGAGCAAAATGCGATGCAGGGTGCACTACAAAATTCGTTTTATTTATTAAATTGTTTATTTACCTTCAATTATCCATACTCCAGTTTTTAGCACCCCCCATCCTGCCCCTCCCCCGCCCCACCCCACCGCCCCATTGAAACTTCCTCCACGGGCCGTGGCTGGGACCTTCATGTCTTCTTTTATAGCTAAACTTTGCAAACATTAGAAAAACATTACATTATGAATAACGGCTTTTACACATCTCTCCATATTTTTGCTAGGGCATTGTCTGTGAGAGGCCATTAAAGGAAGGCGATGAGGTTAAGAGGGACCCCATTTCCAAATCTTCTTCATGCCACTGCATTAGAGAAGAAACACTAGAAATAGGGGATGGAAAAATAGTCTGCTTTGTTTGCGAACCTCATACCTCACTGCTCATGAAATTCATGAGTATTGTAATTTAAATATGCATTTCTATTCCTACTTTTCCTCACAAGTGTGAAGTCACCTATGAGGAAAATCTACTCAAGCGGAGGACTTCGGTGCAAACCACTTACCTTTAAACTCTGAGGAACAAATTTGAGAATAGTTCATAATTGAGCGAGTATAAAGAAACCTTAAGGATTTGAGGCAAGCTGCATTGTGAAGTGTTTCTGCTAAAGGGAGAGGATAGAAGCAGTGCGTGAGGTAAAGTACAGGAAAAAGCAGGATTGGATTGGGATTAAAAATCGGCCTGGGCATGCTAAAAAAAAGTGGCCCACATTTGCACATTGCCTTTCCTCAAAACACTGCTTTGGCGAAATTTTATTTTAAAAAAAAGGGTGGAGGGGAGGGTTTAAAAAAATGCAAAGATTAGTTTACACTGGTGAAACACACATGACAAAAAGAGGGGCCACTTCTCCTCAGGCCCCCTGCCCCCCCCCGCTCAATATGCATATATTAATGGGCCGGCCCAGCGAGAGAAAGGGAGTTACACCTCTGCCCCTTGATAAAAGGGAGGTAATGGACGCCATCTACCTCCAGGAAGGTCCACTCAGGCACCCACTGGGCCGCTGGTGGTATCTGAGCAAAGCAGAAACCCTCCAAATTGGGCCCCTAGGCTGCTCAAAAAAGCAGCCCACAGCTGGAATTCAGATACCGCCCCCTCGGGCATTGCCCGAGTGTCCGCATTACCAATCCAACGCTGGGAAAAAGCTATGTTTATGCTTAGGAGTAAGGGGAGCGAATGCGAAAAATTCTGTGATCTGCTTGAACATTAATAAGCAGGTACTTTGCAAATATAAACCTGTAATACAAAATGTGCACACACATATTTTTACAAAACAGCAGGACCCAGATGCGTTCATCCTCACTGATCTAAACCAATCTAGAGTTATAACAGATAAGGGACTGTGACCTATAAAAACAGAATATTCATAAACCACGTGTTGCAGGATTGTCGAATAATCCCTTGCTCTTTAGTAACATGGAATTGCTGAAAGATGTGAAGCGAAAAGCCCTCGGGTATTCACAATTGCAGCCTTTCACAATTGCAGCCTTACACAATCACTTCTCAAAAACAAACACCCAGAAGCCTCCGCGAAGCATGTCTTTTTTCCTTCCATGCCTTTGCTACCTCATTGGTTGCTAGCGTGTTCGCGCTGTGGGGCATTGAAGGTCACGGTTACACTTGGCGTCCCTCTCTTCTTGCATCTTCCCAATACATTCTGCGCCTAGAGGACGATGGCTACCAGGGGATGCCTAAAAGTCAACTGAATCATGTTTCACTTGTGGTTTCGAAGTCAGATTAGTGATGAAGACTCAACTGAAGAAGTCATAATTTCTCGTGTCAGACTATACAGTCTATAAAACACGCCTCGTGTTATTGTTGGAAGAGGAATTCACATGTGGTTTAACTTTGAACGACCTTCCCCCCTGGAAGTATCCTTTGAATGTGCTCAGGGCTAAAAATATTGCTGCAGCAACTGCAGAGGATTGATTGCAATGTAAGATGTGGTTAATATTCACTCTATTTATTTTAAATTAGACAATTAATTACAGTAATGCTGTAGAGCAGAATCCAAGCTGTTCAACATTCATACAATGAGCATTTTTCTAAGTGTATACTATATATATATATATATATATATATATATATATATATATTTTTTTTTTTTTTTTTACACCAACAAACATCTACTAGCAGTCATATTTTTAGCAGTAGTATTTCATTAAAAAGAAAAAGATTTAATTAATGAAATACAGAAAAAAAGCTGCGACTTTCAAGCATATACACAAATGCATTAACAATTTTCACCAAGGGAGACACCAGCTTAGTGTTGCCATGCTTGAAAATCCTGTCAACACAGCTAATCCCCCTATATGTCAAAAGAATAAACCCCAGAAAGCAAACAAGTGCGCTGTCAGACCCATGTCATCAGCTGGCGGGCCCCTTCCTCCTGCCTCTGCTGTCTCAGTCACAAGGCAGGATGTCCAGGGGCCGAGCCCTTGGTCATCTGATGTTACCAGGTTTGACGCAGCGTGACATATAATTCAGAAGGATTCTGCAGCGACAGTATATTGGATTAACATAAAGCTTTATTTTTGTGCCTTGCACTCCGGGCAGATTAAATATTCGAAAAGCCTTCGCTCCCGGGAAGGGATTTGAATTTTACAGCTGTCCAGCGTGAGTTGACAGACTCTATTTCCATGGACTGCCGAGTGAGGACGAGGACAGAAGGGGGCTCTGATGGCGGCGGAGTAGGCAGACGCACATTGTTGTGTGACAGCGGGACACTTGTCATGGACTATTGACGGCTCCGATGGAAGCGCCCACGGACTCAATCAATCGACCACTTGGGAAGAAGCGAACCTTATTTTACCCTCTTTGACTGTGGAGGGGAGGAGCAGGCAACCCTGCAATAACCTCTCTGGCTCACTCAAGACCCAATTTGGTGTTTTTTCCCCCAATTTTTAGAAGTGGGCCAGCCTCCTGCAAGGAACACTCACTAATCAGGCATGCAAGGTGAGATAATGTTGTGTTTGTAGAACAGTCCAGTTTTCTGCCAAATTTAAAAGTAATTGAGTTTCGATGCAACTACCATCTGAATTTCATATTATTTTAAATGAGGTGAACACAGTGTTTGAATCACAGCTATGCATAGATACATTGATATGAGACCTTAAATATATGTATTAATCCCTATGCATTAGAATATGTTGCTCTCTAATTTTTCTGCCTGCTGAATTGATGGCCTTCCTAACCAGTGTACCAATTGATAATTCCCATGCTTAGGGGCTGCTGCAATGCAATTCACACCTGTGATATCTGTTTCCGCTGATGTGACTACATTAATGATTGTAATAGTAACATAAACTCAGAATTACATTACTAAACTAGTGTACTAATGCAACAACCCTCGGCATTTTCATGTTGAAAAATTATGTTAAATTTAATTTCCAACCCTTTATCTGTTTGAACAGTTTTAGTATATATCTCTCTCTGTGTGAACTCGTCAAAGCACTGAATATTCCCCTCCTACTCTTTTATCCAGTTTCTCGCAGTTTTGCCAGGTTTAAAGTGACTTTTTGGTTTAATGCTGTCATGCCTCAGGCCCACAATGAATCACGTTGGAGACGTATGGAAGACTCAGTACATCTTTATTTGTGCTGCCTGCATATTAACATAAATTAAGGGAAAGTATTCTCTGAGAAATAAAAAGGGAAAGAGTTTGAGTACTCCTGACAGAAGTACGGAATACCTCCCTTGTGAAAGTCATCGTAATTATGTTGAGAGCCTGGGGAGCAGTGGTGGCTCGCAGAGGTAATGCGGGGAGGGCGGTGGGACGTGTGGAGCTGGGTGGGTGGGGGGTAGTGAATCTGACATACTACGGCAAAGGTGAACGTAAATAAATAAATAAATATCTGCTGCCGTATGTCGGACTCCACTACCCCCCACCCAGCTCCACCCTCACCCCGCTCACTGACCCACAGTGTTACCTCTGCAAGCCGCCACTGCTGGGGAGTGAGTAAAACAATTCGAACTATCCAATATCATCGAGTTCTCTGTGACGCATTTGCTATTTTAACAATTCCACTTGTCAATGTGAGGTCAGTGGGAACAGAAGGGGTTCGAGCTTTAGCAAAGCCTACATGGAATCCTGTTTCAAGGCGAGGAAGCAGGTGCATGCATAGTGGCAGATCTATCAAGAACAGGGTTGGGTGGAAATAGTAGAGTTTCACCCAAAAACTCAGCGAGACTATGTGGAGTTCCACGAGCAGCAGTGTTGTGGCACGTTGTGCTGCTCGAGCTGATATTTCGTGTCCCACCCTTTAAATCAGCGCATACGGCACCATGCTGTACACCAGAAGGTGCTGCTTCTTTCTGCCGCTCCAGTAGATTTTCTTCTTGAGCAGCAACTTTCTCACTGTGAGCTGCAGCTTTCCCAATGCAAGTGGTGTCAACCTACCGCAACAGCCTGCATTGAGAAATCTCGCCAGGAGAAGGTCTAGTGGTTGATCTTCTCCCTTGCACTCCCTAACTTACCATTGGCAAGCCACACATGATAAAAAACTCAGCCACACGTCGGTTTGTTGAGTTTTTTGTGTGGAGTGGGCAACATTTCGCAAACTCTGGCGGAGGAGGGGAGTTTACTGCCCACCCCAATCAAAAATGCATGCACTGCAGCAGGCCACCTTCCTGCGCTGCGTGAAAGGGCAGGAATGCACCGTATTGAACAATATATAGTACATTCCTGTCCTGCCCTAGCGCTGGTGCACAATGTGCTGCCTAGCTGCAACACTGGAACTCTTGCACCATGGTGTAAGAGTGTGGAACTCTTGCACCATGGTGCAAGAGTGCCGGCGTAGTAAAAAGAATTCTTATTGTACAGGAAGGGAGACCTTCCTGTGCAAAAACAATCCTCTGAGGCATTTTCCTCTTTCTAGGTCTGCTGCAGAATTCAGCACACAAAGGAAGAGCAAAAACAAGGAGAATTAAAGATATTTCTCCTCATTATGCCTAACCTGGGGAGACGTAGCATTTTGACACATTCCCAGGACCACCAGTAATGGTAAGTCTGTGAATACACCAACATCTATGGATGGATGCTTGGGAACCCTCACGCTCCAGTCATAGAATGACTCCCTGGAGCAGAGTAAATCAATGTAGTGATTTGTGCTGCGTTGCATTACTCTAGATTTAACAATCCACTCAGCCTTGCATGGATTGATAAATCTGACTTAGTAGTTGCGTTTTCCTTGCACCTCCCTGCGTGGTGCAAGTGCAAGACAACTCAATCATAAATTCGGCCCTCACTCAAAGCATGACCTTCACACTGTCAAGGTTTTCTCAATTTCATTTATTATAAAAACACATAAAAAAAATCTCTTGTACAACATGCACACGTGGCCGCATGTCCTTGAGGGAATATATAAACTCCATTGAAAGTCACAACATATAGATTTCCTTCATATTAAATTAAATGCAGTGTTCAGGTTATGTTTTCCTTTGAGGGCAGATTGAAGTGTATGTTTGAACTAATGTTAGAAAGGAGAAATATTACACAAACCTATGGTAACATGCTGCCTCAGAATACTCAACCATGGCAGCAAATAATGGAATGGTGTATATGGATAGAGACAGCTATCAAGGAGGGAACATTATGACCTATAAATAGGAAAAAAATTAGATGGTGTGCAGAAAAGCCTTGAATTCATTGAATGTATTTTTGTGATGTTGATGGTTTATGCTAAGTGTCAGGGACATGAAAGGTACCATATTACTTGAGCAATGGATTATATTGGTTTCATAATGAGTGATGTTATTTGATAGAGCTGACCTGGATAGATCGAAGAAGAATATTAATGTTACATAAGTGGTGTGTGCGATGTTCAAGTGCAATACTACAGTATCCATCCATTTTACCTTGATTGCTACATATATTGGTGAAAAATGTAAACATAAAATCAAAATTGTTAGAAATGGGTTTTTTGTTTGGCTAGGGTGTGCACCTAAGCCAGGCAGAACCCACCAGTGAATTCAGGGTAACGGAGTTACACACATGAGATAACCCCTGCTCACCTCCTTGGTAGCTTGGTAGAGCAGTTAGGCTTATCCCAGAAGCAGTGTGTAAAGCATTTGCGCAACACACACACACACACACACACACACACACACACACATACACGTGACACACTAGGCACCCCATAAAAGAGATTCCACATCAGGTTATGTAAAATATCCTTTGATTTATATCTAAAGCACATAGACCACCATCACATAAATCACTTTGCCACTAAGCAATGGTCATTACTTCACATGTAGTGCATTGAAGTAAATACACCTAAGTTGCATAGGTCATAAATCATTTTGCAATAAGGCAATTGTCATAAACATAACAGTTAGTGCAATAAAGTAAACCATTGTAGGTTGCACATATCATAACAACAGTATCACTGTACATGAATTCCCCCCTTAACAACATCACTAGGTCCATTTATGCAGTTCCTGCAAAGAGATGTTTGTTATCCTCTCATTATATCAAAGAGGGGGAACAGGGGTTGGACAATTTTTAACGGGGTCCAATGTACATGTCCTATGACGTAGAAAACAACAAAGATTGTACAGAGTTCCCCAAAAGGGATTTGACTAGATTAACTCATTAGAACCTCTCTCTTAAAAGGTGTGATAGAGCAGGGAAAGTGGAAGTCCCTTATCGGAATCAAGGATGCCTCACACAAGTCAAAGGCTGGATGACTACTGTCACCCCACCCGATGATTGTCCAGTGTCATCATTGGCTATCCTGCTCCTTCGGCAGGCTGGCGATGCAATGCCCGTCGGGCAGCACAAAAGTGCTGCACTTTAGCGGAGATCTTTTATTCCTTTAGCCAATGAGTGCATGTGTGTGAGGGACCTAGGGAGTGCAATAAGTGAGCGTGAGTGAGGTTAAAAAAGGTCAGTAGAGTCCAATAGGGGAACCTTTATTAGCATGGCTCACTGCCTTGTTAAAAACCGTGAAAAGGTGAGGGGTATCAAGGCGTGACGGTTAGGGTAATCAGGCCTTATTCAACCCTCAATCCGGGTGTGGTCAACATGTTTCTTGCCTCTAAGGCAATTCATCAGGACCAAATGCTCATAAGATTGCTCATGGATTCCCCAGTAATTAAGGAATCAAGTATACGACCTGTGAAGTGCCGCAGAATCAACCCTTCATTGAGGCCCTCCCTGGGACTAGAGAAGGAAACAAAACAAGGGTACAGTCAATCGTGGGTTTGTTGACCCGAGACATTGTTGCATGTGACAATAGCATGCAGATCATTGTGTATTTAAGGGGGTCCCAACCCCTGTGGGTTTATCACACTTGTGTCAGAGAGGGTACAAGGGAGTGAGAATAAAATGAATTGAAGTGAAAAATGTCCTGCCAACAAGCGCCATTGGTGATCCGCAGTTGGCAAGCATTATGTCTGATCACAGCTAGGTAGCGTGCCACACCCAACTGGGTGACACACGTGTGTCATGCAGGTATCAATGGTGTGTTCCTACACACCAACAATTAGAATTAAAATTAAAATTACAAGGCACCACTAAAACAACTGATTACGTACAGGAAGGCATCGTTCCCACTGATACAGTGATAACGCTTATGGTGGAATTCACCGGGTGAAAAGTAAGTCATGAACATGTGGGTAATAGCGGAAATGCGGCGCTTACCCGCAGTCCCTGGTTGGATGTCACACCGGCTGACCTGGTGGGGTCAGTGCTATGCGGTTGGTACCTAGGAACAAAGCAAGTGTACCGCTCGTCAGCAAAGTGGGGAGCGGTGGATCTTACCCTCA
The DNA here is from genome assembly GCF_964263255.1 of Lissotriton vulgaris. Lineage (NCBI taxonomy): Eukaryota > Metazoa > Chordata > Amphibia > Caudata > Salamandridae > Lissotriton > Lissotriton vulgaris. The sequence goes on from NC_141697.1 coordinate 1,123,253,454, forward strand.
TTGTAGGTACCAGTCCGTGTGTATTCGTGGCGATCGTTAACACGATGCCTCGGGTGAGCTGCGTGTAGGTTAAGCCTACCTTACCTGGCAAGCTGCTGGCAAGGCGTGCAATCACCTACCCCGCCCACATCGGTACTGCCGCAGGATCGCCGGTAGAAGCGGACTGCATACCGGCCGCTAAACATAGCCGGTCGCGCGGGCGCCGTGGGGGGCGTGTCACGTAGGGATTGCTAGGAGACGCGGCACGCTGGGGCATAGAAAGCAATGATTACCCCATTAGTATCGCCTCATAACATTGGGCGCCATCTTGGAACGGGTTAGACGCAGAGTGTATCACTGTTACAGTCAGCTCGGCGTTCTTAATGGGCAGTGGAAATTGAGAATTTCCATGTATCTATTGGCTTGTAACATTGGGCGCCATCTTGGAATGGGTCTGGGAGCCAGGTACATTTAGATTACAATTAATGCCTTCCAGGGACGAGTAAATAACTCATGGGATATATTATCTGGCCAGCATAGTCCAGGGCACCGCATCATTAAGGCCGGTTTCATCAGTATGTAGGCGATGAACCCATCTTTGTTCCATTTTGAAGAGGGCCTGTTGGTTTATTGAGGGATGGCATTCCAGGACAGTCCATTTCAAGTTCTCAGCCACATGATTTTGTTGTCTGCAGTGCTCATATAGTTTGGTGTGGGTCTTGTGACATCGGAAATTGCTATTATGCTCCATGATGCGTAGTTTCACAGGGCGCATCGTCATCCCAATGTAGATCATCTTACAGGGGCAGGTGAGTACATAAATGCAACGTGAGCTATTGCAATTAGTGTGTCTATTGATGTTCCAAATGAAGTTCCTGGGCAGCTCAATGGTTTTGCCTTGGATTGTTTCGGGGCAGACTACACATGATCCACAGCGGTAGTGTCCAATAACCGGTGGAAGGTCCCACAAGGTATTGACCGGTCGTGTGCTTGATTTCTTGGGGCGGGTGTGAATCAGGGTGTCTTTGAGATTCGCCGTCCTCCTGAATGCGAACCGCGGACGTGGTAATTCCATGCCAGCTGTATTGAGAATCCCCCAATGTGAATTCACAATCTTTTTAATGAACGTCGAGTGCTTGGTGTAGGACGTGACACATGTAATTACATCCTCCTTTTCCTTGGAGGGGACTTCAAGCAAGGACTCTCTGTTGTTGTTAAGCGCTCGTTTGCATGATGTCTTCAGTAGCCGTGTAGGGTAGCCCCTATCTTGGAGCTTGTGTTGCAGGATACTTGCTTCATGTTTGTAGTCCTGGACAGAACTGCAGTTTCTCCGTATACGGAGAAATTGACCAAAGGGTAAATTCTCCCTCAGTGCTCTCGTATGATGACTATTATATAGGAGCAGACTGTTTCTGTCTGTCTTCTTCTTATACAAGGTGGTAGTGATTGTTGATGGACCCAATTGGATTGTCAGGTCTAGGAACGGTATGGATGTCTCAGAGATGGTACCCGTAAATTTTAAGAAGGGGTTCTGTTGGTTGATCCATAGACAGAAAGCCTCACAGCTAGCCCGGTCACCTTTCCAGAAAATCAAAATATCATCGATGTATCGACGCCAGAGTGTAAGGGTATCTCGGAAGGGGTTTTGTTCTGGAGGGTAGATGTGGTACTTTTCAAAAGAGGCCATATAAATACACGCCAGGCTGGGGGCAAATGTCGAACCCATTGAGGTCCCGCTGACCTGATGATACAGTTGTGATTCATATCGGAAAAAGTTCTCAGTCAGGGCTATGTATGCCAGCTCCATGATAAAGGCAATGGGAGTAGGAGAGGTCCATTCTTCTTGTTGCATCAGTGAGTCCACAGCTTCTAGTGTGGCTTGCTGCGGAATGTTGGTGTACAACGCCTCTACGTCTAAAGTCAGGAGTAGATCAACGTCTTCCCTCCCATCGATGTCATTGATCAGACGTAGGACGTCTCTAGTATCTTGTAAATACGACGGAATCTGTTTCACCAATGGTTGGAAGAAGGTGTCACAGAATTGGGACAAAGGTTCTAGCAATGATCCGATGCCTGAGACAATCGGTCTCCCCGGGACTGGAGTCGTGCCCTTGTGAATCTTGGGGAGGGTGTAAAAATACGGAGTGACCGGATCCGTAGTCACTAGGAATTCAGCTTCCTTCTTGCTGATCCATTCGTTGGTCTCTGCTTCAATGACGAGGCTAGTGATGGTAGCCATTAGCCGTTTCGTGGGATCCTCCATCAGTGGTCTGTAATGAGTGGTATTAGACAACTGTCGTCTACATTCACAGTCATAATCTTCATAATTTTGTATGACTGTGGCACCCCCTTTGTCAGCTTGTTTGATGACTATAGAGTCATCCCTGCCCAAATCTATGGACGCCTGTCGTTCTGCAGTTGTGAAATTGTGGAATGGTTTCAACGTAGGTTTGTTTTGCATGCTGGTAAGTACTGCCCGTTCGAAGATGAGAACCTCCGGTGGGATCATTCCATCGTTAGGGGTGAATGTGGAAGGTTTTTTCAGACCAGTGTCTAGGATGGGAAGTTCCGGTTGATTATCAAAAAATGCCCGCAGTCGTATTTTCCTGAAGAACTGTTTCAGTTCGATAGTTTCTTGGAAAGAATCCGGAGTCAGTGGTGATGAACAGAGTGTCTGAGTTAAGCAGACCACTCTTACCCAGTCCAAAGATCAGGGCTTGATCCATCACTGTTATTTATCTCACTGCCCCATCCCAGCTCAGAACCTGGCTATATGCAAATCAGTCTGTCCCTGGCCCAGTGCATCATGGGAACAGGGCAGACTAAACTACCAAGCAATTCTTCACCATCAGGATTCAAGCAAACCGGGCCGAAGACGGCTGTAATGCCAGAAACCGGTCCCCGGGAGCTTGTTTCCTTCCCAGTGTAAGAATTGGCTTTTGTAGTTTGGTTTGCCCTGTTCCCATCATGCACTGGGACAGGAACAGACTAATTTGCATACAGCCAGGTTCTGAAACTGGGATGGTGCAGTGAGCTAAAAAACGGTGTTGGATCTAGCCCTGATCTCTTGACTGGGTGAGAGCTTTCTGCTTAATTCAGAGACTCTGTCCCTCACCACCCCTTGTTGTAAATAGCACTCTAAATGCAGCCACGGTCTATTCAGCCCATCTATGAGTCACACAGGCAAGCAGGACACACCTCACCCCCCTTGTGACTGTCTAGAGTGAATGAACATCCCCAGCTCCTGTCACTCCAAAACCAGAAGCTGAATACACAGTCAGAGGTAGACAGAATGGTAAAGCAAGAAAATGTCCACATTCTAAAAGTGGCATTTTCAAACACAGAATTTAGAAATTACCTTCACCAAAAGGTGCGTTAATAAATTCTGAGTTCAGAGAGCCTAAACTAAATTTCTCAATCTTCTTCCTGTGGAAAGTTAAACTTGTAAGATGTTACAAAGCAACTCCCATGTTAGCCTATGGGACAGATAGCCTTTCAATAGTGAAAAATGAAATACAGTATTTCACTATCAGGCAATGCCACACACACCAGTGCAAGTCCTACCTTTCGCGTGCACTGCACCCTGCCCATGGGGGTACCTTGGGCCTACCTTAGGGGTGCCTTACTTGTAAGTGAGTGCACTTGCCAGGTCGCATGGCAGTTTACCACTACGCATGCAGACAGTACAGTGGTAGGCCTGAGACACATTTACAGTGCTACTCATGTGGGTGGCACAACCAGTGCTGAAAGGCTACTAGTAGCATTTGTTTTACCGCCCCTGGCACACTCAGTACACTTTACTAGGGGCTTACCATTACATCAAATAGTCCAATCCTGGATAACCAATCAGATCACAATGTATACAGAGAGCATATGTACTTTAGCACTGATCAGCATTGGTAAAGTACCCAGAATACTCTAGCCAATGAAAATAGTGTGGGAAAAACAGGAGGCAAAGGGCAAAACGTTTTGGGATAAACCTATCAAAAGGGGCAGGTCTAACAAAAATAAATTATGTTATAAAATATCTTCCCATAATTACTCCCTTTAGGCCAATAAACCGCATTTACAACTGTAAACATCTGCATAAAGTATGGAGTGGAATATTTTTTCACAGGAAGGGGTTTCCTGTGTAGGTCATTAGAAGGTGTGACACCCATGTGTTATTGGCAATTGAATCTCTGCTGAAAGTGAAAGGTGGTCTTTTTAGACCCTATGATTGTGACCAATTCCTAGCCAGATAACATTTCTTTTGTACTGCCTTGTGTGTGAGTCAAACAGAGATGGGGGTGTCAAACAGGTGTGCGGTGCCAAGCAGGTATTGGGTACTCAGTCAAGCAGAGTCTATAAAAAATAAAGGGGCAGATTTACTATGGGTTTTCATCCGGGTTACATCACTTGTGTGGTGCAGTACTGACATAAAATAATTTTTGGTGATTACTAATCCAGTCAAAACCACTTTGCGCGGCATAGGAAATACAAAGTAATGGTATTCCTCCTTGCAGAAAAACAATCCTACCCGGAACCCAGGCACCTTTGCACCATGGTTCAAGTGTGCTTGCATTGGCACAAGGCAGTCTCAAGTATGCAAGTGCAGGAAGAGAGATGATGATCATCATACCATAGTAGATATGGTGCTTTGTATCTCTTTCCATTCTTGTAACAGAGCAAATCATTGTGTGAGTTCTTAGTATATCTGACCCCTTAATTTGTGTCTGCGTCCTGACAGCATCTTTCTAGTCTTCACATCCTGCCCACTTGAGCCACATGTGAGACATAAGGATTAGTTACTTACCTGTAATCCTAGTTCTCTTCCAGGGGTATACTCATTAAAGTCATAAGCACTGAATTATCTCCGCCCATGAGCGGGGACCCGGAACACATAAACAATATACATATATATGTGTAAATATAACCAAAAGTACAAAGTACTAAGTAATTATACACATATACATGTATAATAACCATCATATGCAGCCTAACCTTAACACATAGGCTAATCAAACCAAACCTTACACGTTCTGAAGCATGAAAATATGCTGTATATAAATGCAATAAACAGGCATGAGCCTAAAATGCATTTCATAGCCATGAAAAACCTTTTATTTTCATCAAAGAACCTATAGTAAACAGTTATTAGCCTAAAAGGGCTGCATATGAAAAAATGTCTGTGTACAGAAAATCAGACTGGCACCCTGCCTTTAAGGCCCCAGAGAATCTGCACACTTTGCCTTTAAGGCCTCCAGGAGAACTCTGTTCCCATCATGCCCCACAGGTGACAGTTAGGTCAGTTCTTTTGTACGGTACAGTAAACTTTAGCAGGAATCTGCACTTAAACATATTGAAAATTTTAAACCTTAATGCTACTGCTCGCCCGGGGAGGCGGGAGGGTGCTTATGACTTTAATGAGTATACCCCTGGAAGAGAACTAGGATTACAGGTAAGTAACTAATCCTTCTCTTCCAGGGGATACTCATTAATAGTCATAAGCACTGAATAGAGTAGCAAGCTCATACCCACAGAAGCGGGCGAACAGATAAAAGCATAGTCATACTTTAAAATCACAGTGTTTAACTAGTATTAGCAAACAAATTTCTGAGTGATGCTTGTCCCACTTGTGCATCAGTCTGAGCATCAGAATCTAAACAGTAATGGCGTGTAAACGTATGCACTGAACGCCAAGTAGCTGCTTTACATATCTCTGACATAGCCACATTTCTAAGGAGAGCTGTGGTAGAAGCTTTTCCCCTCGTAGAATGAGCCCTAGGTCTACCTGGTAAAGACTTGTGGGCTAGCTGATAAGCCAGTAAGATGCATGACACTATCCACCTAGAAATGGATCTCTTGGATGCTGCCAACCCAGTATTTGTAGGACCATAGTTCACAAACAGACGGTCCGTCTGTCTCAAAGACTTAGTCTTATCTAAGTAAAATTTCAAAACCCTTTTTAGATCTAATGAATGTAAAGTCCGTTCTGCCGGACTTGAAGGGTTCGGAAAGAAAGTAGGCAATGTTATGGATTGGTTAATATGAAAATCCGACACCACCTTAGGTAGGAAAGCAGGATGAGTCCTGAGCACCACTCTGTTTCCATGAAAAACTGTGTATGGTTCATTGCAACACAAAGCCTGGATTTCGCTCACTCTACGAGCAGAAGTGATGGCCACCAGGAACGCTACTTTCCACGTCAGGTGTTGCAAAGAAGCTTTATGTATCGGCTCAAATGGGGGACCCATTAATTTAGTCAATACCACATTAAGCTCCCAAGGTGGAGATGGAGACCTGACTGGAGGATAAACCTTTCTTAATCCCTCTAGAAAATCCTTCACCACAGGCATTCGAAAGAAAGATATCTGTGTTGGCGATTTTCTATAAGCAGTTATTGCAGCAAGATGGACTTTGATGGAATTAAACTGCAAACCAGATTCAGCCAGGTAAAGAAGATAAGGCAAGACCACCTGCTCTTGACCATGAATAGGGTCCAGACCCTTACTCTGACACCAAAGGTAAAAGCGTTTCCACTTAAATCCGTAGGATTGTCTCGTAGAAGGCCGCTTCGCTTCCTTAAGGATGTTCATACACTCCGGATTCAGCTGTAAGTGCCCGTACTGGATGACTTCAGGAGCCATGCTGCCAAGCGCAGGGAGGGCAGATTGGGATGAAACACTTGCCCCTTCTGCTTGGACAGAAGATCCGGGCGACACGGCAATCTCCTGTGCGGTGTTATTGACAACTGGAGGAGATCTGGGAACCACCACTGGCGTGGCCACTCTGGGCAAATCAGTATCATTCTGGAGTGAGTCTTGTACAGCCGATTGATCACTGCTGGTATCAACGGTGTCGGTGGGAAGGCGTACAGCAAATTTTGACACCAATCTATCAAAAGGGCATTCCCTTGAGACCCTTTCTGGTAGAACCTGGACGCGAAGACGGGGCATTTTGCGTTTGCCGCGTCTGCGAACAGATCTATGTCTGGTGTTCCCCAATCCTGGAAAATGCTGTGCGCGACGTCTTCGTTGAGAACCCAGTCGTGCGCTTCGACGAAGTCTCTGCTGAGGTCGTCCGCCTGTGTGTTGAGACTCCCCGGCAGGTGAATTGCTGTTATGGACAGGTCTCGCGCCAGTAACCAATGCCAGATGGTCTGGGCTTCTATGGAAAGAGTCCTGGATCTGGTACCCCCCTGCTTGTTTAAGTAATACATTGTAGTTGTATTGTCTGTTTGTACCAGGAGGGACCGAGTCTGTAGCGATGGCGCCAGGGACTTGAGAGCAAGATGGACCGCTCTGAGCTCGAGAAGATTGATGTGATATCCTTTCTCGAAGTCTGACCATTGCCCTTGTACCTGCAGAGGGCCCATATGCGCCCCCCAGCCTTGGAGAGAAGCATCTGTTATCAGAGTCTGCTTTGGTGGGTCCTGATGAAAAGGGACTCCCTTCATCACGTGTACCTTCTTCATCCACCACCGGATGGAATCTTTTGCAGACTGTTGGAGATAAATCCGGTCCTCCCAGCATCCCGTCCTCTGTTGCCATTGATCTTCCAGACACTGTTGTAGAGGACGCATCTGCAAACGTGCGTTTGGCACGATGAAAATGCACGACGCCATTGAGCCCAGGAGAGAGGACACTTGCCGAACTGTCGGACGTGCAGTTTGAAGAAGAAGCAGACACTTCGCTCTGATGGATGACCACCTCTCCTCCGAAGGACACACGTTTTCTACTTCTGTATCCAGCTGAGCACCCAGGTAGTGGATCTTCTGGGTGGGGTTCATTATCGACTTCTTGTAGTTGACTTGCAGACCCAACTTGTACATGAGCTGAAGACAAATCGAAAGATGTTCCTCTAGAAGCGATGGGGATGAACTCTTCAGAAGCCAGTCGTCTAAGTACGGATATATGAATATCCGACTCTTTCGAAGACAAGCCGCCACTACAGCCGTACATTTTGAAAATGTTCTGGGGGCTGATCTCAGGCCAAAAGGGAGCACTGCGTACTGATAATGACGAGCCGCCACTTGAAACCTGAGAAATTTGCGATGTTTTCTGGATACCTGAATATGAAAATACGCGTCCTTTAGATCGATGGAGCACATCCAATCCCCTTGGTGTAATTGAGGGAAGATCTGGTGAAGAGCCAGCATTCGGAATCTCTCCTTCCGAATGAATTTGTTCAGTCGCCTCAAATCCAGAATGGGTCTGAACTCTGTGACTGGACCTTTTTTCTGCACAAGAAAGAATCGAGAGTACAGGCCTTGACCTCTCTGCTGGAAAGGGACTGGTTCTATTGCCTTCTTCTTCAGGAGAACGTTCGCCTCCTGTTGCAAGCGCTTTATATTCCACTGTACCATCTTTAGAGGGCGCATGCCAGTGGGTGCCTTCTTGAACCTCAAAAGGTACCCGTTCTGAACGACATCCAACACCCATCTGTCCCTCGTGATCTGTTTCCACTCGTCCAGATAACGCACAATACTTCCTCCAACCGGAGTGGGACACGGTTGTAGAGGAAGCATCCGTCCATTGTTTCTGAGGCTGCTTGGCAGCTGATGACTGCTGCCTATTTCCATTGCCTCTGCCTCGTCCAGGCCGCCTCTGCTGGAATTGCGATCTTTGTTGATTCTGGCCTTGATTTTGCGAAGACCAATTCGTTTGTTGACTCCTTTGCTGAAAAGATCTCTTGTCATAGGGACGAAAAGTACCCCGACGTTTAAATTCTTTTTTCTTCTCAAGGCCTACGGCCTTAAGTGTGTCCAACTCCACCTTCATCTTAGACATCTCGTCATCTGCATGGGATCCAAACAGAGTTGATCCATTAAAAGGTAAATTGACCATTTTCCTCTGTGCCTCCGGCTTCAGCCCCGTAAGGCGAAGCCAGGCTGTACGTCTTGCGCAAACACCGTGTGCATAGCCATGAGCCGACAAGTCCGCAGCATCAGCCGCCGCGCTAATGCTCTGGTTAGCCACCAAACCACCTTCCTCCACTATTTCCAGGAAGTCTTTCTGATCCTCTTTAGGGAGTTTATCTGCAAAACGAGCCACTGAGTCCCAGAGCAGACGGTCATAGCGGCCCAATAGAGCAGACGCACTGGCCACTCGCATGACCGATCCTGAGGTATTGCACATCCTTCGCCCCAGGGAATCCATACTCTTACTGTCCTTTTCAGGTGGAGCAGAAGAGGTAGATGCTGCCGAATGCGCCTTTCTGACTGCCGCTACAATCAGGGAGTCTGGTGGTGGGTCAGACCGCAAAAACATTGGGTCTTCCTCTGGAGCCTTGTATTTTTTCGCAATCCTAGAAGGACCTGAGCCCACCGTGGCCGGAGTTAGGAATGTCCTCATTGCTGGTTCAATCAATCCGGGCACTAACGGTAGGAGAGGCCTGCCAGTCGTCTTGTGATGTAAGGTTTCGAAGATGACTGAGGTTGCTATCTGGGGAACTGCCATTTTGATGCTGAATTTACTCGCTCCACGACATAACACATCATTAAATGTGCTTAGATCGTCTACAGGAGACACCCTGGAAGGAGGAGTAGAAGATATAGTCGGAGAATAGTCCCTATACGAAGATCTTGACGAGGACGAAGATGATGTAGAAGATGGAGTAGGAGTTCTACGTCTTCTTTGAGGAGTTGCCGACCGTTGCCTCCTACGCTCCCTTGAACGAGATTTCTCTCTCACTAAGGATCTTGAGCGTGATCTTCTATGCAGTTCCGTCCGAGGGACCGGAGTTCTCTCCCCCATTATCGGACGCATCTTCCAGTGCCTTAAACTTTCCAACCACCTCGGTGACAAGTTAATAGGCCGCTCTGTATGCTCAGGTGAAGCTTCAGGTGACACCTGCACAATATTTAGCTCTGCGGAGGACTTCGAAGCTCTTGACGCTGCACTGTGTTCAGAGACCAATGAACCAGACGGGGTCCGCTGTCTGGGCACCAACTGTCTGTCATCTGGCACCTGCCCTGAGGACGAGCCCGAATGAGCCACCACAGAAGAGTCCTGGTGCACTATCCCTTGCCCCACTGCAGATCCGTTGTCTTGCTGATCATGCGGGGAACCTTCCACTCCAGGTTCGGGACTTATTTCTGACCTCGACAAAGACCTAATTGAGGTCCGAGAGGCTGGTCTTGATAGTCTCGACTCCGACCTATGCACAGGTGGGGGAGACCTAGACACTCCATGCTTCGAGCCCGAAGCATGCTTCGACGTCGACTTACGTCGCGATGGAGACCTTGACCTTCTCTTTTTAGGTCTCGACGTCGAATCCCTCGACGTCATCTCTCTCGACGTCGTATGTCTCCCTCTCGACGTCGACCGATGACTCTTCCTCGACGTCGACCCTTTATCCTTCGACGTCGACCCTTTATCCTTCGACGTCGAACCTTTTTCCTTCGACGGCGAACCTTTTTCCTTCGACGTCGACACACGATCCTTCGACGTCGGACATCTCCTGTCCCTCGACGTCGACCTCATACGATCCTTCGACGTCGAGCGTTGCACTCCCGACGTCGTCCTAACTGCAATCGACACCAATTGCCTCGACGTCGACAAGGATTTTGACGGCGACTGCCTCACCGGCGATGTCCTCGATGTCGATGGAGCTCTCTTCGACGTCGACGGTGATCTTCTCGACGTCGAGCCCACCTTTTTTGACGGTGACGCTCCCTGGAGTCGATGCTTCTTAGTTCTACCTTCAGGAGACGCTGATCTTCGATGTTTCGGCTGAGAAGAAGGCCTGGCAGATGATAATAGGCCTTTAGAACTCTTCTCACCACGGTTTTCTCTCTCCAGAAGGCCCAGCAACCTCATTTTCTCTCTTTCCTTTAAAGTTCTATTTGAAAGATTGAGGCAGTGATAACATTCTTCCACCTTATGAGAAGCTGGAAGACACACCACACAAACAGAGTGTGGGTCAGTTTTCGACATCTTCTTCCCACAGGAAGGACATTTGTAAAATAAAGGTGGCATTCTGACTAAAAAACACCAACAGCTTAGTCAGGAAAGGGTAACAACCCACCACCAAAGATATACTTTGTCAAGAAAAGGCAAGAAAAACCAATTTCTGACAGAAAATACTTCAAAAGAGCAGAGCTCAAGTTCCAGGTTCCTCACAGAACAAGTCGGAAAAAAGAACTGACCTAACTGTCACCTGTGGGGCATGATGGGAACAGAGTTCTCCTGGAGGCCTTAAAGGCAAAGTGTGCAGATTCTCTGGGGCCTTAAAGGCAGGGTGCCAGTCTGATTTTCTGTACACAGACATTTTTTCATATGCAGCCCTTTTAGGCTAATAACTGTTTACTATAGGTTCTTTGATGAAAATAAAAGGTTTTTCATGGCTATGAAATGCATTTTAGGCTCATGCCTGTTTATTGCATTTATATACAGCATATTTTCATGCTTCAGAACGTGTAAGGTTTGGTTTGATTAGCCTATGTGTTAAGGTTAGGCTGCATATGATGGTTATTATACATGTATATGTGTATAATTACTTAGTACTTTGTACTTTTGGTTATATTTACACATATATATGTATATTGTTTATGTGTTCCGGGTCCCCGCTCATGGGCGGAGATAATTCAGTGCTTATGACTATTAATGAGTATCCCCTGGAAGAGAACCTGTCGAAAACCTCTTGGAGCAAAAATAAGAAATGTCCTTCACTGAGTGAGGAAAATAATCAGTGGATATCCTTCACTGTTAATTGTGGACCATCTACAAAATATGGATAGAAATAGTGAGGCACATTTTGTTATTGCAGTATCAGATGTTCTATATTTTTTAATACAATCACATGTTTTACTCAAGAGACTGAGCAACATCACATTCTCCAGGGGTGCTTTCAATCTGTAAATGCTTCAATTGAATCACTCGGAAGTATGTATCGAGCACTGCATTTTGTATTATTACTGTTTCAGGGATTTGATCTTTGTATTAGCCAGAAGCATAATTCTTCTTACATGCTTAAGAAATCAACTGTAAGGAGATTTGCAAAGAATAACAGTTAGGAATAAAAGGCTCACCTTCCAGAAATAACTGAAATACAATAAAACAACAAAAAAGAAAATTAAGATTAAGTCGCTGATTTTGAGTTTGAGGGATAGGGTTCTTTGCCACAAACGCAGCAGTGTGACTTGCCCTTGAAACTGATGGTCCACCTACTGTAATAAGGTCGGATGGACCTTTTTGACAGAGATGTCCCTGCTGGCTATGCAAACGAAACCCTACACCTATGATCCGGTGTGAAGTTGGGGTCCCTCCATGTAGGTGCATTTGACTATTCACGGTAGTTAGAGAAGAAGGTCTGATGTATTTTGTTTTCAGTTCGGGGCAGCCAAGGAAACTCAGGCGGTCCCCAAGAGAAAATAAATAAAATCTACCAAACCCTCGGGAATTCTCCCAGGCTGTCATTTTGCAAGAAAAGCAGCTTTTTTGGGAGTTTGTTTTAGAAAAACAAAAAGGTTTATTGAAATGTGTTGGCCACTCAGCAAACTTTCCAAGTAACTACAGTGGATTATTTTTAGAGAGATCTATGCAGGGCCAGTGAATATCTCTAAATATCTTGAGTGGTAGTCTAGACGGGGTGCCAGAAGTATTTACCTCCATCACCCTGGCTGATAGTGGGATGTCCCCATAGTCTAAATCAAGACCCACGTTAATGAATGTATAGCTATGTTTTAGTTCTTTCAATTATTTTAGTCTTCTTGACCTTCCTCTCATTCTCTTTCTCTTTTAACCCACACAGCAGATCTAAACGTGGCATTGTTTAACTTCATTTTGTCAGAAAGATACATAGTCATTATTACTTAATCTAGGACATCCATTACAACGCAGTCATTACATTGCACTGCTTTTACAACGCAACTGTTACAAAGCAACTGCCTTTACATCACATGCTATTACAACGCATGCCATTACAACACATGTAACTACAACGCATGCCTCTACAACGCATTCCATTACAACGCATTTTAAGGTAAGTAATGGAGATTTTGAGTTTTAGGGTGGGTATGGGTTTTGGGGTAGATGGGAATAGTAATTTCTACCCCTACACTATCCAACACTTTCCCTACTGTTGCTCTCACTGGAATGGGAATAGTAATTTTGACCCCTTCACTATCCAACACTTACCCTACTGTTGCCCTAAAAGTAGTATTCGTTGTAATGGTATGCATTGTAATGGTCTGCGTTGTAATGGAATGCGGTGTAATGGTAGTTTTAAATGGAAAACACTGCAGCTGCTTTAGTTATAGGGGGCTGATATTGATGCTATGCTGCAATACAGGCCAACAGACACGCATAAATGACCTCACAAGGGTCCAAAACCGCCCCAAAATCTGGTGGCCCACAGGGGAAATGTCCGGTACCCCCGAACAGCCAGTCCAGCCCTGATAGAAATCCAAGCGCCAACACATGTTTTGCAAAGGTGAGATTAATACTGTTAACTTGGTCAAGATTTAAACAGCATATTGATGTCCAGTGGTATGTGAGGACGCCATACATCATGAACAACACGCTGAGGATAAGAATACCTGTCGGGTACTCACAATCTATATTGGCAACAACAGTTCGCTACATAAGCCTTGTAAACATAATGTCATTAGGGCTGGATTTAAGTTAGTGTAGAACAGTTACGGGATCAGTCTGACTTATATCAGTGGTATATGTCAGGCTTGGGAACTGCGATGGTGCAAGCTTGATTTCTGAATCACTGGGTGGAATCAGTGAGTAATTGAGTAAAAACACTAAATGGACCAATTAATCAGATGTATTTATTAAAGATACTCGTATATCACAGACCGAGCCATATGGCAGTTGGACACTTCACAGGCTCTAAGGAAAATAGTACAGAAATGGCATAGAACAGTTGAGAGATTGCGGCGATGAGGGACAGATGTTTCAAATTTTCTGGAATTGGAGAGTGGGTAGGTCTTTTGGGAATGGCCGCAGATTTAGACTGAGTTTGAGTTCTTCTAATGATTGCCTCTTAATTCTTGGTCTTTAGCACAAAAAGGCTGTTTTGAAGTATGAACAGATTGGTTTTCAGGTATTCCAATAGGAGGCATAGACTGTCTTGTAACACTGAGGTATTTGAGAAGGTACATTCACAATAAAGTGTGTTGCCCTTCTCTATAGGTTGTGTTAATATTTAATAATCACAGCTCTATCTGGGGAGCTGTGGAGGATGTTATACTCATATATTATTGTCCATGGGGTGTTGCGAGACTAATTGAGATCCTGTACATCAAGTGGGATATTTACATAATTGCATTCTTTTCACTTTGCTACAGTTATTCAGGCTTAGCATCAAGTGATCTGACCAGGAGTTGCACAGTTACATCAAAGTATGTAGATATAAAGTTAAGAACATTAAAACTATAATTACCTATGTATACTTATGTCCAAAATATTGTGGTAGTCACATGCTCGATACAATATTTTGTCACTCAGTATTGTGACACACTCCCAAAAATATAGGCTATTAATTACAATAATACCAAACATAAAAATATGCTTCGAGAATAAGTACCTGATGTAGAGTTTGGTGGATGGGTACTCCGTCACAAAAGTAACGGATAGCCCTTCCTCCTGATTTCAAGCTCATTAAAATATAATGCTCTTGTAATATGGTAGACTGGATATCTGTCAGATGTGTGTTTTAGTACCTGTCCATCTGACTCTAAATCTGGAATAAGTGTCTAAATTTGAATGGAGTGAGAACACTTTAAAGCCACTGTAACTTTTGTATGCCATCATGCTACAGTTAAATAGAAAACATCAGTTAGTAGCTGAATAATACTTAGTGGCTATCAGCCATTACAAACATTAGGTTTTGAAGTTATGATTATAACCTGTAGGTGGTGAGTGCCTAGTGCCCAGGGCTCAAATAATGCCTAGTAACGAATAATTGTGCCATACGATACTTTTCACTGATGTAAAGGAATGTCAACCTCATAGTAATTTGAGGCACAAAACAAATCAGCACCTTCTGGGAAGGTGTGGGGTTCGAAGGCAAAGAGGTATCTTTTGCCCCTCCAGGGCATTGGGCTTCCAACTCCTGATAGCCGCACGCCTTTGTGCCATATGAGGGGCATTGTCTATGAAGTGTGTGCAATGACTGAGATCCGCGAAAAGCAGGCCAAAAGACCCATCACTAAAGGTGGCATGGGGAACAGTGAACATAAACTTACCGAGCCTCCAACTGACTCTCCAAAACTGCAGTGAAGTTGGAATCAGATTAGCATCAGACAGTGGTCCAATTGTTGCATAAATTACACGTTTGGTATAACTCTACAAGATGTGCTTTACCACCTACAAGTGTTACAGGTGAACTTGGTTCAATGCACTAGTGATGAATGTGAATGACAAGTTATTGTAGACCCGACAAACACTATTCAATGTGTCATTGACATAGAAGTATTGCTTTTGGGTTACTAACAATTTCATAAAGGGATCAGGGTCACCGTGGAAACAGCAACAGACCTTGTTTCGTTATTCACAGTATCACACACTGCACTGCGAAGAATGAACACTTTTATGTTAAAAGTATTTATTACTACAGGAATAACCTGTTTCTCAGTAAATCTAAAACAATTATACAGAATATTATAAAATCAGCAACGAGGCACATTCTAAATAATGAAAACAAAATGAAAATTTCCAGCATTGCTAAAAAATGTTATCTAGAACCTAACACCATAATGCCTACTTCTATGTGCTATACTATGAATGTATGAACGGCAGAGCAACTTGAAATCTAGACTTTGTTAGGGAGAAGAGATGCACTGCATACCTTGTCCCAGGCAAAGACTGTCTTTATCAGCAGAGGCATGAAAACAGTGTCCCCTACGAACAGCAAACATCAACTGCAGTAGCAGTCAGTGGGTCATCTTCCAGGACTTGGCTTTAGCAGTGTCAGGTGAGATGTAGTATCTGCTAAGTGTAGTCTACTCACAGCAGGTGAGTATCACGGGTGATAATCTGGGCAAAGAACCTCTCCTGACAAGTGGGCAAGCAGCAGTCCTAAAATATTAAGTCTTATCCAAAATTGCAATTTCTATAATACGTTTGAAAATGTCTGACACTGATTATTTGTATCAAGTTGTGCATCCCATTTGAGTATAGAAGGCAAAAGGATGTCAATTCAGACTACATTACTCTGATATGTCTGCATCTGTTCTTACTAGCCTTGGCAATGCTGAGGAGGAGACATTTGGCAAAGATGAATGTTGCCTTAAATGTATTTAAGTCATTAATCAAAGAACTTGACAATATTACAGGTCCTAGAAAGATAAGGTCCGGCGACATCTGCGTCAAAAGACCTACATGACAATAATTCTGCATAAATTAGCGAATATGGCGGATTTCATTGCTTAGTCTAGGAAAAATGGCAGTCTCCATGATCTAAGATGGGGTCAAGGTCTACGTAAGATGGAGTCGAAGTATAGGACATTTCGTCACAATGAACCCAGTTGAGCCACCCCTCGCCTGCCGAAGGAGAGCCTGAGTGGCACAGTGTGATTGCTTAGTGAGCAAATTATATTGTATCACTTATGTTTCCTTCTCTGCACAGCTCTGACATTATTAGTTTTCATATGTAAATCTTTGTTTCTTTTTAAGGGGAACAATTACTTCTTCAGTTATGTGTGTTATTAACCTTGCTAGGGTTGACCTGAGGTTTGCTATAGTCAGTCAGATCAGATAAGAAAGTACGTGAAAAATACTCAGGGCATCCTGAAAGTCCTCAAGAAGAAGACAAGTTTTATTGAAGTCACTGGGTTGCTCCCAGTGGGCAAAGTGGCGTGAAGGAACTGACATCTGGGCTTGGTAATGCCACATTGCGGTTTTCATTGGTATTGCGGAGGTGTAGAGAAGGGTGGCATCCCATTCTGAGGCTTCCCTATTTTTCGGCCCCTCCTTGCTCTGCCCCTTTGTGGTCAGTCCTATCCCTTCTGCCCTAAACCCTGTAATGACCCCAGATTGGTTAGTCCATTGTGCAGTTTTAAGGCCAATTATGTAGAATTATGGACCAAACGTAGGATCTACATTTTGGAGTGATCACAAGAAGGCCTTAAAAAACTCTGTCAAGAAACTCACCAAAAACTCACAGAGCACCATTACACTACTACCCACATCATCAAAAATATCTAGCTCTAAAATACTGATTAAGACACTAGAGAATGTCTGAAGAAAAAGAG
This sequence comes from Lissotriton vulgaris, assembly GCF_964263255.1. Taxonomy (NCBI): domain Eukaryota; kingdom Metazoa; phylum Chordata; class Amphibia; order Caudata; family Salamandridae; genus Lissotriton; species Lissotriton vulgaris. The sequence continues at coordinate 1,123,270,621 of NC_141697.1, forward strand.
GGACATGATGGAACAACACATTTTCCCTAAGATGTCAGGAAAATGTAGAGCCTCCTTTGCGCCCTAAGCCAAAATGTTATGTTATGTTATGTTATGTCATGCGTTTTTATTTGGCGCACAGATGCTCCAGCTAAGGAGCGTCCTGGCGCCCGACAAGGCAGCTGCACAACACAACTAAACAAAAAAAACAAACATATATATACAAACTAAGGAAATAAAAAGGTTTTCACCGCACGGCGAAAGGAAAGCAAATCTCTCATAGCGCGAATCGCCGGGGGCAAGGAGTTCCAAAGGGCAGCTGCGCGCACTCGAAACGAGCGTCCACCGGCCCTACTCCGCTTGAAGCGCGGCACAACGGCCAGTTCAAGGTCTGCAGATCTTAAGGGTCGCGCTGGGATGTAGTTGGCCAGGAGGGCCGTAAGGATCGTTGCTGGGGACCCCTTCAGAATTTTATAGGCGACGCAGAGGACCTTAAACTGGATCCGCTGGGCCACCGGAAGCCAGTGCATTCAAAGAAATAGACAATAACTGGAGCCAATGGAACTCAGTTTTTTAAATTTTTGTTTCCAGTTCAGTTTATTTATTTTATTTATTTATTTGTTGAATTTATAAGGCGCAACAGCTACCCAAAAAGGGTTTCCCGGCGCCTGGTAGGAACTGGAAGCAGAAGGGAGAAAATAAGAGGGAGTTAGTGATTAAATAACCAGGTCTTCAAAGATTGGCGAAAACAGGGATAAATAGTTTATTTATGGATGGCGAGAGGGAGAGCAATCCAAAGGATCGGACCAAGATAAGGAAAGGATCGACCACCCATCCTAGCAAGTTTAAATCTGGGCACCATGAGTTTTCCAAGAGAAGCGGAACGGAGATTGCGGCTAGGGAACATATGGGCAAGCCAGAGAATGCAGGTATTGTGTTGCTGAGCCCTACTTGATCTTAAACAATTTGCTCAGAGCTTTAAATTTTATGCGATTTTTCACCCTGAGCCAATGTAAGTCACGGAGATAGCCGGAGATGGGTGTAATTCTGGGAACTTTGCATAGAGGTCTTGCTGCAGCATTCTGCACTAACTGCAGTCTACGGGTCACAGCCTTGTTTGCACCCAGAAAAAGAGCATTCCTGTATCCAGCCGTAAAGTGATAAGGGCATGGACCACAGTTTTCTGGGTGGTCTTAGGTAGCATCCAAAGGATCTTTCTAAGCCATTTTAAGATTGTAAAACAAATGGCTGTGACCTTGACTGCTTGATGATGCAAGGCTAAGGAGTCATCAATATGGACGCCCAGGTGACGGACGTGGCTGGAAGGCTGTGGAAGAGTTCCCATCTCGGCGGGCCAGCGTAATGGTCCCCAGAGATCTTTCTCCTTACCAAGGATTAAAACCTCGGTTTTATCACCTTTAAGTTTCAAAAAGTTCTGGTTCATCCATATTGCAATTCGCCTGAGGCCCAACTGAAGACAGAATGTAGAGCCAGGGTCAGAACGAGAAAGTGAAAAGATGATCTGAGAGTCATCAGCGTAGGTAAAGAGGGTCAAACCGGCCTGTTCGGCAATGTCAGCTGGACGCCTGACATATATGTTAAACAGCATGGGGCTTAGTATGGAGCCCTGGGGTACCACATAGGGTGAAGGAGGGAAATTGGACCTATCTGTAGCAGAGAAAATCTGAAAAGAACTGCCACCCAAAAAAGAGACAATTCAGTCCTAGGCAGAGCCACAAATGCCAGAAGACCTCAGTGTGTTGGCTTATATGGGATGGATAGTGTCAAACGCTGCACTGAGTTCTAATAATATGAGCGCGACGATATCTCCAGCATCCAAGTGGTGGCGGAGCCTCTCTGTGACCCCCAGCAAAGTGGTTTTGTTGGAAAATCCAGTTCTGAACCCAGATTGAGAAGGATGAAGGATTTTGTTAGTCTCAATAAACTGGGAAAGATGAAAATGGATATGCCTTTCGAGGATTTTAGAGAAGACAGGCAAAAGAGAAATCGGACGGTAATTAGTAAGGATAGCAGGGTCAGCAGTAGGTTTCTTAAGAAGAGGAGTTACTATAGCGTGTTTCCAAAGTGGAGGAACTTTGGACTCCAAAGAGTTTACTGCATTCAGGATGACCTGCATATGAGAACGGTCAAGTTGCTTAAGAATAAAGATTGGCAGTGGGTCATTAGGGGAACCAGACTTAACTTTATCTAGAACAAGAGTAAAAGAATCCGAATTAAGAAGGTGCCAAGAATCTAAAAGAGAGGGGTAGTGCAGAGCTCGGTAGCGAGTGTGATGTGACAGCAGTCATACTAGGAGAAGGTAGTATAAGGTTAGTGGTGGTCAAATTTGGTTGCAATGGCATGGTTAAAGGAGAGTTGGCAATTTCAAGATAGATCTTTTCAATTTTTTGTGTAAAGAATTGAGCAAGATCATCACACTGCTTTTTGTTTAATGGCGAAGGGTTACCTATAGTTTCTGATCCAGCAAGCTTTTTTACTAGACCGAAAAGCGTTTTGTATTCACTCCACTTTTTATTTCCCCTAATTTCCTATTGGAAATCTTCAACCAGTTACTCTTTTTTTCCATTTTTTCGATTTCTGGGGCTAGATCATTTATTCTCTGTACTGCCTGTCCCATTTCACCCCTTCCTGATGTCTTTCTAACTACACTCTCCACTTCCAAGCAAATTCTACATTCATCACCACTCTGACTGGATGCTTAATACTCCCAAATGCTGCTCCTGATCTTTTATGAGTCGTAGACTTTCATTTGTGTCCCTACATTTGGTGTACAGGAACGGAGTGTCAGTTTGAAGAGTTTCTTTCTTCCAGAAGGAATTTATTAACACCATGTATCCTTAGCAAGTTCATGAAGCTAATCTGCAAATGTTTTTGTTTCCATGTTTATCAAATTCGTTTCAAGGTTTATGTAGGTTTTGTAGATTCCACCTAGAAAGATGTTTTCCTCTTCCCCTTTGTTAAATCATAATCACTCATCCCTTGTATTTTAACCACACCTGGCAATGGCACAAATTCACAAAGGTAAAAGTAGACTTCAGTCAAAGTTTAATATTCTCTTGGGTATTCACAAAGGCAAAGTTACGTGTATTAACTTCACGGGAGCAAAGCCTCCGCCCCAAGTGCTGAGACTTCACCCGCGACTCTGCACCTCTAAAGTTAGTACTGATGAATTTACCTTTGTGAATACCCAAAAGTAGTGACGTCCTGTGCAGGTAAGCGCAGAGCAGGGGCAGGGGTGAGGGGTGGTGAAAGTTACAAACGACGGGATAGGGAATGTAAACTAAAGAAATAAATAAAACCACTTACCTGGTGCTCACAGAGTCAGCGATGTGGTGAGCACAATGTAAGTGGTTTTATTTATTTATTTTACATTCCCTATCCATTTGTTTGTCACTTTCACCCCCCTCCCCTGCCCCACCTCCCGCACTTACCAAAAGTAGTATACTTAAAATAAAGTCTACGTTTGCCTGTGTGAACTGGACTCAATATGTCTGATCAGTCCCTGTGAAGAGCTTAGTCCTGATTGTGCTACAGCTATTTCACTTGTCTTTATTTAATGTTAATGCCAGTAGTGATTCAATTATTATACCTTTCCTATATCTCTCATTCCTCAGGTTTCGGAATAGTCACGTTGTGTCAAGGTCCAATAGTTCTGAATGTATTAAAGTTGACTTCTTTTCCGCTAGTAGATTGTGAATAAGTACACATAAGTTATTTATGCCATAGAGAGACACAGTTTAACAAGGACCCATTGATTGCATATTTGTGAGCAGCCATATAATCATATATTATTCTTAAATATTTGTTTTTTATTAAATGAATTATCTCTGCAACAACTAGTTATAAACCAGTGTTTCATCTTTATTTCTTCTGCAGGTATACTGGTTTTTGTTTTGAGTGTTATGTCAATAACACATGCAGTATGGGGATGCCCAGAATCGTGCCAGTGTCACACGTCACCCAAGATGGTTGACTGCAGAAATAGAGGATTTGTTGAGGTTCCACACAATTTACCTGCGGATACTCAGGTCTTATACCTACAAGATAATCTCTTCAGAGCTATCAATCGAACTTCCTTTATTAAAACACCCTGGCTCAAAATCTTAGATCTCTCAAATAATTCACTTTCAAGTCTGCCACCAAATACATTTCATGAACTTCATCATCTACAGATTCTAAATTTATCAAGAAACGTACTTCCTTACCTTGAAAGCAAACTTTTCACGCCACTTACAGACCTCAGAGAACTGGATTTGTCTTACAACTCTCTTGGAAATCTGCCAGAGTCTTTGGGAAATTTTTCAAGAAACCTAACCTTCATTGGAGTCAGCCACAATCAACTTCAAAGGATAGACAGATATTTGCTTGATTCTCTTTCGAATCTGAATATATTCCTTGTCAAAGATAATCCCTGGCAGTGTAATTGTCATCTTATTGGTCTTAAACTGTGGCTAGAGAGCTTCTTGTATCGAGGTAAGTATTAAGACTTATGTGATTGATAAGATGTGATCCAAATCCACCCAGCGCTTGAGCAAAGTAATTAAAAAGAGTTGTAGGTAGTGACATCCATACATTGATGTTCAGCTCGCTTTTTAATAAAGTGTTATATTATGATATAGTATGTATAAATTGGCCAGCAGTCTCATATAATTCCTGACTCCAGAAGTGTTAAGTGCACCCAAATAACAACTCTGTGTCTAGCTCATCAAATTAAAACATTCACTTTCAAATCTGATTAACATATCATTTCAGCATTTGATGATTTTGTGTGCAGATCTCAAAATTTACATAAGAAATAGTATGGCCCAATTACAGAGGTGGCAGAAGTGCTATCTCCTAATGGCATAGCACTCTGGTGGTCAGGTATGGTTTGGTGTCCTTGATTTACCAGGTGCTGGAACAATCAGGAGATTTTACCGCCCAGAAAATCAGGACGGTAAAATCATTTAAGGATCAGAAGTGGGGTGCCAGCCTAACGGGAAAAACTACCTCAAGGTCTATCTCTCCCATAGGATAAAATTGTAGTTGCCTTATTACATTTTATTTGTGTACTTTGCAAATGGGAAATGATAACCAGTTCATGTTTGGTATCTCTAGAATCACAATTTAAAATTCTAACTTGTAGTGAACTAGGATTTTAAATCGCAATCTAAAAATGCCACTTTTAGAAAGATGGCATTTTCTTACCTCAGCCATTTAAGCGCCTCTAGCTTGTCTCTGGTCTCATGACTGAATGAAAAGAATGGAGAAAAAAATCATTTTTGAGGGGGGCTTATCCCTATTTTTCACAAATGACATAGGTATGTTAGACAGATAGAAGTAATGGGACACGGGGAATTTAAGGTTGAAGGGGGGGGATTGAAGTGTTAATCACAAGGTATCACTAGGTATTACCAAATAGTGGTGAACCCATAAATCATTCTGTTAAACTCATCATTATGGCATTATGGTCTCGACACAGCATCAGTAATAGATGCAACTTCAACGGGAGGGGGGAGGTAGGCTCGGGTTTTCTGCCGCAGGCGTTGCCCCACCAACGGCAGCAGATAGCGAGGGGGGGTGGGGGGTGGGTCTCCGCAGTCAGGGGAGGGTGTGGAAGGAAAGGGCAGGGGAGGGGCGGGTGGAGGAAAAAAAATGAATTTTTTTTTAACCTGGTAGAGGGACAGAACGTAATATTTGATTTTGTAAAAAACATTTTCTTTCTTAGGACAGTATTTGAAGAGCAACCTATATGGCTTAATAGAGATGATGGAATGGATGTTGTTTGTTGTCATTCTGCTTTATATCAGTGATGCATAATATTAAATGCTTGGCATGGAACGTCTCAGGGCTGAATAACAAACGTAAAAGGCAGTTAGTTGCAGAAGAATTACGACTTTATAACCCCCATTTAGTATTCCTGTCGGAAACACACGTCACAGATAAAGACAAGAAACTGCTGAATCAACTGGGATTGGACCTGATAGTAAGCTCAAGTGTGGTCTCTCTAACCAGGGGGGTTGCAATCCTGAAAGATAAAAGATTTAGAGCAGAAATAATTAAATCAATCCACGATAAAAGGGGAAGGTGGGCGATTACTCAACTCTGCATCAACAATATGAAGTTTGTAGCCTGTGTTGTATACGGCCCTAACATAGATGAACCCAGAATATTTGATCAGCTAAATATAGCACTATTAGACTGGGAGGGAGAATTAATAGTGATGGGAGATTTTAATTGTACTCTGAATTGTCAAATAGACACTACCCGGCCAGGTAACCAGAAACGAATGTCCAAAACTAGAACTTCTATTCTAGATTTATGCAAGACGCACAATGTCAAAGATGTATGGAGGTACTTACATCCAAACTCTCCTGGCTATACATACTATTCAGCACCTCATAAACTATGCTCTCGAATAGACATGGCCTTTGCCTCAGATTTCCTGTTGAATTCTGCATCAATAGTCATCTACCCCCGTATCTCATCCGATCATAACCCCATCATGGTGGAACTTGCTATCTCATCGAATCGCAAACCTCCCAGACCTTTTACGTTCCCTAGGAATCTAATATCAGACACGACCTATATTCTGCAGTTAAAACTTCATATAAGAGAGTTTTTAGACATCAACAAAAACACTGCTTCATGTTTAATAGTATGGGATGCTTGTAAGGCAAGCATCCGAGGGTTCACGTAATCTTACATCCTGAAACAGAACTCTGAAAGACGTAAAAACGACACAGCCTTGACTTCTGATATTGCTGCTGGAGAGATTCAGTTAGCACTAGCCTTAAGAGATAACTTACCTACTTTGGAAATCTGCGCAAATCTTACCCAGCTAAAATGTAAGACCAAAGAGAAACTTTTAAAAAGAAATAGCATCAAGATACATAAATATAAATTTTCTAATTATGAGGGTGGAGACAAAATAGGCAAAATTCTGGCCTTTAAAGTGGCTGAAGATAGAGTAGATTCCACGATTACTCAAATAACGGGACTTGACAATAAGATATATAGTCAACCAAAGGATATTATCCAACAGTTCGCTAAATATTACGAAACTTTGTACACCCCGGAACGTACGCCTAGCGGCTCTGTAATTGATGAATACTTAAGAGAAAATCCAACGAATCAGTTAACCGCGACTGAAGTAGATGCTTTGGCCATAGACATAACAAGAAAGGAACTAAAAGAGGCTATACTATCATTGCCTATAGGGAAAGCCACAGGGGAAGATACCATTCCATTAGAAATATATAAACTATGCTCAGATGAACTAATACCTCCTCTTTTAGAAGTGCTAATACATATCGGCAGGACAGGATTGGCCCCTAGCTCCTGGAATAAAGCTAAAATAATATTTTTCCACAAAAAGGGCAAACCTAAAGAGGAGATGGGTTCATATAGACCCATATCCCTTATTAACTCAGATGCAAAAATTTTCGCAAAATGCTTGGCCAAAACACTCGCACCGTTAATGCCCAGAATTGTAAATATACAACAACACGGGTTTATAGTAGGGAGGGACACATCTACCCATGTCAACACAGCAATAACAGCATTTGACATAGCAGAGGTCGAGGCTACCCCCCTCGCTATGATAATGCTTGATGCCGAAAAGGCATTTGACCGGGTGGGATGGGACTATTTATGGCGCACACTGGGTTCTTTGGGCTTTGAAGGGGGGTTTCTAAACGGGATCCGTGCACTTTACAATAAACCAACGGCATACATCAGCTATGGAGGGCTTACTTCGTCGTGTTTTCCAATCTTGAGGGGCACTCGCCAAGGGTGCCCTTTATCTCCTCTGCTATTTGCCCTCTCACTTGAGCCGTTTCTAAAGGCCTTGGATACCCAACCAGGAATAATACCATTCAAGACTGGCTTGCATAGCCTAAAAATTACTGCGTACGCAGACGACATTGCTATTTATACGTCTGAGATAATTGAGTCTCTAAGCGCTATTAATCTCGAAGCAGTTAAGTTTGGCACAGTCTCAGGTTATAAATTGAATACACATAAAACTCAAATAATAGCTAACTTTGCCCCCCCCTGCACTGGTACCAGAAATCTGTAAGGCTGCTACTTATCTCGGAGTTAAAATCACCTCAAATATTAATGAACTTAATGCTATAAACTATAACGATCTAATGAAAACTACCATCTCGACTTTGAAAAAATGGCATAGACTCCCACAAAGTCTAATTGGTAGAATGAATTTGATCAAAATGAAAATCATACCCAAATATTTATATTTGTTTAGATCAATTCCTTTGATTTTGAATAGATCTTTTTTTAAACAATTAGATGGGATTTTTGGTAACTTTATCTGGGGATATAAGAAGGCTAGAAGATCATTAAAGGTATTGAAAAATCAGATAGAGTCTGGCGGCTTAAATTTTCCTGACCTGAAATTATACTTTTGGGCATCATATGTAGGACGCATATGGTCATTACTAAATATTGAGGATACATTATTTTATCATCATTTATTGCTAAAAGGCGATTCTAACCAATTCTTGCTACACATAACAGACCCAAACTACTACAAACGGGTCAAGTTTAAGACCGCACGCGATATAATAAGAGTATGGAAGGATATACTTGAATACTGTAAAACCACTATATATCACTCTCAGCTGATTCTATGGAACAACGCCGGTCTACCGAGCATATTCAGCGACGGAGATTTCCGCAGATGGCACCTGAAAGGCATAACAGTTTTGGGTGATTTGTACAACTCTCAAGGCATGCTAGACTTTCCCACTTTGAAACATCTATATGGTCTGTCTGAAACACATAGGTTTAAATATTTACAAATCTATGATTTCTTAGTGCGTAAAAATAAAATCAATAGCGTGTCAAGTGGTGGTATCTGGGATTGCTTAAATTCCAGGAAAGAGAAAGCAATTATCAGCTTGACGTACAAATTTCTTACAGGCCTCAGACCTGACGACAGCGATTTAATAGCCCAAAAATGGAACTCTAAACTTGGAACTAATTTTACAGGAAAACATATAATACAATCTTACACCAATATCCATAACTCTGTACGGTCATCTAGTCTAAGACTCCAACAATACAGAACTACCTACATGCTCTATTATACGCCAGAAATTTTTTCGAAATGGCTTACAAACAATGCTTTGGGAGACAAAACTAAATGTCCGAAATGCGACGAATATGCTGCGGATTTGGTGCACATGTTGTTTTCCTGTCCAATACTCGGGGAAATACTGGGAAGAAGTGGGAAAAATAATGGCTGCTAAAAATATTCTTAGCTCCCTGATAACGGCGCCTATGGCACTATTTGGTCTACATCTGACTAAGCAACCACGACCTGCTTTGGCATCAATACTAATTTCATGCGACAAATTAATCCTAGCTAGGGCCTGGATTAGCCCTAATATACCTAATGTCATGGATTGGTGGTATTTAGTCATTGAAATTAAAACAATGGAGTGTACTCTTGCAGAATTAAGAGGTACCCGCTCGCTTAAGAAATTTGAGAAAATTTGGGGAGACTTAACTGGAACTGAATGACGTAAAGACTAACTCCGATTGACAAATGTATTATGTTGTTGTATTTTTTTTTTTTTTTTATGTTATTTGAATCATGAATTTTTGTGTATGTATGTGACATACCTGACCTTATTAATAACGATTTCTGTATTTAAACAAAATTTTCTGTAAAAATTAAGTTCATCTAAATCAAAACATAGAATGATGTGAAATAATTGTGAATATCTTGTTGTCTCGTACCAGGTGAAAATAAAAAAATGTATAAAAAAAAAAAAAAATAGTATGGCCCAATTACAGAGGTGGCAGAAGTGCTATCTCCTAATGGCATAGCACTCTGGTGGTCAGGTATGGTTTGGTGTCCTTGATTTACCAGGTGCTGGAACAATCAGGAGATTTTACCGCCCAGAAAATCAGGACGGTAAAATCATTTAAGGATCAGAAGTGGGGTGCCAGCCTAACGGGAAAAACTACCTTAAGGTCTATCTCTCCCATAGGATAAAATTGTAGTTGCCTTATTACATTTTATTTGTGTACTTTGCAAATGGGAAATGATAACCAGTTCATGTTTGGTATCTCTAGAATCACAATTTAAAATTCTAACTTGTAGTGAACTAGGATTTTAAATCGCAATCTAAAAATGCCACTTTTAGAAAGATGGCATTTTCTTACCTCAGCCATTTAAGCGCCTCTAGCTTGTCTCTGGTCTCATGACTGGATGTAAGTGATAGTTGAGCTTTTTGTATTCCTCCTAGACAGCCGCGCACAATATGGAACTTAGGTGTGCCTGGATGGGCAATCACTGGCAGAGTGGGAGGGAGGAGCTCTGCATAGCACAACTGGCACCTGAATAGGCTGTGTCCTGTCTCCACACAAAGGGCTGCATACTCCCTGTAGTTAGTCTGGAACCAGGGAAGGCAGGATCCCTGTGGGCTTCAAAGATATACATGTTATGTTATGTTATGTTATGGGGCATTTGTATAGCGCATTATCACCAAAGAGGTCTCTAAGCGCTGTCCGAGAGGAGACATTTAAGAGCTTCTCCCCATTCAAAGGCACAATTGTGTTTAAAATAAGAACTCCAGACACCACGACTTCAGTACAGTTCTGGACCTGTGTATACTCTGCCAAGAAGATGGACTGCTGTACTGCTGAAGTACTGCCTCTCCGCTGGACTGCACTCTGCTGGGCTCCTGTTTTGCTGTGCTGACCTGCTGTCCTCTTGCCTGGGTGAGAAGGACTAGATATGCATTCCTTAAATCCAGAACCCATAGTGACTCCAAGGGCTGGTTGGCTAGCCTGCTGATATGAGGCCTCAGAGAAATAGCAGGCTTTCAACAACTGCACCTAGACTCTGCCATTTGTGAGTCTACCGTGCTGAGGGGTGCCATCCCAGGCCTGAACCTTTAGAAGAGGGCTTAAGGTGCTTTGCCAGTCTCAGTGGATCTAGTGGAACCGAGATATCTCCTAAGCTGCGCGGTGTAACCCTGAGCAGAACTGATGCCTCTCTGCTGCTGTGTAGATTGGACCTGTTGCAGAGACTTGCATCCCCACCACAGCCCCCATGTCCTTCAAAACCACGTCTGCAAGATGTATCCTTGGTGCAATTCCTTACATCTCTCATCAACAGCAGCCTCGATGCCAAACTTCACATCGCAGGCTCCCAGCTCCTCAGAACCATCACATTGCCAGACTGCTCAATGCAGCTCTGACTCCGGACTTTGCATCGCAAGCCCTCGTCGATGAAATCGTTGACACCGACACAACACACCTTCCATACCTCAGAACTGATGAATCTTTTATAGACGCACAATGCATCTTTGATACGGATCCCTGCGTAGCTCCGCAAACCAGGATTTAAGGTACTCTGTTCGGCTGGCCTAACTAGATCCCTGTAGTCGGCCTTTTCTCCATTGCGGTCGGCCTGAGCTCTTGAATGTGTCCCTGTCTGGCGTGAACAGATATCCACAGTTGATGCTTCATGCCTTTTGGCACTATTTTCTCTAGAATCTTTACAATTTAATATCTCCAGTTCTACTAATTGGATTACTGTTGTGTTGGTCTCATGGTATTAATTAAATTAAGCTCTATTTTTCTAACCAAGAGTGGGATCTTTTTGTGTGGTGTTTTCACAGTTTCACTGTTCAAATATTGCACAAGTACTTTACACATTGCCCCTAAGTTAAACCTGACTGCTCTATGCCAAGCTACTAGGGGGTGAGGCACAGGGTAATTTAGGGTTCGATTGATCCTTGCCCTGACAAGGATTACAGTTGCTGCTTGACCAATAAAAAGAGACCACAACAACAAAAATCCAATCAGTAGAACTGGAGTTATGGATTTTTAAAGAAAAATGTGAAGGATAGTGCTTAAAAAGCAAAATGATCTATCTAGTCATGCTAGTCCGGGTTAAAATCAAAAGTTCAGGCCAACCACAATGGAGTGCAAGTCAGATACAGTGCCAGATTAGTCCTGCTGAAGTATTACCTACTCAAGTTTTGTGTCAATCAAGCCAGTGAAGCTGCTTCAAATGAAGTAAAATGTGATGCTTTAAAAGGACCCATTGAATCAGCCTGGCTGCAGCATTCTGCATCATTTGAAGTCTAATAGTCAGGAAAGCAGGAAGACCTAGATATAAGCTTTTTGCGTAATCCAAACAAAATATCACAAGAGCATGTATTATGATCTTTCAGGTCTCTTCTGGAAGTAGATGCAATAGCTTTCTGACCGATCTTAACTTCAGGAAGCAGGAAGAAGAAATCTGCCTAATTTTAGTAGCAAAAGAAAGGTCAGGGTCACACATGATCCCTAAATATCTAGCTGAACAGGCTGGTACTGGAGGAGTATTCCGTTTAGTTGGCAACCTGAGGCTAGAGGAAGGAAGAGCCATCTGACTGAAGAAGAGCACTTTGGTTGTATCCACATTCAATTTCAAACAGTTGATGTTCATCCAATTGGCAATGCCTTTTAAGCACTCTCCCCAGGTCTCAATCAGGGTGGCTAGAGGGGCAAGTAAATATTGAAAAGCAGCAGACTAAGGGCAGAACCCTGTGGCACCCCACAGTCCAGAGGTTTATGCAATGATTTAAATGGGAGAAGAAAGACCCGCTGAGAACGATCTTCCAAAAAAGATCACATTCATGACAGCACAGTGTCCTGAAAGTCAAACAGGCTTAATCTATTCAACAAGGTAGAGTGTGTGCTACCATGTGGAATGCTGCTCACAGGTCTAGCATCACCACCATGAATTATTGACCATTGTCCAGAACTTCTTTGACAGTCTCAGACCCTTCCGATTAGGTGGCCTCCATGCTTTAACCTGTACAGAAACCAGATTGAGTGTTGTGAAGAAGATCATTGTGTTCAACAAAGGATGGCAATTGGTGTTAAACCAGCTTTTCTAAGATCTTCGAAGGTGCAGGTAGCAATGAGATGAGCCTAAAATTGCTGAGCACCCCAGGATCGCATTCAGCTTCTTTATCAGCGGAAGTAGGAATGCGATTTCCATATAGCAGGCAAAAATACCAGATTCTAAAGAGGCATTCCAGATCCTGTTGAGATTTGGATTAACACTGAGGGCAGGCAGTTTAAGAAACTGAGGAGGGCAGGGGTCCTCTGTGGAGCCAGAATTACATTTCAGTAGATCCCCATGAGAATCTTTTTCAGACATTTGGCAAATATCCAACAAAACAGACGCTGGCCTCTTGGGTGGTATTGGTAGATTTGCTGAGCAGGCTTCTAAAGAAGAAAAATCAGAGAGGCTGGTGAGGAGAGCAGGCGGTGGATGAAAAACACTTTAACCACTTCTAGTGTAATAAAAGGCTTTACAATATTAAAGACCTCTCTGGAAGAGTTAACAGCATTCTTGATATTCAACAAGAAATACTCTCTCATCTTTTGTCATGTAAGTTTGCGAAATTTTTTAAGATCCGCCTTCGTTTTAGGAGTGTTTTGCTACAAGCTCACAGTGTGCATTGTAGAGGGCCAAGAGGTGCAAGGACAGTGTTGTGAGAGGCTGTTGGATTGGCACTAAGATCAGGCATGGCATTGTGGACGGGTGAACTGAAACTTTGCGATGGCAGTCCCATGCAGGTGGACGATGCTGCGGCTTCCGCCTATTTTCATGGAGTGGTCTTGCGGTTGCGAAGAGTCTCTGAGTCACACCAAGGGTCCAGGGGCTGAGGGGTACCACTTGGGGGCTACGAACCTGCTATAGCTAGATCCAGGTGCTGGTTGGGTAGCCGTTCATGTCCCTGAGGCTCCAATCAGGAGTCCAGCAGACTAGCCAATGGTGCAATCTGATGACCTGGGCTCAAGATGACGTTGCAGGTCAAGTTCTTCTATCCCAGACAGGAGGGCAGCATGCAGCACTTAAGCGCAGCAGGGCAGCAGTTCTGTTACAGTAGAAGTCCATCAGAGTGGCAGTCCTTGCAGCAGCATAGCAGTCCTTCTTTCTGGCAGAGCATCCACAGGTCCAGAAATATATTGAAACGTTGGTGCCTGAGGTCCAGTATTTATGCCCAGTCGTGCCTCTGAAGTGTGCGAGAAGCTTCAGAGCATCCTGCCTTCCCTGTCCTGGCTCAACTAACTACAGGGGGTTTGCAGCCCTTGTGTGAAGGAAGGACACAGCCTATTCTATTGTTAGTGGGGCTGAGCCCAGCTCCTCCCTCCCATTTTGCCAGTGATGGCCAACCAGGCACACCTAAGCTCCCTATTATGTGTGGCTGTCTAGGAGGCATATACAAAACTCAACTGTCACCAACATTCTGTCATGTGACCAGACAGGCTACAAGCACTAAATGGCGGAGTCTCTAAAAGTACAAAAAATAAGAGGGACCTAGCAGACTGGTTTGGATGCTGTTTTTTAATTTAAACAGACTCAGACCAAAATTACAACTGTCTTGGTCTACATCATTTAAGATATCAATTCTTTAGGACAATTTCAAATTCAGTCGTTTTTTCAATTCACAAGCAACAGATCTGGACAACTCTATATTTTGTTGAGCGTACAAATGAACACAATAGTCTAACGCAAAAATCAAAACCGACAGATTTGGTATTTCAAAAACACAAAAAAACAGCTATGGCAACATATCAGTGAATCTGACACTACAATGATTTATCAGAAAATCAGAATCGTTTTTTAAATGTGCATAAGTAGGTTTGCCCCTTCTTTCTTAACCCATTGTGTTGGCTGCAGTAAACTCGTACAAACAAATACCTCACACTTTGACAGGTGTAAAAAACAGAACACATACTATACAGATATACTATTAGTTTCGCTTAATTTTATCTCAAAGATCTCTTATGAACTGTGTTTACTTTTCCTCTGTTAGAGGACTTGTTATATTTCTCCAACACTGATGAATCAATGATTTTCATGGCACTTTCCCCCAATTGGCATCATTAACTATTAACAAATCGAATAATTTTGGCCTTTGTACAGTGAGCATCTTTTCGCTGCACATAAAAATGTACAAAACTGAAGTTAGAGGGGGATATTTGGTGGAGAGAGCAGACATGAGAGCACCAGATTATACTTAAAGAGGGATGCAATGATGGTACTGTAGCACGGCTGCAGTAGGAGGAAGTGCGTGGTGGATAAAGTGACAGAGCAACATTTGTAGTACAGTTGATGTTAACCTGCAGCAGGGGTAGGAAGTGGGTGTAGGAGCACAGGGATATTGTAGTTCCAAAAAGAGAGGGTAGAACTGTTCAGGGCTTCTTAAACTAAGGAATCCGCAAATTAAGCTTATATTTGAGAACTGCTATGCAGAGAGAATACCTCTGAGACCGTACTCTGCATGCGGTCGCTTGCATAAGGCACAGCTATGTGCCTTTTTATGTGTTTCTGCTTTCCTAAAGCTCATAAAGTCAACTATGCCTTTCTTCTAGCTAGTGCAGGTGCAGCAGACATCACAACTTGGAAACATTGGGCAATGTTTGCCTCTCTCTATTTCTGAGTTGCCCGGAGCAGTAACTACCTCAGAGAAATTATTACTTAAAAGTATGCACTTGAGAAAATCCAATCACATAAAAATTGTCACGCACCTGTGATCGACACGAAAATACACGTTGGTGAAAGGGCCCTAGGTACACGCCTATGAACTTTTTGTGTTATCTAATCTATGCAAGTTTGAACCCTGGCTGAGTTGGTATAGCCTTGCCTCCTTCTGAGGTTAATAAACTGCGCACAGATTTAAGTGGCGGAGAGTGGGTTAGGCCACACAGAGGTTAAAACAATGAAACGTGCATTTTAAAATTGGTGGTCTATGGCAGTGATGTTAAGGCACGCCACTGAGCTTGTGTGATTTTAAGTAGGATGTTCAGAAGCATAATAAAAGATGCTATTAACACCAATTTCAACAGAAAATATGCTAGCATCCTCCAATGGGCTGAGTTGAGTCAAACATGATATGCACGCATCACAGAGACTGTTGCTGCAGGTATAGTAACACCTTAGTTGTCTTACTGACTGTAACCCTGTACCTTTGGTGTGATCTCTAACACAAAAGTATTGTTCATATTTCAATGATCCTTTTATCACTTCTCCAAATGAAAGGACGGATTAACGTTCATTATTATGAAGTTAAAAGGGAAATAAAGGCAATTTACTGCCTACAACATTTTACACTATGCAAAGCTTACTACAATTTTCTGTGCATGCCCGCTACAGTAGTGCAAATGTAGTACTTTAACTCAACAGGCATCAACAAATGCAATATGCTGTTTTGTTTTTTTATAGTTTAAAGCTGTATTTTATTTAGTGCAGTGTTATTGTTTTAGAATGGTATTGAAGTTAGCTTTGATGTAATTAACGGGTGTTACTATCACACAAACATTTAGTGCTAATGTTTATCATCCCCAGAAGGATTAAAAGCTGAATTGCTTACGAGGATATTTAGTCCTTTTACTTTTACTTTTCTCTCAGAATTACACTAGTAGGAAATTATCCCAGTGAGTTATCTTAACAGCTGTACCGGCTCTCCCAGTGTCTCATCATTCAACAGCACCGAAACAATAATTGGAAATGCCAATAGATCAGGCTTTGAGGTGTTCCACCCTGAATCTTGCACTCATGCTTTCAGAGTCGTTTAACTCTGGCTGACTGGGAAAAGGAGTGAAAACCAGGAAATAGTGTCTGCCTCCTTTTGTGCAATGGTACCTAGGCAAAACCAAGAGCATAGAGGAAGAGGAATAAATAATGTAAGAGGACACGTAGGGCTGAAGCTAAGAGTTGTGATACTCAGGACAAGTTGCACTGAGTACCTTGTGGAGCCTCCTGCTTTCTTAACCCCTTCGATGCTGATGACGAGCTCAGCTCGTCATCAGCCACGGGTGACGTGTGCGGATGACGAGCTGAGCTCGTCATGTATCGCGGAAAATGGAAAACAGCCGCACAGCACAAAAATCACCGCAGCAGCGATGCGGTTAAACAAGGTCAGTCTATTTAAAGGGCGTCCAACTTGGCTTTGTGTGTTCAGGTAAATTATGTAATACATGCAGCAGCTTCATTTTGCACATTTGAAATTAAGACATACGATATTTAGGTAAACTAAAAAAGACTACATTCCTACAAATGAAAAAGGATGGGATAGTTACCAGATTCACCAACCTTCTCTCTTCAACTCAGAGGCAAGGATGAATTTTCCTTACGTTTTTCAAAAGGGAGCAAAATGAAGAGGGGGCGTAGCTTGGCAGTAAGATTGGGGGTGTGGGCTTCAGATTTTCCAACAATCATATAATATCAAAATAAGTTTTGACGACAAGCAGGGTGCATGAGAGGGGCTTAAGAGGCAGTGGAAATGGAGATAAATGTGGATTGGTAAGGGTCCCAACTAAGAGAAACCACAATAGTTTGCAAACAAACAGAGAGAGGGAGATAGTGTACGCATTTGGGTCTATGTGTATGTAAATATTCCGGGTAAAATCAGACAGACAGCTTCCATACTGGACTGAAAGCACCAGTACCCAACAATGTAACAGAAAATACATTTATTAGGCGGGTGAAACAAAAGCCACTCCCCCACCCCCGGAAGCTACGTCCCTGAACATGTACCATCAATCTTAGTCGCATGGGCAGACGGTACGCTCAGCAGTGATAGCAGCATGAACACATTTACTTATAGGACATAGGCTGAATATGTTCAATTCCTGGCAACACAAGGGGGTAGTAACTCTGAATGTCCCCTTAGCATCTTAAATGCCTTGCTTCAGTCTCATGTTTGATCACCAGGAACCTTTTAACTGAATAACAGATAAAATAGAGGTGTTGGTTCTAAAGATTTTTCCTTAGATTTGGCAGTCACTGGCTCTTGGCCCATCTCCAGCCTATGCATCTAAAACAAAACGTGTTGGTGTTGCTTTCAATAATGATCTTACCTTCTGTCTAAATGTCAATAAGATTGGTAGTACGTTACTCCCTTTTGAAAAACGTAAGGAAACTGCATCCTTGCCTCCGAATTGAATAGAGAAGGTTGGTGATCCAAGCAACTATCTCATCCTAAATATTGTAATCAAAATGACCAATATTTACAAGATTGCAGTTAGAATTACAAATTGAAACCCTCCTACAAATTCCTGAATAACTAGAACCTAAAGAAACATTACAAGGGGGAATTAAACTAGTGATTGTAGTTTGCTACCATTACCTATAAGGCACCTTGTAACTATCTGTCAAAAAGTCAAAAGAACCAGCAGTGGTCCTATATGGGCCACTTAGAAAACATGAGGTTTTTCACAATCAAAATGTTAAGTTTACATGCTTTTTCAATGTATTCACTATGTAAAATGAGAGGCCTATTGTCTTTGTCACCACATATAATAAGAAATAAAACAAGACTGTAGGCTTTAACTGGAAAATATACATGAATAATGTGTATATCCCTAGAGAGACACATCAGAAAATTAGGCAGACCGAGGCCTCATGCTATTGTGTTTGTTATGGCATTCAAAATGCAACCCACTTCATATTACATGTGTCTATATAACCTAAAACACAGAGTTCTCAATGGAAAATCCCATGCTGTTACATTTCTCAGAGGGTTCGCAATGTAAAGCCATTATTTATGGTGTTTGACAAGAACTTCACAAAGCAAGCCCCTTCATATAGCTTTTGCATGCAGTTCAATGTAAAACCCATTTCTATTCTATTTGTTAGAGAGTTAACTTTTCATAATAAACAGATCAGACTTATGGCATTTGGCACATCTTTTCCAAGGAACCAATCAGGCCTATGATATTGTTCATTGACCTGTCACAATAGCCAGGCCAGATCTACCATATAGAATGTAATTTCTGAAATATAAGCAAGTCTTTTTCACCTGAATCACGAAACTATCAAATCTAATAGGAAGGAAGATCAACATCTGAGCACAGCTAAAGCCTCTCTCTAAGTAGTGCTTATTAAGACTCTTTTTCGGTTGGTCACGTAAAGTCTGTCAACTGATGTGCTCTCAAGCCAGATGTAAAAGGATCCCAGTTGGTTAATGTGTCTGCATGCATGTTTCACAGAGACTCGGATGTAACTCACAAGGCACAATTTTGTTTTACCCTATTAAGATATTTCATTGGGTTTATGCACACTGTGCAAAGGACTTTATATAATGTGCAGGGCATATTTTTAAATAAGAGCAAGGCAAATTCAAACTTTCCTTTTCTGAGAGTGAGAACATTTGATCCAGTAAAATGGAAAGTAAATAGGACTGGTTATTAGGGGGCTAGGAGGTGGCTTCCTAGTGACATTGGAGAGTCTGTAGGACCCTCTTGCAATGAGCAAAAAATTATGTGTAAGAAACTTTTGCACCTGTTCAATATGTGTCACATAATTTGGGACCAAAGTGTCTGGAGTCCGTTGTGTAATAGAAAGTGCAATGGGTACTGGGCTAGTTCTGTAATATGAAAGCGTAATGGTTGCTAAGGCAGTTCTGTAATATGAAAGTGCAATGGGTGCTCAGAAAGAAGGTTCAAACACATGTTCTGCCCTCACTGCACATGCATACTGCAACCCAGAGATTCACATTCACACTTCACACTTATGGTTAAACAGTTCTCCTTAGTCTGTTTTGATGGGAACCAGAAAACACATGAATTGTTTTATTTTTATCCGCAACACATCCAAATATACAGAAATATGTTTTCTATATCAGTTCGGCCACATATCTCTGTGTTTATAGCGTTTTTTAAAAGGCAT
Source organism: Lissotriton vulgaris (assembly GCF_964263255.1). Classification (NCBI taxonomy): domain Eukaryota; kingdom Metazoa; phylum Chordata; class Amphibia; order Caudata; family Salamandridae; genus Lissotriton; species Lissotriton vulgaris. The sequence goes on from NC_141697.1 coordinate 1,123,290,314, forward strand.
TTAAAATGTTTTGTGTCAAAAGGATTTTATGCTCTCTGCTTATTTTTATTTCAATTCAAAAAGTCCATGACTCAAATTTTAGGTCAGGCTGCCTTGATTCAGAAACACGCACTACAATCACTGTCAGTAAACGAGTGATGTTGCTGCTAAAGCAGTCCATATGGCAGTGGTTTTGGTTGCTGTAAAGAGAATGTTTGTGTTAGTATTGGCATTTAAGAGAAGTACTGTATGACATTTGGACAAAACGCAGCTATATATTTTAGGTTATTTATGATGTACACATTTGAGCCTGTATGATGATCCTCACCTAAAGGTAATTTATTTGGAGTAAAAGATGCGTTGTAACGGGTGTATACCAATTTATTTGTGCACAGGCAGTGCACTGTCCTTTTTAATGTGATTTGAAAGTGTGCTTCTATAAAGATATGTTAGTAGGACTAAATCATTTAGTGATGTAGGGTATATCTGTTTATCTTTCATAGCAGTTGATAAACCTGTCAGCCTAATGATGGTCTTCCCACGAACTCTTTGCGTTCTTTTCTGCAGCGTTCATTGTCATCCACTTAAGTAACCCTTCAAATATGTCTCAGGCCTGCCATTGCAGCCTTTTTGTGCAGTTGTTAAAATGCCATTATAACCTTGCAAAATCAATAATTGTCAGGCCCAACCCTTCCTTTTTCAAATGTATAAGTCATCCCTAAGGTAGGCCATAGACAGACAAGAGGGCAAGCTGCAGTGTATTTTAAAAAAGTTGGACATGTACTTTTAAGTGTTACATATCCTAGTAGCGAAACATTCTTGAGCTTGTTTTTTTACTACTGCACGGCCTACGTCTCCAATAAAGTAACATGGGGGTTACAATAATTGGGATTGCAATATTACATCATTGGTCATGTTTAGTGTCTCTGGGATTAGTATGAAAAATTCTCTCTCATGGTAAAGTCAGATTTTAAATTGCAATTTTGAATGCCACTTTTAGGAAGTTGGTATTTTCCTTCCAGAGCCATTTAGTGCCTGTAGCCTGTCTCTGGGTCACATGATTGGGTGTCATTGAAAGCTGGGCTTTGTGTATTTCTCCTAGACTGCCACACACAACAGGGAGCTTAGCAGTGCCTAGATGGGCTATCACTGGCAGGATGGGAGTCAGGCACTGGGCACAGCCCTACTCACACTGGAGTCCCTGTGCCCTGCCTCCACACAAAGGGCTACAGTCTTCCTGTAGTTAGTCTGGAGCCAGGAAAAGGAAGGCAGGGTGCCTAAGGACTTGAAAGGGAATTTCTACAACCTTCTCCCACCTTCCAGAGGAAGTGTACCGCACTGGGACTAAGTATGGGCGGAAAATCCGTTCCGCTCGCGGATTTTGCGGATTTTCGGTAAATTCGCAATCCGCGAGATTTGCGAATCTCCCGCAAAATCCGCAAATCCGCGAGCAGCGGATTTTGCTCGCACTGTTCGCGTGAGTTCGCGCCCCGCGAATAAGTGCAAAATTGCAGAAATACGATCTTAGCAAAACTGAAAGTAACTACTTACCAGGTTCAAAAGTTCAGGCTCATCATTAGTAGCCATTTCCTGTAGTGCTTCCTGAGGGGCCCCTCCAGAGTTCAGTTGCCAGTTGCAACTATTATGTGACCCTGCTCTGAACCTCAGAATAGTTACACATATGCCACAAAGGTCCTGAATTACAGCTAAGGGAGACAAGCAGGAGCCAGGCTGGAAGTTAAAATCCATTAATCAGCCCCTAATTCATTATTGTCAGTTGGGGCAGGGCAGGTGTTGTAACTAATTTTGCAACAATGAAAGCACTTAGCAAGTGCAAAAGATCACTAATCAGGGCGCACTAAGGAAGCAGGTGCCAGCTAAAAAAATATTCTGTGACACATTAATCAGCCCCAAATTAATTCAGGTCACTTGAGGCAGGGAAGGTGTGCTTTGCTTTGCCGAAAATAATGTACACTGGACAACCAGAGGGTGTGGTGATGAAACAGAGGGTGGCATGGGTGGGCCAGAGGGTGGCATGAGTAGTCAGAGAGTGGCAGTGGTGACAGAGAGTGGCAGTGATGAAGAAGAGTGTCCCAAACAGGCTGGACACGTAGAAACAACAAGTTCGCAAAACTTGCGACCCGACAGGTAAGTTTGCAAATTGCGAAATTGTAAAAACCCTCGCGAACTGGCAGAAACACGGGCGAACACAAAAAAAAAATCCGCAAATTCGCGGGAATTCGCGGATTTTGCGGATTGCGAGTTCGCAAATCCGCAAAATTCGCGAACGCGAGATTCGCAAAATTCGCCCATGCTTAACTGGGACACTCTTGAGTAGCTGTGCGAGTTACAAATGCCCATAACATAACAACATAACATAAACACTGGACCTCAGACGCCAACTCTTCAGTACACACCTGGACCTCTGGATACCCTGTCAGGATGAAGGACTGCTGTGCTGCTGAAGGACTAACACTCTACATTGACTGCTGCCCTGCTATTCTACTGCTTTACTGGTCTGCTGCCTCCCTTGCTGTGCTGATCTGCTACCTGCTGCCCTTTTGCTGGGGTGAGGAGGACTGGGCTTGCATCTCTTGAATCCAGAACAACAGAGTGACTTCAAGGGCTAGCTTGCTGGCCTCCTGATCTGAAGCCTTAGTGACACAACAGGCTTCCAATAGCATTGCACCTGAACCTGGACTCTGTCATCTGTAAGTTTACCCTGCCAAGTGGTGCCACACAAGTCCTGGACCCTTCAAAGTGAGCTAAAGGTGTGCTGCCAGCCTCCGCGGAGCCAACAAAACAGATGCATTTCCTTGCTACTGCATGTATCAGAACCATAGCAAAATCCCGCATCACTGCCCGTTGGTGCATCTGTACCACCACTACACAACTCATCCTTGGTGCAGGCCTTCGCATCCCTCGACAACAAATGCCTCGATGACGATGCCAGATTAGGTATTGCAGCCTTGCAGCTTCTTGAAACTGATGCATCACCCTGAATGAGTGCTGCATCCTCAATGCCAGACTTTGCCGCACAAGCCTTCGCCGATGGTATCCTTAATGACGCAGGACCTTGCATCATAGCCTCACCGCATCCCGGAACCGACACAATGCTCTGCAAATCACAATTTCAGGTACTCTGTTCAGCAGGCCTAACTGGGTCCCAGCAGCCTAGCCGCATTCCATCGCTGTCAACCTGAACTCATGACTTTACCTTGGTCCAGTGTGACCTGATATCCACAGTTATCGCTTTACACCTTTTAGCGCTATTTTTACTAGAATGTTTAAAATTGAATATCCCTGTTCTACCGATTGTATTTTTGCTGATTTGGTCTTGTTTTATTATATTAAAAATGGCTATTTTTCCAGCATGCTGTGGGATCCTTTTTTTGGTGTGTTTTCACTGTGTTACTGTTTGAAGTGTTGCACAAATACTTTACACATTGCCTCTTTGTTAAACCTGATTGCTTCATGCCAAGCTACCCAAGGGTTTGGTACAGGTTAAATTAGGGTTTACCTATGACTTCACCCTGATAATAATGGTGGTTGCTGCTTGAGCAGGGTTTCACCCCTCCTCAACCAGCAACCCAATCTCCTACAGCAGCTATTTGATAGTGTTTTCTGCCAGCTTCATGAGGCAATGAAACTCAGTACACAGGAAGTTGCACTAGTGCCCACCTTAAGACTAATCAGAATATTGAGCTGGGAAGGAAAAAGTCTGAATAGGCCACAGTGGTTTTAAAGTACGTGGCCTACCTGGTTCCCATAGATCTTTTCAACAACAGAATTATCTTACCAAGCAATCTTCCTCATTCATCCGAGCTAGGCTGAATTAATTACATTCTATTTCAGGATACTGAGCAGAGCTGGAATTGCGCTTTAGTTCACCAGCCATTTTCCCAGTGGGTTGGAGCTCTTGGAGTATAGTTTTGAATGTCCAGGGCCACTGTCACTTTCTCCACCCCCTAAAGATAACAGCATCAGGCACAGGAGGTTTCAAAAGAAAGAGAGAGAGCAAGGTGGAAGGTAGAGATAAAGCAATCAGAGAGCGAGAAGAAAGGAGAGAGAGGGATTGAGAGAATGGATGGAAAGGGAGAGCTAGCACAAGAAGACACCAGGCACGGAGCTGGGTTAAGCATTTTTGCCAGGGCTGCATTTGGTTCCCCAGACCAGCCATGATTCTGTGCACAGTACCAAACTCTAACACTCATTGTTGTTTTCTGAGCACTGTACTTTACACACTTACTCCTGATTTGTCATGTCATGTTCTCCTACTGTCCACAACTGTTCACTTCAATGCCTTGACCTTATTTAAAAAACAGATTAAGCAGATCTGGAGCATGAGGAGAAAGGTTACATCTATAACACATTCAAGTCATTGACAAGGCACACTTTGAAAAGCCATCAGAACAACCAGTGAGTGAATTAGCCCACATTGATTCTCCTTAAGTAGCATATAAACAGAGCTACTTTAAGAATATTAAATTATTGAAGTAGCATTCTTAAAATTCCCACTTGAACCTTACTCACTCAAGATGAGAGATGCCATCCTTTCTTTTCCAATTAGCGTTAAACCATACTGTGCATATCTGTCCAAGAGAACAGCCACCAGCCACACAGGTAGTGAACCACAATTGATCAGCATAACAGATCGTCTAGCAAAGAACCCAACAACTTTAAGGTAATGATAAAGGTCCATGAGGTACTATCAATTCCCCTCAATTGCCCTAAAAAATATGAGCATACATGTGAGCAGCACAACGTTCACTGTAATATGCCCAAACACATGCCGAACCTCAAGCACCGCACTCAACGCTTTCCACAGAAGTCACACAACAACCCCACACTTCTAGATAATCTAACATAACAACTCACAATTAGCATCAATGCACAAACTAATAAAGTTTCATAGCAATGTAAACAACACCATGACCTACATAAATTATGCAAATGGAATATAAGCAATCATTTTTATAGAATGGTTTTCAAACACTTTGAAGCTACATTTTGGTGGCAAAGTCAGTTACAGAATTGCAAATTTAAGTGATTATACATAGGTGAATATTCACAGTGCTGTCATAAATGATAGAACTGTAGATAAAAATATTCTTCCCTATTGAAGTTGGCAGATAAACATTAAAACAAGATGAACTCATGAGTTTTAATATATTGTCATTATATATTTTGCTATATAAATAAATGTTTAGCAATTAAAATATCAATCAGTGGAGATTTTAGTGGAGGCCAGTTTATTGATTCTAACTGTGTGTGTTGATGTTGATGAGACTGAGCCCCCAGAAAAGACACTCCACTGATAATGTAGAACCTCTTTTTTACGCTGTACTCACTTTTGAGTTACCGGGGATGCACATCACCCAACGTAGGCCCTCATTGGAAGTGCCCTGGGAAATGGACCAGCATACCCCACTCGCAGACTCACCAATAGCTAGTGTGACGGTGGCTACAGTGTTGGGAATAATCCTGCCAATTATGAGTTGGAGCCTTAGGGTCCACTAAGGAATGAGGATATACAGGGCATCTGTAACACTGGGTCAGATACCCATGCAATTCCTCATCTTGAGCCAGACTTTCAGCCAAAGGTTTCAGCTGCTTATAGCAGCCAAGAAATTTGACAAAAAGCAAAAAAACCTAGTTCCACAGAGGCCAGTAACTGCTGTATTTACTGTGTGATTTCCAATGTCACACAGAATGCTTAGGGAGGTCTAACTACAGTGTTTGCCTATGGGCTATTATTATGGGTGATGCAAGAGAAACAATGTATTACCTAATATATTGGGAGAAGCCGAGCAGTCATTCAGTTAAGGCTTCAATATATATTAAAGCTTTCAGTCGAGGTGTTTATTTTGGGTTCTCTAAGACAACAACCTAAATTCATGGTCAAATGTATCTTGTTTCTTTTTTGTAATTTAATAGCATTATAATTAGAAGTCAACATGTTTCCCCTCCCACACAGACACCCAATGAAAAGGGTAATAAAAGCATGTTTTGTTGCATTGCTAGTAGTGACAGCTGGGAGTGCAACAAGAAAGTAGTGAACACATGCCGGTGAGAAATAGAGCAGGGAAAGTTCATTTCAAATGTTGAGATGAGCTCAAAATAGTCTCAAGTGATCCCTGCCCCTGACTCCTCGGTCCACAAAACATGAGCAGCTTACTGAATTTCGCTTCAGCGTTTACTACTATTATGAAATGGCATCAATGATATACACCTCCTTGAAACATTGTCCCGAGATCTCCTCTTCATCACACTGCTGTGACTAGTCAGACATGTGGCAACATTCAACTTTTCATGGGGTGTGGTGCCACTGGGGTACAGATATTGACCGCTGGAAATCAAAGGAAAAGACATTATGAAGTTGACATCAGCAAAAATGGCACTTGGGAACCCAGCTGCAGCCACTGCAGGTAAGCGCGGTGGGCCGGTGGGGCCAGGTGAGGAGGGATTTCGAGACATGACCACAAGGGAAAATTAATTATTTATTTCAATTCCCTCGTGGTCGTCTCTCGAAATCCCCCTCACTCGGCCCCACAACTCTTACCTGCAGCAACAGTGGCTGGGGAACTGTTAGAACTGTGGGTCTCTAGTTGGCTGAGGTAGGTACTTAGTCCAAACAGGAACCCTTGCTTCTAAGTCAGGGAAAGGAAGGTCACCTTCTCAGATAGCCCCTGCTCACCCCCTCGGTAGCTTGGCACGAGCAGCCAGGCTTATCTCCAAGGCAAATGTGTAAAGTATTTGTAACCACGCTCTCAGCAACCCAGTGATGACACCACAAGTGAACTTCACACGAGATTCATAAAAACAATTATATGTTATTAAAATATATATATGATGAGACCACACAGTAAAAATCCAACATATGCGTATTTGTAATATTTCACCTTGACGGTTATTAGGCCAGCAATCCCTTGTAGGTACTTTCAGTATTAGTGAGCAATTCTTGATGATCTAATGCAGTCCTAATGCAATGCTATGCAGTTCGTAATGCAAGAATCAGGCACTTCGTGATATAAAAATAATGCAGTTTGTTATGCAACAATCAGGCATCTCGTAATGCCAAAATAAGGCAATTCGTAATGCAACAATCAGGCAGTTCGTAATACAAAAATAATGCAATGCGAAATGCAACAATCAGGCAGTTCCTTATGCAAAAATAATGCAATGCATAATGCAACAATCAGGCAGAACAAAAAAACAGCTACTTCTAAAAGAGTGGTTTCTAAACACACAATGCAAAAACCACCTTCACAAAAAGATGTGGTGTTATTAAATTGTGAGGACAGGAACACTAAACTTCACATCTCCATCTTAAGCCTATGGGAAGTTAGGCTGGAAACATATTACACAACCTTCCCCATTCTGTCCTATGGGCAAGAGGGCCTTGCAACAGTGAAAAAATAAATGAAGAGTATTTTGCTGTCAGGACATGGTACACACCTCAGTGCATGTCCTACCTTTCACATACACTGCACCCTGCCCAGGATGAGTACCTTGGACCTACCATAGGGGTGTCTGATGTGCATGGGAAGGGTAAGGCCCGGCAAGTGGGTTCACTTGTCAGGACAACCTGGCAGTTTAACAAATTGCGCGCAGGCATGGCAGTGGCAGGCCTGAGTTCTCTCTTTAGGGCTACTTGTGTGGGTGGCACAATTAGTGCTGCAGGCCCACTAGTAGTATTTGCATTACCAGACATGGCACACATAGTGCACTTTTCTAGGGACTTTACTAGTAAAGCAAACATACCAATCATGGTCAACCAATTACGATTACACTTTACACAGGGAACACTTGCACTTTGACACTGATCAGCCAAGGCAAAGTGCCCAAAGCTTCCAAGATGGCAACACCATGTCAGAAAAAAGGTCTAGGGGGAAGGCAAAAGCTTTTTAGAACTTTAGCCAAAAAGGGCCAAGTCCAACACAACCCCCAACCAGCCTAAAGCCAGGGTAGAGCAATCAACTACCTTGATTGACTTCCCTGCTTGGGGCGACTGAACACAGACGCAGACCGGCTACTGCATGGACACCCTCCTGTTCTATGCCTTCCTTACCTCAGGGAGTTTTCTTTGTCACTTCTCCCTGGGCCAGCTATGCTGCTCCATGGGTACTTCCAGGCAGTTGGGGGTCCTCCACGGGTGCTAGCCCCTTGCCATCTGCCACCTAGAGGGGTACTCCTGGAAGACCCATCAGTCAGGATACTGTCTCCATTTATCCTGCCCTCAAGGTTGGAGGTGGGTTTACCCCAGTCACTTCCAGGGGACCTAGCCCTACTGACGGGTACTGTCCCACGGGTTTTCCCACGGGGTACACCTTCCTCCCTTAAACTTCCATTTAGATTTCTGTGCCTGTCATTTAGCAATGGCACCCACAAACTTCAGGACAGCGGGAGCCCCCACTACTCTGGGACCTAACTATGCTGCTTTGCTTCTCTTCCCTGTCTAATGCCTCCTCAGACCCTGGGACCCATGACCAGGGGTTGGGCTCTTGTGCAAGAAAGAGCTTGGACCCTAACAAGGGTTGACGCAATCCTTGAAAATAATTACTGAGCCTAGGCTCCCTGGGGGCCAAATTGAGCAATACCTTCAAATCATTTGCCATGCTAACCATCAACCAATCATCCAGTGCATGCTTGTACTCATCCACACTTGGCACTGTCTGTGCGCTGCCACCATTCGAACTGGACTCCACCTGTTTAACCATAATGTCCAGTTCCCTCATGCTTAACTCATGAACTAAAAGAATCTTTTTCCCTTCCAATTCAAGAGCGTTCCTGCTCTCCTTTGCTCGCTTTTCACTTTCAATGAGCAGGTTCTTCTGTTCTGCTTGAGCTTTAAGTTTTAAAACCTTCATCTCATGCTCTCTGACCCTTTGGTTTTCCTCCAGCTCCTCTGGAGAAAAACTCCTCCTTGAATGGTTACTACAAGCCCCTGAGGCTGGTTCCTCTATGGCAAATCCTGTGGACCAAATCCATTTTCTGGGTCATACTCATCCACCTCAACATCGCATGTCTCCTGAGCCTCTTTGGCTTCCCACCAGGACCTCAAGGCTGTCTGCAGCTCCTCCTTCTTGGCGCTACTTTTCATCGGACATCCCAAAGCTCTGCAGAATTGCCTTAATTTATCAACGTTGTAGGTAAGCAATGTCTCAATGTTAAATTTTAATTCTGCAGCCTCACCTGCTTTTTGACTCCTTTGAGACATGATGTGTAGCTTAAAGGTCGCTCAAAAATAGAACCAAAAAAATCAAAAAATCAAAACACAATATGTGGTTGCGTCGTGGTCTGCGCTAAACTAGTGATGTACAGCACTCACTGTGAATGAATTTGCAAATACATGTTCAAATTCCCAACCGCTGATCACCAATGTTAGAACTGGGGGTCTCTAGTTGGCTGAGGTAGGTACCTTAGTCCAAATAGGGACCCTTGCTTCTAAGTCAGGGAAAGGAAGGACACCTTTTTGGATAGCCCCTGCTCACCCCCTTGGTAGCTTGGCACGAGCAGGCAGGCTTATCTCCAAGGCAAATGTGTAAAGTATATGCAACCCCTCTCTAAGTAAGCCAGTGATGACACCACAAATGGACTCATAAAAACAATTATATGTTTATAAAAAAGATATACGATCGGACCACAGGATAAAAATCCAACATATGCGTATTTGTAATATTTCACCTTGCCGGCTATTAGGCCAGATAGCCATTGTAGGTTCTTGCAGTATTAATGAGCAATTTTTGATGATCCAATGCAGTCCTAATGTAATGCTATGCAGTTCGTAATGCAAGAATCGGCCCTTCGTAACATAAAAATAATGCAGTTCATTATGCAACAATCAGGCAGTTCGTAATGCAAAAATAATGCAATGCGTAATACAACAATCAGGCAGTTTGTAATGCAAAATATGCCGCCAAAACAGGTATGGTGGAAAACAAAGTGCAGCTCCACACTCCGGCCCCGGTACTGCCAGTCCTCGGCAAGTACGGGCCACGATACAAACTTGAGTGGAGGCTCGTGCAGAAAAGATAGGAAAGGCCAAGAGCGTTTCTCTCGTAGCCCGCACCCCACCTCAGGCGCAACACACGCACGCTCGCTGAGAGTTACCTAAGGGTTAGATCTCACTCTCCTCTCCTCGCGACTTGGGCCTCCGATGCGACTTCATTGATCTTGGGCAGTGGAGCACGGCCACCTGACGTGATCGTTCGAGGTCTCGCCTTTGCAAAGGCAGGCTCGGGCCGGCGGTGTTGAATCCTCACAGCTCCTGTGGGGATACCGGTCCGGACCGATGGCAATGACGATTGCAGCACTTCTGGTCAAGCTGTTGATCATCTCAAAGAACATGGAACACACTGTAACAGGGCAATTTCTCACGAATGTCTCAGGCTGCAACATAGCACACACACACACAGAGTTGCTGAGACTCACTTGAGCTCCTGGTGCACACGATTACAGGGCAATCCTCACAAAGGTTTCAGGCTGCACGAAACCACGCACACAGCGTCGCTGAGACTCAATTGGACTCACTTCGACTCCGGATGCGAATGATAACAGGATAATCCTCACAAAGGTCTCAGGCTGCATGAAGCACACACACACAGCGTCGCTGAGACTCAATTGGACTCCAGGTGCCCATGATCACAGGGCATTCTTTTGAGGGTCTCAGACTGCAAAAAGCACATGCACACAGCATCGCTGAGACACCCTTGAAAACCTTTATGTTATTGAGTTTCCACAACAGGGAGCCAGCTCTCCTGGGGCCCTTGGGGACAAGTTACTTCTGGACACAGCACACAGCAAAGTCCTTTCAAACAGGGGGACACAGCAAAGTTACTTTGCCTCTCCTTGGTTAAATCAGCAAACTGCAGGCCAGCCACTGGAACACAGCAAGGGTCAGTCCTTTCCTTCAGCATCTACAGCAGTTTCTTCCTTGGTAGAGGTTCCTCTTGATCACGAAGTAGTTTCAATCTTTTTCAGTCTTGATCCGTTCCATTCCAATGTTCAGAGAATTCAGCTCTCATAGTTAAACCCCTAAATGTATTTGAAGTCTTTGTGTTCAGGGGGAACCGACCCCTGTACAAACCAGTCCGGGGTGTCTCCCTGCCAGTGACACCTTCTTCCCTTGATACTGGGGGTCTGGAACTTCAATCACTCAGCAGGAGCTGGAGCGATTGTTGTATGGCAGCAGCCCAGGCCTCTTCACCTCCAGGGGCTACGCCTCCCCCCTACACCCCAGATGCAGGTCAGCCTGTTGCTGTTTCACCTCCTCCCCTGGGTCAAGACATTCCCCAGAGCCTATCACATTCTAATCCCCACGGTCAATCCACAACCAGGCAGAGACACACAGAATTTTTAGAACAAAAAAAAACAGCAACTTTTAAAAGAGTGGTTTCTAAACACACAATGCAAAAACCACCTTCACAAAAAGATGTGCTTTAAATTGTGAGTTCAGGCACACTAAACACACCTATCCATTTTAAGCCTAATGGAAGATAGGTTGGAAACATATTACACAGCCTTCCCCATTCTGTCCTATGGGCAATAGGGCCTTGCAGCAGTGAAAAATGAAATGGAGAGTATTTCACTGTTAGGATATGATACACACCTCAGTACATCTTACCTTTCACATACACTACACCGTGCCCAGTGGGGACCCTTGCACCTACCATAGGGGTGTCTGGTGTGCAAAAAAGGGAAGAGTAAGGCCTGGCAAGTGCGTGCACTTGTCAGGACAACCATGCAGTGGCAGACCTGGCAGTGGCAGGCCTGAGTTCTCTCTTTAGAGCTACCTGTGTGGGTGGCACAATTAGTGCTGCAGGCCCACAAGTAGCATTTGCATTACTAGCCCTGGCACACATAGTGCAGTTTATTAGGGACGTTACTAGTAAGGCAAACATACCAATCATGGACAACCAATTACCATTACACTTTACACAGCTATGTCAGAGAAAAGGTCTAAGGGAAAGGCAAAAAGTTTAGGGAACTTTAGCCAAAAAGTGCCAAGTCCAACAGGAATCTACTAGAGAGATACAAACAGCAGATAAAGGGTTGGGCCACTTTACTAGGTAGCTTGAAATATCCAGACTCAGCTATTTGGTTCTAAAAGGAGCCTCTTGCCCAAATGTATTAAAGTATGATGCTGGCAAAAATATTAACTGCCCAGAGGATCAAAAGTATTTTGTGCTGAAAGTTGCCCTTTTCTCGAGTCAAGTAGGACTGTGTTGCTTTGCATCCTTTTGAATGAAGGGGCGTTACTGCTGAGGTGGAACTTGAGTGGATCAGAGCATACACACACCGTTTTTAAGTCAAATCCCAAGCTATGCAGCATATAATAACGCCTTTGGTACAACAGTCACTTTCTGGAGCTTACGGCTCAACTCACAAGATGTCAGTGGTGGCCGGTGCAAGAAAGCACAGTGGGGAGGTGAGACGGGAGAAGTGACAGACTTACCTTGCGCTCGCCGCATCACCAAGTCAGCTAGCGCAAGGTAAGTGGTTTTATTTATTTATTTATTTTATTTTCCCTATTCTGTCTGTCACACCCCCCCCCCCACACCCAGCGACTGTGGTAAGTTATGATGAATGCATGAAACAAGCATAATAGATTACTGTCAAGATAGAAAGAATATAAAGTCAAGGACATATATTAAAAATGCAACACCATACATTTTGCCTTCACCCTCCAATTTTTTCTGAAATTCTTTTCCATTGACTCTAAGACTCTATGCACTTTACCACAATTATCCTGTGCTAAAGTGCTCGTGCTCTCCCCTTTAATAATGGCATGCACCTGATTGCCATATGTAATGTAATTATATGTCCCATGTACAGTGGTATACTATTAAAAATGTGGTCTCTGATTGGCAGGGCTATGTACTCTGTCCAAGAAGAAACAACAATCCTAGTCAGGGTAAGTCACCAACGCATCCTAAACTAACCTGTGCTCACCCCCTGCTAACTTAGCACAGAGCAGTCAGTCTAAACTTAAGAGGCAATATGTCAAGTATTTGCATAACACTAAATATGGTAACCCAGTGAAGAAAACCACAATAGACTTCACACCAAGTTAGAAAAATAGAATATGTTTTTATTAACAAAACAAGACCAAAAAGACAACAATCCGATGGAGTTATTAATAATATACTGAAATGTAGTGCTTCAAAAACAATACCGCCAACGGGTTATCTGGCTGCGCTACACAGGGAGGAATCCAAAAGGCCGAGGGTAGGACACAGGGGCCAGCTTTGGCCCACTGAACAGTATCTTGGATGTGTTGACAACTGAGGACGATGTGGGCGGCAGAGGAGGCGATGCATTGTCATTGATGCTGCTGATGTAGGCGATGCGTTGGTCCGAGCTGCGCACTGTAGAGGATGTGTCGAGGGGTCAAGATGCGAAAAACAGCAAGGCTATGCATCCTCATCGAACCGCTTGGCTGAAGGTGATGCGAGCAGCATAAAGTAATGCATTGGCGCAGCACCGCACAAAGTTGGAGATGCATCGGGAATTGGAGATGATGCTTGGCGCGGTTTGCAATGCAGTGTTTACAGTCCCAGCAACAGTGGTGGTGCATTGGCTTTGAGGGAGACTTGCGGGTTCCCATTGGTGCAAAGTCGTTGATGCATGGATTTCAGCCAATGCAGCTTTTTCTACCCACTTCCCAGGGCTCAGGACAGAATTGGCATGATTAGGCTTGGCAAGACTAATATCAGACAGAGTCCAGGTGCTGTTGGAGGTGATAATAAGTATTTGATATCCCTGAGACTTAGAACAGAAGGCCAGCCAGCATTCCTTTGGAGTCACTTTGGTTCTGGCATGGCGAGGCTCAGGCCCAGTCTTTCTCACTCCCAGGCAAAGGAGGGAAGCAGGTCAGCAGAGCTGGAGTCCAGCAGAGTGACTGTCCTTTCAGCAGCACAGCAGTCTTTCTTCCTGGCAGAATGTCCACAGGTCCAGAAGTATATTGAGCTGGGGAGTCTGAGGTCCAACACTTATACCCAGTTAGCTTTTAAGTGCACTGAGTCCCTGCCCTTCCTTCCATCTTTTTGCTCCAGACTCACTACAGGAGGGTATGCAGCCCTTTATGTGGGGACAGGACACTGGCCATTCAGGTATAGCTGTCAGCCCCTCTCTTCAATCCTGACCAGGATGGCCCATCAGGATGTGAATGGACCATCTGTCACACCTAAGCTTCCTTTGTGTGTGGCTATCTATAGCAAATGCACAAAGCCCAGCTGTCTCCCACCACAGATGTATATTCAGAGACAGGCAGAAGGCACCAAATGGCTAAAGTAAGTAAATTCAGCACTCCATCCATCATCTTATTGTGTTTGCTATGCTCACCTAAGTGGCCAGATTATGCCCAGGCTTGGATCTCTGTTGGATCTTAGTGGAGAACTGTTGGATCTTAGTGGAGAAGTGTGGCTCAGGGGTTAGAGGCGGCAGACCTGGAAGCAGTGGTCAGCCCGGGACCAGGATTCAATTCCCCGCCTCGGCGGGTCTTGGGCTCAAAAAATTCCACGAACTCGATAATTCTCGATCCGGTGCCTTCTCGACTCACGGGTTCACACTCTGCGACTCTGGGCAGTAGCTTGCTTAATCTCCACAACGGCCCCTCCCGGCGGGATGCCTGGCTTTCACCTTGTGGATACCCGGCCGGGGCCTCTCACAGGGGAATACCAGGACGGGTTCCCTAGGCAAGCGCCAGGATGCCCTTTGTGGTGACAGGTCGCGCTATATAAGTATACCTACATTTACATTTACATTTACATCTCTTGCTCACATTGACACTGGATTAAAGCTAGCCTGGTTGATGAGGGATGATATCCGAAAACCAGCCCCAGAATGCTTGTTTATGGTCCAGGGAAGACCTGGCCTGGCAGTTTGGGCTGGACTGTTCCCATGAGGAACAGGGTCAAGACTGATTTGCATATGGCTGGATCTGGACTGGAATGGCATGGGGAGCAAATAAACGATGGTCCACCATAAAGTCCATTCCCCGTGGGGAGATGGACCACCTCAGCTGTTTGGGATTCTCACCCTCATCTGCATTAACCAATTGAGGGTCCTGTGGTCTGTCTGAACCCGGAAGTGAGTACCGAACAGGTATAGTATCATCTTCTTCACTGCCCAGACCACAGCAATTACTTCTCTTTCTTTTTCGCTCCACCTCTGTTTCTTAGGAAGTAGTCTCCTACTTATGAAGACTAAAGGCTGATCCAGGCCTTCTTCATTTAGCTGTGAGAGGACGGTACCTTCACCATGCTCTGTGATGTCTGTCTGTACAATGAATTTTTGGGAGAAGTTAAGGGCCTTGAATACCGGTGCTGTGCACATGGCCTCCTTCAGGGTGTCAAAAAATGGCATGCCTCTGTCAAGATCACCAGACGTGGATATTTCTGGAAGTCAGCTTTGTTAAGGGGACAACAATAATGCCATACCCCTTGACGAATCTCTTGAGGTAACCAGTAATGCCTAGGAAGGCTCTCACCTCTATCTGGGTCCTGGGGTTCCCAAGCCAGAATGGTTTCAATTTTGGACTGGAGGGTCTGCATCTTGCCACCTCCCACTTGGTGACCTATGTAGACCACTGCACCCTACCCTATATGGCCTTGATAGTCAGGCGTGCACTCTGCAGAGCCTAAAGTACATTTTGGAGGTAGCAGGTGGACCTCCCAGCTAGATCTGAAGACCGCAATGTCATCTAGGTAGGCAGCACTGAAATTCTCCAACGCAGGTAGGACCTGGTTGACCAACCTCAGTAAGGTGGCAGGGGCGTCTTAAACCCAAAGGGCATGACCCAGAACAGGAAGTGCCCTTCAGGGGTAGAGAATGCCGCCCTCTCCTCTGCTCCCTCAGTCAGGGCAATCTGTTAGTAATCAGATGTTAAGTCAAATGTGCTGAGGAACTTGGCAGTTCCAAGCTGATTTAGGAGCCCTTCAGCTCAGGGGATTGGGTGTACGTCAATCCCGGTGACCGAATTAAGCACAGAGTAGTCGACATAGAACCTAAGTTCAGGGGTGACACCTCGAGGGCAGCTTTGAGGACCAACACAACTGGGCAGGACCAAAGTTTGAGGGTTCAACCCCTAACTTCAGCATCTTGGAGACCTCCTCCTTAATGCTGCCTCTCACCGTGTCAGACAACCTCTAAATTGTGTTCTTCACAGGTGTGATGTCCCCAGTATCAATGTCAAGGGTACACAACATATTTAAACCTGGGACTAGTAAAACAGAGAGGTGAACTGCCCCAGCAAATGGTGGCAGTCTCTCTGTTGATATAGGGTCAGGAGAGTGTGAGAGGTTGACACCCTCCACTAACCCATCCTGCTCCTTGGAAGACAGGAAGTCATGGAGAAATTAACTTTCCTCTTCCACCCCATCATCGGCAACCAGGAGCATGGTAAGCTCAGACCTCCCAAAATGGGGTTTGATGAGATTGACATGAAGACCCTAAAAGGGCTCCTGGGAGACTTGAGGTCTACCAGGTGGATAACATCACTGTTGCATTCCTTCACCCCATAAGGTCAAGACCAGCAGTCTTGCAGGGCCCAGGGATCCACGGGATCCCTCCCCCATACCTTTTGCCAGGCTGAAACTCAACCAGAGTGGCATTCTGGTCATACCTGGCTGACTCTCAGATTCTCCTCAGCGAGTTTCCAAAAGAGGGTTGTCTGGTTGTAGAGGGCCTGCATATAGCTGACCACATCCTGGGAGCTCCCCTGGGAGCTTGCTCCCAGCCCTCTGTTACCAAACTAAGAGACCCTTTCACAAGGGTGCCCATACAGAATTTCAAAGGTGTTAAAGTCAAACCCTTTCTGTAGTACCTCCCTGTAGGCAAACAACAGGCATTGCAAGAGGACAGCCCACTTCCACCTCATGGGCTCTGGCAGGCCCCTAATCATTCCTTTTAGGGTCATGTTGAACCTTTCAACAAGCCCATTGATTTCTGGTGGTAATGAGAGATGAACATGTAGGTTACCCCACACTCCTTCCACATGGCCTTCATGTACCCACACATAAAGTTGGTTCCTCAGTCAGATACCACCTCCTTGGAGAAAGCCAGATGAGTAAAGATCTACATCCCAGCTCTGGTCACAGTAAAAGTCCCCAGGGTGACAGCTTCTGGGTACAGGGTGGTATGGTCCACCAAGATAGAGCAAATATGTTGCCCATGGCTGTTTTGGAGTCCAGAGGCCTAATGATAGTGATGCCCAACCTCTCAAATGGGGTGCTAATGACAGAAAAAGGTTGCACGGGTGCCTTGCTCTTTCCTCTTGACTTGCCACTCACCTGGCAGGTAGGACAGGACCTACAGAACGCACCTTAGGCCATCCTCATTTGAGGCCAATAAAAGTGGGTGACAAGCCTGTCAAAGCTCTTGTCTTGTCCCAAATGAAATGCCAGGGGTACATAATGAGCCATCCCAAGTAGGAAGGCCCTGTAGCACTGGGGGACCACCAACACATGGGTTTCACTAGGCTCACTATACGGGTGACCATTCTTCCAATAAATCAGGTGTTTACCAGAGGTGCAATCAGCTGCCTGGGTGTCAGCCTGCTGCTGAAGACCCACAAGACTGAGGCATTCCCTTTGAGCCTTGCAGAACTCCTCCCTGGTGGGACCTCCTGCTGCCAGTTGGACAGCTCAGGCAGGTTTCCCAGGTCAGCCAGATCTTCCCCTGTAGGTTCTGCGGCATCCCCTCAGGGTCAGCCTCTCCAGACCCTTTCGGGTTTTGTTTGGTGAACTTTTGCACCGATAAACAATGGAGCTGAAATAATTGTGCTTGACATTTTCATTGCACTGGAGTGCAGGCCTCTGATTTTCATTAATATATATATATATATATATATATTATATATATATATATTTTTTGTAATGTATTTGGTCGAAGAGTTAAGTACAGTAAACCAATACATCTTTACTTAGCTATTTATACTTACCTCCTTGATATTTTGGTCCTCAATATTTTGGCTGCTATACTCTGGTAAATTGATATTCCCTACTCGATATTCTAGACTACAAACATTAAAAACCATGGGACATTTCTCTAGTCTCTCTATTTTGCTTACTACCACGTTGATCATTGTTTACTGTCTTCCAGTCTCAGACACTCTGCCAGAGTTTTGCTGAGTATTTTTGCCCTAACACATTCACTGTCAAACCCAGCCAGATTCGTAAATATGGCAACAGCTGGGAATAAGATGGGAATGTAGTAAACTCAGACTGGTGCTTAGCAGCAAGGCAGTGCTGATGTTCATTTAAATTTTGAAAGTTGACCATAGAATTCAAAGCTTTCCCCATGATCCATGTTGTTCTTTAAGAATGTGTACAGAACTTTAATGTGCTCTTACTAACAAAAATGGAGTGATCTTTAATGTGTCCGTGAAAGTATTACTGCAAATGTATTGTTCATCAAGGTACTGCTCTTCACTGAGGCATTCATGGTTATGCATTACCACCCTACAGTCACCACAGAGGGAATACACTCTGGCAGTCGTTCTTGGGACAGAATAGATCTATGTGGATGGAGGAATAATGATCAACAACAAGAGAGAAAGGACTAAAGGACACTCCTATACCCCAAATCAGTTATATCTAACAACAAAGGAGTGACTACTTTTGTGACTAATCGTAGCCAGCAAATAAGGACAAAAAAAGAGAAAGAGAGGGGAAGGATGTGAACCATGAAAAAAACCAAGGTTTTTATATAAAACCCTCACTCACCCGTCTATTGGGTGACATGCTTCATCATCGGGTTTTCACCGGGCGGGCCGAATGCCTACCCGGTGTGCTACAACACCTGCGATTGCAGTGGAGCTGGTTTTAATAATTTATTAATTCTCTTAAATCCTGAGTTGCCGGCGGCTGCGGTCCTGTTGGATGCCGCAAAGGCGTTCGACTGATTGCCTGGACGTATATGTTTGCAGTTCAGCATCGTATGGGGGTGCCGTATTTTTTCACAGATTGGATTAAATTGCTCTATAAGGACCCAGTGGCCAGAGTGCGAGTTAACGGACAGATATCTGACATATTTCCAATTAGGCGTGATACTAGGCAGGGCTGCCCACTATCGCCTCTGCTTTTTGCGGTAGTGCTGGAACCGCTGGCATGTGTGTTAAGGCAGAGGCATGCGAAGGCGGCATTGCGTTTTTTACAGCGTCCGTTAGCAGTGTCCGTGTATGCATGTGACATGGTCTTGTATGTGAGGGATTTTTTTTGTGAAATATCAAGGGCCCCCTGGTAAGGATAAAGATCCTGGGTCAGGGAAAAATGTACAATTTGAAGGTATCACCCCAGGCTATCTTGCAAACAGAACACTAGCTATGTCAAAACATTACGATGTATCAAAACCGAACATGAACTATAACACGAACATGAAATTGATATCAAAAATAATTTGTTTTAATTAAATAAAAAATTAGTTTCACAATCAAGTTTTGTATATAGGATAAATTGATGCAATAAAACAGATATTCTTTATAAATAAAACATGTAAGTTAAAAACACTGGGAAAACAATGATGTTTATCATATCTAATATTGTCTATTAGATATGATAAACATCATTGTTATAGTTCATGCTCGGTTTTGATACATCATAATGGTTTGACATAGCTAGTGTTCTGTTTGCAAGATAGCCTGGGGTGATACCTTCAACTTGTATGTGAGGGAACCACTGATACACCTAGAGCAATTAATCAGAGAGTATATCCGGTTTGAGTGGTATTCTGGCCTAGACATTAATTGGAATAAGTCAGTAGTGTTCTCACTTACGGAAAGTACCAAGAAATTTGAGCTAGGTTACCCCCTAGAATGGTCTACAGACCCTGTTAAGTATCTAGGGGTCTTGGTACACAGGGATGCACAAGTAGTTGTGCGTTCCAATTATGGTAAAGCAATTTCCAAGCTCGAAGACCAGGTGGCCCAGACTACCTTTGACATTTGCCGATATGGTTGCACTGATTAAAATGGTGGTGCTGCCGAAATTTTTGTATTTGATTGTAAATGTTCCCATTCATCTCACTCAGCATTTCTTTACTATACTGCGATCCTTGCTGATTACTCTAGCATGGGCGCGTAAGAAGCCGAGGGTTAAAATTGGAAACGTTGACAAGACAATATGCGATATTAGGCTTCACAGTGCCCGACAACTGTATTATCTATGTGCACAGGCGCAATACGCCTATTACTGGCAGAATGCGCCACCGTTTCTGCGGCATGTGGCGGCAGAGGCTGGGGCTGTACACCCAATTCCCTTAAAAGCGATGATTGTGACTAAGCATACAGTGTTTGAGCGCAAGGAGATTGACGCAGTACAATGTACAACCTGTGCATGGCAAAACTTGGGAAGACATGCGCAGAGCCTTCCGCTGCATGCACCGGCTACGTCATTACTGCATCATACAGCTCTGTCTGGGATGGGCGAAACGGGCTCCCTGATGGTTTTGCCCAGCATTGGGATAAGGAATATGGGGGATGTGTTTCCTAGTGGGACGTTTATACCCCTGCAAGATTTTATAAAAGATGGGGAGAATGTTGCTATGTTAACATTTATTTATAGCAGGTTGAGATCTGCAATGCGAGGCCAGAAGAACCATCAACCTTGGGGGCTTTGCAAATCATATACACCACGCAAACTAAAACCAAATTAATTTCACGTTTATATTCCGCCTCGCAACTGGATGAAGGTACTGGTGCAACGGCATCTATGGATAAATGGAAAGCTATTCCATGGAGTGCTGAGGGCTGCCAGGTCGCTTTGCGGCTAATGGCAACCTGAAACGTATACATTACAAATACATTCATCAAATGTATTATACCCCAGCACACCTTTATAGATATGGTCTGAGAGATTCACATTTCTGTAAGAGGTGTGGTGTTGACAATGCTGATTTTCTACATTTAGCGTGGACATGCCCAAAGGTGGCAGATTTCTGGGGAAAGGTTGAGAAAGCCTTAACGGAAATGGTGGGTGAATCAATCAAATGTGATATGAAAGTGTGCTTGCTGGGTAATGTAATGAGGCTTAAAACTAGCAATCGAAAACTGGTGGCAATAACGATACAGTTGGCCAAACGGAAGGTGGCATTGAACTGGGATGGCAGGCCAGCGCCCAAACTGGCCCAATGGTTACATGATATTGCCTATTGTCGTGATTAACTCACCTGATATGCAGAAGACTTGCCGAGCGCTTCCAGACCTCGGGATGTTTGGGTTCCTTTTACTGCCTATATGTTAAAACATACTACTGACAGATGACAATCGTTTTGTGGATAAAGACTGTATTGACTGATGGGATGTCTCCATGAACTAATGTTGAACTCTGCCTATATACTGCTTTTATTAATCAAGGCCATGTATTGTGTACAAACTGTATTCATGATGTACCCTGTGCCTTGTTGCTCATGTTTGAAAATCTATAAATAAAATGTTTACAAAAATAAAATAAAAAAAAAGAACTCCTCTTCATATTGATTTGGTTTGGCTTCTGGAAAAGTCTTGAATCTTGGTAAAATATTCTACGAACAGATAAAGCATCCCACTGATTATTGCTTAGTGAGCAAATTTGGCTTGTTTGTTTTAGGAAAGTGTACCATCATTGTCTTCATGGACGCCGTATATCATTCAATCTTTGACCTATTGATTACCAATTGGTTATTTGATGTAGCGGGGGAGGGGCACATATTTTTAATGTGCCATTATACGTTCCTGGTAACAATCTATACTTCAGGGGGGAAAAAACTAAAATTACAAAAACATAAACATGTAATCTGCACAAATAAACATCCAAAAATATCCATATGCAATTACACCCAAAGGTTACCAAACCCAGCCAAGAAAAGTTGTACCTACTATTAAGATTTGGTTAAATTACTAGCCATACTTCAGTCCTACAAAATTTGGAGGTGAAGCAAGATAATATTTTGACAGTAATTATTCCTGTTTGTTTATATTCTTGCAGCATTTATTTTGAGCTCCATATTATTTAGCTTAAAATATTTGTAGTCTACTTTTAACATCTTATTGAGGGTGATACAAGATTACTTTTTTGCCTCGTTCACCAGTCTAGAGACTAATATGTGCCATTGACTTCTAAGCTTGGAAGTTTTAAAGCAATTCTAAGCATAACAATGAAGAAGATAATTGCATGTTCGACAAAAGTAAATTCTACAATTTATTGAATGTAGTGAAGATTGTGAACTAAATGCCACTGTGTAGGTACTAAGAATGTTATAAATAGCTAAGTTATAACATGTTTCTAATATGTTTCATAGGAGGAATAATTGATGAGCTGGTCTGCGCTGAGCCAGAAAATCGTAAGGGAAAGCATCTTCTAAAAATTCCCTATGAGATATATGGGACATGTTCACCGACAACTGCTCATGTTCATCTTCCGAGTGTTCACCACCACAATCAAGACCACAGGACCACTGGGAAATATGCACACCACAATGATCATGGAGAGGGCATGCATTCAGACTGCGAACCAAAGCCAAAGCCCCGACCTGCCAGTTTGCGCCATGCAATTGCCACTGTAGTCATAACTGGTGTTGTCTGTGGAATTGTGTGTCTAATGATGCTGGCAGCTGCTGTCTATGGTTGTGCCTATGCAGCAATAACGGCAAAGTACCACAGAGAGCTGAAAGATGTGGAACGCTTGGCACCAGCAGCTGAGCAAGGGAGTGCTGAAGAGAAAGAGCCCCTTGATTGTTCCTTACCCTGAAGCCCATCATTTTTCACGTATATTATATTATTAGCAACAAGTATAAGAATCCTGTGAATACGTCACTAACTTGCAAGACATAGTGAAGCATGGATATGATACCAGGGGCCGGTAGACTTAAGATTTGTTCTAAAGAACTTTCTGACTCACATTCAATGGAGAGCATTGTTTGCAGAGCAAATCTTCAAAAATAACTCGTCTGTAGACGCTTTGGGCAAATTCAAAGGTGGGAAGAAAAGAACTGTAGTGCAATTATACCTTAATGGCATCGGCTATAAAACGGATCAAGCATTGGATAGTTGCATAAGAACACACAGGTGCGTGTGTCAATCCCAGGCAAGGTGTATGGGTGAATTATATACACTATAGCGAGAGGCAGCACTCTGGAAGGATCGGTTAGAACTTATGATAGATGCTTAGACACATTTTACATCCTTGACCCTTTGTGATCATAAGTTTCGAAGCTCCAGCTAATTAGCCTACACATTTTTATGCAATAAAGATTTTTCTCCCAGGTGTTTCATATTTTATCGTACATGTCCTATTTTCTATTACGAGACACAGTTATCTCAAAATCTTTAGTCGATGTTGATGAAGTATCTCATTTTCGATTGCAAAATATTTCTATGCAAAATGACTTAACTTCAAGATGCTTTAATGTGGACATCATGGGCCCGATTCACAGAATGAACTTAAGACTCAATCCTAAACTTACTACTATTTTGGTATTCACAGAATGCACTTACTACTTTTGGCATTCACAGAATGAACTTACTACTTTTGGTATTCACAGAAGTTAGGATTTTGTCTTAAGTTTGTCTTAAGTCAAACTTAAGACAGACTTAAGACAGACTTAAGACAAACTTAAGACAGACTTAAGACAGACTTAAGACAGACTTAAGACAAAATCCTAACTTAAGTCTGTCTTAAGTGTGTCTTAAGTTTGTCTTAAGACAAACTTAAGACAATATCCAAACGTCTGTGAATACCAAAAGTAGTAAGTGCATTCTGTGAATGCCAAAAGTAGTAAGTGCATTCTGTGAATACCAAAATAGTAGTAAGTTTAGGATTGAGTCTTAAGTTCATTGTGTGAATCGGGCCCCATATTCTGATCTGCATATGTAGTTTTAGAATAGCTTCTAATCTATGAGCGGAATGTAAAGAGATAACAATGTGTATAAATGCATGACTATATTAACAAATAATAGCAGTACATTGGTGTACCTTCGATAGTACATTCAATACGATCATGTGTCTGCAGTATTCTCCTCAATGGTGGAAAATAATGTCGTTTTCTTCTAATTTCTTCAGAAATGCAATACATGTGTACATTTTGAGTGAATGGCAATAAGTTTCACCTCAACTCAGAAAAAATCACTTAGAAATGTGTTTAAAAGCAATGGAACAAATACATGTGAAACTCATTTGCCCATACCCCTCAGGCTGTATTAGTTATGATTTAATTGTGTTTGGTATTACTAATATTCTCCCAGAGACATTTCTATTGGCACTGGAATGAGTGGTAAATCAGATCCTTTGTGAGCTCTTCTTTTGAAGGGTATTTAACAGCCTCACTGTTATGGGCCTCATTCTGAGGGTCTTGATATTGTGAGAGGTGTTACCCTTCTTGGGAAATATTAATTTTCTGGGTGCAACATTTACTGAAATGTGCATTGCCTTCCCATTCTGATTTCTGCTATTCGGAATGGGGAAAATGCAGCACAACAGATTGTTTTACTCTTTTCTGATCAGTAAAATTCAAATTGTACAATATTTTCCCTTTAAAAAACACACCTGATTTTACAGGTGGAACTTGTGCTGGTGGAGAGTACTAGATTGCCGCATCTTCCTTTGCATCTGAAAGTGGGTTACAGGGCCATGTGAAATGAAATTAACATTATAAAATCCATATTACTGTAAACCGTATAATTCTTTTACTTAGTAAGCACATTTCAATGAATAAAACAGACTTCACTGCTGCATAATTCCCATGAAGAGACTTTTATTCTGTTTATGTGTCCTGGCATGCAGTCCTTAAATCACTGAATGAGTCTGAACCCATAAATGTTAAGCCCTGGTATTTACATAGGATTTACACAATTTTTGCGGTGAAAGCCTAGCACATAAAGAATAGCAGTTTGTACCTGAACACTTCATTATGCGATTTATTTGATTTTTGAATATATATTGCTCGTTTTAATTTAAGACTTCCACTTTTCTGTCACGCCAGTTAGTGTTTGATTCACAGTTTTCAAATGGGCCTCCAGCCAATAGGAACATTTTTAGCCGGCGGTTGATGACGACTTTTGGTTCACATAGGTGACATTTTTAAAATGTGCTTCTGAATGACAAGTCAGTTTCAAAACATCAGGGCCACTTTTAGGCACAATAAAAAGGATTGATGGTTGGACTGAATCCAGCTATTACTTCAATTTTCAATTTCTGCCACATGAAATAGAGGTACAGCTCTATCATCTTTGAATGCAATTGAGGGGGGCTTACTAATGTAGACAAAGAAGACACAATCGAAGTAAGCGTGTTCACACAATCGACACCCACCTCAAGGTGAGGTGGCACATTCTATTACTAAGCGCCGTTGAAGGATTCACACCTCGTGTGCATAAGATCTCCTCTACCTTTGCACAGACTCATACATTTCTCCACTCTTCCAAGTGCACCATCTAGCCTCCACTCCCATGTGTTTGGAGGTGGACTTTCTCAGAGCAATGGCAGAAACTGTAGCTGTACGAGATTGAGGCAGTGCATTGGCAGGATAGCGGTGCATGTGTGAGTGTGTGTAGGATGGCGTTTTCAGTAGTTTGCTGCAAAGCAAAATGTGCCAGGCGAACATTAACAAATAAAAACCTTTTTTATATATTATCCAGCTTCACCCAAGCTAGCTGCAACAGTGTATTTTTGCATTCGATATTTTTGTTAGTTTAGTTTAAAAGGATATCCCTTTTTAGAAATATAGATCTTTAAAATATGTGCTTAGTGTACAAATACATTATCCAACCCATCATCTGCTCCCAGCTATTTGATAACATAATTTCTGATAATGCGTCCAATAATTCAGGGAAATCATGACTGATATAGAGGTTTTACAGAGGCACCTTTCTTTCAACACCTCTCCTTTCTGTGGTTTCATTGGGAAGGGGGGCACACTCCATTCTTCTCTAATATAAATGTTTTTTGCCCCGGGTATGGGGTGCCATGGGCCTCTACAGGATTGGGGAGTAGGGCTGCGTGACCCCCACCTTTAATAATATATTTTTCAGCCCCAGAGGATGGGTCCCCGGGGCTACTATTGGCTGGGGGAGGGGGCACTGCACCCCCTCGCTTTACTAAAAAAGAAGGCCCGGGTGATGGGGTTCCCAGGGCCAATAAAGGCTTGGGAAAGGGAGCCATGCATAGCAGAATGTTGGCTCTACCTAGATTGTTTGCACAACTTGCTTGGGTATGTTAAAAAAAAGTAGAAATTTACTGAAAAACAAAGGTTACGGTGATTTCATAGTTAGGTGGAACTTTCTGTGCCAACCTAAGAATGTAACAAAACAAACACTGAAATTTACCAGTTATTGTTATCTCTAGTTACTATAACTCTTGCCTTGCAATGAACTGCCAATTACCTCCCATATTACATCACTCACAACATGTTGTATGTGATATCATTGATAACATAACTGCAACATCTGAAATTACATCTTTAATGACAAGATTGTGCATGGCAGGGCATGAGTAATAGTTACCTTAAGGCAAGAGCTATAGTTATTATAGATAATTATTACTGGTGAATTTTAGTTTTTTTAGTTTAAAACATTGCATTGGCACTGACATTTTCACATAACTATAAATAAACTAAAAATAAACATTGATATAATCAAGAGGATAACACCTTAGCAAATTTATAACTGTATCACTCGGACTAAAAAGAGATTAAAAGCGTGCAAGGAGGTTATGTATCTAATGGTAAAAAAAAAAAACAAGAGGGGACAATATTTAAAAACGGTATATCTATAAGGCACCTTACCAAAAGTGTCAAGTGAGCCTAAAAGATCATTCAAAAAAAGCATCCTAGTCATAAATACATTCAGAAAAGACAGAGCTTAGCAAATTAATTGGAGTTATTAATAGGACTACTCGTGCTTAAAAATTGCCAATAGGGTTAGGCCTTAAAAAATCTAGGAAGCTCAAGTTATGATATTCTAAATGTGATATGACTAGAAAGACACGCATGATGCCTTCAGATGTCCCGGGGGACCACTAACCAAGCTGAAGTGCAATAGTGAATTCTTAGGAAGTTTTATGAGAGGAGGAGGGATGGGCTATGTCCTTTGCTGTCAGCACTTTCCTTTTGGGGTCATAGGAGTTAGTTCGTTCAATAGTGCACGGGTGTTCTCTTCAGGAATCTAGACATTATTCAATACAAGTGTGACACATTCCTAGAATTTGAAAAAATCTTGTCATAAGCACGAGTTTTCCTTTAAGCAGGTTTCAACTGCCTCAGGGCAGCTCAGTATACCATGCAGACGGAACATTGGGAGTAGCCAGTAAGTGCTTTGTGCCTTTAAATTCCTCCAAACTCAAACCACAGGGACTAATGCTCTGGGGCCAGTACGCACAGGCGACATTGCTGGTCAGCATGACCAGTTTGGCAGCCTTAATTATAAGCGTTGAGGGGAATACAGTCAAACGGAACCAGTTGTCTTCTACAGCCAGCCAAGGAAAGAGGTTTAATTACATAAATGGTCCAGTTAAAAAAAACGCATAACATCACTTCACTGATGAAATCATCCAACAACTGTAACAGTTTGCTGTACGATTTTCATACTGGAAGTTAGCTTGGATGATGACAATCATGATGTGATCAGTGATGTCATCAATGATATGATTTAATATGTCATGAGTGATGTAATATGTAAGGTCCTACACAGCGCATTGTGGGGATGTAAGTTATAGTTAGGTCAGTTACATATAAATGGTGAATTTCAGGGTTTTTTTTGTACATAAATGTTACTTATATTTTTACAAGACCTACATAAAACTCCACTTTAACCTCTTCAGCGCGGCGCCAATTTTCACACTGTGCTGAAGATTCGAAAAACGGGTGTAGTCATGACGGAACGGTTCCGTCAACAGCACAGCCCAACCGCTCGGATGATGGAACTGTTCCGTCATAAGCATCGAAGGGGTTAACCTTTGTTTTCTCAGTGAAAATGCAAGTTAAAATCTTCGGACCTGATTATGAGTTTGGCACAACAGCGCAGGCTCAATGCAGGCTCCGCTGCACCAAACTTGAGCAAGGACCACCGACTATATCACGGGTTACATGAGTTTAACTCCAGTTACGGTCGGCAGTCCTTTGCGTTTCCCATGGCGGTACTTGGAAAAAAGGCACTGCAATGGGAACGGCAAAAGAGTTCTAGCATGGCACGGATGTGGACGTCCATGCTGTGCTCAAACTTTGTGGGGATACAGACAGTGGTGCACATGTTGTGCCCCCTGAATGTATCCCCACAGCAGGGACACGTGGCTTTTTTTGTTTTTTGTTCCTGCTCCACCAGCCTTTTTATGTCAGGGCTCTGCCATGAAATTACTGGCGGAGCAGGAAATCAAAATTGCTGTGCAGGACTGCGGCAATCCCAGCTTAGCATATTATGTTGTGGCACTCCTGCGTCACCACCAGGGAACAGTCCAAAAAGGAACAACTGTTCCCTAGCGTAGCTGGCAGTCCATAGCCCCAACAACTTTAACAGTCATTAGATGGTGGACAGTGGACCACCTGCGGGAGTCTGGCAGTCGCAAAACCGCCAGACTCGTAATCAGGCCCTAAGTGCCTTGCTTCAAGATAACTCCAGGTTAATCTTTGTTTTTTTTGGGAACTTCTAGAATTTTTTAAAACATAAAGTAAGATAATATTACAATACCTTAATATACTTCAGTCGTGCAAGGCGGGGCGGATTTACTGCCTGCAGACGGTCGCTGCAGGGCTCTACTACCCACACAAGCAGGAGGTCAACCCCCCTACCCCCCCCCCCACCGCACACGGAATATAGCATCAATTTCTTTTAAATATATATACAAATTTAATGTAATATATATATATGTGTGTGTGTATACAAATAGAAATAAATATAACTTCATTTAATACATAACTACATTAATGTAAGTTAATTTGGTAAATAACGTTTTGTCATTTTTAATAATAATAAAATATTAAATACCTGTAAATATTTGACTTTAAATGGGACTTTCTTAATAAATGTTTAAAAATGAAATTAAGCTCATTTAAAATATTGTAATTAAATATTTTATTTAAAATTAAGTTTTAGTAGTGCTGTAGCATTTTTTTAAAGAAATATATTAAATTAGTTTACAGTAGTATTTAGCGTAACAATACTTTTACAATGTTTATAAAGTTTAAAAAACTTCTTACGCTTTCTGTATCTTTTACCATCAGGAGATCTCTACCCTTACTAGAGGTAACTTTACACTTGTAACTTTGTCCCCACTCCGTATTGAAGGGGGTGAAGAAATGCAAGTTTACACTTTGTAGTAAATTTACTCTTGGAAATGGTGAATAGTCAAAAGTAGTAAATGTACTACAAAATGTAAGAGAAAAATGTCCATGTGTAAAATTACTCATACATGAATGTATCTTTGTATCTTTGTGCATAGGCCCCACTTCTTTCCAATGAAACCACAGTCACCACATTCTTAGTTGAGAGAATTATGAGTGAGGAATCTTTCTTTAACCCCTTCGCCGCTGCGCAAATTTTGCCATGATGCAAGGGGGGGGGGGGGGGCAGGGTTGGGCGTGGCGCTCAGGTAGCCGTCATAAATCACGGTGGGCATGTGCTCATGACGGCCGGAAGCTGTGAGAACTCCGCCCACTGATTAATTCTCCCGCACAGGTGGGGAATTAACCGCGCATGGGCGGAGCGGCAACGTTCTGACGGCTCCCAGCCGTCATGAGCACACGTCTACTGTGACTCATGACGGTCGGGAGCCGTCATGAGCACAAAAGCTGTTAAATATAATCATAAGCCTAAGTTAATCGAATATCAAGGGAAACATCTCTCAAAACTGATAGAAAGTGAGAATGAAAGAGCTTGTCATCACATGGAAATGAGGCTTTGCAGGGAAGACATACTCTTAAATAGTGTCATTAATTGTTGATAAAAAACATAATGACGTTTCTTAGTGCCATTACCTGGGAAGGTTCTGATTCACTATAGAACTACTGTTGTCAGGGATAAAAAAAACCCTTTAGCTTATTAGTAACATAGACATGTGCAATACTTTGTTGGTTCTCATTAAAAAGAAATCCGTGCATTTTTTTTTGCCAGATGCCATAGTCAAAAGTGAACTTGCAATTCTGCTTGGCCAATATCTTGTCATTTGGAAAATGTTCTTGCTCATCCATCCATTTTCCTATATATCTATCCTGTATTTCATGTTTGTGTCAGACACTTTTAATTGTCCATATTCCTAGTGTGTTAACACACTGTTTGAGTAATCATTATTATTCCGAGTTTAAAGCATTCTGTTGCTAAACTCCCCTTGGAAGACTCAGTGTCGTCCAAGGCCTTCTTTAATGTATTCTTATCTCATCCACGAATAATGAGTGAGGTCTGAGATCAAGAACTTCATTTAAGAGTCATGTTGTGGGATTTCGGGATCATGAATTCAAATGGCACAACATTTTAATAAATAAAAAATAATAGGACTTATTCAAGGCTATACATTATTTTTGCTAACAACACAAAATAATCAGTCACCAGGGATCAATGAAAGCCTAGCATAAAGCCACAAAAATATCCTCCATCTAAATCTGCCTATTAAGGACCACCTCTATTCCGTATCATCTTGTTTTTGGCTATCTCTTGTGGAAAGAAATTGCTCTATGTTGCCTAGCCCTGGTGAGAGAGCTCATGCCTCATGTGTTTAGCGATAAATACCTTTTGGTTCTAATTTGGTAGATACTGATGATCTAATGAGTAGAACGAGAAAGGGATGAGGAGGTAATGTTTTGATGACTTATTAGTAATCTCACTGCTCTCATTTCCTCGTCCTAATCCCAGTCCTCTAACTCTCCGTACTGTGAGTCTGGCTATAATGCAGGTCTATGCAACATAGATGAGAGCAGAAGTGCTGCTCACGATTTGAAGGAATGCACTTTTTTCTGTGGACATCAAGGGTCCTAATGATTTTAATCCATTATATTCCAAAATAACGATTCATAAGCATTTTTGTTTTTTTCATTCTTATTCTTTACTTCTTAATGATTATTTCTCATTGTTTTTCAAGTATTGACAATTTTCATACTTAATGCATTTCACATTCAACCCAATGCATTTCGGGTGCAAATGAACCCTTCGTCGGGGGTTTCTAAAGGAAAGAACAAAAGAGCAATTTTGAGCCCAGAGCTGTGTTTACATGCATATATCACATTCACATTATGTCAAGAATACAAAAAATAAACGTTTTCACTATTGTTGCTGACCTCGTCATGTTCAAATAAACGCTAAACATTGTTTACCAAGATGGCGATCTCATTATTGTCCACAATATTTAAGAGCAACAAAACAACATAAGCGCGACAAGAACCTAAAAGTTAACTTTTAGATTAACTTTTAGATAATTAACTTTTAGGTTCTTGTCGCGCTTATGTTGTTTTGTTGCTCTTAAATATTGTGGACAATAATGAGATCGCCATCTTGGTAAACAATGTTTAGCGTTTATTTGAACATGACGAGGTCAGCAAAATAGTGAAAACGTTTATTTTTTGTATTCTTGACATAATGTGAATGTGATTTATGCATGTAAACACAGCTCTGGGCTCAAAATTGCTCTTTTGTTCTTTCCTTTAGAAACCCCCGACGAAGGGTTCATTTGCACCCGAAATGCATTGGGTTGAATGTGAAATGCATTAAGTATGAAAATTGTCAATACTTGAAAAACAATGAGAAATAATCATTAAGAAGTAAAGAATAAGAATGAAAAAAACAAAAATGCTTATGAATCGTTATTTTGGAATATAATGGATTAAAATCATTAGGACCCTTGATGTCCACAGAAAAAAGTGCATTCCTTCAAATCGTGAGCAGCACTTCTGCTCTCATCTATGTTGCATTTTCAAAAAGTGTTCCTAGACAAGACACTAAACGAGGGAGTCGCACAAACAAACAAAGAGACTTGTTAATATTGTACATAAGTAGAAGTGTGCAACTGGTGAACAATTAAGATTGATATAATGCAGGTCTATCAGCCTGCTTTGGCAGTCCATTCTAGAGGGTTCAGAGATAGTTAGTCCTCTTTAGAAAGAGCCAGAGGGCAAGAGGTTGAATTGCTATGGCATCTGACGTTCAGGGCAATGATGTAATTCATTCCGACCCTGCTGTAGTCGCCTCTTAGTTTAAGGAGGTGTTGTTCAGCTTCTTTCACCACTGACTTAATTTGCTCCAGAACTTTCAGACATTATTGCTCATATCTTGGATCAGCCTACAGGAGTGTTGAGATGTCCTATTGTTCTATCAGCTAATTCAGTGTGTCCACTGGAATGTATGAGACCCTATTCCACATCTGAAATCAGTTGGCGAGCGGCCAAATACCACTGGAGAGCAATCATTCACAAAAGCACTGTAGAAATGATTGCTAGAGAAAAAAATGATTGGTATATTTTTAGTTACATACATTTTTCAGATGCTTTTATCTGTTCTTGCTCACCAGTGGTGCTGTGGAAACATATTTGGCTAAGCCAACAGGTTTAGGATTTATACATATTGCACCTACCTGACCCACCTTCCATACACAAGTTTTGACCTTGCCAATGCTTGTTTTCATTTTTTTTTTCAGGCAGTCGAGTGCCTGTCTTTAGACTGTTGCAAAAACAACAAGTGATGGGCTGAATGTGGATCAATGTCACACACTCCCCCAGTCAAAAGATCTGGGCCCAAATCCATCGTTTTTTTGCACTCCACACCACCCTGGGTTAGACAATGGCGATATGCAAATCAGCTCTGACCCTGTTGCCCCATGGGAACAGTCCAGTCCGAACTACAAAAGCCATGTCCTTCCCAGAACGGAATCAAGCATCCGAGGACCGGACCGGTTTCGAGGTAACACCTCTCATCAGCCCGGCTAGCTTGACTCCAAGTGGTGTGGAGTGCCTGGGACCCACGTCTGGGCATCCCCAGCGCACTTAGGGCGGCAATTGCAAAAACAACAAGTGATGGACTGAATGTGGATCAATGTCACACACTCCCCCAGTCAAAAGATCTGGGCCCAAATCCATCGTTTTTTTGCACTCCACACCACCCTGGGTTAGACAATGGCGATATGCAAATCAGCTCTGACCCTGTTGCCCCATGGGAACAGTCCAGTCCGAACTACAAAAGCCATGTTCTCCCCAGAACGGAATCAAGCATCCGAGGACCGGACCGGTTTCGAGGTAACACCTCTCATCAGCCCGGCTAGCTTGACTCCAAGTGGTGTGGAGTGCCTGGGACCCACGTCTGGGCATCCCCAGCGCACTTAGGGCGGCAATTGCAAAAACAACAAGTGATGGACTGAATGTGGATCAATGTCACACACTCCCCCAGTCAAAAGATCTGGGCCCAAATCCATCGTTTTTTTGCACTCCACACCACCCTGGGTTAGACAATGGCGATATGCAAATCAGCTCTGACCCTGTTGCCCCATGGGAACAGTCCAGTCCGAACTACAAAAGCCATGTCGTTCCCAGAACGGAATCAAGCATCCGAGGACCGGACCGGTTTCGAGGTAACACCTCTCATCAGCCCGGCTAGCTTGACTCCAAGTGGTGTGGAGTGCCTGGGACCCACGTCTGGGCATCCCCAGCACACTTAGGGCGGCAATTGCAAAAACAACAAGTGATGGACTGAATGTGGATCAATGTCACACACTCCCCCAGTCAAAAGATCTGGGCCCAAATCCATCGTTTTTTTGCACTCCACACCACCCTGGGTTAGACAATGGCGATATGCAAATCAGCTCTGACCCTGTTGCCCCATGGGAACAGTCCAGTCCGAACTACAAAAGCCATGTCCTTCCCAGAACGGAATCAAGCATCCGAGGACCGGACCGGTTTCGAGGTAACACCTCTCATCAGCCCGGCTAGCTTGACTCCAAGTGGTGTGGAGTGCCTGGGACCCACGTCTGGGCATCCCCAGCGCACTTAGGGCGGCAATTGCAAAAACAACAAGTGATGGACTGAATGTGGATCAATGTCACACACTCCCCCAGTCAAAAGATCTGGGCCCAAATCCATCGTTTTTTTGCACTCCACACCACCCTGGGTTAGACAATGGCGATATGCAAATCAGCTCTGACCCTGTTGCCCCATGGGAACAGTCCAGTCCGAACTACAAAAGCCATGTCCTTCCCAGAACGGAATCAAGCATCCGAGGACCGGACCGGTTTCAAGGTAACACCTCTCATCAGCCAAGCTAGCTTGACTCCAAGTGGTGTGGAGTGCCTGGGACCCACGTCTGGGCATCCCCAGCGCACTTAGGGCGGCAATTGCAAAAACAACAAGTGATGGACTGAATGTGGATCAATGTCACACACTCCCCCAGTCAAAAGATCTGGGCCCAAATCCATCGTTTTTTTGCACTCCACACCACCCTGGGTTAGACAATGGCGATATGCAAATCAGCTCTGACCCTGTTGCCCCATGGGAACAGTCCAGTCCGAACTACAAAAGCCATGTCCTTCCCAGAACGGAATCAAGCATCCGAGGACCGGACCGGTTTCGAGGTAACACCTCTCATCAGCCCGGCTAGCTTGACTCCAAGTGGTGTGGAGTGCCTGGGACCCACGTCTGGGCATCCCCAGCGCACTTAGGGCGGCAATTGCAAAAACAACAAGTGATGGACTGAATGTGGATCAATGTCACACACTCCCCCAGTCAAAAGATCTGGGCCCAAATCCATCGTTTTTTTGCACTCCACACCACCCTGGGTTAGACAATGGCAATATGCAAATCAGCTCTGACCCTGTTGCCCCATGGGAACAGTCCAGTCCGAACTACAAAAGCCATGTCCTTCCCAGAACGGAATCAAGCATCCGAGGACCGGACCGGTTTCGAGGTAACACCTCTCATCAGCCCGGCTAGCTTGACTCCAAGTGGTGTGGAGTGCCTGGGACCCACGTCTGGGCATCCCCAGCGCACTTAGGGCGGCAATTGCAAAAACAACAAGTGATGGACTGAATGTGGATCAATGTCACACACTCCCCCAGTCAAAAGATCTGGGCCCAAATCCATCGTTTTTTTGCACTCCACACCACCCTGGGTTAGACAATGGCGATATGCAAATCAGCTCTGACCCTGTTGCCCCATGGGAACAGTCCAGTCCGAACTACAAAAGCCATGTCCTTCCCAGAACGGAATCAAGCATCCGAGGACCGGACCGGTTTCGAGGTAACACCTCTCATCAGCCCGGTTAGCTTGACTCCAAGTGGTGTGGAGTGCCTGGGACCCACGTCTGGGCATCCCCAGCGCACTTAGGGCGGCAATTGCAAAAAACAACAAGTGATGGACTGAATGTGGATCAATGTCACACACTCCCCCAGTCAAAAGATCTGGGCCCAAATCCATCGTTTTTTTGCACTCCACACCACCCTGGGTTAGACAATGGCGATATGCAAATCAGCTCTGACCCTGTTGCCCCATGGGAACAGTCCAGTCCGAACTAAAAAAGCCATGTCGTTCCCAGAACGGAATCAAGCATCCGAGGACCGGACCGGTTTCGAGGTAACACCTCTCATCAGCCCGGCTAGCTTGACTCCAAGTGGTGTGGAGTGCCTGGGACCCACGTCTGGGCATCCCCAGCGCACTTAGGGCGGCAATTGCAAAAACAACAAGTGATGGACTGAATGTGGATCAATGTCACACACTCCCCCAGTCAAAAGATCTGTCCTTCCCAGAACGGAATCAAGCATCCGAGGACCGGTTTGGAGTGCAAAAAAACGATGGATTAGGACCCAGATCTTTTGACTGGGTTGAATGTGTGACATTGATCCACATTTGGTCCATCACCTGTTGTTTTTGCAAACTCGCTATAAGTGTACTGGGGATGCCCAGACGTGGGTCCCAGGCACTCCACACCACTGGAGTCAAGCTAGCCGGGCTGATGAGAGGTGTTACCTCGAAACCGGTCCGGTCCTCGGATGCTTGATTCCGTTCTGGGAAGGACATGGCTTTTGTAGTTTGGACTGGACTGTTCCCATGGGGCACAGGGTCAGAGCTGATTTGCATATCGCCATTGTCTAACCCAGGGTGGTGTGGAGTGCAAAAAAACGATGGATTAGGACCCAGATCTTTTGACTGGGTTGAATGTGTGACATTGATCCACATTCGGTCCATCACCTGTTGTTTTTGCAAACTCGCTATAAGTGTACTGGGGATGCCCAGACGTGGGTCCCAAGCACTCCACACCACTGGAGTCAAGCTAGCCGGGCTGATGAGAGGTGTTACCTCGAAACCGGTCCGGTCCTCGGATGCTTGATTCCGTTCTGGGAAGGACATGGCTTTTGTAGTTCGGACTGGACTGTTCCCATGGGGCACAGGGTCAGAGCTGATTTGCATATCGCCATTGTCTAACCCAGGGTGGTGTGGAGTGCAAAAAAACGATGGATTAGGACCCAGATCTTTTGACTGGGTTGAATGTGTGACATTGATCCACATTCGGTCCATCACCTGTTGTTTTTGCAAACTCGCTATAAGTGTACTGGGGATGCCCAGACGTGGGTCCCAGGCACTCCACACCACTGGAGTCAAGCTAGCCGGGCTGATGAGAGGTGTTACCTCGAAACCGGTCCGGTCCTCGGATGCTTGATTCCGTTCTGGGAAGGACATGGCTTTTGTAGTTCGGACTGGACTGTTCCCATGGGGCACAGGGTCAGAGCTGATTTGCATATCGCCATTGTCTAACCCAGGGTGGTGTGGAGTGCAAAAAAACGATGGATTAGGACCCAGATCTTTTGACTGGGTTGAATGTGTGACATTGATCCACATTCGGTCCATCACCTGTTGTTTTTGCAAACTTGCTATAAGTGTACTGGGGATGCCCAGACGTGGGTCCCAGGCACTCCACACCACTGGAGTCAAGCTAGCCGGGCTGATGAGAGGTGTTACCTCGAAACCGGTCCGGTCCTCGGATGCTTGATTCCGTTCTGGGAAGGACATGGCTTTTGTAGTTCGGACTGGACTGTTCCCATGGGGCACAGGGTCAGAGCTGATTTGCATATCGCCATTGTCTAACCCAGGGTGGTGTGGAGTGCAAAAAAACGATGGATTAGGACCCAGATCTTTTGACTGGGTTGAATGTGTGACATTGATCCACATTTGGTCCATCACCTGTTGTTTTTGCAAACTCGCTATAAGTGTACTGGGGATGCCCAGACGTGGGTCCCAGGCACTCCACACCACTGGAGTCAAGCTAGCCGGGCTGATGAGAGGTGTTACCTCGAAACCGGTCCGGTCCTCGGATGCTTGATTCCGTTCTGGGAAGGACATGGCTTTTGTAGTTTGGACTGGACTGTTCCCATGGGGCACAGGGTCAGAGCTGATTTGCATATCGCCATTGTCTAACCCAGGGTGG
Source organism: Lissotriton vulgaris (assembly GCF_964263255.1). Taxonomy (NCBI): domain Eukaryota; kingdom Metazoa; phylum Chordata; class Amphibia; order Caudata; family Salamandridae; genus Lissotriton; species Lissotriton vulgaris. The sequence goes on from NC_141697.1 coordinate 1,123,327,647, forward strand.
TGTGGAGTGCAAAAAAACGATGGATTAGGACCCAGATCTTTTGACTGGGTTGAATGTGTGACATTGATCCACATTCGGTCCATCACCTGTTGTTTTTGCAAACTCGCTATAAGTGTACTGGGGATGCCCAGACGTGGGTCCCAGGCACTCCACACCACTGGAGTCAAGCTAGCCGGGCTGATGAGAGGTGTTACCTCGGAACCGGTCCGGTCCTCGGATGCTTGATTCCGTTCTGGGAAGGACATGGCTTTTGTAGTTCGGACTGGACTGTTCCCATGGGGCACAGGGTCAGAGCTGATTTGCATATCGCCATTGTCTAACCCAGGGTGGTGTGGAGTGCAAAAAAACGATGGATTAGGACCCAGATCTTTTGACTGGGTTGAATGTGTGACATTGATCCACATTCGGTCCATCACCTGTTGTTTTTGCAAACTCGCTATAAGTGTACTGGGGATGCCCAGACGTGGGTCCCAGGCACTCCACACCACTGGAGTCAAGCTAGCCGGGCTGATGAGAGGTGTTACCTCGAAACCGGTCCGGTCCTCGGATGCTTGATTCCGTTCTGGGAAGGACATGGCTTTTGTAGTTCGGACTGGACTGTTCCCATGGGGCACAGGGTCAGAGCTGATTTGCATATCGCCATTGTCTAACCCAGGGTGGTGTGGAGTGCAAAAAAACGATGGATTAGGACCCAGATCTTTTGACTGGGTTGAATGTGTGACATTGATCCACATTCGGTCCATCACCTGTTGTTTTTGCAAACTCGCTATAAGTGTACTGGGGATGCCCAGACGTGGGTCCCAGGCACTCCACACCACTGGAGTCAAGCTAGCCGGGCTGATGAGAGGTGTTACCTCGAAACCGGTCCGGTCCTCGGATGCTTGATTCCGTTCTGGGAAGGACATGGCTTTTGTAGTTCGGACTGGACTGTTCCCATGGGGCACAGGGTCAGAGCTGATTTGCATATCGCCATTGTCTAACCCAGGGTGGTGTGGAGTGCAAAAAAACGATGGATTAGGACCCAGATCTTTTGACTGGGTTGAATGTGTGACATTGATCCACATTCGGTCCATCACCTGTTGTTTTTGCAAACTTGCTATAAGTGTACTGGGGATGCCCAGACGTGGGTCCCAGGCACTCCACACCACTGGAGTCAAGCTAGCCGGGCTGATGAGAGGTGTTACCTCGAAACCGGTCCGGTCCTCGGATGCTTGATTCCGTTCTGGGAAGGACATGGCTTTTGTAGTTCGGACTGGACTGTTCCCATGGGGCACAGGGTCAGAGCTGATTTGCATATCGCCATTGTCTAACCCAGGGTGGTGTGGAGTGCAAAAAAACGATGGATTAGGACCCAGATCTTTTGACTGGGTTGAATGTGTGACATTGATCCACATTCGGTCCATCACCTGTTGTTTTTGCAAACTCGCTATAAGTGTACTGGGGATGCCCAGACGTGGGTCCCAGGCACTCCACACCACTGGAGTCAAGCTAGCCGGGCTGATGAGAGGTGTTACCTCGAAACCGGTCCGGTCCTCGGATGCTTGATTCCGTTCTGGGAAGGACATGGCTTTTGTAGTTCGGACTGGACTGTTCCCATGGGGCACAGGGTCAGAGCTGATTTGCATATCGCCATTGTCTAACCCAGGGTGGTGTGGAGTGCAAAAAAACGATGGATTAGGACCCAGATCTTTTGACTGGGTTGAATGTGTGACATTGATCCACATTCGGTCCATCACCTGTTGTTTTTGCAAACTCGCTATAAGTGTACTGGGGATGCCCAGACGTGGGTCCCAGGCACTCCACACCACTGGAGTCAAGCTAGCCGGGCTGATGAGAGGTGTTACCTCGAAACCGGTCCGGTCCTCGGATGCTTGATTCCGTTCTGGGAAGGACATGGCTTTTGTAGTTCGGACTGGACTGTTCCCATGGGGCACAGGGTCAGAGCTGATTTGCATATCGCCATTGTCTAACCCAGGGTGGTGTGGAGTGCAAAAAAACGATGGATTAGGACCCAGATCTTTTGACTGGGTTGAATGTGTGACATTGATCCACATTCGGTCCATCACCTGTTGTTTTTGCAAACTCGCTATAAGTGTACTGGGGATGCCCAGACGTGGGTCCCAGGCACTCCACACCACTGGAGTCAAGCTAGCCGGGCTGATGAGAGGTGTTACCTCGAAACCGGTCCGGTCCTCGGATGCTTGATTCCGTTCTGGGAAGGACATGGCTTTTGTAGTTCGGACTGGACTGTTCCCATGGGGCACAGGGTCAGAGCTGATTTGCATATCGCCATTGTCTAACCCAGGGTGGTGTGGAGTGCAAAAAAACGATGGATTAGGACCCAGATCTTTTGACTGGGTTGAATGTGTGACATTGATCCACATTCGGTCCATCACCTGTTGTTTTTGCAAACTTGCTATAAGTGTACTGGGGATGCCCAGACGTGGGTCCCAGGCACTCCACACCACTGGAGTCAAGCTAGCCGGGCTGATGAGAGGTGTTACCTCGAAACCGGTCCGGTCCTCGGATGCTTGATTCCGTTCTGGGAAAGACATGGCTTTTGTAGTTCGGACTGGACTGTTCCCATGGGGCACAGGGTCAGAGCTGATTTGCATATCGCCATTGTCTAACCCAGGGTGGTGTGGAGTGCAAAAAAACGATGGATTAGGACCCAGATCTTTTGACTGGGTTGAATGTGTGACATTGATCCACATTCGGTCCATCACCTGTTGTTTTTGCAAACTCGCTATAAGTGTACTGGGGATGCCCAGACGTGGGTCCCAGGCACTCCACACCACTGGAGTCAAGCTAGCCGGGCTGATGAGAGGTGTTACCTCGAAACCGGTCCGGTCCTCGGATGCTTGATTCCGTTCTGGGAAGGACATGGCTTTTGTAGTTCGGACTGGACTGTTCCCATGGGGCACAGGGTCAGAGCTGATTTGCATATCGCCATTGTCTAACCCAGGGTGGTGTGGAGTGCAAAAAAACGATGGATTAGGACCCAGATCTTTTGACTGGGTTGAATGTGTGACATTGATCCACATTCGGTCCATCACCTGTTGTTTTTGCAAACTTGCTATAAGTGTACTGGGGATGCCCAGACGTGGGTCCCAGGCACTCCACACCACTGGAGTCAAGCTAGCCGGGCTGATGAGAGGTGTTACCTCGAAACCGGTCCGGTCCTCGGATGCTTGATTCCGTTCTGGGAAGGACATGGCTTTTGTAGTTCGGACTGGACTGTTCCCATGGGGCACAGGGTCAGAGCTGATTTGCATATCGCCATTGTCTAACCCAGGGTGGTGTGGAGTGCAAAAAAACGATGGATTAGGACCCAGATCTTTTGACTGGGTTGAATGTGTGACATTGATCCACATTTGGTCCATCACCTGTTGTTTTTGCAAACTCGCTATAAGTGTACTGGGGATGCCCAGACGTGGGTCCCAGGCACTCCACACCACTGGAGTCAAGCTAGCCGGGCTGATGAGAGGTGTTACCTCGAAACCGGTCCGGTCCTCGGATGCTTGATTCCGTTCTGGGAAGGACATGGCTTTTGTAGTTTGGACTGGACTGTTCCCATGGGGCACAGGGTCAGAGCTGATTTGCATATCGCCATTGTCTAACCCAGGGTGGTGTGGAGTGCAAAAAAACGATGGATTAGGACCCAGATCTTTTGACTGGGTTGAATGTGTGACATTGATCCACATTCGGTCCATCACCTGTTGTTTTTGCAAACTCGCTATAAGTGTACTGGGGATGCCCAGACGTGGGTCCCAGGCACTCCACACCACTGGAGTCAAGCTAGCCGGGCTGATGAGAGGTGTTACCTCGAAACCGGTCCGGTCCTCGGATGCTTGATTCCGTTCTGGGAAGGACATGGCTTTTGTAGTTCGGACTGGACTGTTCCCATGGGGCACAGGGTCAGAGCTGATTTGCATATCGCCATTGTCTAACCCAGGGTGGTGTGGAATGCAAAAAAACGATGGATTAGGACCCAGATCTTTTGACTGGGTTGAATGTGTGACATTGATCCACATTCGGTCCATCACCTGTTGTTTTTGCAAACTCGCTATAAGTGTACTGGGGATGCCCAGACGTGGGTCCCAGGCACTCCACACCACTGGAGTCAAGCTAGCCGGGCTGATGAGAGGTGTTACCTCGAAACCGGTCCGGTCCTCGGATGCTTGATTCCGTTCTGGGAAGGACATGGCTTTTGTAGTTCGGACTGGACTGTTCCCATGGGGCACAGGGTCAGAGCTGATTTGCATATCGCCATTGTCTAACCCAGGGTGGTGTGGAGTGCAAAAAAACGATGGATTAGGACCCAGATCTTTTGACTGGGTTGAATGTGTGACATTGATCCACATTCGGTCCATCACCTGTTGTTTTTGCAAACTCGCTATAAGTGTACTGGGGATGCCCAGACGTGGGTCCCAGGCACTCCACACCACTGGAGTCAAGCTAGCCGGGCTGATGAGAGGTGTTACCTCGAAACCGGCCCGGTCCTCGGATGCTTGATTCCGTTCTGGGAAGGACATGGCTTTTGTAGTTCGGACTGGACTGTTCCCATGGGGCACAGGGTCAGAGCTGATTTGCATATCGCCATTGTCTAACCCAGGGTGGTGTGGAGTGCAAAAAAACGATGGATTAGGACCCAGATCTTTTGACTGGGTTGAATGTGTGACATTGATCCACATTCGGTCCATCACCTGTTGTTTTTGCAAACTTGCTATAAGTGTACTGGGGATGCCCAGACGTGGGTCCCAGGCACTCCACACCACTGGAGTCAAGCTAGCCGGGCTGATGAGAGGTGTTACCTCGAAACCGGTCCGGTCCTCGGATGCTTGATTCCGTTCTGGGAAGGACATGGCTTTTGTAGTTCGGACTGGACTGTTCCCATGGGGCACAGGGTCAGAGCTGATTTGCATATCGCCATTGTCTAACCCAGGGTGGTGTGGAGTGCAAAAAAACGATGGATTAGGACCCAGATCTTTTGACTGGGTTGAATGTGTGACATTGATCCACATTCGGTCCATCACCTGTTGTTTTTGCAAACTCGCTATAAGTGTACTGGGGATGCCCAGACGTGGGTCCCAGGCACTCCACACCACTGGAGTCAAGCTAGCCGGGCTGATGAGAGGTGTTACCTCGAAACCGGTCCGGTCCTCGGATGCTTGATTCCGTTCTGGGAAGGACATGGCTTTTGTAGTTCGGACTGGACTGTTCCCATGGGGCACAGGGTCAGAGCTGATTTGCATATCGCCATTGTCTAACCCAGGGTGGTGTGGAGTGCAAAAAAACGATGGATTAGGACCCAGATCTTTTGACTGGGTTGAATGTGTGACATTGATCCACATTCGGTCCATCACCTGTTGTTTTTGCAAACTCGCTATAAGTGTACTGGGGATGCCCAGACGTGGGTCCCAGGCACTCCACACCACTGGAGTCAAGCTAGCCGGGCTGATGAGAGGTGTTACCTCGAAACCGGTCCGGTCCTCGGATGCTTGATTCCGTTCTGGGAAGGACATGGCTTTTGTAGTTCGGACTGGACTGTTCCCATGGGGCACAGGGTCAGAGCTGATTTGCATATCGCCATTGTCTAACCCAGGGTGGTGTGGAGTGCAAAAAAACGATGGATTAGGACCCAGATCTTTTGACTGGGTTGAATGTGTGACATTGATCCACATTCGGTCCATCACCTGTTGTTTTTGCAAACTCGCTATAAGTGTACTGGGGATGCCCAGACGTGGGTCCCAGGCACTCCACACCACTGGAGTCAAGCTAGCCGGGCTGATGAGAGGTGTTACCTCGAAACCGGTCCGGTCCTCGGATGCTTGATTCCGTTCTGGGAAGGACATGGCTTTTGTAGTTCGGACTGGACTGTTCCCATGGGCACAGGGTCAGAGCTGATTTGCATATCGCCATTGTCTAACCCAGGGTGGTGTGGAGTGCAAAAAAACGATGGATTAGGACCCAGATCTTTTGACTGGGTTGAATGTGTGACATTGATCCACATTCGGTCCATCACCTGTTGTTTTTGCAAACTTGCTATAAGTGTACTGGGGATGCCCAGACGTGGGTCCCAGGCACTCCACACCACTGGAGTCAAGCTAGCCGGGCTGATGAGAGGTGTTACCTCGAAACCGGTCCGGTCCTCGGATGCTTGATTCCGTTCTGGGAAGGACATGGCTTTTGTAGTTCGGACTGGACTGTTCCCATGGGGCACAGGGTCAGAGCTGATTTGCATATCGCCATTGTCTAACCCAGGGTGGTGTGGAGTGCAAAAAAACGATGGATTAGGACCCAGATCTTTTGACTGGGTTGAATGTGTGACATTGATCCACATTCGGTCCATCACCTGTTGTTTTTGCAAACTCGCTATAAGTGGACTGGGGATGCCTAGACGTGGGTCCCAGGCACTCCACACCACTGGAGTCAAGCTAGCCGGGCTGATGAGAGGTGTTACCTCGAAACCGGTCCGGTCCTCGGATGCTTGATTCCGTTCTGGGAAGGACATGGCTTTTGTAGTTCGGACTGGACTGTTCCCATGGGGCACAGGGTCAGAGCTGATTTGCATATCGCCATTGTCTAACCCAGGGTGGTGTGGAGTGCAAAAAAACGATGGATTAGGACCCAGATCTTTTGACTGGGTTGAATGTGTGACATTGATCCACATTCGGTCCATCACCTGTTGTTTTTGCAAACTTGCTATAAGTGTACTGGGGATGCCCAGACGTGGGTCCCAGGCACTCCACACCACTGGAGTCAAGCTAGCCGGGCTGATGAGAGGTGTTACCTCGAAACCGGTCCGGTCCTCGGATGCTTGATTCCGTTCTGGGAAGGACATGGCTTTTGTAGTTCGGACTGGACTGTTCCCATGGGGCACAGGGTCAGAGCTGATTTGCATATCGCCATTGTCTAACCCAGGGTGGTGTGGAGTGCAAAAAAACGATGGATTAGGACCCAGATCTTTTGACTGGGTTGAATGTGTGACATTGATCCACATTCGGTCCATCACCTGTTGTTTTTGCAAACTCGCTATAAGTGTACTGGGGATGCCCAGACGTGGGTCCCAGGCACTCCACACCACTGGAGTCAAGCTAGCCGGGCTGATGAGAGGTGTTACCTCGAAACCGGTCCGGTCCTCGGATGCTTGATTCCGTTCTGGGAAGGACATGGCTTTTGTAGTTCAGACTGGACTGTTCCCATGGGGCACAGGGTCAGAGCTGATTTGCATATCGCCATTGTCTAACCCAGGGTGGTGTGGAGTGCAAAAAAACGATGGATTAGGACCCAGATCTTTTGACTGGGTTGAATGTGTGACATTGATCCACATTCGGTCCATCACCTGTTGTTTTTGCAAACTCGCTATAAGTGTACTGGGGATGCCCAGACGTGGGTCCCAGGCACTCCACACCACTGGAGTCAAGCTAGCCGGGCTGATGAGAGGTGTTACCTCGAAACCGGTCCGGTCCTCGGATGCTTGATTCCGTTCTGGGAAGGACATGGCTTTTGTAGTTCGGACTGGACTGTTCCCATGGGGCACAGGGTCAGAGCTGATTTGCATATCGCCATTGTCTAACCCAGGGTGGTGTGGAGTGCAAAAAAACGATGGATTAGGACCCAGATCTTTTGACTGGGTTGAATGTGTGACATTGATCCACATTCGGTCCATCACCTGTTGTTTTTGCAAACTCGCTATAAGTGTACTGGGGATGCCCAGACGTGGGTCCCAGGCACTCCACACCACTGGAGTCAAGCTAGCCGGGCTGATGAGAGGTGTTACCTCGAAACCGGTCCGGTCCTCGGATGCTTGATTCCGTTCTGGGAAGGACATGGCTTTTGTAGTTCGGACTGGACTGTTCCCATGGGGCACAGGGTCAGAGCTGATTTGCATATCGCCATTGTCTAACCCAGGGTGGTGTGAAGTGCAAAAAAACGATGGATTAGGACCCAGATCTTTTGACTGGGTTGAATGTGTGACATTGATCCACATTCGGTCCATCACCTGTTGTTTTTGCAAACTTGCTATAAGTGTACTGGGGATGCCCAGACGTGGGTCCCAGGCACTCCACACCACTGGAGTCAAGCTAGCCGGGCTGATGAGAGGTGTTACCTCGAAACCGGTCCGGTCCTCGGATGCTTGATTCCGTTCTGGGAAGGACATGGCTTTTGTAGTTCGGACTGGACTGTTCCCATGGGGCACAGGGTCAGAGCTGATTTGCATATCGCCATTGTCTAACCCAGGGTGGTGTGGAGTGCAAAAAAACGATGGATTAGGACCCAGATCTTTTGACTGGGTTGAATGTGTGACATTGATCCACATTCGGTCCATCACCTGTTGTTTTTGCAAACTCGCTATAAGTGTACTGGGGATGCCTAGACGTGGGTCCCAGGCACTCCACACCACTGGAGTCAAGCTAGCCGGGCTGATGAGAGGTGTTACCTCGAAACCGGTCCGGTCCTCGGATGCTTGATTCCGTTCTGGGAAGGACATGGCTTTTGTAGTTCGGACTGGACTGTTCCCATGGGGCACAGGGTCAGAGCTGATTTGCATATCGCCATTGTCTAACCCAGGGTGGTGTGGAGTGCAAAAAAACGATGGATTAGGACCCAGATCTTTTGACTGGGTTGAATGTGTGACATTGATCCACATTCGGTCCATCACCTGTTGTTTTTGCAAACTCGCTATAAGTGTACTGGGGATGCCCAGACGTGGGTCCCAGGCACTCCACACCACTGGAGTCAAGCTAGCCGGGCTGATGAGAGGTGTTACCTCGAAACCGGTCCGGTCCTCGGATGCTTGATTCCGTTCTGGGAAGGACATGGCTTTTGTAGTTCGGACTGGACTGTTCCCATGGGGCACAGGGTCAGAGCTGATTTGCATATCGCCATTGTCTAACCCAGGGTGGTGTGGAGTGCAAAAAAACGATGGATTAGGACCCAGATCTTTTGACTGGGTTGAATGTGTGACATTGATCCAAATTCGGTCCATCACCTGTTGTTTTTGCAAACTCGCTATAAGTGTACTGGGGATGCCCAGACGTGGGTCCCAGGCACTCCACACCACTGGAGTCAAGCTAGCCGGGCTGATGAGAGGTGTTACCTCGAAACCGGTCCGGTCCTCGGATGCTTGATTCCGTTCTGGGAAGGACATGGCTTTTGTAGTTTGGACTGGACTGTTCCCATGGGGCACAGGGTCAGAGCTGATTTGCATATCGCCATTGTCTAACCCAGGGTGGTGTGGAGTGCAAAAAAACGATGGATTAGGACCCAGATCTTTTGACTGGGTTGAATGTGTGACATTGATCCACATTCGGTCCATCACCTGTTGTTTTTGCAAACTCGCTATAAGTGTACTGGGGATGCCCAGACGTGGGTCCCAGGCACTCCACACCACTGGAGTCAAGCTAGCCGGGCTGATGAGAGGTGTTACCTCGAAACCGGTCCGGTCCTCGGATGCTTGATTCCGTTCTGGGAAGGACATGGCTTTTGTAGTTCGGACTGGACTGTTCCCATGGGGCACAGGGTCAGAGCTGATTTGCATATCGCCATTGTCTAACCCAGGGTGGTGTGGAGTGCAAAAAAACGATGGATTAGGACCCAGATCTTTTGACTGGGTTGAATGTGTGACATTGATCCACATTCGGTCCATCACCTGTTGTTTTTGCAAACTCGCTATAAGTGTACTGGGGATGCCCAGACGTGGGTCCCAGGCACTCCACACCACTGGAGTCAAGCTAGCCGGGCTGATGAGAGGTGTTACCTCGAAACCGGTCCGGTCCTCGGATGCTTGATTCCGTTCTGGGAAGGACATGGATTTTGTAGTTCGGACTGGACTGTTCCCATGGGGCACAGGGTCAGAGCTGATTTGCATATCGCCATTGTCTAACCCAGGGTGGTGTGGAGTGCAAAAAAACGATGGATTAGGACCCAGATCTTTTGACTGGGTTGAATGTGTGACATTGATCCACATTCGGTCCATCACCTGTTGTTTTTGCAAACTCGCTATAAGTGTACTGGGGATGCCCAGACGTGGGTCCCAGGCACTCCACACCACTGGAGTCAAGCTAGCCGGGCTGATGAGAGGTGTTACCTCGAAACCGGTCCGGTCCTCGGATGCTTGATTCCGTTCTGGGAAGGACATGGCTTTTGTAGTTCGGACTGGACTGTTCCCATGGGGCACAGGGTCAGAGCTGATTTGCATATCGCCATTGTCTAACCCAGGGTGGTGTGGAGTGCAAAAAAACGATGGATTAGGACCCAGATCTTTTGACTGGGTTGAATGTGTGACATTGATCCACATTCGGTCCATCACCTGTTGTTTTTGCAAACTTGCTATAAGTGTACTGGGGATGCCCAGACGTGGGTCCCAGGCACTCCACACCACTGGAGTCAAGCTAGCCGGGCTGATGAGAGGTGTTACCTCGAAACCGGTCCGGTCCTCGGATGCTTGATTCCGTTCTGGGAAGGACATGGCTTTTGTAGTTCGGACTGGACTGTTCCCATGGGGCACAGGGTCAGAGCTGATTTGCATATCGCCATTGTCTAACCCAGGGTGGTGTGGAGTGCAAAAAAACGATGGATTAGGACCCAGATCTTTTGACTGGGTTGAATGTGTGACATTGATCCACATTCGGTCCATCACCTGTTGTTTTTGCAAACTCGCTATAAGTGTACTGGGGATGCCCAGACGTGGGTCCCAGGCACTCCACACCACTGGAGTCAAGCTAGCCGGGCTGATGAGAGGTGTTACCTCGAAACCGGTCCGGTCCTCGGATGCTTGATTCCGTTCTGGGAAGGACATGGCTTTTGTAGTTCGGACTGGACTGTTCCCATGGGGCACAGGGTCAGAGCTGATTTGCATATCGCCATTGTCTAACCCAGGGTGATGTGGAGTGCAAAAAAACGATGGATTAGGACCCAGATCTTTTGACTGGGTTGAATGTGTGACATTGATCCACATTCGGTCCATCACCTGTTGTTTTTGCAAACTGTCTTTAGACTGTGTCATGATGCTAGGACTTGAATGAGGAGAAGAATTAGAGCAATGAGGTTACAAGTAACCATTCGATGTGTAGGAATACAATAAAAAAAATACTTACATAACGAAAACTTACCAAAGGTTGCTTTCTTGTGCTTTATTGTCAATACAATAATCAGATAAACAATTTAAAAAAGTGAACAGACAAGGAAATAGTCATATTTTAGAGGACTTGTACGTATAATCTAGAGTCTAGACACTAGTGGGACACTAATTCAATTCTAAAAACTGTAGGTTTGTCGCAATATTATCTTATGTTAATGTATGCATGGATCCGCAGAGACAGATATACGTGGATCTCATGGGACAGATTTTACTGTGCATGTGTTTTATTCGTTTTTTATGGATTAGAGAATCGGAGCACACGTGAGCATGTAAAATACAGTTCAGAATATTTCGGATAACCTGCATGGCTTCTATTCTTCATGTTTCATGACACGGCAGCACACGTGATGGCATCTAACGTCACTTCCATGCATAGCTGGAGGTGATTAAACCTCGGCTTTATACACCAGAAACAACACTAAAGCGCATCGAACCGGAAAAGAGGCAATTTAAGGATGTTGCCAATGAAATAATAAGGCGGAGAACGTTTTTAAACCAGGCTCTTCGTTTTGCAGCATTTCAACATCGTGAGCGAATAATGAGCAACCGTGAGAAGAGAAAACTGGAGAAAGTCCTAGTGAGAACAGACATTACAGTCATTTCCTTCCTGCTCATTCAATTTTGAAAGAGTTTAACAAAACGTTCGTAAGCCAAATAGGATTTACGGGCCATTACAAGGGATTCACTTGGTACAGCTACACATTTTGTGATATTCCTGTTGAAAGCTCTTTTTTTCCCCTTCCTTCTTTCAGTTTACAACCCTTTCAACGAAACTTTTCTAAACATGACATCAAATGAATTACAAACAGATTGTCTGGTGTTTTCAACAGCTGCAGATTCATATGTTACGAATAAAATGCGAATCATTTGATTAAGCCATGGGGTATCCTATTTCTAAAGCTATGATCTATTTTTATTCTGGCCAAATTAAATAGTGAGTAATTTAACACGGTTTGTGTGCCCTTGTACTGTTTCAAAAAACAAAATGGCTGCCATCGTCCTTTGCTGCCTAAAGGGCACCACCCTCTTAACTTGAATTCCAAGCGATCAGAGGGACATAAAAGTGGTCGCGTTGAAAGGACGTTAATCAGGAACGTGCTAGCCGTGATGTATCTGGTGTCTATTTCTACACAAGAGCTGTGGAAAATATTTGCTACTCCCTAACCTTGGTCACAGTGTAAACACTCGTATCATTGACAACTATTAAATATACAACTCTTTTGAGCAGCAAGGTGATTCCTAATTCACAGATGGCTCGAGAGCAATTTTCTTGCCTGCTGCTTCACCCATTTGCTATACAGTGCTAAAAATAAGTGTATTTACTTAACACAACGCAATGCGAGTTGGGAAAAATATTCCTTGTGCTTAAACAATCTGAGGTGGTAGCATGGGGTGTGAAAAAAAGGGAACTTTTCTGTATTTTTCGCCGCATCTATCACCTTGGCTCATGGATGATACAGGCACCTAGGTAAAGTTACCGAGTAGAGTCATTGGGCCTAATTCTATCATATTTTTTCTTTCTAAAATCTAATCCAAGAGAATAAAAAATACATACTTTCACTCTGCAAATCAGAAATCTGGATTCACAATTCAGGATTCCTCTGTAGAAATCTACATACTGTTGCTGACATTACTGCTTTTGTGGGCAGTCATTTTAACAGGAGTAAGGGAGGGTTATGGACAGAAAAATAATAATATATGGAGCAGGATTTACAGATATAAGAAAATAATTTAAGCATACTAAACAAACATGATGATTTACAGACTAATAATATATTTGCAAAAATACATGAATTGCTGCTAAAAGGGCGTGCCAGGTTGGCTGGTCATTGTACATGTATGAAGCATTTACAAAATTTGAATTTTAGTATTAAATCTGTTTTATTGACAGAATATAAGAATATAATGTAGAGAACAAGATTGAGGCGCCTACAACCCAACGGACCGGCTTAGTGCTGACAGTCTGCGCAGGTCAGACAACATTATGAATGTGGGTTGCAAGTTTTAAACACAGCAAGCCGCCTACAACCTAACAGGGCCGGCCGCGTCATAAGAAATGCAGTAAGTAATGGACTGTGCGGTAGGCTGGCGACAAGGCAATTGAAAAGCAATGAGGCTCAGGAGCTGCTTGGTGCCCCTTAAGGGCAGTGTGCACCTTGCAATAGTCCGGTTGTGAACATTGAATAAAGCATGAGCAGAGAGAAACAATAAAGATTTCTACCTATACCCTCCCCTCCTCCCAGTGAGCCAAACAAAAGTGGAAAAAGAAAATGTCAGCATGCGTTCCCTGTATGAGACTGCGGGTCTACCATGTCGGTAAGTGGAAGGGGGACTGTGCAACGCCTTCTTATGGCATGATAGTGGCTTTGTCAGCGACCAGTCTGAGGATACAGAGGTATTGTGGGCAGGTTAGTTCTCAACATTTTGTGGTGAGAATCTTTAAAAAGGGGTCCCAGGTTTTATTATAGGCTTCATTCTTCCCTGCTGCTGCCATAGAAAGTTTCTCCATTGCCAGAAGATTCCAGAGTTGGTGTACCCAGTGTATATGCTCTGGTACCTGATACGATTCTACCATGTCAGTATAACCCTAAGTGCAGCGTTCAACGCAAGCGCCATTTGTCTCCCCCTAAGTAAGCGCAGGGGGAATGTGATCGCTTTGGGGAGGCCTAAAAGTGTGTAAGCAGGGAGACGGGTATGAACGTATTAAAGGCAACATCAATGTCGTCCAGTATCTGCTCCCAGTAGCGGGTTATTTTGGGGCAGTGCCAGAGCAGGTGGATCAGGGTCCCTGGACTACCACATCCCCACCAGCAGAGGCCATTGCATTGGGGTTGCCATTTAGAAAGCCTAGCAGGGGTATAGTACCAGTATGTCGCAATCTTAAAGGCAGTTTCCGTGTGGCTCGAGGAATATGTAGTGTGATGTGTGCCATAAAAAACATACTCCCACTCATCAGATAGCACGCGTTTTAGCTCAGTCTCTCAACGCTTCTGTCCAGCAGTGCAAAATCTAGGGAGGGTAGTGGTAAGGAAGGAGTAAATTTCCAAGATGAGGCGTTTGTCGTCTTTCTTGCTGATTAGCCATTTCTCAAATGACAACAGCAGACGATATATTAGTGGACACGTCCCGGCGCTAGAGAAACAGTGTATCATCTGGGAGTGCAAATAAAAATTAGTCGCGGATAGGTATAGTCCGATCGAAGTTCCTTAAAGGGAGTGAGGCCCTGCAGGCCGAATAGATGTTCTAAGCATTTACATCCCCCTTCTATCCAGTGTGGGGCCGCACCATTATTCATCCCCGGTGGAAAGGCAGGTTCATGAAAAGCAGAGTCATGGGAGAGGGGAACGTGGTCAGGTTGGCCTTACAGGAGACTCTGTCCCAGGCAAGCATTGTGGGATGCATTGCAGGAGAGGAGTAAAGGCCCCAAGAGCGGTCAGATCGTGGAATCCATGCATAGCGCCAAATGTGGTGGCCCGCTACTGACTGGTCCATGAATACCCAATATTTCTCTGTCATGGGGCGGTTCCACTCTACCAGATAGTGTATCTGCATGGCGTGAAAATATGGTGTGAGATTAGGGAAGGCTAAACCTCCATTTTTCTTAGGCCTTTGAAGCTGAGTTTTCCGCAATCGCAGTGCGATCGGGCCCCAAACTAATCCGTCAATCGCCGATTGTATCTGTCGTAGGGCATGTGGTGGGGGCTCTAGTGGCAGTGTTTGGAACAAATACAGAGCTCGCGGCAGTACGTTAATTTAGACCGCAGACAGTCTCCCAAAGCAAGTCAGTGGAAGGCGACGCCATCGATTGATATCGGCGCGGATCCGTTTCAATAGGATCGAGTGATTCCATTCCGAGGTTTGCGCTAGGCTTTTGTGGATGACCAGACCCAAGTACGTAACGGCATAAGACACCCACTCAAAGGTAAAGCGATTGCGGAGGGTTCTCTCCGTCAGAGGAGTGGCGGTGAGATTGACTACTTGCGACTTCAGCATGTTAAATTTAAAGCCAGAGAACGGGCTAAATGTCTGGAGGTAGTCCACAATAGCCGGCAAAGAGGTTAGCGGGTGCGCCACCGAGAAAATTAGATCGTCTGAATATAAACTAATAAGATGCTGGTATAAGCTGAAGGGGATGTCGCGCGCAAAGGGGTTGTCCCAGAGTCGTTAGGCCAGCGGCTCCATATACAGGGCGAATAGCAAGGGAGAGAGGCGACAGCCCTGCAGTGTTTCTATGTTTAGTAAGGAGATTGGACGGTAGGAGCTACAAAGTTCTGGGTCCTTGTCTGGTTTGAGGATGACGGAAATAGAAGCTTGCAGCATGGAGGGAGTGAGAGATCCCGTGTCAGCGAAGGAGTTAAACAAGCGGGTTAATAAGGGGTGGAGTTCAGGTCAATAGGATTTATAAAAAAGGGCACTAAAGCCATCAGGTCCTGGGGCCTTCTGTAGCAGCAGTCGTGCAATTGCAGAAATCACCTCTTCTATGAGGATGGGTGCTTCCATGGCGTCCGCTTCGCCAGCAGATAAAGGGGTCACCGCAGCACCGCCAAGATATTCAGAGGGATCAGTCCTTAGGGAGGGATCTGCCGCATATAGGGAGCTATAAAAGGAAAGAAAAGTAGAGACTATGTCGGCGTCGTTGGAGAGAGATTGGCCAGCACCATCGTGAAGCGTTTTAACCGAGTGGGCCTCCTGTTGACTACCAAGGCAATGCGCAAACATACGGCCTCCTTTATTGGAGCCAACAAAGTACTTATGTTTCAGGTGAACCACTGCGTGTTCGGCTCGGTCTAGATCCAGACGACAGAGCTGAAGCTGCTCTCTCTCCAACTGCTGCCACACTCGGGGGGCGCCCGTACGCTTATGTATGGCCTCAAGCTCTCTGACTGAATCCTCCAAACCTGCGCATTTCGTCCATCTAGTCTTGTTCTCTAAGGCTGCCTTAGCTATGCGAGCCCCTCATGTTACTAATTTAAGAGCCTGCCAAATCGAGGCGAGTGGCGTGTCTTCCCTGTCAATATTTGCTATACAGTCAAATATACACCGCCTAATGTCCGAATCTACATCAGGGGATCTAAGCAGTGAGTCTCGCAAGCGCCATCGCGCTGTAGAAGCAAAATGCTCAGGGGGTAAGCGTAGGGATAGGGTAATGTGTGCATGGTCAAATAGGGTCCTCGCCTCAATGGTAGACTCAGTGACCAAGGCCCATGCAGCTGGGGTAAATAAGAAGTGGTCAAGTCATGCATACGTCTTGCGCACGGCCGAATAATATGAGAAGTCCCTCTTATCTGAGTGTAAGCAGCACCAGGCGTCCCTAATCCCTGCATCTCACAACCATTCCCTGCCTTTTGCTGAGAGGGCGCCCGCGCTCCCAGTACGGGAACCAGAACGATCCATCTCTCCATTCATCACCAGGTTGAGGTCACCACCTATAATCACCACAGGATCAGGAGAATGCAAGACCTCAGCGCAGGCATCTATCAGGATTTCTCTGGGCGATCATTGGGTAAGTAGATGGAGGCAAAAGTGCAGGAGGAGGAGCCTAGTTGGAGCTGAAGAGCTAAAAGGCGCCCTTTGATCTCCGAGATGATCCCCAATACTGTGTCCTTAAAGTGTTTAGCTACTAGGATGGCCACTACCCCTCATTTGCTATTTGTAGAGGACCAGTACTGGTGAGGGAAATGACTATGACGTAAGCGGTGAGGGTCAGTTTGAAGTAGGTGCGTTTCTTGAATGAGGCAAATGTCGCCCGAGAGTTCTCCAATAGGGATAATATCGCTTTCCGCTTAACTGGGTTGTTAAGACCCTGATCGTTGAGACTAGTGATTTTGAGATCCACGGGGGGAGGGAGGAGTTAGGCAAGTGGTATAAGAAGACAAACAGGACGTGTTAGATGAGGATAGGCAAACGTACATGAGCACTGTGTGTGTAGCTGGCAGAAAAACTCACTGAGGTGAAAACCCAACCCGCCCAAAAAAGGAAAAAACATACCCAAATACAAAACAGATGGAATAGCAAGGCCATTATCAGACCGCTTTGGGGCCGGTCGTCCCCTGTAGACAAAAGGAAAGGCCCGCAAAAGTGCAGCGGTGACTCATGTCCGTCAAAGAAGTACATTTCGGGGGTGTGGTGGCGAAACAAGTCTAAGTAAGTAGAAGGGTGCAGGACCTCTGGCCCGCTCCAGTTGAGGGATCCATATGTGTGCTAGTTCAGAGGGTCAGGCGGGGGATGTATTAGCAGGGCTGCCAGCCAGCGAGGCCAGAACGTTTTCCCTCTCCTTCGCTCGAGCTACTGCATCCGGTCCATGAGACGGAGGGAGGGCTTGCCCACGGTGTGCCACTGATCCGGCCTGATGTTGGGGGGTGTAGAGGCCTTGTGTGGGCGAGGCGGAGCCGGAGGCGGGAGACCCAAAAGATCAGAGGCTTCTTGGAGAGATCGGAGTTGGCGCAATTTCCCATCAAATTTAAAGATAATGTGGAAGGGATGGCCCCAGGCATAAGGGATCCCTTTCTCCCTCAGGTGTTGAGTTATGGGCCGGAATTCTCACCGTTTGAACAGAGTGACAGAGGAGAGGTCCTGATAAATTGTTGTAGCAAGGTCGCAGAATTGTAGAGGGTGCGAGTCTCTGGCTTTGTGAAGAATAAGTTCCTTCAGTTGGAAATTGTAAACACACGCCAGGATGTCCGGTGGAGGCGCAGCATTCCGATGGGGAAGACCCACTCGATGCACTCTGTCGATTTGGATCTCAGTGGTATGTTCCGGGCCCAGAATATACCGAAAATGGACTTGGACAAATTCCCCTATATCACCTCCCTCCACCTCCTGTTTCACTGAGCGAATTCGCACGTTATGGCTGAGGGAACGGTTCTCTAGTTCCTCCGCGTGCCCCTGCAGCTTGACGTGTTGTTCTTTGAGGAGAATCATTTCCTGTTGTAGCATTTCAAGATCCTCATGACACTCGTTTTCATGCTCCTCCAGTGCCGCAACACGGTCCCCTATCTCCGAGACATCCCAACGGAACTCACAAAGGTCCACTGCCAATTGGTCCTTGAGCTCCTGAAGATCCTCCTTGAGCGCTGAGAAGAGCTAGGTCATAACGGCCTTTGTCGCCGGTGCATCCGCTCCCTCCACCTCCCCCGCAGCCAGCTCCGAGCTCTGCCCCATAGTCTTGGCCTGCAGTATGTCTCTGACTGAGCAATCCTTCCTAGGCCGCCCGACGCCATGAGGGCCCAATTCCAGAGAGGCCTGATAAAAAGGGTCACTACCACCAAGTGACGTTATAAGTCGAGCTGAGTTGCAGGGTGTGGATGGGGCGGGCGTTGGAATTAGAAGAGCAGGGCTTGAGTGCGGGGAGAGTGTGTGCCCTGTTGCAAGGGTATAGGCACCCACCAAACGTGTAGGGGGGCTCAAAGGAGGCGCTGAACAACCTGTGTAGCATGTGTGCGAACACGGACAGCAGGCGTCCATATGAATAGCGCTAGGGATCTCTGCTCCACCAGGAAGGCGGCAGCACCGTTGAGTGTTAGCCATTTGTCCAGTCGCCCAGGCAGTTGTGTTGATCAGCCAAGCATGGGGCGCGCTCCACCACCTACTCGAAGATCTGTCTCCCGCGCCCCCTCCACCAACCACGGAACTCCTCCCGCCGCGTCCCTTGAAGCCGCAAATATCTGGGGCCGCACAGGGGTCCTCTGGGGGACCAGGACCACTTTCTCAATTGGTGCAAAGAGGGCTTGTGATGTGGCAGGCCGATGTGCAAGACTGCACTCCGGTACCTGCCCTGCGTTAAGGAAGACCGAGTTTCTCAGGAAGGAGGCGCTGGGGGGAGGGATACGTTGAGCCGCCGAGAAGTACGTAGGCGGTATGAGCCTTACCGTCAGGAAATGGGTCTGGGAGCAGTTACCCCCCCCGGGCACGGCCTCAAACTCGAAGAAATGGCGGGCGACCCTGCTTCTTAAATCCACTGGGGCCCGGAATCGCCGATCTCCGCCCCTAAGCACGCCCTAGGGCCGTCCCCACCCCAGCGGGGCTCCAAGAGCAATCAAGGCACTGCTGCGGGATCAAGCTGCCAGCAGCGGGAGCGGGCCCAGAGACAGCATCAGCTAGGCCTCTGAGTCGGGGACGATCGGAGGGCCGGGTCTGCTCTAGAAGCACTCCCGTTGTGGACGCAGGGAAGCAGCGCATTGTAGGTTACCTGTGGCCCTCAAGGGGCGAAGGACGAGTCAAGTAGGCCACAGGTGATCGGGGGGAGAGCGGACAGAGGTCCCCGGCCGCCCCCGCTTTGAACTGCGACCATTGATCTCGGGGCCACGCCTTGTGGTCAGCAACCCCGCGTTTCTGAACAGTGCCCAGCAAGGGTACATCGGCCGTCAAAGTGTTCTTTGGGCAGTCTCCTCAAGTCAGCCGGCCGAAGCTAGTGTTCACCGCCAGTTATAGCTATGGATGGAGTGCGATAACAAAGCTATAGCACTCGGCGGGCCGGAGCGATCGCAAGGCACGTCCTATGCGGTCGCCATCTTGGCCAAGCCCCCCAAAATAGGAATTTTGTGGATAACTACTAACATTCTACAATAATTTTCCAACACTCAAAGCTATATGGCAACACTAATCAGATTTATCAGGGAAACTCACTGAAATCTAAAGACGTTTCAGGGTTCAAGGACATAACCTAGGCACTTTTATGAAGAATGAATAATATCCCAGCAGGTGCGGGTACAAGTTCACCCCAGCAAGCATTATTAACGGCTCTATGAATGAACCCCAGAATAAGGTTAAAATCCCACAAAATATTTTGGGCAAAGGGTTTTTTAAAGAATGTAGAAATTTAACTAAGATGCAAAGCAATGTTATCTAACGGGAATGGCACTCCCAGCTATTTATTAACCGGGGTAGGGTCAAAATGATTGTCCTGGGTAGAGTTAAAGGGCCAGAGGTGAACCAAAGGCCCTAAGCACCTCGGTCACAATATTTTTTTGTGTAATTTATACTTTATAAACTGCGGCATTCAATAACAATTATTTAAAAATGTTTTAAAATAATTTGCATTGTAAATTAGACAAAACAATGAGGAT
This sequence comes from Lissotriton vulgaris, assembly GCF_964263255.1. Taxonomy (NCBI): domain Eukaryota; kingdom Metazoa; phylum Chordata; class Amphibia; order Caudata; family Salamandridae; genus Lissotriton; species Lissotriton vulgaris. The sequence goes on from NC_141697.1 coordinate 1,123,347,858, forward strand.
ATTATTTTGAAACACAGTGACAACTATACAGTTTTCACAGGCTGGGAACACTTTAAAAATGTAATACTAAGACTCGGAAAGAAATGTTTTCCAAGACTCCTCTATTTCAGGGAATTTTAGCAGCATAAATAAGAAGCACTTTCATGTACATATTCAGTATTCTGTACAGGATGACAATGTATTCTAAGGTGTCTTCTCCAGAAGCATATCTCCCAGTGCAGACACATTCAGTGAGATATATGGATATTACAATTCCTTATTAGAACTCTCTGATCTTCACAGGCAGCTGAAATAGGAAACAGGTATTTGATTGATATGGAAATGAAGCCCATCTCAAATACTAGCTATGAATTTCCTGGGCAAATATTGACGGGCTAGGAGCCAATCAAAATGCAGCAATTTTGGTAGTGTACAGTTGTCTGATTTGCAATACTTTGTAATAATCTACAAATAAGAATAACACATTTAGTAATTCTTGTTCTTATTGGTACAGCTGTAATACACAAGTCAATTTAAGAAAGCTGGAAGTACACTACTTAGAAATTAAACATTCATACTACCTTTCAGCTAATTCCTAGCTCATCCAAAAAGCTATCTCTAAATATGAACAACAATGAATAGAGTGTCCAATGATATACTCTCTCACCCCTCTCATCATTTATCTGCAGTTTGTATGTGGCACCACTGGAGATCAAGATCCAATAATTTAGCAGTTGATATTGATCTATTCCTGTAGTCAGTTGACTAATGATTTTTAATATTGTTTCCCTATGAACTGGATGTGTGTTACAGGACGGTCATTGGCAGGGGTCATCTGGAATTAGAGAGGTTATCATTAGGAGGCAGAGGATCGGCCCATATGTTGGTTGTCTGGGAAGAGGCCTTGTCAGAGGGAGGTCTTCATTAAGTCTGGGTATAGTTTTAATTACACCAGCGTAATTTGCAATATTACGTGAATTGTGTTATGCTTGTTGTCAAGTGAAATTCCCCAAATTATGCCATCATGTTACTTTGCCTAATTGCTCTAAACACGTACTGCACATGCTTAGAAACTACAGGAAAGAAGTGGCTGTTGATCCCGGTGCTTTTCTTTAAAAGTATGGTAAAATACAGGGCAAAATGACTGATTTGCTTTTTGTCATAATTTCATGTAATTACGCAAAAGCAAAATACTTGAATTTCACACTCTTCTAGTGTGTTGAGAAGGAAAATATTGTCTTCATATTTGGTTGCCTTGAAAGTAGTGAAGAAGGCAGTAAGGGCCTAGTACTGACTTTGGCACAGTTGCGCCGGCTCTCTGCCGACACAGCTGCACCAAAGCTGCGCAAGGACCGCCTGCCGCTGTTGAACTTGTGTACGGCGGACAGTCCTTTGCCTTTCCCATGGCGGTGCCCGGAATACAGGCACCGCTATGAGAACAGCAAAAAAGTTCCAGCACAACATGGACCGTGACGTCCATGCCATGCTGGAACTTTAGGGGAAAACATATTGTGCCTCCTGAATGTATCTCCATGACGGGAGGGGGACATTTCCTCCACTGCCAGCCTTTTCATGGTGGGCTCCCACCATGAAATGACTGGCAGTGGCAAAACTTGTAATACGCTGAGTGGGACTGAGCTAGTAATGCTCAGTATGTTACATTGTGGAGCAGCCCTGCCACCACCAGGGAATGGCCATTCCCTGGTGCGGCTGGTGGTCCTCCACCGCAGCAACTTTTGAAGTCGTAATGCTGTGGACAGGCCACTACCAGCTCGAATCTGCTCATAATCAGGTTCTAAGGTCTTTCTGTGAAATGCCTTGGTGGTCGTTGAGCTGGGCATTCTACATAGAGAAATGGGTTAATAGTGCGGCTGTTTGGTGCTCTTATTGTGTTTATTTGCTCCTGTTGACCTCATGAGGCAAATTTTATAGTTGTCACACTTTCAAATCAAAATTATTTTTTTGTTTTCTTGAGAACTTTGGCCCTGTTCTACCAATCGGCATGAATACATAAAGGGTTCAACTGTTCTTGGCACATTTTGTGCAGATTCATAAAGTCAGGCCAAAAAGTAAGGGGGTCCCAAAAGTGACATTTCCCATAGGATTGTTTAGCCCTCAATGCAAAAAAAATGTCCGAAGTGAATTCCACAAAACCTGGCATGTAAATAAATCTTTACTCAAGGAAGTACCATTGCTAGGTTTGAGGTAAATTTATCCAGCAGTTCATGAGTGATTAGCATTTAGAAGATGTTCTGGTCTGGGCATGAACAGATTCGATTTTAAAGATATCTGGATTATTAACTTGCATTCCTCTTCGTATTTGCAAATGCAAGGTGGATTTAGGAATTCAATAAAAAAACACAGGCACAGCTTTGGATTACAGAATTTTAGCACCGAATTGATTAGAAGATCAGTGTATCTAGCAGTGGATTTGTGAATCCACTATGCTCTGATTGGATGAAGGCCACAGAAAAATTTCTGTTTGGGTTGCCATTAGCATTTTAGGAATTTATAGGGAGGGGGGCACACGCTGCCACCCCCGCCCTTGCATTTAAAAGTGCTCCAGGGACTACCATCTCCCCAGGGCTTTAATTATATGTAGGAGGGGGGCCGCACAGAGCCCCCTCCGTGGGCTCCAAAGAGCCCCAGACCCCCCACCTCCCCAGGGTTTGATTATTAAGTCAGAGGGGGCCACGCGGCCTCCCTCATTGCCCGTAAGAACCCCGGGGACCATCACCTCCCTGCGGCAATGAATATAATAGAGGGAGGGGGTCTGCACAGCCCTCCTCCCAGGCAATGTACGGCCCCAAGGACTAAGTCTCCAGGGCTTTCTTTCTTTTTTAGAAGGAGGGGGGCCTGCACAGCCCCCTCTCATGATGTTCTTGGCCCTGTGGAACACAAAGTCCCGGGGCAGACGCTTGAAAATGAAACGATGGGGGCAGCACAGCATTTTTTGCTGCTCCCTATGTGTCAGAGCAATGCTGGCTCCTGCTGGATGTGGGAGATGGCAGGGACAGTGGTGGAATTAAGGCTTTCACCATGATAACCATGTAAATGCAGGGCAACAGGGCGGTGGGGCCCCGGGGCCAAAATCAGCCAGGGGAGGGGGGCCACATAGAAAAATATAAAACCAGAGATCATGGGTCACCCTTTTAGTTACCTCAGTATGCAAATGCCCAAAATCATCTGCAAGTGCCCACCTTTGAGTCTGTGAGCGGATGTGTGAGAAGTTTTGTAGGTGTGTGAGTGGCTGTATGGGTGTGTGAGTGCCTGTTTTTGTCTGCGAGTGGGTGCCAATGTTGGTCTGTAACTGGTTCTGTGAGTGGCACTATAGTTCTGTGAAGTTTTATGTGTGTGGCTCTGTAAGTAGGTGTGTGAGTGGCTGTGCATCTTTGTGAATGGGTGTGTGAGTGATGCTATAAATGTTGGGTATTTGCATACTCTGGGAATTCAAAAAGGGAGAACCACGGACACTGCTCTCACCAGGGGATGACAGAAAAGAAACCACTTGTCACAGTCACTACATATTAGATTGTGTTCCAGCAGATCAACAATGCATTCACCACCATTAAGGGTTTCAGATTTTTTTTCACCATGGAATACTAGAGAAAACACATTTAATTTGCCTTTGCCAAACCCTGCATGAAGGACACTGGGTAATGTTTCCAGTGACCTTGTGCATGTCATTTTGGCAATGTGATTGTTCCACAAGCATGTGATAATGTGAGGCCTTATCAAGAGAAGACGATGAGATTACAAAGAGGTGAACTTCCCCTTAACTAAACACACTCAGGGGCCTTTTGGTAAGCTGTCCATCAACGTGTGAAATGGGGAAGACTTTTGCATACTATTCACAGGAACAGGGAGGGGGCCCATGTGCCCCCCCCCCCCCAGGCAAATTTCAGCCCCAGGGAACCAACACCCTGGGGCCCTGGCTGAAATTGAATGGGGGAGGGGGACAATGCAGCCTGCTCCCTGGGCCGGTTTTGGCCCAGTGAACCCATCTCCCAGGGCCCAATCTTAATTCAATGGGGGAGGGGGCTGCGTGGCCGCCCCCCTGGGTCGTTTTCGGCCCCAGGGACCGCATCTCCTGGCATCCGGCCTTGTTCTGCTGGGTACCCTGGACACTTGCCATGGCATCCAATCTTCATCTTTGGGGGCCATGTGGGAAACATGAATGCCCCGCAGTCCCTGCTGGCTCCCAGCCTCTTGTGGGAGCCGGAATTACTCTCACACACAGGGAGCTGCTAAACATGCAGCTCCCTCTGAGTGGGAGCAATCCTTTCATCTGTTTCCCTGCCCGCATGACTGTGAGCAGGGAAAAAACCTTGCTCCCAGCAAGTGGGAGCAGTTTGACAACTCCAGCTTGCTGGGAGCAGAGTTAGTGTTTGCTCTGACTTGGTGGGAGCTGTAAAAGTTCCTGCCAAGTCAGAGCAAAAAGGGATGTCACGGGGGTGGAAACCCCAGACATAGGGATCTCTAACTAGTGGGGGAAGAGGTGGTCCCCAGGTCCATTAATTGTTCCAGGAAGAAGTCACCTCCTTTTGTGTGCATGGGCTGGCACTAGGTAGGTGGTGGTCCCCGGGGCCATATATGACCACCCTCCTAGTTTTATATTTTGATAGTCCTGCGGAGGTGGTGGTCCCTGGGTCTTCTATGAAGGCCAAGAAGGGGGGTCCAAGTGGACCCCGTCCATTTATAAAAATAAAGCCCAAGGTAGGTGGTGGTCCCTGGGGTTCAAAGAGCCTAAGGACGGGGCCCTATATGCCCCCTCTATGTAAACAAAAAAGCCCCTGGTACTCTTTTCAAAACAAGCACAAGAGCCCAAGCTTCAATTTTTTTCCCACTTTGCCTGAGTCATGGATCCGTCATGATTTTCAGAGAAAAGTTAAAAATAAATGCATTTTAACGATGGCCGAGTTCCAGGGGCACCCCCGGACCAGATGTAGGGGGTCAGGGTATTCTCACCCTGCCCTCTTTTCTTTGTTGACATTTTCTTTATGGGACTTGGCTTAAGACTTCAACCAGTAAGTGTTGGCAGCCAATAAGATCTCTGTATGACATTGGGAGGGTTCGCTGAGCCTTCTGTCCCTAGATATACAGATTTGGATCACAGTTAATATCTCAAAAACTACTGAACAGATTTACACCAATACACGAAAAGGGCAATCTCTCAACCAAGAGCTCTCTTTCTGCCAAATGTGGTGTAATTCCGTTCAGAGGTTCAGGCTGTAGTCGAGTCTAAAATCATTATGGGAATTAAAAAAAGGAAATGCACTTTTTTTGACCCCCCCCCCCCCCTTTTTTCTCATCCCCCCACTTGACAGGTCCCCATGAAACATTTCTCACACAACTAGAATCACTAGGGCATTTTTAGGGAAAATGTTGTGAACATTCATCAACGATATAGCGAGGTCAAAAAATGCTTTTCCTGTGGAAACATGGTCCTATCTATAACTCCCTACTGGCAATCGGCAATAGGAAGTAAATATATATATATATATATATATATATATATATATATATATATATATATATATATATCTATATATATAGAGAGAGAGAGAGAGAGAGAGAGAGAGAGAGAGAGAGAGAGAGAGAGAGAGAGAGAGAGGGAGGGAGAGAGAGAGAGAGAGAGATAGATAGATAGATAGATAGATAGATAGATAGATAGATAGATAGATAGATAGATACCTATATGTAAAAAAGAAGGAGAGATCTCTGGGTAGTTCTCAAGTTTAGGTGGAAAGCAACTCCTGTAAGAGCACTCTCAACACCAGCAACACTCTAGATCTGCTTACCTCAAATTTCTGATTTTCTATCAAAGTCATTAAGCATAGGATTAGCACAGTGCCATCCATGCCGAGATAGAAAAGGACAAAGTCTTTTGCCATTTCTACAGCAAAGTCTTTAAGCATAGGACTAGCACAGTGCTGTCCTTGCCGAGCTGTAAAATGACAAAAGCCATTCATCACTCCAGGCACAATATTACAGCTTTGAATTGGTAAAATACCAACTCAAGCCAACCTGAAATGAGCAAAAGCAACCCTTGACACAGTGTTTTGCTCTAATTAGAGCTCTTCAGAGAGGTATAGCTTTGTCCAGACACAAGGGAGCACCCAGTATAAGTCAAAACAAAACCCTTTCAGGCATAGAGTGACACATAAATTATGCAAAAAAGAAGGAGAGAACTCTTCTTTGTTCTCAAGTTTAGGTGGAAAGCAACTCCTGTTAGAGCACTCTCAACACCAGCAACACTCTAGATCTGCTCACCTCAAATGTCTGTTTTTCTATCAAAGTCTTTAAGCATAGGATTAGCACAGTGCCATCCACACCGAAATAGAAAGGACAAAGTCTTTTGCCATTTATACAGCAAAGTCTTTAAGCATAGGACTAGCACAGTGTTGTCCTTGCTGAGCTGTAAAATGACAAAAGCCATTTATCACTCCAGGCACAATATTACAGCTTTGAATTGGTAAAATACCAACTCAAGCCAACCTGAAATGACTAAAAGCAACCTCGAACACAGTGTTTCGCTCTAATTAGAGCTCTTCAGAGAGGTATAGCTTTGTCCAGACACAAGGGAGCACCCAGTATAAGTCAAAACAAAACCCTTTCAGGCATAGAGTGACGCATATTATTATTATTCCAAGTCAGCTCCGGTTGCAGCGCGCTTCTCTGTTGGTGCCAGTTTTCAGGGCGGAACCAAGCCCTGCAAATACTTCTCACCAAAAAGTTATACGTTGCACTTCAGGAGATTATTTTGCACTGATATTTATTTAGCACACCAACACCAAAGCATTTTGACTAAACAAGTCTTGATCACTGTTAAGTGAGTCCCTCTTTTGTTTTTCCATTTATACAGAGTTCCCACTTGGCTCACTATGAAGCATTGTGGGCAATGTAGTTCTAGAGATAACTATATATAAAAAAACGAATTTGTTATAAATTATAAAATGTATGCAAATATTGATATTTTGTTTCATACATGAGGCTGATGTTAAATGTCTCATTTACAGGTTTTCATGTGTTACACATTTTAAATTCCAAATTATTATTTCTATCAGTTAGAAATTAGGGTTTCTAGGTCATTCTGCTTCCCCCATAGCCTAGTCAGCCTTCTCAGAGGGTTCCTTTCCGTTATTAATAAAGGTCAGTCCTTCTCTCCTCTTTATGCTAACCTCTCTCCTCTGAGTTTGCCATAGTGAGCTCAATTCGCTCCCATCTAGATCTTGTTTTGCGGTTGTCTGATGTCCATTTGCTTATGTTGGGCTTAGTTCCCTCTTCAGTTATGCCTTTTTTCACATCATTTTAAAGGGGTTTCCATCTGCGTTATAAAACCTATAAGATTACCATGTATATCATTCATTTATCATCCATGTATTCAAAGCTGCAACTTTAGATTCATATTTATCTTTACAAATTATACCGGCTTAAAAGGTTTTATAATCTATATTTCTCTAGATGTATATACAATTATTCATCCCTGTTTAAACCAAATAGGTGTTTTGTCCAGAGCGTTATGATGAGATGAGATTCTAGCCATCTCAATCTCAATGTTTTGTCTCCTCCGCTTTCATTTCTGGGTATGCTGGCTAATCCATAGTATCTCATCTGTTGCTAGTTATAATCAGGATGTGTTTCCAGATGTTTTGTCATTGTATAGTCCATGCCCTTTTTCTATACTGCTCAAACATGTTCCAGTATTCTCTTTTTTAGAGGGCAGATGGTGCTGCATTTGTACTTTAATCCACACTGACATTCAATTATGTATACCACGCAATTTGTCTCACATGTTATTCTTTCATCAATGGTATATGTTTTCCCTTTGAAATCAGGTAGCTCACAAATGTTTTTACCTATTCAACATGCCTTGCACTTTTCACATCTTGTGAATCCCTCTTGTTGCTTGACCAGCCATGGTTAAGATTGAGTCATTATAAAATGGTTTCTCACCAATGTGTCTTTCAGCGAAGGGGCTTTCCAGTATGACATGTCAGGTCTACTTCCTAGTTTTTCTCCAATATTTGTATCTTTTTTATGTGTATTCCAATATTTATTTAATATGTTAATAACTTGTCTATTTTCTTTGCTATAGTTTAATATTGTTCTGATTGTTTGATCTTCATTTTATGGAGTTTTACCGGGTTTCTTGTTTACCGTAGTTTGTAACTGTGTCATGGATTCAGCAAATTTTTTTCCTTCTTTAATGTCCGTTGGTTTGTACCCCCTTTGTAGGAATTTCCGTTCTGTGTCTCTAATTTTCACTTCTAATTCTTTCCTATCTGAGTAAGTACATTTAATTCTAATGAATTCTCCATAAGGAATGCTTTTTTTAGAGAATTTGGGTGAAAGCGGGTAGCATGTAATATGCTGATGGTAGATGTGGGTTTTTGATAGACAGTTGTTTGTATTTGGTTTTCTTCATCCAGGAATTGTATTGAGGTTGTGCTTGTGTATCATGTGAATTTTAGACCAACATCATTTGAGTTGAGTTTTTCAAAGTATTTCATAAATTCTTCACTTATGCCATTCCAGATTATAAATAAATCATGTATAAATCTCAGCCATAGGGCTGCTTTGTCCGTATATTGTTCATTTTCCTCTCCACAAGCCTTGATTTTCTTCCACCAACCTATGGTGAGATTTGCATAGCTTGGGGAGAAAGAAACTCCCATGGCTGCCCCACAGATCTGAGAGTATATTTGATGGTTGTACAAGAAGATTTTGTTACGGCGGCACAGTTCGATCATGTCCCGGAAAAATTTTGAGCGCTTTAAGTCCTGCACATGTCTTTGATGAAGAAAGTATTTAACTAATTTTAGTCCGAATTCATAACTGATTGCTATATATAATGAAACAACATCAATTGTAACTAGTAAGTAGCCCTCTGACACCCAGAGGTTGCAAGGATCCTCAAGAAATCCCTGGTATCTTTGATGTAGGAGCTTAAAGATGTCACCAATTGGGCCAAAAAGTGATCAACATATGTGGATACATTCTCATAAAGAGACCTGCAATTAGAAAATAGATCTTCCCGGAGGGTTGTCCAATGTCTTGTGCTCCTTTGGGAAGAAGAATATCGTTGGAATTATCGGACTCTCATTATTAAAAAATCTCACTTCATCCTCATTTAGTAGAACCACTGCTTGCCATTTTAAGATTTTATCATTGAGAGTCATTGTGACATCATTTATAGGGTGGTGATTCAATCTCCTATAGTTGGTGGCCACGGTCAGTTGTCTCATTGCCTCTTTCTTGTATTGAAGCTTATCCAGGATCACTATGGGGCAAATGTATCAACCGTTTTTTTTAGTCGCAAACGCTGCAATTTGCAAAAAAGCAGCGTTTGCGACAAAACATTCATAAAATTCGATGTATGAGTAAACTCGCATCGCAAAATTAAGGAATCGCAAAATTTGCGATTCCTTAATTTTGTGAAAGCATTTAAGGAATCGCAAATTATGAATCCTTAATTTCACAAATGCACTTTTTGGCAATAGTAAAGGTGCCATGTGGCGCACGAGGGTAAATTTATGTGCACCATATGCGCACACAAGTTTATTTCAGGGGTGCATCAGGGTGTCCTTATAATAACCTTGCACCCTTGAAATTATTCTCAATTTGCGATTCTTAAATTGCGAATTGCAAATTAAGAATGACTTCCCAATCATTCCTATGGGCCTCCTGGCCCATAGAAATGAATGAGAAGATATTCCTTAAGTGCAATTTCGCAATTTGCGAATCGCAATTAAGGAATATTAAGAATTCGCAAAAGAATTGCGAATTTTTAAATACATCCCATTTTGCAATTCTCAAATAGCGATTCTCAAAAAAATCGCTATTTGAGAAGCGCAAACACGGATGTTGATACATCTGCCCCTAAGTGCCCCCCTTTATCTGCTGGTTTTATTTCGATCTTTTCATTCTCCATTAGATTGTATTCTCTTTTTTTAGAGGGCAATCATAGTACTTACAGAAAAAGTCAGAATGTTATTTTTACTGTATCCGATGCAGATGGCTAACTGAAATATTATGCCAGCAAAGTTCATTACACCCAATCAGAAAAAGCTATGCTTTGCCCTAGTCAATGTGGGAAAGGTAGCACCCATTCACATTTGGATGTCTGTCAGACTATAGTGGAGGTTAACCAGGGAGTTGGAGGTATCTTCATCAAATGATACAAGGAGCTGGGTGCCTTCAGCATACATTATTACAGAGCACCCATAACTCTTGATGAATTTGATGACGGGGGGGTCTCACAAACATGCTAAACAGAATAGGCAAGAAGAAATACATTTGGGGAATGCTACAGCTGACTTTGTAATGGTCAGACCAGTAGTACATAGAGAGAGTGGTTATAATCTGAAAGGAGAGGGGAAATCCAGTTTCCCACTGTCCCAAAGATGCCTTCCTCTTCAAATCTCTTAATAAGGATAATATGGTTGAATGTATCAAATACAGAAAATAGATCAATTATAATTAAAGCTTCTCCTTCAGTTATAGTCATGAATAAGAATACGTTTTTACCTCCCACCAGCTGTAAATGCAGCTGCCATGGATTTAAGTACTCCGTAGTTGTGCTACCATTAATTGTTCCAGGATTTTTTACAAGCACAGGGAGTAAATCAATGGGCTGATAGTGTTCTGCGACTTTGGCATCGATATCAAACGTTTTTTCAAAGCTATCATGCGTAACAGTACATGTGCAATGGAGAAAATCACTTTTATAGCACTGAGGGCAGTTCATCAACTGCAAAAAGGCTTTGCAGTGTTAGAATTATTATATTTACTTTCTTACTCCAAACCCGCACCCCACCCCTCAGCCCCTTCCACACCCTTGAACATAGAAATAAGAAGAAAGGGTGTATATATTATCTTGAAAAAAATCACAGACGTCTGGATAATTTTGGGTCAATATATAACGTATGTACTACATATTACCTGTGTCCCCTCAGCTTAGTTATCATCATGTCTTATGATCACCATGATACCATAAACAATGATTAAATTGGTTCAGAGACAGTAAGTGTTCAGGGCAGGAGACCTGTGCAGTAAGAACTCAAGTAGCAGACCACATTTTGCCTTGAAATCTTTACATTTGTCTGAGAGTTTTCCTGACTGTCTCTCTGTTGCAAATATGTTCTGTAGTGTAAGAAGCCTTTATGCAATGGTTGTAGGTTTCCACATTTTGCACTTTGAGGTCAAGGTGGTCTTTGCTGCACCGAAGCAATTCTACAATTGCAAGCCGTCTATCATAGTTTGATGTTCTGGAATAGGAGAGAGAATGTGCTACTAGATAAAATATATGAATGAAGGCATGGGTTCCCTAATGACTGTTTTTGTAGCAGCTAAAATCCCTATATAGTATGGTTTACTGTGTTAGAATTCCCATTATATGTGTTTAAAGTCTCATACAAGTTTGAATTCCCTCCAACATACCTTGCTAGTATGAGGGCAGAATTTGTTCAACTTGTAGTCAGCTTCCTTGCAGTGGATGTTATTCACGTTTCAGGCAATATTCTTCCCTAGCATATCCAATATCCATCAAAGCCTTGCTTTGTCACTTCAGTTCACCTTGCATGATTGAGTTACCGAGGACGAGGAGCCCAGGAGTAAACTAAATAGCAAGGCAATCATTCCCTTGGTGCCAGAAGATGTCACTTATATATTGGTCTTGAGTACCTGCTACTCTAATGGTTGGGTTAATTACCGAATGCCACACTTGGGCATAGTGATATTACTCCAATTTATCCAGAATGAATATTCTCTTGCATGATTCAAATGATAAGAATTCTGAGATATTCAGGTATTTCCCGTGTTTACAATTGTTGAAAGGTTTGTTTGAAGACAGGATTATGATGGATGTCGATTTTGTGGATAGGGAAAAATGGTTAGACTACAGGATATTGTAAGGGTTTCTTTAATTGCCAAAAATTGGTGTTTCTGAGGGTTCAAATGCAAGTGCTGGAGGGGGGTATTCTGCTTCAGCTTCTGTGCTAGATCCCATGAGGTTCTGCCCACAATTACTTTGTCCAAGTGTGTCCATAATTTGTCTTTTTCTCTAAGGGACTAGTATGAGAAACCACACAGCTGTGCTGCCCAGTAATGTGTTAGAAAATCTGGAAGCATCAGTCTAACTGCATGTTTGGGTTAGCATAGGACTTTAATTGACAATTTAGCACTAATGTCCAACCAAATTACATTCAAAATCATCTTTTTTTCCAACTATTTTTTTCATTAGAAAAGAAAATGTTTGTTCTACAATACCGAGAAAGAGAAGGCAATGTAGGAAATTTGTATTGTGCTGTTGCAGTTACATTTGGCTTACACAACATATGTTAAGGCATAAAAAAAGAAAACGAAAATACCTATTCATGGCCCATGGTTTTACTGATATGAATGTATCTGGAGATATCAATGTTATTAAAATATCACCTGGGAAAAGCATAATCTTGTGTTTGCCTTGGCCAAATGGAATACTTCTTATATTCTTGTCCCCTCTAATTTGTGCTATGATAGGTTCAGTGCTAATAGCAAAGAGCAGACAGTGGGAAGAGGGAAGAGGGAACACCAGTGCTTTGTGTCCTACCCTAGAGCACATGATCATGAAAGCTTAGCATTTAGTATAACTCTTGCAGTGGGGGCATAATACTATGCTTTTAATATTGGAGTTAACATTGGCCCAATCCCGAACCCGAACTAGTGTAAAGTTTTTATTGAGAAATCACAAGCCAACCCAGTCAAATGTTCCTGCATCAAGAGAGATCAGTATTGTCAGTATTGCCTTTGTTGGGCTATAATGCGGAAACTAATGAGAAGCTCCCTAACCATATTTAATCCCAATTGTTCGCAGTGAATCAATTCGGGGAGAAGAGGTTCCAGCCTGTTGGCTATTATTTTTATGTATAATTTGGCATTGATGTTGAGCAGCACCATATTCCTGTTTATGGCGCAGAACTTGGCATCCTTTCCCAGTTTAATATGGTGATGTTAGCCTCCCCAGCTCCCCAGTAACTCCCTTCTTGCCTACTATCGAATTAAAGAGATCTTTCAGATATGTTTCTAGAGTGGAAGCAAAAGCATAACAGAAATTCCATTTCGCTGTCAGGACCTATTGCATTGTGTATTTAGGTATAATTGACAGCAGCTAATGATTCATCTTTTGTGATGGGTGCTTCACAGCTTTGATTGAGTGCCTTTGGTCAGGTGATAATCGCGGAAGAGAAAGGGATGACAAGTAGCTGCATTGCTCATCATCTGACATCGATTCTCATCTATATAAGGTGGTATAGTAAACCCAACAAGTCTCCAACTTCTCATCCTCAGATGTTGCAACCTGCCCCTTGGAGTGTTGTGTACTTCTTATGTAGTCATACTCTAATGTCTATCTTAACTGCCTCACAAGGGGTGTCACCAGTTATTACCCTGATTATATGTGTATTTCTTGAGCTGAAAGAGTTCATTGCGATTTGTTAACAGGGCTTTTGTTTAATGTACCCCTAAACAACAAATCTTTCCACAGGAGAAGTGTACTGGATGTTTTGTGCTCCCTTTCAAACCTTACCAGTTCATTATATTTTTTAAGATGTTTTGCTCCCTGCCTCTTAATCTCTTTAATTGCCCATTGCCTTAATGTATTCACCTCAAAAACCAGCTTGACGACATCCCATGTGCATGCATGGCACATTTCCTTCGGTGGGTTCAGTTGAAAGTATTCTGTGATATACGACTGTAGGTCTACCCTCATTACTGGGTCCTTGAGTTGTGTGGAACGTAATATTCACTTTCTAAGGGATGTGGTCCAGAGATCCCAATTAAGGGACATCTAAGCTGAAGCATTATCTGAGAATATTGTCTGGTGTATTTCATTGTTGTATATTAGGGGTATCAAGTTGTCATTCAGCAATGTATAGCCAATGCAGATATATTCTTTAGGAATCAGAAAAAAATAAATCCAGTTGGTCTATTTCATGCTCTCTCCAAGAGTCGTGCCAATCAAGGGATTGCAATTTCCTTAAGTTTTTAGAAAAGGTCCCTGAGTGATATGTGTTAATACCCGACCTATCCTTTGCTAAATCCCGGACTAGATTAAAATCCCCTCCCCCAATCATGTCACCTAAGTCCAAATCTGTCAGTATATGAATCTGTGATATTAGAAAGGTCCTAAACATAGCTAATGCTTGATTTATCCCCACTACAACCCCCACACAACGTTAACTGCAAGAACAAAGAAAAAAGAAAGAACCTGAGTCACTACACCATATGGATCTTATTGATGAGAGGAGAGCCACAGTGGGTCACATACATATGGATCACTTTACTGAACTGCAGTGGACATCATTTCCAAGTCCTCCCAAGCCAAAGTATCTATGGACAGGCATCACAAAAACAAAATATATGAAGACAGGTGTAATGAAAATCATTTGTGTGGTGCATTTGTTCGGGACAGCTGAGGAGAAGTAAGGAGAATCCAGGATATTCAGTTTACAGGTTGCTCACTTATAATCTTGCTTCTTCAAGAATGGGTTCCCCCACCATCATCACAGCCTCCCGCACCCCCAAAGGCATCAGAGAAAAAGTAGCAAATTCACGGTTTATCACACAATACCGGTACTTTCAAATGCTGTCTCTGTTCGATCTTGTAGGGTACCTCTCATTCCTCCGAAGGTATGTTCGGTTTTACCCTCATGAATCCAAATGAGTCCTATCATCCACAGTCTTAGGTACACCCAGAGGGTGTGCCCATCCCTCACCATTCTTTCCCTGTTGAACGCCACAGTTTGCACCCCCATTGAATGTGGGCAGGTCAAATCTGCCAGAATTTAAAGGGGGAAAAGGGCCTCCTAAATACAAGGACATGCTGATTTTAATGCATGTCCTTGTTATTCCTTTTGAATAGATGATTACTATCATGCCAAATAAAACCTTAGCATATCAATGTTGGATTTCTTCAGGACAGATCATTATTTTATCCCATTTTGGCCATTCAGATGGGCTGTTCTGGGTGTTTTGGCCCGATGCTTTAAAGCTGGAAGTTTGACCATTTAGATGTACATCTATATCTAAATAACTCAATGCTTACAAAGAAAACCTAATGGTCATTCAAGAACACCTTACCCTCTATAATCTCGAGATCCATGAAACAAATAAACTGTTTTTTTTTCCTTCAAACTTTCACATAACTTGAACATGGAAACGAAATTGTTTTGCATTGTTAATCAGTTTGGCAACCCATAAGAGAGAGAAATATCATTTTCATTATCTATGTACCGACCCATTCTATGTCTGAAGCTGATACATTGATCACATTTATATTGAGAAATCAATAAGGGCTTTGGGGATCTCATTCGCTATGTCAGTTAACATTGAAGCCCTAAACATACTCATCACTTACTCCAGTTACTCTACGATTGTCTGTCAAGCACTCTCCATGAATGTATTTTTTCTTCCCTGTAAATATTAACAAGCAATGTTACCCCTCAAATGTTGAGTATGTTCTCGCTCCATGCGAGAATCAATGGGTCAAAACATTAAAATCGCTTCTAGATTCCCATGGGTTAACTAAAGCTCTGTACATCATTACAAATGCCTTCCTGATTTAGATGAGCAAGCACAAAACAGTAACAATGCTAATTGTCACACCAAGTATAAAAAACAATCACCACTAGATACCCCTCAACCCTGGCCGACTGGATCCATTAAATTGCAGTTGAAATTTGGTCTTGGTGTCTCCATCTAGAATGGTCAATTAGCCTATCAATGAACAAATTAAGCATTTCTTAGCATACAAATATCCCACCTCCTAGCTAGTTTCTGGGTTGTCAGAGGAATAGCTTCCTTGTTAATGTTTGAAGAGTAATTGACTATGACAGTGTTGGATCTTGTTAGCCATGGTATTACAAGTGAAATGCACCAGGGTTGAATGTTATCACCCTTTTACAAAAGTATACATAGGTTCTCTTGCACTTCCTCATTCATTCAGTCAATTAGATACTATTTCTGAACAACTCTATAGACAACCAAAATGTTTTCGGACAGAAGACCTGTAGGCACATTGTCAATAATGTGGTTTTGTAGGGTGATTGCAAACCTTAGATGGCGGGATAGGCCAAAATATTCTTAAACATAACCCAAGCATTATGGAAATACTAACAGCTGGTAACATCACAGCCCAATTTGATATCTGTGGCTTTCAATACCTGGCTCCTCCAGATTCCACGGAGTGATATTAAGAAATGTAGAAGTTCGTTTTGACTCTTCTGTTACTAGCCCTTTGAGTGTCTCAGTGAAAAAAGTACATTTTGGAGTTAAAGCCCTTATATAAGGTACTATTTGAACAATGCTCAACTAGAACAACAAGCCATTTCGTTAGTTTTATTCTGGTTTGATGATTCTAAGGGCTATTTATATCGTTGAAGCCGACAGCACCGTACCTGCTAGTAAAATCTCCAAATTAGACTACATTTTGCCAGAAATAGAACAGCTGCACTGGCTCTTGATTGTGAAATTAATCTAACAAACTAACCCATTTCAGCATGCATAAGCAGTTATTAAACACGGACATGGGGGGAACGAATTCCTAATAAAATATACATGTACAGTCAAATTATACTACTCTACTCTACCACTGGTCTGTAAGGATGCCCGCTTGACAAATAAAATAACCATGGTCGATGCAACCCTTTCACCCTTATTCAGCTGATCCTCAGGAATAATGCCATCGGAGTAGGTTAGGAATGAGGGTTTGCAATAATACATTCAGCAGCTCTTGATGCTATTCACTAGTCATGTACTTTGGAAGGACGATTCAGACTCAGTAGCATCTCGCCATGAAACAGTGAGGTGTCCAAAAGCTAAATTAATGCTGCCTCAGACAGCGTCTTCCTATGCTGCTAAGTGAAAGAAAACATACCCCACCGCTACCAGCAGGATAGAAAGGCTTACTCCACTGGTGACTAAGATAAGCCCTATCTTAGGAAGAATTGGCGAAGATCAACAAAAATTAGGTGGGAAGAGTGGCTATGCCAAGGGTCTTTCGAGGAATAAGGAATGCATTCTTGAATCAGTCATGTAAAATGCAGGCCTTCTGGAGAATACCTTGATATTCAGAAAGCAGAGCTTCCTCCAAAGTGGCAGATCCTTGAAATTCTGTGCAGAACATTGCAGGATACTCCTGAATACATCAGCATCATTGTGCAGACATCCAAGATGGCACTCCAATACCTACATTGTAACTTCACTGAAACTCAGTTGTGCACATAGGTGTCTAATCTGCTACAGGTTTCTTTTAGCTGCCAACTGGACTCTGTTTGTGTGCTTCTATGGCAGGCGTTTAGAGACATAAATTCTTCGTTTAGATCTTGCTTAACAAAGCTAGGTATTCTCTCCTCATTCCCCGCATGTTGTATAGGTAGGAATCACTGGAATAGGCAGCATAGTTGCATGAGACGTTCCCAATTATTGAATATCTGAATTCTTTCTGGAAACAGATCTTCCTTCTTTTTAGCCAAACTCATAAATTGTCAAAGAAAACAGGAAAGAGGTAATAATAACATCTAAAGGCCTGGTTTACATTACATAGATGTTTCCATGAAGGCATGACTTACTCTTTGATATTTACGAGAATGTTATCATTTAGAGTCTGGAAGAAGTGAGGTAGCATCCAAAAATTGAAAGACGCCCAGCTGTTCAAAATAAGGACGTTTCTTTTATGTTTTGCAGGAAAGAAAACGCTTTATAGGTTTGTCAATTTAAAAACAAATATTGATCGAGCTGCTATTACATTGTGGGATGGATGGCATTGCTGTGGCAGTGCTGGATAGAGGGGATCTTTACATATGATTGCTTGGGGATCTTTACATATGATGGGTCGGGAACTTTACACTGCCTGTCTTTGTGAATCGGATCTTTTTTATACTGCTCTCAGGGCACGAGTCGGGGGTCCAAGCGGGTGGACGGTGTCCCCCCACTTCTTTCACAGGGTGATGCCGTCCACTCTGCCAAGAAGTTGGGCCCCACTAAAAAAGATGCTGAATTCGTCACCGGGACACATTCAGCAACGCCTGTACGTTGTTGTCTGCTTTCGATCACAACAACGTGCAGGCGGGGAGGGGGCTCTCTTATTTCTGACTCCTGCTGGGATACTCAGCCATAACAAAGGCCGAGTCTCAGGGGTCATCAAGCCTTCTTTTGTTGGAGTTTTCCTGGCTGGCAGCAGTCATGAGCCTCACACCTGATGCAAATGCAGCAGAGGGGAAACAATGGCCTGCACCTTGTTAGCACTTCACACATACTTAGGAGAGGCAGCTTTTCACTTTGTTCAGGCTCTGTTTAGAAGATTTGCATGCACTATTAGAACGTCAGATGTGTTGATCTTTCCCAGTATTTGCACAAAATAAATTGCATTTATACACGCTTATTACCCTTGAGGAGGCGTTGTAATAATTTAAATATCACAATTTCTTTTACAGCACTATGGCTATAGAAAGCTTAACGCTGACAAAAGGTAACATTGTTTTATATGTAGCGTACAAAAGTGCGAATCTTCTGCCTAAATCAGGAGGGTTTGCAAGTATACTCAAAACGTGCTCAAATGTACTCATGATACACCTGTTAAACATATATGTGAGGGCTTAAGATCTTATATCATTTCTTGTGATGCCAGTTCCTGTAATATCACGCGCTGTGATGTCACGTGCTGCGATGCCACGCACTGCGATGCCAGGTGCTGCGATGCCACTTGCATACTGATAACTAGGTTAGTCCCCCCACTTCTTTGTTTAGGACTTGTGCCATGACTGCTCTTAAATCATTTTAGCAGCTACTAAGTATTGTTAATAACAAGTACTACTTAAAAATGTCTATTCTCAATGTGTCATCCTCGGAAGGGTAAAATACTGAACTGGCCCTCTCAGAATGCTTAACTACCTGCTCCATAATTCCCCTATCATGCTTTGCAATTCAACCAACTAAATGCTAGCTTGACTGGTGGCCATTAAGACTCTGTAATGTGAGTGAGCTCAGGCCGATCATAGAGAAGCTCAGTTAGAATGAACAATTTACCTGCCACCACAGGAGATTTCCTGTCGTCTAGAAGTTGAACTGCAGTACTGGCTGTCACCACATTGCTTTTATTTTCTGTTCCTGAAATTAATAAGAAGAAAGGGGCATTTAATTTAAACCATGAAATCAAACTGCATGTTATACATTCTATTATGTTGTCAGAAGCAAGCATACTCATTTTCCAAAACTACAATCAGAAATCCTGGCATGCCCATCTGGAGAGAGTGCCCTAGAAAGTTAGCATTCCACTCAAAATACAGATAAACAAGCATCCTTAAATTGTTACTTTATATTTTAATGCACTCATACTTTATTACCTAGGCTTTGCAAAGTTTGTGTTTTAACTTATCTCCTAATTATTTATATTTAGAAGACCATTCTGATTTATTATATGGTGACTTTAAAAGATAGCCATAGTCATAAACTTTACTGATTTACTAACAAAAACCACCATAAAATCTTTACAGAATCTAAACGAAGATAAAATAGACAAACACTAAATAGACTAGCAATAAAAGAGAAACTACAAGCCATATTTATGGCAAAGTGACACAGCTTAGCAAGTCACCTTGCTGCACTGTGCTGCATCACTGGGAAAGGGCAAGAATGCACCATAGTTATCCCAATACGCAGTGGCGTAACATAAGCCCCCACAGCCCCCATGGTGCAGGGGGTCCCCAAGCTCCAGGGGGGGCCCTCAGCTGAAGTGGTAGGTGGTGAGCCCTTGCAGGGCGGCCCCCACAAGTTTAGTTATGACACTGCCAATACAGCTCACTCCTGTCCTTTACCCAGCACTGGGGAACAATGGGCTGCCTAGCACCAATGCAGACACACTTGCACCATGGTGCAAGGGTGCCTCCATCGGTTGCAGGATTGTTTTGTGCAGGAAGGGGTATCTTCCTGTACAAGAACAATCCTCCAAGGCCTCTTTCTATGTGCACTGCAGAACACATACAAAGAGGAAGTACCAAGGAGAAATAAAGATACTTCTCCTTGTAAGAGCCCCCCCAGGGAAGGTGTAGCATATTGGCTCATTCCCAGGTTTACCATTTCTAGTAAATCCGGGAATGCATCAAAATCCAAGGGAGTTGCGTCAAAACACCTATGCAATGCCTTCCAAGGGCAGAGTAACACAACACAGGTGATAAGACTGTTTTAAGAGCTAGTGTGAGTAAGGATATTGTGTGTAGTTTTTTTCACCTTTAGGGTTGGACAGAAGCAATAGGTGGTAAGGGTGTTCTTAGAGTTTGCATGTGGGTAGGGTTATAGGGTGGTAAGTTGGTTTTTCGGGTTTAGGGATGGGTAGGGGAATTGGGAGGTGAGGGTGTTTTTACAGCTTAGGGGTGGTAAGGGTAGGGATGAATAGGAGTATGGGATGATAAAAGTTATTAGAAAAATGGGGGTGTTTGGGGGGTTTCTCCCAATTAAACAACAAAGGTTATATATGCTTACCTTGCATTGTAATGGCATGCACATTGAAGACATATGCATGGTAAACGCTTGTGCTGAAAAGGCAATGCGTGGGAAAGACAATGCGTGGTTAAGGTATTGCATAGCAATAGAAGCATGGCAAAAGCATGTGTTGTAAATACACATATTCTTAAGTCATACAACCCTTTCCTATGTAGTTGCCGACCCTGCTACAGTAAAAATAGCCTTTTGGACTTTTTCACTTCACTGCACGCACATGTTTAAAGTTGAACTATGACATATGCCATATTTAAATACCATGCCCCTACCTCCTAGGCAAAAAGTTCTATGTAGGAGTGGCATGTTAATATTTAAAAAGAGAGTTGAAGCCTGTCAAAAGGGGTTATTTTAATTGGCCAAATTTGCAGTTAGTATCTGCACAGCTGTACTACACATGGCACACCTGAAGTCATGTTTGCTCTGCCTCAGTGGGTGGCACAATAGTGCTTCAGCCCACTGCGGACATTTACCTTACAGGCCCTGGGTACACTTTGGGCACCATATACTAGGGAGTAATAGGTATGTTAAGTATGCAAATTAAGGGTGTACCGATTTCATCATGTTTGAAGGCAGAACACAGGCATGTTACTACTGGCTAGCACGAGTTAAGTGCACAGAGTTCTGTGGTCAGTAAAAAGAGTCAAGGAAAACATACGGGTGCACACCACACAAAATATGGACATTTCCAATAACCATCTTCAGCCAAGTATGAGCTAAGAAACTTTTAAATTTAATGTTATGACATTATAGGTGGGTGTGGCTCTAACCCTACAGTAAGATGTTGCTAATGATGGAAATGTGAAGCAACAATAAAAGTATCTATGGGTTTAAATGACCACTTAATTATTTTCAGTTGGGACACACCTTCTCTATTACTCACTATATTAAGAGGCTCAGTTATAGGCCTTGATATTAATACTAAAGTCACTATGAGTGGAAGAATAACAAAGGTGTCATTAAAGACTGCCTGTCTGCCTACAGAGACAGCTTTTGGTGACAGAAGGGACCTGGGGTGGTTTAGTCATTTAGTGCCATTCATTCTTTCACACTTATTAAAATAATAAAAACAGACAATGTAATTACTCAATTTATTTATTTTTATTAGCAGAGTCAATATCTTAGTTATCCTTGCCAGAAATGGATATAAAAAGTGATTTACACTGAGCTCCACAGATGATATTTTAACAAATGGACTTATTTTACCGGTATTGTATTTCGTTGAATAGGTACATTTATATACCAGTTTATAACACTGACGATGGATACTAGGTGCTATAAATTGCATTAAATTCCTGGGCACCTTTTCACAGTGCATGCTTCAAAAGATTACTGGTTCTACTATGAGTTATATTGAAGACTTTGCGTGGGGGTTGTGAGATTTGGTTATATGCTCTAGACATGCAGCAGTGGCATTGCTGCATGTAAGCTTTGCGGGGAGTTTGTGAATAGACACAGTCACTCAAGTGGTGCTAACCGACTATATGGATGGTCTGCAACCTATAAAATGAGTCACCATTGCTCTTCATCAGTGGAATACACAAGTAACATACTATGAGGGTCTACCCTGGTCTCATGGAGCTCCCATTCCTGGGAGATGTTAAGCAGTCTGCTAAAGTATATGGAGTACACACAAGGGGCGACAGTAGACCAACTGCTCAAACAATAGTTAAAAAACAAAAATTAAATTATATGTGGAATCCACACAAGAGCAACATAAGTCCAAATTTTTGAGGCATGGTTAAGCAACCACATATTGCTACATGAAAGACTCCCAGCCTCTGGCGAGCATAGTTAAGCAACAAGTGAAAGTGGTATAGTCAGGAATAGCACAGGAGCAAAACATTGACTACCATATATAGGCAAGGCATTGAAGTGTTTGTTCTGGAGTGGCAGAGAGCAACTCCAGGGAATGGCCATTGTGTGTTCTTACATTTGTGTGAATTTTATGTAATTTACTTTCTCTTAACTATCGAAAATTTCAGAAAAATTACTCAAAATGCAAATCTGTCAATTTGTTTTACATTTTAACTCAAGTGTGTCCTCAATTTTTGACAAAGGGATGCATTTAGCCTAGTATCTGCGCACAAACTACTTGTCGTCGAATGGACCCTGCAAGGGTGGGTGCTGATCTGGTATAGGCCTTATAATGAGAGTAGGCATTCATAGTGTAAGTTTGAAGGGCTTAACTGAGATGTGCATGTACTGTGTTTTACATTATGGGCAAAGTCTGCACTGAAGTATAGTTTTGAAATAGGACTAGAGAATAACCCTGGGCGGACCAATACGCTCGCGTAGTTGCGCTACTTCGTGCTACGCAAATTGCACGTAGCACAGTGCAAAAACACGTAGCGTAGCGTAGTTGCTATTTTTTGCTCGCTCGCAGTCCTCAACGTCAAGTTGGCGACCGCGAGCTAGCAAAATGACATCCCGGTGAGACTTTTTCCTCGTTCGAGATCGGCAACATCAAGTTGGCGATCGCAAGAGTGGTAAATAAATGTCCCGGCGAGATTCTCAACGCGGGGATGTCAGGTTTCTCATTGCGAGTGGTCGCGTATGCTCGCGACCGCTCGCAATGTGAAACTACCAGTCTGCGTTGAGAAAGCTGCCAATCGAGTAAAAATCTACTCGAGTGGCAGAAAACGACAGCTCGCACTGTGCAATATGCCGTTTTCAATGATTGCACAGTGCAAACAAGCATCCAGCACTGTGCAATCATTGCGAACAGCGCACTACGCACTTCACGTAGCGCTACACGTATCTGGCGTAGAGTGAAGTGCACTTTGCGTAGCTACGCATAGCGCTACTACGCAAACTACGCCCAGGGTTGCCAGAGAATAGCGTGACACACACTTCCTATGGTAAAATCGATTCTGAGTGCAGATTCAATATTACTTTTGTCATATCAGAAATCCTTCTGACACCTGAGGATCTCTCATATTTCTCTGACTCAGCGTCTGATTACATTCCTGGCTTTTGTTAACCTCCTGGAAAAAGTTTATTACTTTGCTGGCCAGCTGTACGCTCAAAGGCTTCCCCACACAGTAGGGCCATCTTCCAGTGATTGGGCCTGCTCCAGGTAAGTGTGTTGGAAAGAAATCTCCATGTTATAATTACTTTTTTTACTCACCAGGCTCATCCCAAGAAGGACAAAGGGGAGAACGCAAGACCTCTGGAGCCAATCTCTGGAGGGGCTTCCTTTTGAGGTTTTGCATGAAAGGGACCAGGCTGCTGTGGCAGCTAGGGCCATGGTCTCAAGTTCTGGTTAGGTCTTTCAACAGACCACTTCAGATCACCATTTTAAAATGCCTCAAAATGCTCTACAGGAGAGTGGGAACATGGGTGTATTGATGAAGTGTTATTCTAAAATTGGACCGATGTTTCTACTTCGTAACTTTCTGCCCCACAAAGATGCCTCTGCACAGGGGAAAGAAAGAGAGAGAAAGCGAGACAGTGGATTTTCCGGGACACTGAAGAAGAAAGGACCTCTGTCTCAGGTGCTGAAGCGTCTTAGACATAGCCTGCATGGCACTCTGTGTATTCACTTCTCTGGGGTCAGTGGTGCTGGCCTCCCTGCATCCTAAGTTTGACCACAGATGACGGACAGCTAGGAACCATGGAGGAGAGGGGTCTCCTAGAACATTTGAAGACTGGGCCTTCAGAGGGGTAACCCTCATCAAAGGGCCGCCCCTTAGACACACAGGTGCCCTTCAAGCAGTCAGAGGGGTTATATGGCCTAACGAGTGTTGACATTGAGGGTATTCTGACTTGAAGACTGCAGGGTATCGCTAAAGGCGATTACTGGCTGAGGATAACACAAGGTGTTGGACAGATGGCAGCTCCCGAGTAAGGAAAGCAATACGAAAAAAGAAATAAAAGTCACCAAGAATTTAAATATTTTGAAGGCTAGGAGGCCAAAAGGCTAGAGCTTGACACTAGGAGCAAAACACAATTTACCCCAGCCAAAGGAGAACAAAGAGATGTCTGGTCCTTGGGATGTGGGTAGCATTCTCTCAGATTTACATGGATAACCCTGGGGAGAACCAAAGTCTCCATGGGTTAGCACAAGAGCAACAGAGGAGGGGTGTGCTTAGTGCCCCCTTCCCAGTCAGAATTTCGACCCAAGAGATCCCTAGTTTCAGAGGTCCAAAGTCAGAGGAGGAACATCACAGGAAAAAAAGAAACAAATGGAGCACTGGCTTGCTCTTTTTTCATATGTCCTGGGGTTGCCATTTCCCCGGGGATCGGGGAAGAGCCCAGATTAGACTGTTGGGTGCTTCTCTAACCACTCCTGCTCATGTCTAAGGCAGTGGCTGCAACTGACCCAAAGCCTCCTATTGAAAAGGGTCCTTTCTACAGGATAATTCCCAAACTTTTTGTCTTCCTCCATCCCTTTTTTGCTGAATTTGTTTTTGTTAGCTTAGGACTCTGGGCCCTTTACTATTGCTAACCCGTGCTAAAGTGCATGTGCTCTCTGCTTACAACATGGTAACATTGGCTTATCTACAATTAGCAAGTTTAATTTATTTATAAGTGCCGAGTGAAGTGCACTGCATGTGCCCAAGGCCTGTAAATTAAATGCTACTACAGGGCCTGCAGCACTGATTGTGTCACCCACTTAAGTAGCCCTTTTAACATGTATCAGGCCTGCCAATTGCAAAGCCTGTGTGTGCTGTTGTGAACTGCCATGTCGACCTGACAAGTGAACCCTCTTGCCAGGCCCACACCTTCATTTTTAATACATTTTAGTCACCCCTAATGTAGGCCCTGGACATTCCATGGTCAGTGTGATGTGTGTGTAAAAAGTAGTACATGCACTTTTAAGGTTAACATGTTCTGGTAGTCAATATCATTGGAATTTCCTTATTACATTTTATAAGTGTAATTCCCAATTGAGAAGAGATAGTAATCTCCTGTTTGATGTCTCTGGAAGCACAATTTTAAATACCAGCTCATAGTGAATTTAGATTTTAAAATGTAATTCTGAAAATGCCACTTTTAGAAAGCTGGCATTTTCTTACTTCGACCATTTGGTGCCTTCTGCCTGTCTCTGAATACATGTTTGGGGTGGATGACAGCTGGACCTTGTGTATTCCCTCTAGACAACTACACACAATGGGAACTTAGGTGTGACTTGATGCACTTTAATGGGTCAATCACTGGCTTGATGTGGGGGCAGAGCTGAGCACTTCCTCACTTACACCTGTATAGGCTGTGTCCTGTCCCCACACAAAGGATTGCATACCCCTGTAGTGAGTCTGGAGTCGTGGCAGGAAGAGAAGGGACGCTGTGCACTTCAATAGCCTCCCTTTGAAGCATACCCCACTCCAAAGGCAAAACTGGGTATAAGTACTGGACCTCAACTCAGTGCACTTCTGGACCTGTGGATACTATGCCAGGAATAAGGACTTTTTTGCTGAGGGAACTGTCAATCTGCAGGACTGCTACTCTGCTGGACGCCTGATATGCTGCTGTTCTGCCCTCCTTACATGAGAGTGAGAAGGACCAGACCTACATCTCTTCAATTCAGAAACAAAGTGACTCCAAGGGCAAGCTGACTTGCCTCCTGTTTGAAGTCTCAGGGACATCAAAGACTTCCAACTTATCTGCCTACAGCACCTGGACTCTGCCATCTGATAGTGGTACCAATCCAGTCCTGGGCCCTTGGTAGTGGGAATAAAGGGATGCAACTGACGAAATCCATGCATCATCGTTGTTGTGCCTCTCAGAACTGGCGCATCTCCATCGACGCCGACACATTGCCACTGCTGCGAGGATCAAGACCCACTGCATCTCCATCGGCACTGGTGCATCGCCGATGATGCGAGGATCGAGGACATTGCCTAACCTATAGCATGGCACATCACCTCCTTTTGCTCAGAGGCAAATACTTTACACATTTATATCCCTATAAACCCGAAAACCTGCACCTGAAATATAATTTAAAAAATACACTACTTGCACAATAAAGGTTATGAAAAGCAATTAAATAATTTATGTAATTAAACATCAATTATGTTTTATTAACGTTCCAACCTATACACCTGCATACCTCACAACATACACCTAAAATATATATACCTACCTTAGAAAATCGATATTTGCACAAAGTTATTACTGCATCACGATATAAATGTAGCACAATATGTAAAACTCGATATTTGTGTGCCTCGATATTTTGAATCCGATATTACAAGGCTTACAATGTTTATTTTCATACAACTGGGAGGATTAATTACTTTAATCAAGGGTGGAACCTGCAATAATGTGCTTGTCAGGTGTGCTGATAATTGTTCTAGAAGCAGCACTCATTAGAAAGCGTTTTTTTAACCAGCACTAAAAGAAAGACAAAATGCTCTGCTAAAATTGTATTTATTTATTTATTTAGGGAAGAGGAATAGCCTGCAAATTAATGCAGGGCTGTCAAAAATAGGACATAATTCACAGTTAGACCGCTTTTCTATGCTTCTGTAAAATTCGAGTTTAACCATGTCATCACACACACACACACATAACTGTATATATATAATACACAATGTTACATCGCCGTGTTTACACCGCGATACCTTCACAAACGCAAGTCGATACAACGATTTGCCTGGAGGGCGCTGGACTTAGAAATAGTCAGATTTACTATTCCAACTTCAGTCTACGTACAATAGGGAAGGTGTTGGAATAGTAAATCATACGATTCCTTAGGTTAGAGCGCCATCCAGCGCAAGTCATTGTAATGACTTGCGCTGTAATACCCGTGTTGTAAAGGTATTGCGGTGTAAACACCGCGATGCGATGTAACCGATGTTTCCTGTATATATATGATTTAGCGATAGAATTGCAAAATCAGGACTTTTGTAAAACATTCTAACTTTTTAGAAAAACCAGCATTAAAATGTACTAAATTGACGTTGCCCTCCTACTTTTATTGTCTCTGCATTGCTGGATGCTGCTCGGGGTGGTAGAGTGAGTGTGCAGCAGGGAGGAATGGTGTGGAATTTCTCTCCTGCCCGCTTCATGCAAGTCTGTGGTGCGAAATATGGATCAAAGCTGGGATTCAAAGGTCTAGGCTGTTTTCCACCTTTCTCACCTCCAACAAGATAAAAGCCAAAATACAAATGCTGATTGGGTGTTCCTAAGCGTAGCCCATAACGTCCTGCCAATAACCTGCTGATTTTCTTATTCTCGTCAATTGCAACGAAATTATTGCAGGTTTAAACGTCTCTATACCCTGGCTGCCCAATGGGTAATTTTAATCATGCCAATGCTGTATGTCATTTCAGGAAGCATCAGAAAGAATGTAATTTAGCTCTCTTTCATAATCCCTATAAATCGAAGTGTTGTTCTAGCATGCTCAAGGGACCAAAAGTACTATTGTTTAATGCAAAGCAGCACACCAACCAAAGTTGCAGTGCTATGTTTCGTCAAAGGGAGAGAGCAAGACAGCACCATAACTACTATTATATGGTGCAGTTGCTCACTTCCCAAGTGTTGGCGAACAATGTAGCTGCCTTGCACCACACAAACAACTTTGCAACTTACTGCAAGTGGGTATGTGTATGTGTGTGAGTGTGAATAGTAGCGTTTGTACTAGAAGTGTAACATTCTAGGACAAACACTATGCTTAGATTAACTTCAAACCTTTCTGACTTTGTATGAATGCCTTTTAGTTGTGCTGTTAAATCTTTCCTCCTAGCTTGTGCATCCCTAAAGGAGGTGCATTTTTTAGCACAAAGCGCTGTCTACAATTGATAGTAGATAGGACTTTGAATAAAAAAACATGGGTGGTGGAGCAAGAATGACCATGCACTATCAACTTGACACCACCTTGATGCACAGCAGAGCCATCCATAGCCTTACTTACATTATTTTTAGACAACTTTCCAGCATAAAACACGTTGTATTGAAAGTAAGCCCAAATCAATATTTTGTGCAAGTTTGCGTAATTTCTGGTGACTACACTGGTGCAAACCTGGCCCTTAAATTGCTTTTGTTTCACACTCTCCGTGGACAAAGTCACATACTCACTAAAACGTGGTGACACACAACAGACTGGGAATATGAAGCAATTTTGGAAAAGTGTTAACGTTTTTTATTTTCTGGCAGGGTGGAAGGCAACAAGGAGGGCAGCTGAGGGTCAACACGAACAACTGAAGATGGGAAGAAAAAACAGTATAATTTGGCCAACAGTGTCATTTGGTTTTTTTTTTCGCATGGAGGGTTGGGGGCAACATGGACAATGGAGAGAGGGGTCAACTCGGGCAAAAGAGAGTAACACGCATAATGGAAAGGGGCGACCACTCGGTCCCCCCGAACGTATGGTTGGGTGCCCCGATCCCCCCGGGAAACCATTTTGGGCGGGAGGCGTGTCTCGGCTGGTATGCCCGAAGTGGCGTAGCCGGGGCGTGCCTTTTCCCGCCCAAGAGGGGTTGTCCTAGACACCTACACCGTTGGACACGCCCCGTAGGCGGCTGGAGGAGGGTCCACGCCCTCCCGAGGAAGAATAAAAGGAGCAACAATCCAAGGAAGCATCCTCTTGTTCCTGTGCTTGGAAGCTGCACCTCCTCGTTACACGTGAGCCCGAGACGGAACAAGGAGCCAATTTTGAGAACTTGTAATTTTTGTGTTTCTCCTTTCAGTGATTCCGAAGCTTTGGATCCAGGACCTCGAGTCGAACATCCGTGAACGATGCCTGGCAAGAAGGTCGGAAAGAAGGTTGGGACCGAACAAATGCTTCGCATGCTGGTGAAGGACATGGCGAACATGAAGAAGCAGATGGCGGCAATGAATGGTACGGGTAGACCGAAGAAAGTCATCGGACCAGCATTGCCGGGAGTAGTCCCTGCCGGGAGAGGTAAAAGGGCCAGGAATAGGGCGGCAGGAGGGGAGGCCTCGGTTCCCGAGTCACCTCCGGCGAGCCCGGTCAGTTCGTGGAGGCCCCAGTTCCGATCCCGAACGCGGGACAACCGATCCCTGTGGTAGTTACACCTGTTAACGAGGGGGATATGCCTCCCGAGCTGGCCGCCCAGTTGGCGGCGTGGTTAGGCAGGAACAACGAGGGTGCTGTGGCAACGGTGTAGTGTAGTTCCTAGTTTCCCACTAGGCCCTGCGCATTGGAATAACATAAACAGTAGTATCGACGTGGAACTGCGGATATTCCAGGCCTCCACTGACTATGCTAAACTTAATTGGGTTGTGTTACCAACTAGCTCAGAGGTCACTGGAAACTTTCTTCTCTGCATAGGAAGTGATCAGCTTCCTTGGCACAGACAAGAAGGGATTCAGTTTTCCAACAACCGTGCAACATGACAACTTTGCTCCTCAGATCAAGAGTCAATCTCTAGGGTCGTGTGAAACAATAGACATAGATTTCACTCAGTCAGTCTAGTGCAGTTTACTTTCACGGTATGTAGAGAATAGAGAGACGGGCGTTTGTCAATAAAGGGCTTACATTTATTGAACAGTCTTTCTTCTCGTACAAGAGAAATGTATTGCCACAATTGCAATAACTGTTATTATAAAAAGTACGTACAGTAAGATAAGTATTGCGAAATAGAACTGTAAAAGCATTGATATGGTTTCTTAGCCATACAATGGTTTAAAAGTAATAAAACATATATACAGTCATATATACATTAGGCTAACATACTCAACTGGTGCTTCTAACTAAGCCTACCCCAGTGTGCCTGACCTAAGCCTAACACGTGAAAAGGGGAGTAAGTAAGTAGCTTAAGTTAAGTTGGTTTTGCCAAGGTTTGTTTCAAGAATTCTCGTCTAAGGGTTTAGTCAACACCATACCTCTGAATAGAATGATGGAGGATTGGTATCTCCTTCAGGGGTCTCTCTCGATATCCCAGTCACCCGCGAGGGTAAACCGGAAGCGCCGGGACTGGATTTCTCTGCACGAGAAAGGCAGCGGCTTCTTCAGCGCGTCGAGGAAGGAGGCGGGGGACAGCGTCCGCGGGCAGCTGGGCTGGATGTCTTCGCAGAGGATGGCTGTTTCAGCTCCTTAAGCGTACTGCACCATAGTTCGCGCTGTAGCGGCGATAATGGTAATCAGCAGCTTCACCACCACAGGATAGCAGGCTGCAGCGACAGAGTGCTAGTTTTTACCAACACGGGGTCTTGCAGGCAGCTGGCATCAGCAACAGGTTCTCGCTCATTGCTTAAGGCAACGTTGGTAATATTTATACCTGACAGGTGCCGGGTTTGACGCAAGTTTGCTGGACATAAGACGTCAATTAAAGATGTCACTAGGAAGTGATAGTTATCAGTTGCTCATTAGAGTTCCATTACTAATCAAAACATAGCAAGCGGGGATTTCCAGGTTTGCTAAGTTTTTATCTTGTTGAAGAACTCGGAGTGTTATCTAGGAATATCAGATAGTGACTGCTGCTCTGTCATTGCACTAATTGGTCGCAAAGGAAGTAGCAGAGAGTCATGCTGGAATGTGGCTCTGTTCGTGTGAGGCCAGAGATGACTTTTCAGAAAATCGCACTTGAACGGTTATGCCAATATAGGGAATAAATGGATTTATAGCCGAATAGGGGCATAAGGTCACAGTATCGATCAGGAACCTAGATTAACACGCAACACCCACTCCACGGGTAATGTCCATCAAAATTACTAAAACTAAGCAATTAGATGCATGTGTAACATTGCCCACCCCAAAATACATAAATGCATTCGAAATAGGCGTACTTGTAATACATGGAATTTAGGTACTGTACGTATTTTAAAGCATAGTAATCATTCAAAAATTATTGCATATGAAATCAATGAACGATTATGCATAAAGAATTACACATGAAGTATCTCTGACAGAAGAAATGCAAGATAAATCATCACATAAAAATGCATTGTAATAACATGTGTGCTAGAGGCTGGTGTTATGTTGTTATGTCTCTAGATGTGTTTAGAAATAGAAGTGTGAAGCTTCTGTTCTCTAAGAATAATTTTTACGTTAAGCAAAGAATTGTTCGTGCCAAAAAAAAAGGTCAATATTAGAAAAATTGTCCAATTCAAAGAAAATAGATTTCCAAAGCTCCTGGCAGTTTTTGTTGATCAAAACTGAAGGCCGAATTCAGAGTTCATGGGAACGCTGTGTGTCGGAAAGCTTCTAAAAGTTATTGTTTCTCTGTGGGTGAGAACATCGTATCAGACAGGCTCGCAAAGAATTGGTCTACAAAATCAGGTGATAGTTCAACCAAATTAGATAGCGCTGTAACTTGGCAGGTGTGAGAATGATTGCTGTCATCATATTCGGAAGCAGCAATGCTCACAGAACGTTGTACCTGGATGATGTTGCTTTTGTCACTCGCTCCACTGTTACCACTTGGCTGTAGTACAGGAGTCTCCACAAATGCCGTCATCAGGATTGGTAGCCGCTGGGGACAACACAATGCGTGAGCCGTTATTGGACTGAGCAAAGTATCGACGTCCATTGGTACTGCTGATGGAAGTGAAAGACAGATGTCCAACACGCATTCATCTCCGCAAAGCATACACCGTAGCACAGGTAAAATGCAATTTTGCCATATCGGTCTGAATGAAAGGAACCAGGTCATGTTTAGATCTCTCAGCCTGGCCAATCCGAGGACGTCAGTTATCCTGTCCCTGTAGCGCATTGCTAGGATTGTCTCTTCCATTCCCATGGGAGCTATGTCTGAGCCGAGGCTTGCCATAACGTAGCAGGATGGTCAAAAATAGAATCCCTGCGATGAGTCCCAAAAATAGTGGAATGCCGCCAAAGATGGAGTGCACAAAATTAGGAAAGATTCCCAAAATTGCCTGGAAGGGTGTTAGCAGTCCCGTAAAGACTGTCTTAAATATGCCTGGGATGCTTGTTGCACTAGACATGTTAAGGAGTTGGCTGCACATTTCTACGAAATGCACGGGGCAATTTGTTGATAAAAGGTCATGGACTTCAGTAGCCGTCCTTGCGACTAGAAGATCATACGTCTCTTTAGATGACGTTATAGGCACTGTTGTCTGTAAAAGCACAGATTTCATTTTGCTTAATGTATCAATTTGTATAGAATAGAGATTCAGACGAGGCCAGAGGGGAGTCACTATGTCTGGAGGCCCGCTCGGGAACAATGCTTGCATACAGCATTTGACCATGGACGTAACTTGTACTAGATAACTTGTCCCTGGCGCGAGGCCACAACACCTGTGATCCGTTCTAAGAATGTAACTCCCGTTTGCGAGTTGCATAAAGAAGGGCTCTATCTGAGTTGCAGGTGTGACTAGCTGGTGGCATGAAAGGTTGTTTGAATTTCCATCACATGCTCCGTGTAAATTAATACCCTGACACAAAAGTATACCGCTTAGTGAGTGTTTACAGTTGTCACCACTAAGAAATACATTTTTGTCGCTGTCACTATAGCAAGAATGAGTGTATGGTAATTTCCATATGGATTTTACATATCCTTTACCCAATTGTTCATACTGGCCAGCAGGTATGTATTCAAGGCACTTTTTAAATCGGAAAGTTGTTATCGGAATTGTGATAATTCCGTGTATTATCCATTCAATGACAGGACTCTCTGACATTGTCAATGGTAATCTCTCGAGTCTTTCGATGCTCAGGATTGTATAGTCTGCTCCTTTCTGTGCCAAACTGATCTGTTTATCAGTAAGGTTAAAACTGGAAAATAATGACGTTGTGTTGATTAAACGCCAAGGCACATAGCCTGAACGAAGGTTTTGCAGCGTCCAGCCTAGTTCTATAATAGAGCGTAATTGAGACTGGCCATGTTGTAACATTAGCAAATCTCTGTCTATCACATCAAAGGCAGAGGATACAATATTGTCCAAAGAATATATTCTGGAAGACAGAGTCGTTAACCCATTGTCTACCACAGAAAGTGATTTCTCCAAATTAATACGATCAATTTCTCGTATCTTTTCAGCAGTTTCAATTTGCTTTACTTTCCAAGCCTCGTTGTAAGCAGCATAGATGCTGGTCGCTATGAAACGCTTTTGACGCTGTTTGCGTGGTCCAAGAATGAAATCGCGCAAATCAGCACCATCTTTTAGTAAAGACAAGTGTTGCTTAATTTCAGCCAGTGTGGATGTAGTTAGCCATTCTAGGCAGAGTTTCCCTACACTGTATGTTGTTATAATCCCTGGATGTTGTCTCTGGGAGTATCTAGGGTCTAATCTGGTCATTTTTAAACCCTGTGTTTTATTCAGGAACCTATCTTGACAGCTATTTGTGTCTGTAGGCCAGATTAACCATTTTTTCCAATCAGGATGTGTTCTGTTGAAATTTAAAATTTGTGACACGTCTAATTCAATATCTGCGGATGTATTCTCAGGTATTGGCTTTGGTATAGACGGTGTTTTAAGGTCTTTGTTCTTAGCTAGGCCTTGCACCTGCCAATCTTTTGTACCCCAAATCGTTTTCGTTTCAATATTATTTTTCCAATAATCAAAACCAAATGTCATCATTTTGTCATAAAATGCTTCTGAATATATCAATTTAGAATTTGTCAGCATTGTTTTCATTCTTGTTTTCTCTAACAGTTTATAATAAAACGTTTCTGCATCACTGGTGTTAAACCCTGAGAAGTATTTGAATTTCTCAAAAAATGCTTTAGAACTGCTTTTAGGTGGTGTAGAACAATGTTCCCATTGATTGTACATAAAAACATTTCTAGGCTGTGCAGATTTATGCAAGTAATGATCCCCATAGTGGGTGTAACAGAATAACTGCTCATAACTAGATGAACCTTGTAAATAATCATGATCTGTGAATCTAGCTGACATTATTAAATCAGACATCATGTCATTAATACTGTTAAAGTCCCAATCATCAGAGAATGTACTCGGTGTCACAAAGTCACTTAAGGAAACCTTTAGTTGATGAGGATACTTCAGGATTTCGACCGGACCATAGATCTCATAGTCTGTTTTCTCCCATACTACCCCACCAGGTATTGGAATTGCTGTGACATTTACTGTTGACAGTTCTCTTTTCTTCATGTGGGATGATCTGTGTGGTTTCAGGACTAGGTTGATGTTCTGACTTGCTGTGTCCATTGTAATATATTTTCCTTCAATGAATTTTCCCAAACACAGTACCATGATGAGCCAAAGCAGGAGGAAAAATACACCTAGACCGAACCAGAACTCTAGCCAAGGGGAAACAAGGTAGATTTTCTTCAGTTGATGAAAGAGTTCTGTTACTTTTTCTTTAAAGGACTTTTTTGTTTCCGGCATCACTTCGGGGTCGTTTAAATCTTCAGAGAAGTTGTCGAAGTTGATGAAATAACCAGAGGCAGTTCTGTCAATTGATGGGATTGTTCTTTCAATCTGTCTCTCGGTAGCACTTTCTGATGCTACATCATTGTAGACTGGTGTTGTTTCTTGACGAACTGTTTCAATCTGTGTTTCAAGAGGCACGAGTTCCATGGCATTATTGCATAGTCCTTCATTGTGCACTGCAGGCTGATCGAATGTGATTAGTCTTTCAGTTTGAACCTCTTGGATTGTTGCAAGTTTGGGTATTCTGTTGTTTCTTGGGAGTCCACTGGGCCTACTGTTGATTATAGGCCACATGCTTGTGGTTTTACCAGATCGATAGACACGACTCTGTTCTCCTTTTTACCAGCAAGGGGCGGTAGCACAACTGATCTTGTTCCAGTGACTGCCAAGACAGGTACTGCTTTTCTGTAAGAAGGCCCAAATTCCTTCTTAACCGCGATCTTTTCTCTGACTAGATCCCCAATCTTTGGAATCCAGACAGGCCTTGCTGGGGCTGTTGCGGGTGGTGCCTCGTCAGTGGTACTTGGCTGTTGCTTTAACTTTATGTTGCTTAATGATTTTCTTGTTTCATTCAGTTCCTGTAAAACAGCCAAACGGTCTTTTACATCAAAGTGCTTTGTTTCTTCTTGTACCACTGACATCTGACTATCGAGGTCCTGAACTTTCATTCTAATTCCGAACAATAGTTCGTATGGGCTGAAACCTTTTAGAGAATTTCTTGGCATGTTGTTAAGACTAGTCTGGACACTTATTAAATGTTTGACCCACCCAGCGCCTGAACCTAATACCTTCGCTGTTATAGATTGCTTTATGTCACGGTTTTTTCTTTCTACCACACTATTCCCTTCGGGATGCGACGGACAAGAATACCGCAACCCAATTCCCATGCTGGCCATGGCCTCCTTATAAGCTCGAGAGCTGAAAGCAGGACCCTGGTCAGAATGGAACGTGGTAATTGCGTATGTGCCGATAAAGACTCGCAAATCTTTTATAACCGTTCTAGGCGTCAGCCGAGTGCTGGAGGACTCATTTTTTAAAAAGTGCTTTTCGTCTTAACTAATTAATAGGACGCAGGTTGGGGTGCAGGCAGCGTTACGCTCTTTCTGACTGGTAGCCGGTAGCAAGGTTCGCTACTGCGATCCCTATTGCAGTTTTCACAGTTGTTTGCATATATTTGGTGTTCTACACTCATTCCCGGCCACCAGTATACTGATTGTAATTCAGTCAGAGAAACCTTAATTGTTTGGTGTCTCAGACCCAAACCCATATGTGCATCTGCTATTAAAAATATTCTCCTGTTCGTGTTTGGAATTACTCTATCCCCCACTCCAGGGATTCGAGCAAACGGAACGGAGTTTGCATCGATTATGTATGCATAATTGAGTGGATAGTTTACGGGTAGTGCTGCACAGTCGCCTTTTACGGTCGTTTTTACTGCCAGCATGGTTTCCCCGTCTATGTATTTATCTGTACGCTTTTTTGTGGCTACGGAAGCCGGGTTAGTTGCTTCCGCGGTGGCTGTTTTAGCCAATGAATTCCCTGCAACGTGAACGCCATCACGTTGAAGACTCTGTGCGTGAATCACGTGAGTCTTTTGTAGTTCTTTACTTAAAAGAGCTACCTCGTTCCAGAGCTTTTTATGCTTTATTGTGGCACCTGTGTTATCTTTGTAGTCGTTTTCGATCCAACTCTGCAGTTTATTGTTGTAAGAATTGACGCAAAAATGAGAATCACACACTATAAGTGTGGGGAATTCGCGTTCTGCATTTTCGAGCGCCATCTTTAAACATCTGATTTCAGTTCTTTGAGCCGAACAGTACTTTACTGATTCAGTTTTGGTTATTTTCGGTTTGATTTTACCGCACAGCCAACGACATTTAATGATCGCACATGCTGCATCGTAGGATTTTCTCTCTACGTTGAAATGCTGTACAGAGCTATCTGTATAGATTATACAGGCATATAGTGGGAGAGGCAGAATTTCGATTGGCAGAGGATATTCTTCTTCATACTCTAAATCATTCAGTTCTTCGTATTGCGGGGCGAAATAGTATTTCACGTCTTCCGCTCCTAGAGAATCTATGCACTGTATCCATTTTGGATCCAGTGACACTGTAGGCAGGTTTACTGGGCTGAATAGCGCTTCGAAGGCGGATTCCGCTGTGAGGATGTTAATCCTTTTGCCGTGTGCTAGTTCTCGTTCATTTGCTAGTGCGATTTGCACTGCGTTCACAGTTCTTTCTGTGTGACTGAATGTTTTTTCTGCTTGTGTGTACAAGTGAGATTTAATTGAAATTGGTACCTTTTCTCCCTCATTAGAGGTTAGGTATGTGAATCCGCATCTTCCTGGGATGACTCGGATTACAAGATCGATCGTGTTGTCACGTGTGTCTAATTTTGTTTTTGCTAACATGTCTGTTTGCAGTGATCTCAAAATTTCTGTGTGTTTTTGAGTCCAATTGATTTGTTTTAAATCAGGTTTAATTAGTTCGTAGAGAGGTTTAACCCTCTCTGCGTAATTTAGGATGTAAGTTCTTCCGAAATTCAGAAAACCTAGTATGGATTGTAAATTCTTCAGCGTTTTTGGGGCTTGGAGTACAGCGCACTTCTCTAAGAAGTTGTCCGCTAGGCTTTTCCCTTCACTTGATAATTCGTACCCTAAAAACAGTACTGTCAGATGGGCAATTCGGGACTTTTTAAAGTTGAATTTGTAACCCTCTGCTGCGAACCCAAGTATGATGGTGTTCACTCTTTTCAAGTGAGTATCCAAGTCGTCGTCTGTGAGATAAATATCATCTACGTAAGATAATGCTTCATCATCATAGATTTGTAGTAACTCTGTTACCCTAGCTGAGAATAGTCCTGGGCTGTTCTTGAACCCCTGTGGGAGACAACAGAATTTTTTCTGCGACCCAAATGCGGAGAAAGCGGTCAAATATCTGCTTTCTGGTGCAATGTTTTGACAAAAGAAACCATTAGATATGTCTAATGTCGTTTTATATTTTTTCCTAACTATGTTATTCATTAGGGCTGCACTATGCGAGTTTTGTACTGCAAAAGTTTTGCAACATGTATTAAGATGTCTGTAGTCCAAAACTAGACGATATGAATTGTCCGGCTTGGAGACAGGAAACAAAGGATTGTTCATTTGAGAGGTGCATGTTTCAATCACCCCCTGGTACTCAAGTTGATCTAAGATCTCCCTGACCTGTTTTTTAGCTTCTTGCTTTATGGGATACTGCCGTTGGGCAGTTGGTTCACTTTTTAATTGGATTTTGTGAGGCGGTGAATCCTCATCCCATCCTACATGATTTTTATATAATGCAGGTGCCTGGGCTACTGCCCATTTCCGTGCATATGTATATTTTTTGTGAATCGGAATGTGATTCGAGAAGGCAGGCATAATTACTTCTTCGCCACGAGGGCACTCCCTGACAAACTCCGGGGGCCAATCTTTTTCAGCTAACAGAATATCATAGCCTTTTGAGAGCTTATCCCAAAATAGACCCTTAATTTTCCTAGTCTTATCACCCTCTATACGCAATGTTATTTCGTATATTTTATGGGGCTCGCTAAGTCTGGCGTCGGCAGTTTCAACCTGAATGTACTCATTCGTGTCCACTGTCTCCAGATGACTCATCAAGTTCTTGCGCGCTATACTGATCTCTGCTGCACTGTCCAACATTGTCAATGCCCACTTCCCGTTTTTCAACTGTGTCCTCAGTATTCTCGGCATGGTTGATTACTCTAATACTGGCTACCTTCTTTTTCTGAAATTGAGATTTTTTATTTTGAGCAGGTTCCTTGTCTTTGGACTTGGTGTGCTCTCCTGGGTCTGACCGTCCTCTTCTTTCCGAATTCTGTGGAGAAGATCGAGAGGGACGTGTATCAATACTTTGATATCTATCAGGTTTTTTTATATTATCCCTATTTCTAAGGTTATATCTTTTCTCAGAGGGCTCCCGTTGGGGAGACTGGCGTTCTCGAGTCGGAGTTCTTTCCCTCCGTCGAGGAGACCTTCCTCTGGACTGGAAAACTTTTTCCTTGGGAGTGGATTGTTTATTTCCATCCCAGCTCTTTTTAGGAGTGTTTAAATTATTTTTAATAAATAATTTTACTAACTCTCTATAAGCTTTAGTTAATTCTCCTATGTTAACTAAGAGATCTTCTTTTGACATTTTTGCAATGTCAGGATGTGGTGTGTAGCTGGCTAGAACCGGCCACGTTGCTCCTGGTCTACCTAGAGGACCGAGCCTAGTTATGTGATCATTGTGTTTTAGGGCGCCATTAAACCAGAGCAGGTGCTCTTGAAATTTAAGTGGGATTTCAATCTCCTCGAAAGGAGCGTACTCTCCCGGAGGTTCCTCTATTTTGTAATAGTGAAACTCTTGTGTTGCAGCGTTTGCCGCTGGAAAGTTTATCCATGAATAGAATACCTCTGTCTGCCGATACTCGTGAGCCTCTATCACGAAAATTACTGTACCACCCTGAGGTGTCAGTCCGTTTTCTATAAGTTTTAAAGTTATAGATTTTCTTAACTGGACCGGGATGATAATAGCATCCGGGTCTGCTTGTAGGAGACTCGTGTCTTCCTCCATTAGCTGGGATGCCAGTCTAACTGCTTCCCTTTCTTCTTCACTGTCTGTCATTTAAAAAAAAATGCAGGCTTTTCAGAGTAGGTCTCCAAGGAGACAAAGATTAGGTGCACAATATTTTGGAACACTGTATCCTTCAACGTTGAATAAACCGGAGCTTTACATAGGAATCTCTTCCTACTAAGGTCGGGCGGATTTTAACCTTTCACCCACTCCAGACGTCTATTGGAGTTTTTACGGGAGAAAGGGGTCTGTGAAATATGCACGACTGAGTTACTCTACAAGTCTTGCGTTAGTTTATCGCCTTACCAAACGTTGGGCGCCATGTAGTGTAGTTCCTAGTTTCCCACTAGGCCCTGCGCATTGGAATAACATAAACAGTAGTATCGACGTGGAACTGCGGATATTCCAGGCCTCCACTGACTATGCTAAACTTAATTGGGTTGTGTTACCAACTAGCTCAGAGGTCACTGGAAACTTTCTTCTCTGCATAGGAAGTGATCAGCTTCCTTGGCACAGACAAGAAGGGATTCAGTTTTCCAACAACCGTGCAACATGACAACTTTGCTCCTCAGATCAAGAGTCAATCTCTAGGGTCGTGTGAAACAATAGACATAGATTTCACTCAGTCAGTCTAGTGCAGTTTACTTTCACGGTATGTAGAGAATAGAGAGACGGGCGTTTGTCAATAAAGGGTTTACATTTATTGAACAGTCTTTCTTCTCGTACAAGAGAAATGTATTGCCACAATTGCAATAACTGTTATTATAAAAAGTACGTACAGTAAGATAAGTATTGCGAAATAGAACTGTAAAAGCATTGATATGGTTTCTTAGCCATACAATGGTTTAAAAGTAATAAAACATATATACAGTCATATATACATTAGGCTAACATACTCAACTGGTGCTTCTAACTAAGCCTACCCCAGTGTGCCTGACCTAAGCCTAACACGTGAAAAGGGGAGTAAGTAAGTAGCTTAAGTTAAGTTGGTTTTGCCAAGGTTTGTTTCAAGAATTCTCGTCTAAGGGTTTAGTCAACACCATACCTCTGAATAGAATGATGGAGGATTGGTATCTCCTTCAGGGGTCTCTCTCGATATCCCAGTCACCCGCGAGGGTAAACCGGAAGCGCCGGGACTGGATTTCTCTGCACGAGAAAGGCAGCGGCTTCTTCAGCGCGTCGAGGAAGGAGGCGGGGGACAGCGTCCGCGGGCAGCTGGGCTGGATGTCTTCGCAGAGGACGGCTGTTTCAGCTCCTTAAGCGTACTGCACCATAGTTCGCGCTGTAGCGGCGATAATGGTAATCAGCAGCTTCACCACCACAGGATAGCAGGCTGCAGCGACAGAGTGCTAGTTTTTACCAACACGGGGTCTTGCAGGCAGCTGGCATCAGCAACAGGTTCTCGCTCATTGCTTAAGGCAACGTTGGTAATATTTATACCTGACAGGTGCCGGGTTTGACGCAAGTTTGCTGGACATAAGACGTCAATTAAAGATGTCACTAGGAAGTGATAGTTATCAGTTGCTCATTAGAGTTCCATTACTAATCAAAACATAGCAAGCGGGGATTTCCAGGTTTGCTAAGTTTTTATCTTGTTGAAGAACTCGGAGTGTTATCTAGGAATATCAGATAGTGACTGCTGCTATGTCATTGCACTAATTGGTCGCAAAGGAAGTAGCAGAGAGTCATGCTGGAATGTGGCTCTGTTCGTGTGAGGCCAGAGATGACTTTTCAGAAAATCGCACTTGAACGGTTATGCCAATATAGGGAATAAATGGATTTATAGCCGAATAGGGGCATAAGGTCACAGTATCGATCAGGAACCTAGATTAACACGCAACACCCACTCCACGGGTAATGTCCATCAAAATTACTAAAACTAAGCAATTAGATGCATGTGTAACATTGCCCACCCCAAAATACATAAATGCATTCGAAATAGGCGTACTTGTAATACATGGAATTTAGGTACTGTACGTATTTTAAAGCATAGTAATCATTCAAAAATTATTGCATATGAAATCAATGAACGATTATGCATAAAGAATTACACATGAAGTATCTCTGACAGAAGAAATGCGAGATAAATCATCACATAAAAATGCATTGTAATAACATGTGTGCTAGAGGCTGGTGTTATGTTGTTATGTCTCTAGATGTGTTTAGAAATAGAAGTGTGAAGCTTCTGTTCTCTAAGAATAATTTTTACGTTAAGCAAAGAATTGTTCGTGCCAAAAAAAAAGGTCAATATCAGAAAAATTGTCCAATTCAAAGAAAATAGATTTCCAAAGCTCCTGGCAGTTTTTGTTGATCAAAACTGAAGGCCGAATTCAGAGTTCATGGGAACGCTGTGTGTCGGAAAGCTTCTAAAAGTTATTGTTTCTCTGTGGGTGAGAACATCGTATCAGACAGGCTCGCAAAGAATTGGTCTACAAAATCAGGTGATAGTTCAACCAAATTAGATAGCGCTGTAACTTGGCAGGTGTGAGAATGATTGCTGTCATCATATTCGGGAGCAGCAATGCTCACAGAACGTTGTACCTGGATGATGTTGCTTTTGTCACTCGCTCCACTGTTACCACTTGGCTGTAGTACAGGAGTCTCCACAAATGCCGTCATCAGGATTGGTAGCCGCTGGGGACAACACAATGCGTGAGCCGTTATTGGACTGAGCAAAGTATCGACGTCCATTGGTACTGCTGATGGAAGTGAAAGACAGATGTCCAACACGCATTCATCTCCGCAAAGCATACACCGTAGCACAGGTAAAATGCAATTTTGCCATATCGGTCTGAATGAAAGGAACCAGGTCATGTTTAGATCTCTCAGCCTGGCCAATCCGAGGACGTCAGTTATCCTGTCCCTGTAGCGCATTGCTAGGATTGTCTCTTCCATTCCCATGGGAGCTATGTCTGAGCCGAGGCTTGCCATAACGTAGCAGGATGGTCAAAAATAGAATCCCTGCGATGAGTCCCAAAAATAGTGGAATGCCGCCAAAGATGGAGTGCACAAAATTAGGAAAGATTCCCAAAATTGCCTGGAAGGGTGTTAGCAGTCCCGTAAAGACTGTCTTAAATATGCCTGGGATGCTTGTTGCACTAGACATGTTAAGGAGTTGGCTGCACATTTCTACGAAATGCACGGGGCAATTTGTTGATAAAAGGTCATGGACTTCAGTAGCCGTCCTTGCGACTAGAAGATCATACGTCTCTTTAGATGACGTTATAGGCACTGTTGTCTGTAAAAGCACAGATTTCATTTTGCTTAATGTATCAATTCGTATAGAATAGAGATTCAGACGAGGCCAGAGGGGAGTCACTATGTCTGGAGGCCCGCTCGGGAACAATGCTTGCATACAGCATTTGACCATGGACGTAACTTGTACTAGATAACTTGTCCCTGGCGCGAGGCCACAACACCTGTGATCCGTTCTAAGAATGTAACTCCCGTTTGCGAGTTGCATAAAGAAGGGCTCTATCTGAGTTGCAGGTGTGACTAGCTGGTGGCATGAAAGGTTGTTTGAATTTCCATCACATGCTCCGTGTAAATTAATACCCTGACACAAAAGTATACCGCTTAGTGAGTGTTTACAGTTGTCACCACTAAGAAATACATTTTCGTCGCTGTCACTACAGCAAGAATGAGTGTATGGTAATTTCCATATGGATTTTACATATCCTTTACCCAATTGTTCATACTGGCCAGCAGGTATGTATTCAAGGCACTTTTTAAATCGGAAAGTTGTTATCGGAATTGTGATAATTCCGTGTATTATCCATTCAATGACAGGACTCTCTGACATTGTCAATGGTAATCTCTCGAGTCTTTCGATGCTCAGGATTGTATAGTCTGCTCCTTTCTGTGCCAAACTGATCTGTTTATCAGTAAGGTTAAAACTGGAAAATAATGACGTTGTGTTGATTAAACGCCAAGGCACATAGCCTGAACGAAGGTTTTGCAGCGTCCAGCCTAGTTCTATAATAGAGCGTAATTGAGACTGGCCATGTTGTAACATTAGCAAATCTCTGTCTATCACATCAAAGGCAGAGGATACAATATTGTCCAAAGAATATATTCTGGAAGACAGAGTCGTTAACCCATTGTCTACCACAGAAAGTGATTTCTCCAAATTAATACGATCAATTTCTCGTATCTTTTCAGCAGTTTCAATTTGCTTTACTTTCCAAGCCTCGTTGTAAGCAGCATAGATGCTGGTCGCTATGAAACGCTTTTGACGCTGTTTGCGTGGTCCAAGAATGAAATCGCGCAAATCAGCACCATCTTTTAGTAAAGACAAGTGTTGCTTAATTTCAGCCAGTGTGGATGTAGTTAGCCATTCTAGGCAGAGTTTCCCTACACTGTATGTTGTTATAATCCCTGGATGTTGTCTCTGGGAGTATCTAGGGTCTAATCTGGTCATTTTTAAACCCTGTGTTTTATTCAGGAACCTATCTTGACAGCTATTTGTGTCTGTAGGCCAGATTAACCATTTTTTCCAATCAGGATGTGTTCTGTTGAAATTTAAAATTTGTGACACGTCTAATTCAATATCTGCGGATGTATTCTCAGGTATTGGCTTTGGTATAGACGGTGTTTTAAGGTCTTTGTTCTTAGCTAGGCCAAGACAAGATGTTTGGTGTATTGTGTCATTTGAAAATAACATTTGTTCTGGTATCATGCAGGTTCTAAATAGTGCTTCTATGCCTGGCACCTGCCAATCTTTTGTACCCCAAATCGTTTTCGTTTCAATATTATTTTTCCAATAATCAAAACCAAATGTCATCATTTTGTCATAAAATGCTTCTGAATATATCAATTTAG
The DNA here is from genome assembly GCF_964263255.1 of Lissotriton vulgaris. Lineage (NCBI taxonomy): Eukaryota > Metazoa > Chordata > Amphibia > Caudata > Salamandridae > Lissotriton > Lissotriton vulgaris. Next base: position 1,123,392,053 of record NC_141697.1, read on the forward strand.
AATTTGTCAGCATTGTTTTCATTCTTGTTTTCTCTAACAGTTTATAATAAAACGTTTCTGCATCACTGGTGTTAAACCCTGAGAAGTATTTGAATTTCTCAAACAATGCTTTAGAACTGCTTTTAGGTGGTGTAGAACAATGTTCCCATTGATTGTACATAAAAACATTTCTAGGCTGTGCAGATTTATGCAAGTAATGATCCCCATAGTGGGTGTAACAGAATAACTGCTCATAACTAGATGAACCTTGTAAATAATCATGATCTGTGAATCTAGCTGACATTACTAAATCAGACATCATGTCATTAATACTGTTAAAGTCCCAATCATCAGAGAATGTACTCGGTGTCACAAAGTCACTTAAGGAAACCTTTAGTTGATGAGGATACTTCAGGATTTCGACCGGACCATAGATCTCATAGTCTGTTTTCTCCCATACTACCCCACCAGGTATTGGAATTGCTGTGACATTTACTGTTGACAGTTCTCTTTTCTTCATGTGGGATGATCTGTGTGGTTTCAGGACTAGGTTGATGTTCTGACTTGCTGTGTCCATTGTAATATATTTTCCTTCAATGAATTTTCCCAAACACAGTACCATGATGAGCCAAAGCAGGAGGAAAAATACACCTAGACCGAACCAGAACTCTAGCCAAGGGGAAACAAGGTAGATTTTCTTCAGTTGATGAAAGAGTTCTGTTACTTTTTCTTTAAAGGACTTTTTTGTTTCCGGCATCACTTCGGGGTCGTTTAAATCTTCAGAGAAGTTGTCGAAGTTGATGAAATAACCAGAGGCAGTTCTGTCAATTGATGGGATTGTTCTTTCAATCTGTCTCTCGGTAGCACTTTCTGATGCTACATCATTGTAGACTGGTGTTGTTTCTTGACGAACTGTTTCAATCTGTGTTTCAAGAGGCACGAGTTCCATGGCATTATTGCATAGTCCTTCATTGTGCACTGCAGGCTGATCGAATGTGATTAGTCTTTCAGTTTGAACCTCTTGGATTGTTGCAAGTTTGGGTATTCTGTTGTTTCTTGGTAGTCCACTGGGCCTACTGTTGATTATAGGCCACATGCTTGTGGTTTTACCAGATCGATAGACACGACTCTGTTCTCCTTTTTACCAGCAAGGGGCGGTAGCACAACTGATCTTGTTCCAGTGACTGCCAAGACAGGTACTGCTTTTCTGTAAGAAGGCCCAAATTCCTTCTTAACCGCGATCTTTTCTCTGACTAGATCCCCAATCTTTGGAATCCAGACAGGCCTTGCTGGGGCTGTTGCGGGTGGTGCCTCGTCAGTGGTACTTGGCTGTTGCTTTAACTTTATGTTGCTTAATGATTTTCTTGTTTCATTCAGTTCCTGTAAAACAGCCAAACGGTCTTTTACATCAAAGTGCTTTGTTTCTTCTTGTACCACTGACATCTGACTATCGAGGTCCTGAACTTTCATTCTAATTCCGAACAATAGTTCGTATGGGCTGAAACCTTTTAGAGAATTTCTTGGCATGTTGTTAAGACTAGTCTGGACACTTATTAAATGTTTGACCCACCCAGCGCCTGAACCTAATACCTTCGCTGTTATAGATTGCTTTATGTCACGGTTTTTTCTTTCTACCACACTATTCCCTTCGGGATGCGACGGACAAGAATACCGCAACCCAATTCCCATGCTGGCCATGGCCTCCTTATAAGCTCGAGAGCTGAAAGCAGGACCCTGGTCAGAATGGAACGTGGTAATTGCGTATGTGCCGATAAAGACTCGCAAATCTTTTATAACCGTTCTAGGCGTCAGCCGAGTGCTGGAGGACTCATTTTTTAAAAAGTGCTTTTCGTCTTAACTAATTAATAGGACGCAGGTTGGGGTGCAGGCAGCGTTACGCTCTTTCTGACTGGTAGCCGGTAGCAAGGTTCGCTACTGCGATCCCTATTGCAGTTTTCACAGTTGTTTGCATATATTTGGTGTTCTACACTCATTCCCGGCCACCAGTATACTTATTGTAATTCAGTCAGAGAAACCTTAATTGTTTGGTGTCTCAGACCCAAACCCATATGTGCATCTGCTATTAAAAATATTCTCCTGTTCGTGTTTGGAATTACTCTATCCCCCACTCCAGGGATTCGAGCAAACGGAACGGAGTTTGCATCGATTATGTATGCATAATTGAGTGGATAGTTTACGGGTAGTGCTGCACAGTCGCCTTTTACGGTCGTTTTTACTGCCAGCATGGTTTCCCCGTCTATGTATTTATCTGTACGCTTTTTTGTGGCTACGGAAGCCGGGTTAGTTGCTTCCGCGGTGGCTGTTTTAGCCAATGAATTCCCTGCAACGTGAACGCCATCACGTTGAAGACTCTGTGCGTGAATCACGTGAGTCTTTTGTAGTTCTTTACTTAAAAGAGCTACCTCGTTCCAGAGCTTTTTATGCTTTATTGTGGCACCTGTGTTATCTTTGTAGTCGTTTTCGATCCAACTCTGCAGTTTATTGTTGTAAGAATTGACGCAAAAATGAGAATCACACACTATAAGTGTGGGGAATTCGCGTTCTGCATTTTCGAGCGCCATCTTTAAACATCTGATTTCAGTTCTTTGAGCCGAACAGTACTTTACTGATTCAGTTTTGGTTATTTTCGGTTTGATTTTACCGCACAGCCAACGACATTTAATGATCGCACATGCTGCATCGTAGGATTTTCTCTCTACGTTGAAATGCTGTACAGAGCTATCTGTATAGATTATACAGGCATATAGTGGGAGAGGCAGAATTTCGATTGGCAGAGGATATTCTTCTTCATACTCTAAATCATTCAGTTCTTCGTATTGCGGGGCGAAATAGTATTTCACGTCTTCCGCTCCTAGAGAATCTATGCACTGTATCCATTTTGGATCCAGTGACACTGTAGGCAGGTTTACTGGGCTGAATAGCGCTTCGAAGGCGGATTCCGCTGTGAGGATGTTAATCCTTTTGCCGTGTGCTAGTTCTCGTTCATTTGCTAGTGCGATTTGCACTGCGTTCACAGTTCTTTCTGTGTGACTGAATGTTTTTTCTGCTTGTGTGTACAAGTGAGATTTAATTGAAATTGGTACCTTTTCTCCCTCATTAGAGGTTAGGTATGTGAATCCGCATCTTCCTGGGATGACTCGGATTACAAGATCGATCGTGTTGTCACGTGTGTCTAATTTTGTTTTTGCTAACATGTCTGTTTGCAGTGATCTCAAAATTTCTGTGTGTTTTTGAGTCCAATTGATTTGTTTTAAATCAGGTTTAATTAGTTCGTAGAGAGGTTTAACCCTCTCTGCGTAATTTAGGATGTAAGTTCTTCCGAAATTCAGAAAACCTAGTATGGATTGTAAATTCTTCAGCGTTTTTGGGGCTTGGAGTACAGCGCACTTCTCTAAGAAGTTGTCCGCTAGGCTTTTCCCTTCACTTGATAATTCGTACCCTAAAAACAGTACTGTCAGATGGGCAATTCGGGACTTTTTAAAGTTGAATTTGTAACCCTCTGCTGCGAACCCAAGTATGATGGTGTTCACTCTTTTCAAGTGAGTATCCAAGTCGTCGTCTGTGAGATAAATATCATCTACGTAAGATAATGCTTCATCATCATAGATTTGTAGTAACTCTGTTACCCTAGCTGAGAATAGTCCTGGGCTGTTCTTGAACCCCTGTGGGAGACGACAGAATTTTTTCTGCGACCCAAATGCGGAGAAAGCGGTCAAATATCTGCTTTCTGGTGCAATGTTTTGACAAAAGAAACCATTAGATATGTCTAATGTCGTTTTATATTTTTTCCTAACTATGTTATTCATTAGGGCTGCACTATGCGAGTTTTGTACTGCAAAAGTTTTGCAACATGTATTAAGATGTCTGTAGTCCAAAACTAGACGATATGAATTGTCTGGCTTGGAGACAGGAAACAAAGGATTGTTCATTTGAGAGGTGCATGTTTCAATCACCCCCTGGTACTCAAGTTGATCTAAGATCTCCCTGACCTGTATTTTAGCTTCTTGCTTTATGGGATACTGCCGTTGGGCAGTTGGTTCACTTTTTAATTGGATTTTGTGAGGCGGTGAATCCTCATCCCATCCTACATGATTTTTATATAATGCAGGTGCCTGGGCTACTGCCCATTTCCGTGCATATGTATATTTTTTGTGAATCGGAATGTGATTCGAGAAGGCAGGCATAATTACTTCTTCGCCACGAGGGCACTCCCTGACAAACTCCGGGGGCCAATCTTTTTCAGCTAACAGAATATCATAGCCTTTTGAGAGCTTATCCCAAAATAGACCCTTAATTTTCCTAGTCTTATCACCCTCTATACGCAATGTTATTTCGTATATTTTATGGGGCTCGCTAAGTCTGGCGTCGGCAGTTTCAACCTGAATGTACTCATTCGTGTCCACTGTCTCCAGATGACTCATCAAGTTCTTGCGCGCTATACTGATCTCTGCTGCACTGTCCAACATTGTCAATGCCCACTTCCCGTTTTTCAACTGTGTCCTCAGTATTCTCGGCATGGTTGATTACTCTAATACTGGCTACCTTCTTTTTCTGAAATTGAGATTTTTTATTTTGAGCAGGTTCCTTGTCTTTGGACTTGGTGTGCTCTCCTGGGTCTGACCGTCCTCTTCTTTCCGAATTCTGTGGAGAAGATCGAGAGGGACGTGTATCAATACTTTGATATCTATCAGGTTTTTTTATATTATCCCTATTTCTAAGGTTATATCTTTTCTCAGAGGGCTCCCGTTGGGGAGACTGGCGTTCTCGAGTCGGAGTTCTTTCCCTCCGTCGAGGAGACCTTCCTCTGGACTGGAAAACTTTTTCCTTGGGAGTGGATTGTTTATTTCCATCCCAGCTCTTTTTAGGAGTGTTTAAATTATTTTTAATAAATAATTTTACTAACTCTCTATAAGCTTTAGTTAATTCTCCTATGTTAACTAAGAGATCTTCTTTTGACATTTTTGCAATGTCAGGATGTGGTGTGTAGCTGGCTAGAACCGGCCACGTTGCTCCTGGTCTACCTAGAGGACCGAGCCTAGTTATGTGATCATTGTGTTTTAGGGCGCCATTAAACCAGAGCAGGTGCTCTTGAAATTTAAGTGGGATTTCAATCTCCTCGAAAGGAGCGTACTCTCCCGGAGGTTCCTCTATTTTGTAATAGTGAAACTCTTGTGTTGCAGCGTTTGCCGCTGGAAAGTTTATCCATGAATAGAATACCTCTGTCTGCCGATACTCGTGAGCCTCTATCACGAAAATTACTGTACCACCCTGAGGTGTCAGTCCGTTTTCTATAAGTTTTAAAGTTATAGATTTTCTTAACTGGACCGGGATGATAATAGCATCCGGGTCTGCTTGTAGGAGACTCGTGTCTTCCTCCATTAGCTGGGATGCCAGTCTAACTGCTTCCCTTTCTTCTTCACTGTCTGTCATTTAAAAAAAAATGCAGGCTTTTCAGAGTAGGTCTCCAAGGAGACAAAGATTAGGTGCACAATATTTTGGAACACTGTATCCTTCAACGTTGAATAAACCGGAGCTTTACATAGGAATCTCTTCCTACTAAGGTCGGGCGGATTTTAACCTTTCACCCACTCCAGACGTCTATTGGAGTTTTTACGGGAGAAAGGGGTCTGTGAAATATGCACGACTGAGTTACTCTACAAGTCTTGCGTTAGTTTATCGCCTTACCAAACGTTGGGCGCCATGTAGTGTAGTTCCTAGTTTCCCACTAGGCCCTGCGCATTGGAATAACATAAACAGTAGTATCGACGTGGAACTGCGGATATTCCAGGCCTCCACTGACTATGCTAAACTTAATTGGGTTGTGTTACCAACTAGCTCAGAGGTCACTGGAAACTTTCTTCTCTGCATAGGAAGTGATCAGCTTCCTTGGCACAGACAAGAAGGGATTCAGTTTTCCAACAACCGTGCAACATGACAACTTTGCTCCTCAGATCAAGAGTCAATCTCTAGGGTCGTGTGAAACAATAGACATAGATTTCACTCAGTCAGTCTAGTGCAGTTTACTTTCACGGTATGTAGAGAATAGAGAGACGGGCGTTTGTCAATAAAGGGTTTACATTTATTGAACAGTCTTTCTTCTCGTACAAGAGAAATGTATTGCCACAATTGCAATAACTGTTATTATAAAAAGTACGTACAGTAAGATAAGTATTGCGAAATAGAACTGTAAAAGCATTGATATGGTTTCTTAGCCATACAATGGTTTAAAAGTAATAAAACATATATACAGTCATATATACATTAGGCTAACATACTCAACTGGTGCTTCTAACTAAGCCTACCCCAGTGTGCCTGACCTAAGCCTAACACGTGAAAAGGGGAGTAAGTAAGTAGCTTAAGTTAAGTTGGTTTTGCCAAGGTTTGTTTCAAGAATTCTCGTCTAAGGGTTTAGTCAACACCATACCTCTGAATAGAATGATGGAGGATTGGTATCTCCTTCAGGGGTCTCTCTCGATATCCCAGTCACCCGCGAGGGTAAACCGGAAGCGCCGGGACTGGATTTCTCTGCACGAGAAAGGCAGCGGCTTCTTCAGCGCGTCGAGGAAGGAGGCGGGGGACAGCGTCCGCGGGTAGCTGGGCTGGATGTCTTCGCAGAGGACGGCTGTTTCAGCTCCTTAAGCGTACTGCACCATAGTTCGCGCTGTAGCGGCGATAATGGTAATCAGCAGCTTCACCACCACAGGATAGCAGGCTGCAGCGACAGAGTGCTAGTTTTTACCAACACGGGGTCTTGCAGGCAGCTGGCATCAGCAACAGGTTCTCGCTCATTGCTTAAGGCAACGTTGGTAATATTTATACCTGACAGGTGCCGGGTTTGACGCAAGTTTGCTGGACATAAGACGTCAATTAAAGATGTCACTAGGAAGTGATAGTTATCAGTTGCTCATTAGAGTTCCATTACTAATCAAAACATAGCAAGCGGGGATTTCCAGGTTTGCTAAGTTTTTATCTTGTTGAAGAACTCGGAGTGTTATCTAGGAATATCAGATAGTGACTGCTGCTCTGTCATTGCACTAATTGGTCGCAAAGGAAGTAGCAGAGAGTCATGCTGGAATGTGGCTCTGTTCGTGTGAGGCCAGAGATGACTTTTCAGAAAATCGCACTTGAACGGTTATGCCAATATAGGGAATAAATGGATTTATAGCCGAATAGGGGCATAAGGTCACAGTATCGATCAGGAACCTAGATTAACACGCAACAACGGGAGACACGGCCGAGGAGGCCAGGTTAATAATGAAGCAGTTGCGGCAATCGAGAGATGCTGCGAAGGCACCTTGTCCTCTTGTTTCCCCGCAGGTTCCCTCCGAACAACCGGCGTCGAGCGTTGGAACAGCAGCGACAACAGACCCAGCTACTGGTTCGGGTAAGCAGCCGTTGCCAATGGCGGGGGAGGGATCGTTACCCTCAAGGAGGGAAAAGGTGGTCCAACATATCCCGATGGATGTGAAAGAAAGGATTTGGGCGGATAAATATGTGAACATGTTTTCACTGTTGACCGATCACTATGAGATAGAGCACGTTAAAAATCAGAAGGAGTTGTTGCATCCGAGTGTATGGCGTGCCAAAATGGCGGGTTTCAGAGTAGATGAAACAATCGCTAATTGGGCCAGGGCGTTTGGAATGTTCACTGCAATCATGGGGGAACGTAGGCCTGAAGTATTGTCGGAATTAGCTGGTTACCAGACACGTATTGTGGAATTTTATGAAACGTATGAAGGCAATCAATGGATGGGTTATGATAACAAATTTCGTAAGGCCAAGGAGCACAACTCATCCCTGACGTGGGATTGTTTCGACTCCATTTCCTGGCAGAAACAGGTTATGCCGAACACGACGAAGTCGTCTTCTTTTGGCGGGAATGGGGTGGAGCCTTCCCGCCATTATTTGGCGCGCCCTTTCGGGCGGGCGCCAACAGTGATCAGCACACAAAGAATAATGGGAACTCGGGTAGAAAAGGGGTCTGTTGGAGCTTTAACAGAGGCAAGTGCACTAGGCCACAAGGGACATGCAAGTTCAGGCATGAGTGTGCAGGGTGCGGACAGTCTTCACACCCCGAGAGTTCGTGCAGAGCCAAGAATGGTGATACAGGAGGTAGAGGAGGGGCCAAACAGGTCTAATATCGACCGAGGGGCACCGTTCCCTACTCCCGTTGACATCATGGCAATGATCCCTTGGCTGAACGAATACCCTGATCATGTCTCCGCCGGGGTGTTGCGAGACGGTTTCTCATATGGTTTCCACATCCCGGCGGGGGATTTTCGGGGGGAAGCACAGTGTAAAAACCAACTTTCGGTTCAACAAAATACGGCGGTGGTACAGGCAAAGATTGCAAAGGAGGTGGCCCGAGGTCGGGTTGCGGGACCATATGGGAACTCGCCAGTTGTTAACTTTGTTTGTTCACCGTTGGGAGTAGTCCCCAAGAAGGACCCAGGTGAGTTTAGGTTAATCCATAATTTGTCCGCTCCTAGGGGTCTTTCGGTGAACGATGCGATTGACCCGGGAGTTTGTTCGGTGCGGTATGCATCCTTTGATGAGGCCGTCGCCATGTTGAATAGCCTGGGGCCCGGAGCGCTGATGGCTAAATTAGATATTGAGTCAGCGTTCCGGTTGCTCCCGGTACACCCACAGGATCAGCGTCTCTTAGGTTTTGTGTTTCAAGGATGCTACTACATGGATAAATGTATGCCGATGGGTTGCTCCATCTCTTGTGCGTATTTTGAGAAGTTCAGTACTTTTTTGCAATGGGCGTTCACCAGAGCCACGGGCTTTACGCAGGTTATGCATTACCTTGATGATTTTCTGTTTCTGGGGCAGCCGGGGACACGGAATGTGCACAGGCTTTGAGGGAATTCTGTAATCTCATGAAACAATTTGGCGTGCCACTGGCACCAGGCAAGACAGTGGGGCCATCTACTTCACTCGAGTTTCTGGGAATTGAGCTCGATTCTGTAGAGGGGTGCTTCCGTTTGCCCAAGGAGAAGGTAATGAAATGTAAGGCCTCGCTTGAAATGTGCCTCGGCGAGAGAAAAGTAACTCTCCATCAGTTGCAACAAGGTGTGGGTCAGCTTAACTTTGCCCTTAGAGTGATACCGATGGCTCGCCCCTTTTCCCGCTCTATCGCACAAGCCATGGTTGGCCTCAAGGAAGGGCACCACCGCACAAGACTGTCAGCAGAGGTTCGCCAGGATATGCGCATATGGCTGGCATTTCTGGCGGATTTCAACGGTCGCGTCGTGTGGAACAAACCGCCAGCTTCCTCCAAGGAGCTGGGGTTGTGGACCGACTCGGCAGGGAGTGTGGGTTTTGGTGCCATATTTGGTAATCAATGGTCGGCACGAACATGGCCGGCGTGGTGGCACGATGGTGGGCTCACAGGTAACATTGGGTTTCTTGAGCTGTTCCCCATTCTGGTGGCCTTGAAAACATGGCCAGAGGGGTTTCGTGATCGCTCTGTGGTGTTCTGGTCTGATAATATGACCGTTGTTGAATGTATCAATAATCAGGCAGCACGCTGCAAATGGATTTTGAGATTGCTGCAAGAAATTGTCCTGCTATGTATGAGACTAAACGTCCACTTTAGGGCAAGACAAGTGCCGGGGGTACTGAACCAGGCAGCTGATGCACTCTCTCGTTCCCATATGCAGGCCTTCCGGGGTTTTCTGCCCTCAGCGGACTTGGTGGCGGCACCATTTCCCGAAGCTCTCTGGTCTCTCGGTGCCCCGGATTACAAAACCTCGTGGGAGAGAGTCTAGCACCCAGGACAAGGAAGGCATATGAAGGAGCGTTCCGTTCCTATTGGTCATTTTTGGGTTCAGCTAGGGGGGAGCATTGGGGGCAGGAGGAGTATGTCCTGAAATTTCTGGTATCACTACATCAGGCAGGCCGATCACTGGCAACAGCCAATAGGCACAGGGCCGCCATTGCCTTCATGGCGCAGGCTCATGGCATCCAGGACCCCACATCGTCCTTTCTCGTAAGGAAGGCACTGCGTGGGTGGCAACGCCTTGAGGGTCGTAGAGTGGATGAGAGGCACCCGATAGGTCTAGCAAGGTTGTCCCTGTTAATGTCCGTACTCCCTGCGACATATTCATCTCAATCAGAGACGGTGCTGTTCCGGGCCGCTTTTGCATTAGCATTCCATGGGGCTATGCGGGTAAGCGAACTGGTAGCGAGGAATAAGCAGGATACGGGGGGGGTTTGTGTCGAGAACACATTCAATTGTAAGGGGGAGACGATGGTAGTCTCAATAGCCAGGTCCAAGACCGATCAGGGAGCGATCGGGGACAGTGTGGTAGTCCAGCGGATTCCGGGGTTTCCCATGTGCCCGGTAAAATGCGTGGAGGAGTATTTAGCGCAGAGGGCGGCATCATGGGGGGGAAGCTTGCTGAGGCACACCGACGCCACCCCACTGACTAGGTTTCAGTTTCAGCGGGTGTTAACAATGGCAATCGCGGCAGCGGGCTTGAACCCGAGCGATTTTGGGACCCATTCCTTCCGGATAGGGGCTGCTACAGAGGCTACAGCCAGGGGTCTGAGTGTTGAAAAGGTGAAACAGTTGGGGCGTTGGTCCTCAAATTGTTATAAAAGGTATGTGCGGTTGCACATGTTGTGAAGCTAATGTCATGCACTCACGCTTCTTGTTTTCTGTTTGGTTTACAGTTTCGCGAGCAGGCTTTGCGGGGCGGACTGTGCAGTTGACCCGACACCTGGGGACCAGCGGTCAAAGATCACCGGCTGAGGGAAGAGTGGTGTGGGTCGTTGGCCACTCATACGTGAGGCGCGCCGCAGACGTATTCAAAGCAGGTGACATGATTCACGTGGCTGGGGAATACGGGTACAGGGTGACCTTCCACGGAAGGGGCGGGCTCTGTATTGACCAGTTTCAAAGTTTTATGGAGGGACTGTTAGGGCGGACGAGGTCACCGCCATCTGTAATCATAGTGCATCTTGGGGGCAATGATTTGGTGACCATTGGTCGACGAGTACTTCTCGAGTTAATTTTATCCGCAGTAAGTTGGTTGGCGAGAAGGGTTCCGGGGTGCACGATTGCATGGTCACACATGATTCCTCGGAAGGTGTGGCGGGGGGCCCTCTCTGTGTCAGCTTTGAATCAGTCGGTAAAGAAGGTTAATAACAAACTGGGTAGGTTGTTTCGTACAGGAAAATTGCATTGGTCCATTTGTCCTGGGAGGGGAATGTCTTACTCATAGGAGACTTCATAGCTTGGTTAAAGAGTTTGTGTAGCCATGACCTTTAGTAGGAGTTTTGTGGGGGGTCCGGATAGCCGGTCAACTATCCGGCCTGTGGCGGTAAGGTCATGATCGGTGAGCAGTAATTGGAAGATCCCTAGAGGTGGGGCGCCACCCATTATGGATGGGAGCGCCCGGGGGGAGGCGGCCATTGGCCCCTCACACGGGGAGGCGGTACCCTCTAAGGATGGGGCCGCCGAAAGGGAAGGCGGTCATAGGCCCCTCCCTGGGGAGGAGGGGCTACGGGCCCCTCCTGGGAATTTCCCGGGGCCAGGACATCCGCGAGGGCGGATGTGGTAAGCAGTGTGGGGTGGGAGGGGGGTCTACGCTACCTTCTAGACACCTCACACGAGTCCTCGGACGACCACCAAGATGGCGTCGAGTAAATATGGGGCCCCCGCTAAGACAAGGGAAATTGGAAGTTGGCACAGAGGTACAGTCCTCTGTGCGCCCGCCCCTCACAAGTAAGGGGGGGGAGTTCTGGTATTAGGGATCTGACACCGGTTACGACCTTGCCGTTGGCCCGTAACGTTAGGATGTACAATTTGAATTTTGAGAAATGCATTTACAGGATGTTTTAGAATCGGCTAGGAGAACCTTTGTATTAGAGCTATGTTAAGGTTAGCCAATAAACATCGTAATGTGTAAATGAAATTGTACATGATATGAAACTGTTATTTTAATGTTTTAATTTTGTTTAATATTTTTAATAAATACGGCCGGGAGGGTAACTCCCTCCCGCCTTCCAAAAGTTCAATAACCGTTTCTGTCTTCCCATTCTTGGGGATTGTGTTGGGAGGGGGTGACGGGTATCCCGGCCATATGGAAAGGGGCGACCACTCGGTCCCCCCGAACGTATGGTTGGGTGCCCCGATCCCCCCGGGAAACCATTTTGGGCGGGAGGCGTGTCTCGGCTGGTATGCCGAAGTGGCGTAGCCGGGGCGCGCCTTTTCCCGCCCAAGAGGGGTTGTCCTAGACACCTACACCGTTGGACACGCCCCGTAGGCGGTTGGAGGAGGGTCCACGCCCTCCCAAGGAAGAATAAAAGGAGCAACAATCCAAGGAAGCATCCTCTTGTTCCTGTGCTTGGAAGCTGCACCTCCTCGTTGCACGTGAGCCCGAGACGGAACAAGGAGCCAATTTTGACCCACCCACCAACCCCTGATGGCAGCGATTTGTATTGCAATAAAGTCGATTAACGAGGATATTATCTCTTTTTCAGGTTGTTTCTAATAAAGTTGGGATTGTTTGATGTGACAATAAAATGGTTGCTCCGTTAGCATGTACTTAGGCGAAGTATCGCAGCTGAGTTGAAAGAGGTGTTATTGCATAGTTAGAAGTTTATACTTGAAATGCCCAGTATAACTGTTTATTCCGTCCTCATTAGGTTAAAAAATGTCGTATTTATTTTTTGGTCGGGCGGTAAGGTCATGATCGGTGAGCAGTAATTGGAAGATCCCTAGAGGTGGGGCGCCACCCATTATGGATGGGAGAGCCCGGGGGGAGGCGGCCATTGGCCCCTCACACGGGGAGGCGGTACCCTCTAAGGATGGGGCCGCCGAAAGGGAAGGCGGTCATAGGCCCCTCCCTGGGGAGGAGGGGCTACGGGCCCCTCCTGGGAATTTCCCGGGGCCAGGACATCCGCGACGGCGGATGTGGTAAGCAGTGTGGGGTGGGAGGGGGGTCTACGCTACCTTCTAGACACCTCACACGAGTCCTCGGACGACCACCAAGATGGCGTCGAGTAAATATGGGGCCCCCGCTAAGACAAGGGAAATTGGAAGTTGGCACAGAGGTACAGTCCTCTGTGCGCCCGCCCCTCACAAGTAAGGGGGGGAGTTCTGGTATTAGGGATCTGACACCGGTTACGACCTTGCCGTTGGCCCGTTACGTTAGGATGTACAATTTGAATTTTGAGAAATGCATTTACAGGATGTTTTAGAATCGGCTAGGAGAACCTTTGTATTAGAGATATGTTAAGGTTAGCCAATAAACATCGTAATGTGTAAATGAAATTGTACATGATATGAAACTGTTATTTTAATGTTTTAATTTTGTTTCATATTTTTAATAAATACGGCCGGGAGGGTAACTCCCTCCCGCCTTCCAAAAGTTCAAGAACCGTTTCCGTCTTCCCATTCTTGGGGATTATGTTGGGAGGGGGTGACGGGTATCCCGGCCATACAGGGTGTGCAGGCAAAATATCAGAGAAAATATATTGTGTGAACAAAATATGGCAAGAATATCGAGGAGAAAGGTATTTTAACAGAAAATTTCTATTGATAAGTAAAGGTTTACTATATAACTCCACATATAGGTTACCTTGATGATATGTATATATCTTATAGGTACGTAGATGTAGAGTTAAGACGTAGAGTTGAGAATAGTAAACCTATTCTTACGTTTCCAATATTATTTTGGTCCTTGATGTGTTTGACACGATATTCTATCCACATGATATTCGTGTTTCTGATATTCTGTCAGTGATCTGACAACAGAGGGAGGGTGGCTGGGGGGCAGCACAGACAATGGAGTGCGGGAAGAGGTGGTAGGGCAGCCAGATGGTTTACAGAGTGTAGGAGGGAGGTGCAGGGGGTAGCAGATGGACAGCAGTGGGTCAGCTGGAAGGAAGAACACAGAGGGGATGAAGTATACGAGGGGGGCAGCTGAAACACATTCTCATAGAGAGGTTAAACACAAATAAAAAAGTACCAGCTAAAAAATGCACATTGGAAGGATACAACTAATCTGCCCATGCTTCAGGGGAGGGACAAACACACGAAAAGGAAAGAAGCCTACGGCATTCAACCATTAAGAAGCAAGTAAATGAGCTTTGGAAGTGTGGCTCAATGGAAGCTTGTTTCCTTCCCAGTATAAGAATTGGCTTGGTAGTTTGGTCTGCCCTGTTCCCATGATGCACTGGGCCAGGGTCAGACTAATTTGCATATAGCCAAGTTCTGAGCTGGGATGGTGCAGTGAGCTAAAAAACGGTGATGGATCAAGCCCTGATCTTTGGACTGTGTAAGAGTGGTCTGCTTAATTCAGACACTCTGTTCATCACCACCCCCTTTTCTGAATCATTTTTGTCCACCATAAGCGTGGAAGGGTATACTCAGATGTGAGTCCCTAGCTCATTGCACCATCAGGATTCAAGCAAGCCGGGCCGAAGACGGCTGAAATGCCAGAAACCGGTCCCCGGTAGCTTGTTTCCTTCCCAGTATAAGAATTGGCTTGGTAGTTTGGTCTGCCCTGTTCCCATGATGCACTGGGCCAGGGTCAGACTAATTTGCATATAGCCAAGTTCTGAGCTGGGATGGCGCAGTGAGCTAAAAAACGGTGATGGATCAAGCCCTGATCTTTGGACTGTGCAAGAGTGGTCTGCTTAATTCAGACACTCTGTTCATCACCACCCCCTTTTCTGAATCATTTTTGTCCACCATAAGCGTGGAAGGGTATACTCAGATGTGAGTCCCTAGCTCATTGCACCATCAGGATTCAAGCAAGCCGGGCCGAAGACGGCTGAAATGCCAGAAACCGGTCCCCGGTAGCTTGTTTCCTTCCCAGTATAAGAATTGGCTTGGTAGTTTGGTCTGCCCTGTTCCCATGATGCACTGGGCCAGGGTCAGACTAATTTGCATATAGCCAAGATCTGAGCTGGGATGGTGCAGTGAGCTAAAAAACGGTGATGGATCAAGCCCTGATCTTTGGACTGGGTAAGAGTGGTCTGCTTAATTCAGACACTCTGTTCATCACCACCCCCTTTTCTGAATCATTTTTGTCCACCATAAGCGTGGAAGGGTATACTCAGATGTGAGTCCCTAGCTCATTGCACCATCAGGATTCAAGCAAGCCGGGCCGAAGACGGCTGAAATGCCAGAAACCGATCCCCGGTAGCTTGTTTCCTTCCCAGTATAAGAATTGGCTTGGTAGTTTGGTCTGCCCTGTTCCCATGATGCACTGGGCCAGGGTCAGACTAATTTGCATATAGCCAAGTTCTGAGCTGGGATGGTGCAGTGAGCTAAAAAACGGTGATGGATCAAGCCCTGATCTTTGGACTGGGTAAGAGTGGTCTGCTTAATTCAGACACTCTGTTCATCACCACCCCCTTTTCTGAATCATTTTTGTCCACCATAAGCGTGGAAGGGTATACTCAGATGTGAGTCCCTAGCTCATTGCACCATCAGGATTCAAGCAAGCCGGGCCGAAGACGGCTGAAATGCCAGAAACCGGTCCCCGGTAGCTTGTTTCCTTCCCAGTATAAGAATTGGCTTGGTAGTTTGGTCTGCCCTGTTCCCATGATGCACTGGGCCAGGGTCAGACTAATTTGCATATAGCCAAGTTCTGAGCTGGGATGGTGCAGTGAGCTAAAAAACGGTGATGGATCAAGCCCTGATCTTTGGACTGGGTAAGAGTGGTCTGCTTAATTCAGACACTCTGTTCATCACCACCCCCTTTTCTGAATCATTTTTGTCCACCATAAGCGTGGAAGGGTATACTCAGATGTGAGTCCCTAGCTCATTGCACCATCAGGATTCAAGCAAGCCGGGTCGAAGACGGCTGAAATGCCAGAAACCGGTCCCCGGTAGCTTGTTTCCTTCCCAGTATAAGAATTGGCTTGGTAGTTTGGTCTGCCCTGTTCCCATGATGCACTGGGCCAGGGTCAGACTAATTTGCATATAGCCAAGTTCTGAGCTGGGATGGTGCAGTGAGCTAAAAAACGGTGATGGATCAAGCCCTGATCTTTGGACTGGGTAAGAGTGGTCTGCTTAATTCAGACACTCTGTTCATCACCACCCCCTTTTCTGAATCATTTTTGTCCACCATAAGCGTGGAAGGGTATACTCAGATGTGAGTCCCTAGCTCATTGCACCATCAGGATTCAAGCAAGCCGGGCCGAAGACGGCTGAAATGCCAGAAACCGGTCCCCGGTAGCTTGTTTCCTTCCCAGTATAAGAATTGGCTTGGTAGTTTGGTCTGCCCTGTTCCCATGATGCACTGGGCCAGGGTCAGACTAATTTGCATATAGCCAAGTTCTGAGCTGGGATGGTGCAGTGAGCTAAAAAACGGTGATGGATCAAGCCCTGATCTTTGGACTGGGTAAGAGTGGTCTGCTTAATTCAGACACTCTGTTCATCACCACCCCCTTTTCTGAATCATTTTTGTCCACCATAAGCGTGGAAGGGTATACTCAGATGTGAGTCCCTAGCTCATTGCACCATCAGGATTCAAGCAAGCCGGGCCGAAGACGGCTGAAATGCCAGAAACCGGTCCCCGGTAGCTTGTTTCCTTCCCAGTATAAGAATTGGCTTGGCAGTTTGGTCTGCCCTGTTCCCATGATGCACTGGGCCAGGGTCAGACTAATTTGCATATAGCCAAGTTCTGAGCTGGGATGGTGCAGTGAGCTAAAAAACGGTGATGGATCAAGCCCTGATCTTTGGACTGGGTAAGAGTGGTCTGCTTAATTCAGACACTCTGTTCATCACCACCCCCTTTTCTGAATCATTTTTGTCCACCATAAGCGTGGAAGGGTATACTCAGATGTGAGTCCCTAGCTCATTGCACCATCAGGATTCAAGCAAGCCGGGCCGAAGACGGCTGAAATGCCAGAAACCGGTCCCCGGTAGCTTGTTTCCTTCCCAGTATAAGAATTGGCTTGGCAGTTTGGTCTGCCCTGTTCCCATGATGCACTGGGCCAGGGTCAGACTAATTTGCATATAGCCAAGTTCTGAGCTGGGATGGTGCAGTGAGCTAAAAAACGGTGATGGATCAAGCCCTGATCTTTGGACTGGGTAAGAGTGGTCTGCTTAATTCAGACACTCTGTTCATCACCACCCCCTTTTCTGAATCATTTTTGTCCACCATAAGCGTGGAAGGGTATACTCAGATGTGAGTCCCTAGCTCATTGCACCATCAGGATTCAAGCAAGCCGGGCCGAAGACGGCTGAAATGCCAGAAACCGGTCCCCGGTAGCTTGTTTCCTTCCCAGTATAAGAATTGGCTTGGTAGTTTGGTCTGCCCTGTTCCCATGATGCACTGGGCCAGGGTCAGACTAATTTGCATATAGCCAAGTTCTGAGCTGGGATGGTGCAGTGAGCTAAAAAACGGTGATGGATCAAGCCCTGATCTTTGGACTGGGTAAGAGTGGTCTGCTTAATTCAGACACTCTGTTCATCACCGCCCCCTTTTCTGAATCATTTTTGTCCACCATAAGCGTGGAAGGGTATACTCAGATGTGAGTCCCTAGCTCATTGCACCATCAGGATTCAAGCAAGCCGGGCCGAAGACGGCTGAAATGCCAGAAACCGGTCCCCGGTAGCTTGTTTCCTTCCCAGTATAAGAATTGGCTTGGTAGTTTGGTCTGCCCTGTTCCCATGATGCACTGGGCCAGGGTCAGACTAATTTGCATATAGCCAAGTTCTGAGCTGGGATGGTGCAGTGAGCTAAAAACGGTGATGGATCAAGCCCTGATCTTTGGACTGTGTAAGAGTGGTCTGCTTAATTCAGACACTCTGTTCATCACCACCCCCTTTTCTGAATCATTTTTGTCCACCATAAGCGTGGAAGGGTATACTCAGATGTGAGTCCCTAGCTCATTGCACCATCAGGATTCAAGCAAGCCGGGCCGAAGACGGCTGAAATGCCAGAAACCGATCCCCGGTAGCTTGTTTCCTTCCCAGTATAAGAATTGGCTTGGTAGTTTGGTCTGCCCTGTTCCCATGATGCACTGGGCCAGGGTCAGACTAATTTGCATATAGCCAAGTTCTGAGCTGGGATGGTGCAGTGAGCTAAAAAACGGTGATGGATCAAGCCCTGATCTTTGGACTGGGTAAGAGTGGTCTGCTTAATTCAGACACTCTGTTCATCACCACCCCCTTTTCTGAATCATTTTTGTCCACCATAAGCGTGGAAGGGTATACTCAGATGTGAGTCCCTAGCTCATTGCACCATCAGGATTCAAGCAAGCCGGGCCGAAGACGGCTGAAATGCCAGAAACCGGTCCCCGGTAGCTTGTTTCCTTCCCAGTATAAGAATTGGCTTGGTAGTTTGGTCTGCCCTGTTCCCATGATGCACTGGGCCAGGGTCAGACTAATTTGCATATAGCCAAGTTCTGAGCTGGGATGGTGCAGTGAGCTAAAAAACGGTGATGGATCAAGCCCTGATCTTTGGACTGGGTAAGAGTGGTCTGCTTAATTCAGACACTCTGTTCATCACCACCCCCTTTTCTGAATCATTTTTGTCCACCATAAGCGTGGAAGGGTATACTCAGATATGAGTCCCTAGCTCATTGCACCATCAGGATTCAAGCAAGCCGGGCCGAAGACGGCTGAAATGCCAGAAACCGGTCCCCGGTAGCTTGTTTCCTTCCCAGTATAAGAATTGGCTTGGTAGTTTGGTCTGCCCTGTTCCCATGATGCACTGGGCCAGGGTCAGACTAATTTGCATATAGCCAAGTTCTGAGCTGGGATGGTGCAGTGAGCTAAAAAACGGTGATGGATCAAGCCCTGATCTTTGGACTGTGTAAGAGTGGTCTGCTTAATTCAGACACTCTGTTCATCACCACCCCCTTTTCTGAATCATTTTTGTCCACCATAAGCGTGGAAGGGTATACTCAGATGTGAGTCCCTAGCTCATTGCACCATCAGGATTCAAGCAAGCCGGGCCGAAGACGGCTGAAATGCCAGAAACCGGTCCCCGGTAGCTTGTTTCCTTCCCAGTATAAGAATTGGCTTGGTAGTTTGGTCTGCCCTGTTCCCATGATGCACTGGGCCAGGGTCAGACTAATTTGCATATAGCCAAGTTCTGAGCTGGGATGGTGCAGTGAGCTAAAAAACGGTGATGGATCAAGCCCTGATCTTTGGACTGGGTAAGAGTGGTCTGCTTAATTCAGACACTCTGTTCATCACCACCCCCTTTTCTGAATCATTTTTGTCCACCATAAGCGTGGAAGGGTATACTCAGATGTGAGTCCCTAGCTCATTGCACCATCAGGATTCAAGCAAGCCGGGCCGAAGACGGCTGAAATGCCAGAAACCGGTCCCCGGTAGCTTGTTTCCTTCCCAGTATAAGAATTGGCTTGGTAGTTTGGTCTGCCCTGTTCCCATGATGCACTGGGCCAGGGTCAGACTAATTTGCATATAGCCAAGTTCTCAGCTGGGATGGTGCAGTGAGCTAAAAAACGGTGATGGATCAAGCCCTGATCTTTGGACTGGGTAAGAGTGGTCTGCTTAATTCAGACACTCTGTTCATCACCACCCCCTTTTCTGAATCATTTTTGTCCACCATAAGCGTGGAAGGGTATACTCAGATGTGAGTCCCTAGCTCATTGCACCATCAGGATTCAAGCAAGCCGGGCCGAAGACGGCTGAAATGCCAGAAACCGGTCCCCGGTAGCTTGTTTCCTTCCCAGTATAAGAATTGGCTTGGTAGTTTGGTCTGCCCTGTTCCCATGATGCACTGGGCCAGGGTCAGACTAATTTGCATATAGCCAAGTTCTGAGCTGGGATGGTGCAGTGAGCTAAAAAACGGTGATGGATCAAGCCCTGATCTTTGGACTGGGTAAGAGTGGTCTGCTTAATTCAGACACTCTGTTCATCACCACCCCCTTTTCTGAATCATTTTTGTCCACCATAAGCGTGGAAGGGTATACTCAGATATGAGTCCCTAGCTCATTGCACCATCAGGATTCAAGCAAGCCGGGCCGAAGACGGCTGAAATGCCAGAAACCGGTCCCCGGTAGCTTGTTTCCTTCCCAGTATAAGAATTGGCTTGGTAGTTTGGTCTGCCCTGTTCCCATGATGCACTGGGCCAGGGTCAGACTAATTTGCATATAGCCAAGTTCTGAGCTGGGATGGTGCAGTGAGCTAAAAAACGGTGATGGATCAAGCCCTGATCTTTGGACTGTGTAAGAGTGGTCTGCTTAATTCAGACACTCTGTTCATCACCACCCCCTTTTCTGAATCATTTTTGTCCACCATAAGCGTGGAAGGGTATACTCAGATGTGAGTCCCTAGCTCATTGCACCATCAGGATTCAAGCAAGCCGGGCCGAAGACGGCTGAAATGCCAGAAACCGGTCCCCGGTAGCTTGTTTCCTTCCCAGTATAAGAATTGGCTTGGTAGTTTGGTCTGCCCTGTTCCCATGATGCACTGGGCCAGGGTCAGACTAATTTGCATATAGCCAAGTTCTGAGCTGGGATGGTGCAGTGAGCTAAAAAACGGTGATGGATCAAGCCCTGATCTTTGGACTGGGTAAGAGTGGTCTGCTTAATTCAGACACTCTGTTCATCACCACCCCCTTTTCTGAATCATTTTTGTCCACCATAAGCGTGGAAGGGTATACTCAGATGTGAGTCCCTAGCTCATTGCACCATCAGGATTCAAGCAAGCCGGGCCGAAGACGGCTGAAATGCCAGAAACCGGTCCCCGGTAGCTTGTTTCCTTCCCAGTATAAGAATTGGCTTGGTAGTTTGGTCTGCCCTGTTCCCATGATGCACTGGGCCAGGGTCAGACTAATTTGCATATAGCCAAGTTCTCAGCTGGGATGGTGCAGTGAGCTAAAAAACGGTGATGGATCAAGCCCTGATCTTTGGACTGGGTAAGAGTGGTCTGCTTAATTCAGACACTCTGTTCATCACCACCCCCTTTTCTGAATCATTTTTGTCCACCATAAGCGTGGAAGGGTATACTCAGATGTGAGTCCCTAGCTCATTGCACCATCAGGATTCAAGCAAGCCGGGCCGAAGACGGCTGAAATGCCAGAAACCGGTCCCCGGTAGCTTGTTTCCTTCCCAGTATAAGAATTGGCTTGGTAGTTTGGTCTGCCCTGTTCCCATGATGCACTGGGCCAGGGTCAGACTAATTTGCATATAGCCAAGTTCTCAGCTGGGATGGTGCAGTGAGCTAAAAAACGGTGATGGATCAAGCCCTGATCTTTGGACTGGGTAAGAGTGGTCTGCTTAATTCAGACACTCTGTTCATCACCACCCCCTTTTCTGAATCATTTTTGTCCACCATAAGCGTGGAAGGGTATACTCAGATGTGAGTCCCTAGCTCATTGCACCATCAGGATTCAAGCAAGCCGGGCCGAAGACGGCTGAAATGCCAGAAACCGGTCCCCGGTAGCTTGTTTCCTTCCCAGTATAAGAATTGGCTTGGTAGTTTGGTCTGCCCTGTTCCCATGATGCACTGGGCCAGGGTCAGACTAATTTGCATATAGCCAAGTTCTGAGCTGGGATGGTGCAGTGAGCTAAAAAACGGTGATGGATCAAGCCCTGATCTTTGGACTGGGTAAGAGTGGTCTGCTTAATTCAGACACTCTGTTCATCACCACCCTCTTTTCTGAATCATTTTTGTCCACAATAAGCGTGGAAGGGTATACTCAGATGTGAGTCCCTAGCTCATTGCACCATCAGGATTCAAGCAAGCCGGGCCGAAGACGGCTGAAATGCCAGAAACCGGTCCCCGGTAGCTTGTTTCCTTCCCAGTATAAGAATTGGCTTGGTAGTTTGGTCTGCCCTGTTCCCATGATGCACTGGGCCAGGGTCAGACTAATTTGCATATAGCCAAGTTCTGAGCTGGGATGGTGCAGTGAGCTAAAAAACGGTGATGGATCAAGCCCTGATCTTTGGACTGGGTAAGAGTGGTCTGCTTAATTCAGACACTCTGTTCATCACCACCCCCTTTTCTGAATCAATGGTTAGAGCGGCAGACCCTGATGCAGAGGTCTAGCCCGGGACCAGGGTTCAATTCCTGCCTCGGCGGGTCTTGGGCTCAATTTCCCCGGACCTGATAATTCTCCACTCAGTGCCTATTCTAATCATGGGTCCCACTCTACAACTCTGGGCAATAGCTTGCTTAATCTCCACAACGGCCCCAACAGCGCTGGGAGGCCTGGCTTCACCTTGGGGGTGCCCAGGAGTGGACATTTCACAGGGAAAAGCCAGGAAGGGTTCCACAGCAGTATGCGTACAGCGCCAGGTAACCCTGGATAGGGTATAAGTGCGCTTTACAAGTACACATTCATTCATTCAATGAGACTGATAATAAAGCTAACCAATCAGAAGCAAAGGGTGGTCTCAAAACGATATGTTAGGCGATACCTAAAATGAGTGCAAACAATGCCTGAGAGGTGAAAAACAAAACTATCATAGCCATGCAGTCCATTATAAATGGGTACTACAAGCAGGCATCCTTCTGTGCCATCTGCAGATTAGTGCAAACAGACCCCTTTCATTAGAACATTTGCGTTACTTGAAACAAATACCTGTACCACACTTTTCCAGACAAATAGACCCTCCTGCCCAGTATATCTTAGGATGGATTCTAAATTAATGCCACACAAGCGCTGCAGTTTCACCACAGTGTTCTAATGAACAACTAGAGCACCAAAATTCTCTATGCTCTATTTATAACAGA
Organism: Lissotriton vulgaris; assembly: GCF_964263255.1. NCBI lineage: Eukaryota > Metazoa > Chordata > Amphibia > Caudata > Salamandridae > Lissotriton > Lissotriton vulgaris. Next base: position 1,123,414,737 of record NC_141697.1, read on the forward strand.
ATCATATCACACCTGGATGCCAACTTGAAGGAATCAAAGCTGTAAAACTGGAAGCATTCCCTTTACAAAGTAACACAATAGGGGGGTTCGTCTTTTCTTAGAAGTTATGGTTACTGCTTTAAAAAACTGAAATAAGGAGACAATTTCTTTAAATTCTCAAATATCGACCCTATCAGTGTCTGAAAAACTCTAGTATGCTGACTAAAACATACTTCCAAACACCAGCAGCAGTCTGCTGAGTACCAGTGTTCTACTGCAGCTTCATCATAGAGTTAAAGCTGGCATCTAGAGCACTAATATTCTGTATTTATGGCAAAAGTGTTGAACACCTGAATTCCACCTTGATGGACACAGATCTATAAAACAGAATGTATTTCCTACAGAGAAAACTGCAGAGTAGGAACAACGCCAGGGTGTCCATTTTGAAATAGAAAGTGGTTAGTGCTTGAGGAAGCTAAAAGAAGGACACATTTTAAATAGCTTCTCAAATATCTTCCTCAGCAATGTCATCGGACCATCAAACCCATGGTGGAAGTGCAGTGGCAGGTGGAGGACCCCCGCACCAGTGGTCTAACTACTGTATTACAACTACGCGGTCAGCCCGTGAGTGGACCACCACAGCCTCCATGGATCGTGATCCCTGGCGCTGGTGCGGCGGTCTTGAGGTAGCAATATGCTTGGCATTGCAGCTGTGACACCGCAAAGCATATACACATTTCCTCACTGATATCCTAACTGCTGTGGTTAAACCGCATTTGTCAGGGTGGCGGTGAAGAAACAAAAGAGGCCCTATAGGGCCTGCTGGTGCCTCATGGTCCATGAGATGCATGCAGGGGGCACATGCACCCCCTTTCCTGCACGGTAAGGACTTCACAGTCAATGCCGTGCAGGAATGGGCTTTCACGTTCCTTTTGAAAGGTACTGCCATGGGAACGCCAAAGGACCATCAGAAATTCAAGGAGAGAACTTCTAATTGGGTGGGCAGCATTCGAGTTTGGTGGTGCGGGAGTAGTGCCGCTTTGCCAAACTCATAATCAGGCCCTATTTCTTTTCCTTTCCGTTCTTTACCTTGTACTTTTCTTTTTAATGTCACCAGTGAATGTTTAACCTTTGCATTCAGGTTTCCGTAATTCAAATCCAATAGTACCTTTTTGTGCTTGTAAGAATCATACTTTTCTATGATGAGAATTAAGATTAAAAAGTGTTTCTAGATCAGTTCCAAGAATGTCTACCCGTTCTGAATCACCAATACAGTTCTAGTGAAATTAGTATTGTTAGTTGATTTAATTGATTAAATATAACATTATTCTTTTAAGTATATAGCTGCCATTGGTATGCAGAATTGTGCATATATTTCTTTTTTCTTTTTATGTTAGTGGCAAAGGTTTGCGTAATTTAAAAAAACACAACTTCATACCAGCTTGCCAAGGCCAAGCTTATTGAGATTGCAAGTTTTTGCTGTTTTTTCTATTGAATAATTTCTATACGTCTTGTCTGTAAATGGGGTTTTACAGTGATTTTCATTCTTTATTAAATCTCTAAAAAAACAATTACATTTAGTGATTAAAGTGAACGATGTTCTATCGATAGGGTTGGTGTTGGCAAAACACACCTTTCATGCAGATGTAGAATGATAACCGGCGAATTATTGTTTAATCTATACTACTATTATAAAGAGAGAACTGTGTCCTTTGAGCCAGGTAAACTCGAAAAGTACACCACCAATGCAAACACCCAAGACATCTTTGAAAACCTCAGGGCAAGCAGAAGTACATAGGCTATATAAAAATAAAAAATATACATTCTTTAAAAAATTTAGGAATAAAAAAAAGTAGTCCCTTGCAAGTAGCGCCGGCCGCGACGTGCGTGATGACATCGGGAGCAAGGGGAGGAGCGGCGTTCAGGAGCAAGAGGAAGAGCGGCGGACATGAGCGCGGGGAGAAGCTGCGGACAGGCGGGGAAGAGCGGTGAGCGGCGGACAAGCGGAGATTAGCGGCGAGAAGTGGAGGAGCAGTGGAGCAGTAAACTCAGCAGCGCGGGGAGGAGCGGCGGCTGAGGTAAGTGAAGCAGCAGCGGGTGCGCACCGAGGGACGGGTGGAGGAACGGGCAGGGGCCATGAGTGCTCGCAGGCCTTTTACTCAAAGTCGGGACGTCGGGGGAAACAGCGGACAAGAGCCGTGGGTGCGCACCGAGGGACGGGCGGAGGGACGGGCGGGGGCCATGAGTGCTCGGAAGCCTTTTCCTCAAAGTCGGGACGTCGGGGGCCACAGCGGACACGAGCGTGGGCAGAAGCGGCCAGGACCAACAAAACCGGAGCAAGGCAACACTGTAAGTACGCTCTGCTGCTCCCGGCCGCTCTCCTGCGCCTCTCCTGCTGCGAAGCTGCCCCCAGCCCCCTTCTGCCCCGGGCAACGCCGGGGCGGGCTGCTAGTGGTTTATAAAATTAGTAATCCATGCTTTGCTTTATGTCATGTACGATAAAATCCTAATAGGTTCCCACCCATCCTAAAATCTAGAGGTTTCTTGAGCTTCACAAGGTTTGCTTCAGCCCGTTGGCATGTTGAAAGCAGAATGTTAAGTATGCCTTCATTGTGAACTATGTTCAGTTTTATGTCAGTTTAGCAGATAGAGAACCTTTCAATTGTGTTTCCCTGGTGTGTTTTAAGAGAATTGGTTTAACAAGCTAATCTCCCCAGAAACACACAAAACAATTTCATCCTCACTGATATAACGTTGCTATTAAAATACACTGTAGTATATGAAATAATTTGGCAGCTAATAATATAACCGTTTTTTTCGCAAGTTAACGAATTGTGGTCCCTGGAAAGCCTCTCTACTTCTTGATGAGTTCACAGTGACTAGGTATTTTTCAGGATTAAGTCATTATTGTTCAGATATGACATCTTGATTGGTGATCCCTGGGCACCCACACTATTTGCCCAGCACGTTAGGGACCTCTAGCCAGCTCTGTGGTAAGCTGCCAACAGCTTTTGGTTTGTTTGTTTTAGTTTCAGGTTAACAGATTGAACATAATTGCATCCGGTGGATGATTCAATCTTTGACCAACTTTAGTTTCTGTTGGCTGTGGCCCTGATGGCCCGCTCCCAATAACGTTCTGTTCCTATTTTCACTTGTATCTGCATTATTTTCAGCAGCTGGAGCCTCCTATAGCTTGTCTGGTTAATATAAATGTCCAGTCACGTGCTGGCAACTCCTGGTATAAAAAGCTCTTATTTCCATAGGTTATACATCTCAAAATTGTATTCAACTTCCATGCAATAATATTTCTGTGGCAACAGATGAAACCAGTGCTGGCATATTTCTATCTTTTAAGTGCTGATAAATGCCAGGGTAAATGCAGCACCATGATATCTTCTCTCTTATTGAAATAATACAAGTACAAATGCGTTCTTCCTGTGAGAGACACCGCATTTTTCCCTTTAAGTAATTACTTCTGACATAAAGGCATGCATTTGTGGTAGAGAATGACACCTCTGAGAAGTAGCAGCACCGCACATTTTAGAGCTATACATATATATGTTCAGTGCAAGATCAACATAAATACAGTTTTACTATTTACAATTTTTGATTTTTAGAGCAAATTCAAAAGGTCCACAAAGTAAGAGCAATATGTTTAGTCACACATATGTCACAGTTAACCAAATAGACGAGACCAAGTGCATGGAGTGACTAAAAGTAAACTTCCTTCTTATATACGAGGCCTTGGGCATACACAGGCCCATCCTGCCGACATAAATACATCGACTTGTTGTTTAAAGGGGGAAGTGACTGCCAAAAAAACTGATGTAATAATAAAGCATGAAGTAAAATTGTGGGGAATGAAGATCAAAGCCAAAACAGTTATTACACAACACTCTGTTAAACAGCTAAGATAGCACATTACTAGTCAAAATTAAGAAATATCATCTTGCACCTGGCCAAAGTTTCCATTCCATTACTAAAATTCAACTCAGCATTAACATGTGATATCACTGAAATGCCTTTAAAATGTTACAGTGTTTTCAAATTGACTTTGTAAAAATGATGACATTAGTCAAACTGTAAGTTGACAAAAGTGACTGCAGCTATTCAAATTCTCTTTAATAAAACACTCAAGTGCCACGATTTATTGAAATAGGACAAGCCAACTGTTTATGACCAAAAACCTATACATGCACTAATAAAATAAATCTTTATAGGAATTACAGTATAACAATTGTCCAATAATTGGTAAGTGGATTCATGTACTTGCAGAAATGCACAATAGAGAGGTGAGTATTCAATATATTTGTCATTCAATCAATTAATCAAAACAACCTTGATTCTGGCAAAAGGCCATGCATCAGAGAGAAAGTGCAAACATTTCATAAGTATAAAATCCGTAAAACAAGTGAGTGTTAAAAACATATGTACCCTGTAGCAGAAAAGCCATATAAAGTTTGTATATCCTTCATTTATAACAGAGAAATTAATATTTAGAGTGTTATGTGTTCATATAAACCAGGCCAAAGCATTCCTTAACTTTAACTAATACTGAATAAATGTAAGAACTGAGTTGTAAAAAGTGAAACGTTGACCTATAATCGCTTAAATTGAAATTACATACAAAGTGAAAAATATCTGTGTCCTAGGAAATATGTAAAAATGACAAAACAGGATGGATGGATTGTAGATTCCAAGAATGATTGTCACACAGGCAACGGAACCGGCCTTTCTCCACCCCTTCTCGGGGAAAGTGGCTAGTGCATGAAATACAATGAGCCTAATATGGGTTAAAAGATCTTTATGTTGAACATCAGTCTTAAATAAAACACGTGCTTCAATTATAATTGCGATAGACATCACAGTAGAAGAAGAGCAGATCATAGCTTTAGATGACTCTGCTAGAATCCTGGTCCCATAACATTTACCCTAAAACGATTCTCTTTCATGCTCAAACTAGCTATAATATGAGTTTTAAAAAGTTCACGTTTACCCAACCATTCAAACCCCTCTTTATCGTACTTAATACATGAGATACAGTGCTCTCAGGCCAGAGATAAGGACTCAGACATTATCAGCTGATTAAAAGATGTCTCCTTCTTTGACTGTATAGAGTGATAGACTAATATCAAGGGGCACCCCTAACTTGGCCCCACAGAGTGTCCATTCATAGCTCTGCATAGCAAATAAAGAAAGGAGTAGCTTTTGGGACTGCTAGAGGCCTATATATATATATATATATATATTTTTTTTTTTTCTCCAAACAGTTGGATTCCCTTTAGGTTAGTAGAAGTCCATAAATCAGCCCTGTAGGTTACGACTAGAATACATGTACTCTTAAAGATGGTCACTATATCTGGTGTAGACCCGAGTTTTCTAGAGATTCAGAAAACTATTTCCACATTTCTTTCAAATTGTTGAACTCATATTCTTCTGCAGTACTATGTAGTCCATGTTGATATTGCTCCAGCCATAATCTTCGTAATCTGGTTCACAGATTGCGGTGGACAATGTTTTGTAAATTTTCCTTGACCATGTCTGACTGGTGCCTAATATGCTTAAACTTTGCAACCCACAATCCTTTAATATTTCCCATACAAAAGTTTTTTTCTCTTGTTCCCAGATTCTGAAATTCATCTGTGGGTGTTGATTCTGCAGTATATGTTTTGAATATAGTACCTGTAAGTGTTAAAAAGTTATTTATCAAACTGTCTAACACTTTTTAAATAGTATTCTTCTTTTTCTTTGTGCCTCAGCCATGTCTTAGTGCACCTTTTAGGCATGCTCTGGGTTTATTATCAAATTATTCAGTGGAGATCCTCTTCTTCACTCTCTCCGGGCGTATTGAGCTTTTTGTAACTCACCATGTTAATTTTATTATTATTTTTTAAACATTTTATTTCCAGAGGGGTCTTTGATCTTCAGAAACATCTTTTCCTGATGATGGGCTCATAGATATACGCCAGTACAGACCGAAACATCAATGCTTTAACCCATTTTAACCCAGTCTGTATTAAGAATGAATCTGGGAGGCATTATTCCTACGCTTAGGACAGTCTCCATTTTGTTGACTTGTAGAAAGTGGGCTTTTGTGTGTTTATCGCCAATGAAAAATCCTAATGCTAAGAATGTATTAGTCCTGTTATCAATACTTTTGAGGTACCTCTTAACTTTAGAACCCCTTATGTAATCTTCATTGCTTCATTGTCTGAATACAATACAACTCAATTATGGAACACACGCGGGTATATTGATTTATTTTACATTTTTTAATTTATATAGATCACTGTGTCTATCATTGATTGTGGATGTCATGAAATAGATGTCTGAGAAGTATTTGCTAACTTTACTAAAATATATCTTTAAATATATCCCTGTTGGCAACATTACCTGATACAATTTCTACAAGTGGCATTCACAAACACACACTTTGAAAACCACCTTTACTAAAAGCTATGTTATACAATTCTGAGCTAATGGAGCCCAAACTCAAAATCTTTAGCTGCTCCCAATTGAAAGGTACACTTGTAAAATGTTACAAGACAGATCCAATGATAGCCTATGGGAGAGCTAGTCAATAGTGAAAAACAAAATTGACAGTAATTCACCATCAGTTCATGTAAACAACACAACAATACATGTCCTACCTTTCACATACTTAAGGGTGTCTTACATGTAGTAAAGAGGAGAGTGTGTTCGCTTGTCAGGTCGACATGACCCTTTAAAACAGTACACACACACACCCTGCTGTGGCATGTCTGAGACATGGTTGCAGGGCTACTCATGTGGGTGGCACAATCAGTATTGCCAATCATGGATAACCTATCACAATCATAATTTACACAGGGAGTATATGCACTTTAGCACTAAACAGCAGTGGTAAAGTGTCCAGAGTTCTAAAGCCACAAAAAAAAAAGTTAGAAAATTGGGAGACAAAAAGGCAAAAGTTTTAGGGGCAGCCCTGCAAAAAGGGTCAGGTCCAACAGTTCGCTGGAAGTAAAACAAGACTAAAACACCATAAATACAATAGGCTATCATAAAAAGTCCAGGACTGGAAACAGCATCTGTGACAACTTTCTTAGTTTATACCTATGCAATTGAAATGGTAGTGTATCACATCTCATTATCGAGCTTTCTCCCAGGCACAGCTACACTTTTTGTGTTCTCTTTACACATCATATGGTCTCTACAGTATTTGGTATCACCAACAAGAAAAAGGACTGATAGCCAACCAGGACTTTTCCTGGAAATCACATCTGCAAATCAATCTGTCGTCATTTACATAATCAATGTTGTCAACAGCAGTGTGCCATGGTGTAATGCTAGATTGAAATAAAGGTGTTCCAATTATAAGATATGTCCCTCTTTCCTTGTTAGCATTAATAATTGACTAATACCATCTCTTGTGGTATGTTATTATAACTGTCTCCAAACTAGATTGAAATTAATCCCCTTTTTTTATAAACACATTTTTATTGATTTGACAGAAGAAATCAGCCATACATCATTACACCATGAAAGTCCAGGAGTGCAATCAAAGATTAGCGTGACCCAGCCTACAAATACGAATGAATACAAAGCAGCATACATTTGGACATTCCCTGTAAGATTAAGCCAATCCCTCAACCATCTCCCCTAAACCCTACAATACTTTTTAGGACACCCAAGTGCTTCATACATGTTTTTTTCCTGCGTGGCACACCAATCGACTTCAGTCCACCAGCGTCCAACACTTGGGGCTCAGGGCATTTCATGGATGCCGCAATGTCCCTTTTAGCCACCTCCATTGCTGTTGTGAAAAACAACTTCTCAATCCTAGACCCATCCACCCCATCAGTAATACCCAGGATCATGTGTTTTGAATTATGGGGAACTTCCCACCCCAATATCTTGGTGAGTTCCTCTTCAATGTCCCCCCAAGAACTGCGCCAAGCAAGGACAGGCCCATACCATGTGGAAAAAATCAGCTGGTACGTGGCCGCACCGAGTGCAAGCGGAGGTCGGGCTAAATCATGCTGATGAAGGTGCACAGGGGTGAGGTAAGTTGCATGCAAATAGTAGAGCTGTGCCATACGTAGCCTGGCGGAGGCAGTGACCATCCTAGGGACCATAAGGGAGTCGCACCAGTCTTCCTCCTCCAGAGCGCCCACCCACTCCTTCCATTGAGCAGGTAATCAATCTAGGGAAGTAGGGGTGTTATTGATCAGTGATCGGTAGATGCGGGAGATGCCACCCTTCCCCAGGTCCCCCAGCATAATCTGCGCCTCAGGCCGGCTAGGGTCAGAAAGTGGTGTGCCCGTTGTGAGGTGTGTGTGGAGAGCGTGTCGCAATTGTAGATATCTGTAGAACTGCGACCAATGTAGGGAGTGACTAGTTTGAAGGTCTTTGAAGGTACGAATGTGATCTCCCACCCACACGTCACAGGGGTGTGCACTGGGTCAGTGTATGTGTCCACTTGGTGTGTCGTAGTTTGGCCTGCCAGGCCAGCAGCGTGGAGCACGTCGCCTCTGGCAATTGGGGCAGGATAAGGGCCCCGTACAGCATAGACTGGACATTGGTCAGACCCAACTCACGCCTATATGCCCTAACATACCAACCCCCTTAGAACGAGTCGTGTATGGAGAGAAGGCACGAGGCCACGTAGTACAAATATGAGTGGGTCATCCCCAGGCCCCCGTCAAATGAAGGAATCCTACAGACGTTCAGAGCCAGTCGGGCCCTACCTTTCCCCAGAGGAACTTATTGGCCATGCTGTCCAAGTCGCGAAGCCAGGTCCTGGGGAAGCAGAGGGGGGTATTTTACAGAACGTAGAGAAACCTGGGGAGATTCATCATTTTAAAGAGGCCGACCCTCCCCATGGGGTTCAGGGGCAGTGTTTGCCACTTCTGGAGATCTGCCTTAGCCTTCCTCATTAGGGGAGTAACGTTGAGAGCCCAGCTGAGCTCGGGGAGGAGAGTCATCCATATCCCCAGGTATTTGAATGACTGGCAAAGGAGTGGTATGTTAGACTGCCAATCAAAGTATTCTCGAGACAAATGGAGAGGGACCAGGACCGATTTGTCGGGGTTCAGCCGGATGCCCGAATACTGTTCAAAGGATTGTAGGATGTGGAGACAATGTGGGCCTGACCGGGGCGGGATCGGCTAAGTAAATGAGGACATCGTCCACATAAAGGGCGATTTTGACGGTCTCGGTGTTGGGTCAGTTCCAACCCTGCACATACTCACACGATCATATCAAGGACGCCAGGGGCTCCATCACCAGAGCAAAGAGCAGGGGCGAAAGAAGGCATCCCTGCCTCGTTCCCCTGCAGACCGAGAAGGGCTCAGACTGAAACCCCATTCACCAGGACACGAGCCCTCGGATGGGCGTAGAGAACCCTGACCATGCCTCGAAAGTGGGGGCCAAGGCCCATCTCAGCGAGGACATCCTCCAAAATTCCCCAATCCAACAAGTCAAAGGCTTTCTCAAAGTCTACAAGGAGGATTGCTAGATACGGGGTGAGCAAGTGGCGGTGGTCCACGGCCGACTGCAAACTCTGGAGACAATGCCGGGTACCACGTGAGGGCATGAACCCGCATTGGTCGGGGTGAATCAGCATGGATAAGTGGGGTTTGAGCAGCTGGGCGAGGACTGTGGCAAACAGTTGCACATCAGTATTTATGAGGGTGATAGGTCGGTAATGCGCACAGAGTGGCGAGGGCGGTTGGGACTTGGGAAGGACCACTATGGTGGCCATGTCCGTCTCTGGAGGGAAGGAACCTTTCTCAGCCACCTCCCAAAACAAATCCGCAAGGTGAGGGAGGAGGGTCTCACGATATTGAGCATTGTATTCTTGTCGGAGGCCATTTGAGCCTTGCGTCTAACTGGAGGCAATAAGGGAGATCGCGTCCCCGATCTCTTCTCGTGATGGGGCGGTCCAAATCCACCTGGGCTATGGGGTCCAGGCAAGGAAGGCAGCCGCTCCCGACCCCCAACAGGTTGGAGAGGGAGAGAGTTGGAGTTTTAGCTGCATATAGGTGGCGATAACATGAGGCAAAGGCGCGGGCCATCTCCGCTGGGGAGCAATGCACAAACCATCTTGAGCTATGATTTCAGGGATTATGCGGTTTGCCCTGAGATAGGTGGCTAGTCTGTGGAGCAGAGAGCCATTTTTGATGCCACAACCGTACCCCTTGGCCATGGATGAGCGCCAGAGGAGTTTGGCCATGTCCAGTGAAAGTTGCTTAAGCTCCGAAGGAAGGAAGATGGGCAAGAAGACTCACCTCGGATGCATCCGGGGTTTGGCGGAGGCTCGTTCAAGTCGCAGCGCCTGTGCCTCACGTGAGGCAATTTGCTCCATTTGTGCCTGCCGCTGGAGTTTGAGCTGGCCCTTGGTGACCGCCCTGATGGTAGGCTTGCCAGCCTCCCATAGGGTACCAGGCGAGGGTACTGATCCCTCATTGGTTAAAAAGTATTGCTTACGTTACCATCCCACCACCGTCCAGAATTCCCTGTCTTGAAGGAACCAAGCATTTAGCATCCACGTTTGACACATTGAGGTGGGAGGGAGGGCCTGTGTGCAGCATCATCGGGGAGTGTTCGGAAATGCCTTGGGGGAGGATGGAAACATCTTGAATCATAAGACAATCCGTTGATGCGTCTTTGTATGGTGAGCTGCTGAGGTGTGCGTGAACTGCCTGGAGTGTGGATGCCAGATACACCACGCATCGCATAAACCCAGTGATTCAGACCAATTTGTCAGCTGTCTTGCCTGTCGGAGTCTACCAGGGGAGTGGGGCCAGCCGTGTCTAAATCAGGTGAGGAGACTGCGTTAAAGTCGCCCCCGAGGAAAGTGGAACCTAAGTGCAGGGAAGCTAGGAGGTCGGCAGATTTGGCTAGAGTCGATGTTAACATTGAAGGAGGAGAGTAGAATGACACAAGATTGAGGGACCACCATTCAGCGTTCCACTTAGGGCCACAAAGGTGCCCAGGGCATCATGGAAGACGCGCGCAGTCACGAATGGAAGGGACCGTTTCACCAGGAACGCTACCCAACGAGAGACCCGAATGAACCCTGAGTGCCAAATCCTATTGTAACTATATTGTGCTAAAAAGGGGCAGTGGTTACCCAGTAAGTGCGTCTCCTGTAACAGTAGAACTTCTACCCCAAGGCGATGAGCGTATCGTAGCACAGCCATGCGCTTGAAACGGTCAAGGAGGCCATTGACATTCCTGGACATGATGCACAGGGAGGCCCCTAGCGAAGGTGTGTCAGGCATAGTGGCAGAGGGTCCCAGTGATGAGGTAAAACCCAAAGGGAGGCCTGGCCTTGAGCTGGGTCGCCCAGAAGTTTGGTTGGGCGTCCAGAGAGGAGTCATTGTGTCCCACCGGGAGTGGAACAGGGTGTCATGTAAGTGCTGATGCAACAAAACAAGAAAACAACAAAAACAAACTGAAAATGGAACTTGCGACAACGGTCCCGCTGCTCCACCCCATCCCCCACCCTACACATCAGGAACGGAAGCATCTGTTGCCCTAACAGTAACGAAAGACCAAATGAAAATGCTTGGGAATGGGGAAGCGTGGAGGATCCCTCCTCATGACAGGATGTATGTAGTCAAGTTTGTTAGGAAGGAAAGCAATGATGAGTCAATGCACCATCTCCGGCTGCGGAGCGAGTCCCGGCAGGCAGAGACAAGTTCAAGCAGGGTCCCTCAGAAGCGTTGGGCTACATGAAAGATCTGTGTCCGGGAGGTCCAGCAATGAAGGCCGGGACGAGACCCCTCTGTTATCCAAGTGGCCGGATGAGCCTGACCGCCTCTCATCCAAGGAATCTCCCGAAAGCAATGCTGGCTATTGGGAGGGAACCAGCGGGGAGTCTGAACGGGCTCGTCTCTCACCACAACGCCTGCGGGAGCGGCTGTGCTGAGGCCAGGGGGGCTGAAGGTACGTGATAGATGGACCCATCTTCCACCTCACCAGGCGATGTATTCTGGCCGCTGGTCCATAGTGGTTGCTCCCCCGTCGCCCAAGCCTCTGTAGGATTGTTAAAGAACAGGGTCTTGTTGGAGAACACCACTCGCAGCCGTGCCTAGGATAGTAGCCTAATTTGGATGGTAAGGGCTCTTAGCTTTTGTTTGACTTCGCCGAACGAGCGGCGCTGACCCTGGACCTCACAAGTGTAGTCCTGGAAGATCATGATTGTATGATTTTCATAGTGGAGTCGTTGCTGTTTGCGCGCTTCAGCCAGGATAGAGTTGCGGTCCTTAAAATTGAGAACCAGCATTATAGCTGATCGGGGAGCCGCACCTGTTGGTGATTTAAGTGCAAGGGAACGGTGGCCCCGTACGATTGCAAACCATGGGGAGAGGGAGCACTTAGGGACCCAGGATCGCAACCACTTCTCAGGTAGTCCACGGTACGGCCCTGCTCTGCTCCCTCTGGATATCCCACCAGGGGGAGGTTGTTGCGCCGGGACCTGTTCTCTGCGTCTTCTGCCCGTCGGTGCAATTCCTGGGTGTGCGATGGGAGACAAGCAACTTGCCCCTTAAGTTGCTGGACCTCGTCTTCCACGGTGGATATTCGGGATTCCGTCTCTTTGATCCGGGCCGTTGTGAAGCGTGGATCACCTGTAGGATGGTAGACAGGTCCGCGGGCGGTGAAGGCTCCTTATCTGCAGGTCCCCCAGTCCATTTTGGTCTAGGTGGTAGGGGTCTTGGACCGTCTGTCCGATCTGCCCATGATGTCACTCAGCAGGGCAGGGGATCCTAAGAGTCTCCTCAGAAGGATTTTGAGGCGGGGTCGACGATCCACCCCGGATGGTTTGAGATCAAACAGGGGGGCAGTCGGAGTGAAGGAGGGGGCAGCTGGAGTGAAGGAAGCTAAAAAATAGTGCCAAGTGATGGATTTGTACATCACCTTATTACGCTTAATTTCACTAAATTTACCCAAGATTTTGCAAAAATAAGCGATAGTAAAGTGTGCAAATTTCACATACTCCTCTTTTAACCAGCTTAGAGCACACCCAAGCAACAGTCCAAAATCAATCTTTTCCCACGGTATTCAGGCTGCAACGGATTGCTATTTCACCCACAATCTCTGCATAAACCACACATGAACACAGGAAAGTCTATGAGTCAGGAACTAAACAGGCTCACTTGGATTTGTGTTTTACTGCCATAATACATCCTACCCTGAACCATACATTTGACTCTGGTGAACTAAGGGCCAGATGTAGGTCGGTCGGTAACGGCCGAAAATCGGTATTTTCGGCCGTTACAGACCGGTATTTCAGAAATGGTATGTAGGGGCATTATTGTACAGAATCGGTAAATTTACCGATTCGGTAAATTTACAGATTCTGTAAAATACCGAATCGGTATTTTTACCGATTCGGTAAATCTCAGATGTAGGTGGGACTCTTCTGAGTCCCAAAGGCCCTACAAATTCGGTATTTTAACACCCAATCCAATTGGGTGTTAAAATACCGAATTCAGGTGTGCATGCACTTGTGTGCTTGCACACCTAGCCATGTGACAGACAGACATGCCCTTAGGGCATGTCTGTGTGCCACATGGTGCACATGCCTATTTTTGGGGTGCCAGAGGGTGTCAAAGTGACACCCCCTGCACCCTTGCAAAAGTCGGTATTTACCGATTCGGTAATTACCGAATCAGTATTTCCCATTCATTCCTATGGGCTTCACAGCCCATAGGAATCAATAGGGAATACCGATTCGGTAATTACGGAATCGGTAAATACCGAATTCTAACGATTCGGTATTTCCACATCTGGAAATACCTACATCTCCCCCCTTCATATTTACAGACTCTGAAATACCGAATCGGTAAAATTCGGTATTTCAGAGTCGGTAAACATGATTTACCTACATCTGGCCTTTTATGTCCAGTTTAAATCACTAATAAGCAACCTATCCAAAAACGCTGCTGCAGGACAGAAGTACAAATATAAAAAGTGCACAGATAATACTTGGATGGTCCTAAGGAGCAAAGGGAACTTTGTTAGTCCCTTGGAACATTGGTAAAGGAAATCCTCATCATAAAAAAATAAAGCCTGTTCTTAGAATCTCAAGAAAAACATGCGAAGAGTGCAAATTTAAAGCTAAGGCACTTTAGAAAACCAACTGAAAGAATTAAATAATCATACCAAAAAGCCTCCTACTCCCATATCCAACAATAGTTCTCTCTTCTGTGTCTAAAGTATGGACCTTGTGGTTATCGGCTGGTGATCGGGTGGACGCACCCGAACACAAGGTAGGCCTCAAGTAATACACATTAATGATAGGGCACACACACTGGTTGATATAGTACGGGCAAAGACCCTGAGCGGTCATGCACCCTTTTATTTATACCTTTGGGTGTGCCTGCCCTCCAGATGCCTGCGATAGCAATAAAGTATAGTGCGGGCCAGGTGGCTCCATCACTACATCCCTCCTTTTCTTTAGATGCAATATTGCACAGTGTCTGCAGAAGCTTATTTGGGCACACAGCACACAAAGTCTTGGAGTCTCTGGCTGGGAGTAGAGTTCGGCTGGAGGCCTTACTTTTTGCATCAGGAGTTGTTGACATTCCCCGTCCCAGCATGTCTTCTGTATTCAATGATGGATTTGTGATCTTTGCTGGCTGTTCCCTAGCTGGGGGTATGCTCCCCTCCGGACTCATTGGGATGACACCAGCATTCCTCACCAGGGTGCCCGGCGATGCCACTTCTTCCTCGGCTCCTCCCTCACTTTAAACAACGCCCTCCACTTTCCTGAACCAGGAAATGTTCCTTGCAACGGTGCGATGTCCACATTGAGCAGAAACCGTGGTTACCCGCACCTCCGTGACTTTTCATACCTCCGGCTAATATGGAGCGCGATATTTCCACCTGGTATGTCGATCCTTCATTATGACGCAGTCTCCCACGCGGACATCCATCACCTGTGCTCGTCGCGCCTGGCTCGTCTTTTCATTGGAAACATCCCCTGGGGTCTGCGCAGCAGTTAGATCCAGCTCTGTGAGATGCCATGGCAGGTCAGTGGGAATGAAATCCCGGGGAGCCCTCCGGAATAGCAGGTGCAACGGGGCACACTGTGTCATACAGGGAGGTATTTGACGATAGGCATTCAGGAACTGATGCAGGCACTGCTCGACATCCTCACCTCTCTCCACTCTGATTCGCAGGGCCCGGTTCAGAGTCCGCATAAAGCGTTCTACCTCCCCGTTGGCCTAGGGCTACTGTGGCGTGATCTTGCAGTGCTTGATACCTAGAATTGTCAGGTATTCTTGAAAATCTCTGCCCTGGAAGGGGGGCTCATTATCTGACCAAACCTCCATTGGAAGCCACATCATCGCGAAGATCCGGACCAGGGTGGTCTTGACCTGAGGAAAGGTGGTGAACCCCATTATTTCCACGACTTGGGAACTTGGAGTGAGAGTCAATGAGGACAAGTGTGCTCCACACATCCGCAAATAACCCAAAGTCAATGCTGACTTGAGTCCACGGGTTATAATATGAAACTTATAATGCGCTCAGCTTACCCTGGGGCATCCCGGCGCAGACAGACCAAAAGGAGAGACTCAACTAATCCCTACTGTGGAAACAAGTAGGTCTTAAGAAGTTTCCTAAATAGTAGGATCTTGGGCTCTGAGCGAATCTTGAGGGGCAAAGAGTTCCACAGAGTCGCCACCTGCACAGAGAAACGCCTGCCCCCAGGTCGAACTCTCCTTACTCTCGCCGACTGCAGCAGATGTTTTTGGTCCGAGCGTAAGAGACGTGGGGGCTTATACGGACGGGCCATGTTAGAAAGGATGGGGGGGCCTTTGCCATGCAGAATTTTGTGGGCCGTGCATAGCGCTTTAAACTTCACCCGCTCCTTCACGGGGAGCCAATGAAGCGTCTTAAGGGCCGGGGCAGCAGACTGTCTTCTAGGAACATCCATAAGAAGTCTAGCCGCTGCGTTTTGCACCTGTTGGAGGGTTTTAAAGGTCGCTTCGGGAGCGCCGAGGAACAGCGCATTCCCATAGTCGAGCCTCGATAGGATTAAACCACGTACCAGAAGCTTCTTTGCTGGATCAGGAAGCAGTGGTAACACCTTTCGGGCTGACCTCAGTAGACCGAAGCAAACCCCCACGGTCTTCTTGGCGTGGGTCCTGAAGGACAGATCTTCCTCCAACCATACTCCCAAGGACTTGATCTCCTTCTTGGGAGATGGTGGCTCACCAAGAGACCGGGGCCAACAGCTAGCAATAATGGAGGGACTGGAATTACCCAGGAGAATCAGCTCAGTTTTTCCTCCATTAAGCTTTAAGGCAGAGTTAGACATCCAGCGATAGACATTGGCAAGGCAGTCGTGTAACACCTCAGGTTGTTCCGCCAGCTGAGTGAGGCCCACCACCAGCTGAGTATCATCAGCATAGCTGATGATCTTCACCCCCGAAGGGGCGACCACTCTTTCAAGTGGAGTCATATATATATTAAATAAGGTAGGGCTCAGCGATGAGCCCTGCGGGACTCCACATTGAAGGGGAAATAGGGCAGACTGCTCTGCTCCTTCCCAGACTTGGTAGAAACGGTTGGAGAGAAAAGATCCCAACCATTTCAGGGCCGTCCCTGAGACACCTACCTCTGACAGACGTTGGAGGAGCACCTGATGACTCACGGTGTCAAAGGCAGCACTCAAGTCCAGGAGGATCACTGCCACTGACCCTCCTGTATCTAGAGTGCTCCTAGCTTCCTCCACTACTGCCAACAAGGCTGTGTCTGTTCCCTGGCCGGGACGGAAACCAGTCTGGGAGTCTCCCAACAGGTGGTTGGACTCTAGATGGTGAGAGAGCTGGCGGTTAACCAGTTTCTCTGCAACTTTAGAGAACCCAGGCAGAAGTGAAATTGGCCTGAAGTTGGTCAAGTTGGATGGGTCCAATCCTGGCTTCTTCAATAAGGCTTTTACCACTGCCTTTTTCCATCGCTGGGGCACTGTGCCATGAACAAGTGACAGATTTAGGAGGTCGGTCAGCGGGGTAGACAGAGTATTGGCCACAAGCTTGAGGTATTTTATGGGCACTGGGTCACTTGGAGATCCACTCTGCAGCTCTAGCAGGACTTTTATCACCTCCTCTTCTGAAAAGGGACCAAAGTGGGCTAGCTCAATTGGGCATGATATTTGACATGCAGCCGGCTCCGGGATTTGAGGGATATCGGGCAAGGAGGATAATATTTTCTCTATTTTAGAATGGAAGAAGCTAGCCAATTCCTCACATTTTTCTTTGGGATTGTCATGCACAACTGGCGGGACCGGGGCTTTCAGAAGTTCCTTAAAAATGTTGAACGGTTCTCCTGAAGAATTACTTGCCCTCTCAATCCTATCGCTAAAAAAGTTCTTTTTAGCAACCTTCAGTGCACTTTTATATTTCCTCATCTCTCTTTTATAGTTGGCCCGGCTTCCTTCCGTCTGCTCTCTCCTCCAGGCACGTTCAAGCTTTTTACAGGAGGTTCTGAAACTCCTAAGTTCGGAGGTATACCAAGGGGCAGAGCCAATTCTTCTCTCCCTGACAAGCCTCCTTTTATTAGGAATCAGTAAGTCCAGAGAGTTAGTAAGCCATTCACCCAAATGCTGATCAGCGATATTGGGGTCATCTACAAGGTAAGGACCTTGTAGATGACCCCAATGGCACAGATCTTCCGTGATGATTGGGTGAAGACTCGGGTTGCTACTGTTGATGTTGCACAAGTGGGAGATCCGAATGGTGTCTTCTACCAAGGTGTCCGTGCCTGGGAACAACACTTTGTTTCAGAGACAAGCCTTTTTTTGGCGATCCCCTGGTGCCCTGTGTGCGCAAGGTCGACGACTCTCTTCTGCAAGCTTCTAGAAATCACAATTGTGGATTCTCGCAGAACCACTCCATGCAATCATTTCACTTAGCTCAGTACGAACTCTCCAGAGGTGTTGGCAAGGCATTCTTTCTTCATCTCTCAAACCCCTGGACCCATCTAGGAAGCGCTTCCAGCTGCGGTCTAACAGCGTCTTCTTCACCCTGCCCAGGCTTTCGTCGTCTCTGGTGGCATTCCCGACTTCCTCCAACGTGAGCGCTATCGGGCACGCTTCTTGAGACACCATCCTGCCAGCGCGGGGAAACCCTTTTTGGGTAGCTGTCGCGCTATACAAACTAAACATATAAATAATCCTCATGATCTCCTGCGTGTGTTCTTCATCTGTGGACTGCCCGGCTGGCGCAGTCTTGCCAGGATGCCGTGACATGAAGTTGGCGGTGTTGTTGATACCGGGATGGAACACTACTGCGAACCGGTAAGCCTGCAACTGGACTGCCCATGTCTCGATGTGGGGAGGCTTCAGTCGGGCGGTGCCTGCAAAGAGAGGGTCAACAGCTTATGATCTGTCACCACACGAAACTCCTGCCCGAAGAGGTACAGATAAAAATTATGACATGCCCATTCAATTGCCAGAGCCTCCCTTTCAATCTGGGCACACCGCATCTCGGTGTCAGTCAGGGCTCTGCTTACATAGGATACTGGGATGCACTCCTTGGCTGATGTCTCTTGGAGGAGGACGGCTCCTAGTGTTGTATAGCATTTTAGGACCCTAGTGTAATTTTCCCTATTCATGCCCTTATATAGGTATAAATCACCATATCCTTATATAGGCACAGAAATCACAACCATATTTAGACATAGCTCAAGCAGTCCAAATACGGCATGGCTACTTCAACTAGTTCAGAAAATCCACAACGATTTCTTGGAAAACTCGGCCTCAGCTGTTAGGGACTTTCCCTTGCTTGAATATTGATTTGTCCAAGAACTCATGGAGTATTCAAAGAACTGAGACTCTTTGATGACGTTATTATGTCCACCTTTACGTCAAACTCGGCAACTTCAAGGTATAAATATGCCCACACTTGCCATAGCAAACACACAGTGGTTTGGAGCAGTTCGACTTTCTACTTGCCAGACGCATCCTGCTACAGCAAGTGCCGAAGGAAGCCGACCCTCCAGGCGACGCACTGGGAGAGACGCTGTCTTTTCTCTTGCCGAGAAATCCAGCTCCAATGTTTCCAAGCTACCCCTGCAGGTTGTTGGGAAATCGAGTCCGGAGACAGAGAGATACCAGACCTCCTTCATTCTAAACCAAGGTAGGGAGCTGATTAGACCCTAAGAGAAATCTTGGATAGATTATTGGCAAAAAAATACTAAACTTATGCTACACCTCACTTACTTCTTCCCTCGTACATAGGGGTGGGAGTATTTTAGAAGCACCAGTTGAGTACTTTTAGACTTTATTTATTTATGAATGTATTTTATGGCTTAGAAACCATACCATGCTTTTACAGTATTATTTTATAATACTCTTCTTACTGCACGCATTATACTTTGCAACCAGCATTACGATTGTAGCAGTTCATATCTTCTGCCTGAAAAAGAAGACTGTTCAATAAATACTTTGATTGAAAACGCCGGTCTCTCTATTTCTCTGCAACTCTGGTGAAACGAAGCATGCACGATTGACTGAGTAAAATATCTATCTATTGTTTCCACGACTATGAAGATCAGTTTTATCTTGGGGAAACAAAGTTGTCATGTTTATGCAGTTGTCAGAAACTAATCCCTTCTTGTTTATTCGAGAAAGTTTCTAGTGACCTCTGAGCTAGCTGGCACTCACAATCAATTCTAATATATTCGTTAGAGACCTAGTAGACCTAAGTCCTACGTCAAATCTATAGGATATATTATTCCAATGCGCAGAGCCTATTGGGAATATAGGAACTACGCTACACTAGCCCCATCGGACTGGCGTCCACTACTTCTTTGGTACGTCTGTTGGGCTGAAAGTAGGCCATGATTGTCTTATCCATGAGGGCATTCCTGATGGCGTGGAATGCTGCATCTTCTTTTCCAGTCCACTCCACTGGCCATCATCAGTCTCCTGAGGGGTTCAGAGAGTGACGCCAAGTTGGGGATGGAACGTCCACAGTACGTGGCCATCCCCAGTTAACTGCGGACCGCAGTAGTGGATGTTCGTCCTCAGAGCGGACCGTATAGCTGTAGCCTTCTTGAGGTTGCGGGGCTTGCTGCTGAGCCAGCTGTGGGGCTTTTTGGATTGGCACCGGGGCACCCGCCCCATCTGGGTTCTGGACACTCATGCCTTCTGGGGCACGTGCGTATTTGAGTCCATCACTGGGCCTGTAGCTGTGCTGCCCAGAACGTTAGGGTGACACCTCAGTGCCCGCTGTGCTGAGGCAGCTGTGTGGGACTCTATGCTTGTGACTTCTTCACAAGGTGATTAGGTATGGAGGCCCCTTCCACTACCCACCGTGTGCAGAGTTCTTGCCCGCACTATAGCCTGGATGTAGTTGCAGGGTCCTGCCTCAGATGCTTGCAGGTGTCAATGCTTGTTGCCACCCCAAAGGAAACCGGCCTCTGCTCACGCTGAGTTCTGATCTTTCAGGTTTGCAGGGCTGCAAACGGCACACAACAGTCCTGAGCGCTGGCGGGGTGAAGGCACAGCGGAGCGAGTGCTTCAGAGCGAAGGGAGGGGCCCCACCCTCCCCCACATAACCTCGCGTCTTCACTGCTCACTCAGTAGCCTCACGCCAGAGCAGTCCACATGCTGGAGCCCAGACTGCACGCCAGAGCCTCACGCCACACTGAACTTCCGGGTCGATGTATCCAGAGCTCCAACGTCCTCAGGGCTCCCAGGGTGGGCACCGGCTGTCTCAGTGCGCGGCTCCGCCGTCAGAGTTCCACACATCGCAGGGGACACAGGGTGGGCAGTCGCAGTCCCCATGATCTCTGTGGTACCGCAAGTCCTGAGGCAGGGCCGCGTGGGCTCACGATGTCCGACGGGCACTGCACCTTGCAGCGGCGGGCTGGGCGACAGGTCCAGATCAGGTCAGCAGAGGTGTGGGTGGGACCTGCCTCGTAGCCAATGTGGTGATCGGCTGGTGATCGGGCCAAAGCACAGGAACACAAGGTAGGCCTCAATTAATACACAATGATGGGACACACACACACTGGCTGACCCGAGTGATCATGCGCCCATTTATTTATAGCTTTGGGCGTGCCCCCCCTCTGTGTGCCTGCGATAGCAACACTGTATAGTGCGGGCCAGGTGGCTCCATCACTACAGACCTCATGACCTCCTTTCACCAAAATGTTTAGAGGAAAAGTGAAGTAATTGACTTAAAATAGCCAACTGGCTATCTTTTCCATACGGATGCCACTGATAAGATCCCAAAAGCAACTGGTGTGCTTTCTTCCTAAGAGACTTTGCCTGGTGGAAGTGCATTACCTCCCACATAAATTTCTCGACATATATGATGGCGCAATACCAAACTACCAAGCGAAATCTTTTTCAGCAGGGAGAACAACTGCATGCTGAAAGTGGTACTGAAGCCTTACGACTGTAATAAATGTTAAAGACAAAAATAAACTGCTGGATCGAATGGCCCCATAGATGGTTTTCCAAGAGACAAGTTTTTCTCTTGTGGATCCAAGTCTGTAAACATCAAGCATCAGCTAAATTGCCCATTTGACTATGAATGCCTTAGAGCTAAAGTTCTGAAATTGACCACCTGCCCATGCTTATAAAATATACTTTTTGAAAACATTTGTTTTTCATGTAACAGACTAGGAGTAACAGGTCCCAAATATTTTAAACAGACTTTTGCACTGGTCTACTTAATTATGTCATCAAAAAAGCAGATTAAAAATATTTGATACCAGATGACATTATATGTATAAACTAGCAGCCCGTCCCGACCTTGTCCGGGAGCAACAGGCTTCCCCGACTCCCGCCCGCCCCGACATTGTCCAGCAGTCCGGGCCCCCGCCTGGCCCGTCCCCCGCCTGCCCCGACCCCCGCCCGCCCCGACATGGGTCCCCTTACCTCAGCCGCCGCTACTCCCGCCTGTCCGCTGCTGATATACTGCTTTAAATATGTCTATTCTTCTTTGCAGAGGTGTACAGCTGACCAATCCGTTCTACAGAGTGTACATTGGCTGGGAAAGCTTACATCATAGCTAATCTTTTTGGCCTAGAGGTGTGTTAATGATTGCTGTTTCTTCATAAAAACATAGGATCATTCTCTTTTCTCCTGCAGCCCGGACCCCCGCCCAGCCTGTCCCCCACCTGCCCCGACATGGGTCCCCTTACCTCAGCCGCCGCTCCTCCCGCCTGTCTGCTGCTCGCACCACCGTTGGCCTGTCCGCTGCTCTTCACGTCTACGCTCCTCCCCTGCGCCATGTCCGCCGCTCCCTTACCTCAGCCGCCGCTCCTCCAGCCTGTCCGCTGCTCGCACCGCCACTGGCCTGTCCGCTGCTCCTCACGTTACCGCTCCTCCCCCGCGCCATGTCCGCCGCCCCTCGACGCGCTCCTGGATGCCGCTCCTCCCGGCGCTCCTGACGCGAGCACGCACGTCGCGGCCGGCGCTACTTCAGAGGGACTACTTTTTTTTTTACTGTAAATTTTTTTAATAACGTTTTTTATTTTATTTATATAGCCTATAACCATCTACACACCCTGACGATTCCAACGGTGTATCAGGTGTGTGGATTGGCGCTGAGGTTCTCCAGTTTACCCGCCTTAAAGGCTGAAAGTTCTTCCTTTATTATAGTAGTATAGATAAAAGAAACGGTTATTTAAAAAAAGAACAGCGAGGTATATGTAAAAGGGGACAGCACCAGCAGATCGTCACTCGAAGCGACGTTTTGGTTGGGCTCTGTCCTTCTCCATATTTCAAAGCGGCTGTAAAGCCTTGTAAATACGGCCCCTTTAAATGCATCACTTTGTGTGGAAGGGGCGTGCAATGGATAATGCTGTGGGCATTCCACAGCAACACCCAATGCTTTTTGACGCTACCCCAGATTTATAAGGATGTGTAAATCTGATGCAGTGCCAAAAACTAATGGCATGACTTAGCAGGTGTTTGAGTGGGCAGTCAAGGAGAAATAGTTTTATTTCTCCTCGTTTTTGCAAAACACCATTAATGATTGATTATGTGCAGGACGTTGTCCCTTCCTGCACATAAACAATCATTAAATAATTACGGTTTGCTAGTACACTGTGCAGCACACATAAAAGTCAAATATTGCCATTATTGATTGTTTATGTGCACAAAGGGTCACCTTCCTGCACATAAGCAATCATTCCCAGCAACATAGGCATCCTTACACTGTGGAGCAAGGGTGCCTGCATTGGTGCTAGGCAGCTAATTTTAGTACCACCGCTAGATAAAACACAGAGGGGTGCCATATTCTTGTAAATACGGCACATCACTGCATTTGGAAATGTTGGAGTGCAGAGATACCAAATGTGTCCCAGAAATTCAAACTACACACACAAGCAAATTGTAGACTTATTTTTTGCAATGTGAACTATAATTCTGCTGAATGGCTCTAAATTTAATCAGAGGGAACTAGGTCACTTTTGTATCATAAAATTAAACGTCTATGCCTTAGGCTAAAAGGGTTGCTGTTGTCTCTCCCTTTGTTTGTGAAATTATTTGAGTTGCTGTAGTCTATGAGCAGTAAGGCTGGCATCTGTCCTCTCCATTGTGAGAATACAAAGAGGACCAATGACTAACAAATTGGGTCATGCATCGCTGCTGTATCACCAAATTAAAGCAAGGCTTCTGGTTCTGAATCACTAGAAGCGCATGACCAATTCAAAGTAATATTTCTGTCTCAAATTAACAGACAAACTTCTCTGCTGCACCCCCAGTTCATTTATGGTCCTGTTTACAATTGGGCTAGAAGATTCTGACCGCTGCCTCAACCTCTACATTTTTAGGGTCAGTGCTATGGGGACAGATGCACAAAGTATTTCTGAGTTACCAAAAGGCCTTATTCACAGATTGGGACTGGTCGTGACCGTAAAAAGGCTGTTTCTGACTTATCAAACCCAAATTGCGATTCAGTAATGTGTTACCAAATACCAATTCAGCATTTGGAAGGGGTGTGTAATTATCAAAAGGCAGTGGTATGTATCATTTTTTTACAAAAGAAATCCAGTCGCAAAACATTATTATTTTACCACCTCCTCTAAGAAGGTTTTAAGACATTTGCAAATGGGAAGGGGTTCCCATGGGACTACTTCTCCTTTGAGAAAGTTACGCAAAAGTTTAAGAGCTGGCAGTGGTCCCACGGATATTCATGAGGTAGGTCGATTTGCTACCCATTAGGAATCTTAAACTTAGAAATAAAGTTTAATACATTTGGAATAGCGATTTACTAATTGCGATTTGCCAAAATCTCAATTTCGAAATTGCTATTCCCAATGTTAGTACATCTGATCCCATGAGTCAGACACGCTTTATTGCACTTGATAAATGAGAAATCAAGTTAGCAGGCTCAAAAACTTTTATCAGGTCACGCCTTTTCTACTTTAGTATTGAAGAAGGACATATCATTATTAGGACATACAGATTTTGGTGTACGTTGCATCAAAAGCTATATTTAATTCTCTATTATTGGCAAAAAACACTCTGAATAGGTGCTATTTATCACAACTGAAAAATTCCTCTCCCCAGGGTATCGGCATTAAGCAGTATCTATTTTATAACCCTCAGTGGCACTCATAATCATGAACTTAGGGTCAGAAGTATGAAGATCTGGTCGTAAAAATCCAGATGCAGTTTGCCACCAGTATTTTTGTGATCAGTAAAGAGTTTAGTGAACCGACCTATCTTCTGAGATTTTGGTTTGGTTTGGTTTCCGATTCATAGTGGATCACAATCTGACTCATCTCATCAATAATGAGGAAGGTTGCAAATTGTGACTCACTCCACTTCGTGGCCATCATAGGGATGATGACTTGCCAGAGTAAGCAGGCTACTGTGTCTGTGACTGCCTTTCAATAAAGTAAACTTTTTTTTTAATGAGCCCATTTTCCTTAAGGAAATGGGCTACGGAAAATGTAAAGTGTTTTTTAAATGAAAAGTTCGTTTTACAATTGGCAATGTTTTCTTGGACAACTATCTACTTCACAACCATCTGTTTTTACATTCACAAAGGGGAAATTGTTCCCTTTTGCAAATGCATTACCACTCCAAATTATAAATCAGTATTATTCAATGTTTTGCATTTAGATTTCACTAGCATATATTAAATTGTTGCATACCAATTCGGTATTTTGAAAACACCCCTTCCAAACACTGAGGGCCTGTTTCCGAATCGGTTCGGAAGGGCTCCGAACCATATTCGGAGCCCTACCGACCGAATCGGTACGTGTCGTAAGGATTCCTTTCCGACCGAGCCATTCCGATGGGCTCGGTCGGAAAGGAATCCGACTTGGATTTCAGGATGCCTACGACGGGCTCGGAGAGCCCATCTACCATCCGGAAATCCTCAAGTATTCCGCCGGTCGCCTCTTTATGACCGAGGGAGTACAATGGCAGTTTTTCACTGCCTTTTCGTGCCGGTGTGTCCGGCACGAAAAGGCAGTCGGAAACTGTCTCTGGGGGCCCCCAGCTGGGCCCCCATGGATGTGAGGCTGACAAATGGCGGCCTGGGGGCACGTATGGTGGCCCTCCGTTGATCCCTACACCCGGTGGCAGGCACCTTGGCTGCCGGCAACAGGGTGCAGGGATGAACTGCACCCCTGCATTTCACATTGCAAGCATGCTTTCCGGTCTGAATGCTTGCTTGCATTGTGAACCATACAAATGCGACCGAACAGGGTTCGGTCGCATCGTACTAGCAGGGCCATAAGCGACCACAGCAGGTCGGTCGGTTACGGCTCCTGAGCGATGTCGGATGGACCTGAGTCCGTCCAACATCGGAATCACCCCTGAATTGTTATGGGGCTGCAATCGTATTAAAGGAGTCAAAAAGGGTGACTGAATCCAGCACAAGAAAAATCCCAGGCCAATTAGAAAAAATTAAAGTGAATTGTAATAAATTATTTGACACCAACATTACAAAAATCCAATCAGTAAAACAGGACCTCTGAATTTTTAAAGTTTAAAGTGGAAAAAAGCACCAAAAAGCACAAATCACCAACAGTGGTTGTTTGGCTGCGCTGGCCCAAGACAAATTTCCAAGGTCAAGCTGACCGTGATGGAGTGTGGGCTGGGTACAAATCTGAGTTCAGCTTGCTGTCCAATGTATCTGGTCGCATTTGGACTGAGGTGTGAGGTTGTGCGTCATGCTGTGTTGAGCTGCGTCGATTCTGATAGGGCCGGTCATTGGGAGTAGTTATGATTGAGGCTGCAGATCAGGAGCTGCGAGGTGCTGTGATGTGAGGTCCTGTATTGAGATGTGTCACGTTGCTTCAGTACCCATGTGGCCGCAAATCAGGAGCTGTGATGCGAGGTCCTGCATTGAGAGGCTTTATGATGTTTTGTGTCTGATGAGGCCACTGATCAGGAGCTGCAAGGCACTAAAATCCAAGGGCCTGCTTCAAGATGTGCTGCTCTATGTCTGTTCTGAGGAAACCAACAGTTTGCTTCAGTAGGCCTATACTCTGATGCCAGCCAATGATCCAGGACCTGGGATCTTGGGGATCAGGACTCACTCCATCAAAAGGCCAGCAGCAGAGCACATGCAGCTCTAGTTGGATCTGGTCAGCTGGGCTGATGCAGGTTAGGTCTCTGGAGATCTTTATGTCCCTGTAGATCAGGACAGGAGGCCAGTCAGCTAGCGCTTGGATTTCTGGGTTGAAGGAGCAGGGCCAGTCTTCCTTCCTCATGCAGTAGGCCAGCAAGTCAGACCTTCTTGTAGCAGGGAAGTCCTTCCAGCAGCAGAGCAGCAGAGCATTCTTTTTTCTGAGGCTTCCACGGGTCCAGAAGTGATCTGATGAGTAGTACAAGAGGTCCAAAATGCATATCTGGTGCCAGATTTATGAAGTTGGAAAAAAAACTATAACACCCACACTTCATCATGTTGATGGAGTCTTGTACCAAACAGCTAAATGCATTGACAGCGACCGCCATAATGACGGTTCCTAGCAATGCTTTATAAAGGACCGCCAACTTGTCATCATTTATAAATTTGTCAGGTGGTCACCGCAACATTGAGGCAGAGTTATTTACTTTGTCCCCCTGGTGGAACAATGGGCTATTCTTCCAGGAACTAAATTTGGCCCTAAGTAAGAGGCTAAAACATTTGACCAGAATAATCCTGGTTGATGTATCTGACCTGAGCTCCATTGCATCCATCCTCAAATTGCACCTAGGCCTTGGTCTATGGCAACCATTGACTATTATTGGCAATTTGTGACTCTTGGCGCTATTTCAACTTAAAACTCAAAAAATTTCAACACAAAAAAACTCAAAACATCTATACCTCTTGTCCCCCTTATTAGATTTGTGTCATATCTGTGTCATTCTGTTTATTATCTTTTACTCTATTTTCTAATTTAGTCTCGAATTTTTATTGTTTTGCCTTTACATATTGCCCGAAGTTAAGCCTGTCTGCTCTGTGCAATAACTGATAAAAGTTGAGCTCAGGTTCATATTGTGGCTTTTAGGCTTCACCCTGACGAGGATTGTGACTATTCCTTGAGGTTGGTTGTCACACACCCCGAAACCGAATACAATTTTGACACATTGGGAGCTTTTACAACACCATACATGTGCATAATTAGACATCAGAATATGGGATGGTTTTGCACTCCATTGGCAATATCAGAAACTCAGATTTACAGTTCTTAACAGGTTCTTTTTTAGACTGCTCATTGATAAATCAACACTTTTCTTTTGAAAAATAATTTTTTTAGACTGGCGTAAAGTGTAAATAAATTTAAGTAAAAATCTCATTCGAGGTATTGTTAAATATAATTCCTTAAAAGCACAAAAAGTGCAGGGGGCAGAAGTGTTGTTTAGGACCGCCTCTTTTACTAATCCCTGATATTTTTGTACCATTTGGTTACGTGTTTTTCACCTGTCATGTATGCACCTATCATCACGAAACTGCTCAAATTAACCTCTTTGGGATTTCATTTTTCAGCAACGCACGTACTTACTTTACATCTGAAACACAAAAATGATGTTTGGAATACTCACGAAAATCTCAATTGCTGGCAATTGCTCAGTCCTTCAATGTGCTGCTGACTATGCAACTCTAATTAGGAACCAGCCATATGCAAATCAGACATGGTCCTGTTGTAGTGGGAGCAGTCCACCCCCAATTACCAGGCTAGGTCCTCTGTAGTTGGGAAAAAAAAGTTACCCCAGACTTGTCCTTGAGTGGCTTTGCCAGCCTTATTGGAAAAAAGTAAAACGGGATGTGCAGAATGGTTGTTAACGACTCAGCTGGTGGCAGTCATTCACTGTGACACACCAGCTATCAGGCCACATGTCTATATTCATGGCTTTAAAGCACAGTTACACGTCCATTATAAATCATGACAGCTAATCAAAAGTGGAAGGATCACTTATCCTGCATTGGAGGATCACTTGTCCTGCATAACATTGGGTATGCGGTCTCGGTACTAGTCCCAATAAAAAACCCTCATTAACGTGTTGTTTTTGTGGTTGTCTCTGAGCGGTATATTTTCGTTCTCCGCTTCTTATACACGTTTTTGCAAAATCATGGGGTTTAGTGGTTTTGCAACCTCCACCAGGAGGTAATACCCTTTGCTATAACAGTAGTGACCAGAGATGGTGCTCGTGAAATAGTGAAGTGAATTTAAAAGTCTCTCGGTTCCGGGTATAACATTTTTATTCGTTCCGGGGTCTTTTGAGACAGTAAAACTATTGGAGGTGATTGAAGAGCTTGTTATGGCTCTATCACACAATGTTTGTGAATAAGGTCGACATGTTTCAGCCCTTGTTCGCCAACAGGTCGGGTGGGCTTTCTTCAGGACCAGGGTGAGGTGAAAAGGTGAAGGATACTCCTAAGAATTACTCACTTTTGATTAGCTGATATTTATACAAGGGAATTGAACGGATCACGGATTCCTTCCTCCCTTACCATTGATCGACATTATAAATCATGGTCACATATTTGCTAATATTCTACTATGAATTATCTTTAAATTAACTCTCGTTTTTCAGTCTGTGTGTTGCATATGACAAAATAACCCTGTGTCCCTCTTCACAGCTACACCTGACAAAATCCTCGTTCACTCGCTCTCCATGCCTGGACTACAGCGCCGCCTGTTGGAGACATCAGGTGTAGTCACTTGTCTGGACCCTATGCAAGACTTCATGATGTCTGTATTGTTTGGAAAAATATTAAACTTTTGTAGGCTTGATGCCAATTTATACAGAAAAAAATGAATATTGCTTATTCAGTGACATACCCTGTGTTGAAATAAGGAACACGCTGCCTTCCAAGTGCTGTGTTGTTAGAGTAGTGACACACACAACCGCTCACCTGTGCTGAATGGAATGGAGTACACAAAGCTGCCTGGTATCTGCTCTGCAGCTCTCCTGTACCAGAGGGGGAAGTGATCTGCATTAAATATGCTTTCCTTATCTTCAGCTGTCAGGAAGTCTCTTGAAACAGAATAGAAAAAAAGAACATTTGTACACATGTTTACAATTCTTTTGTTTTACTCAAAGCATATCTGAATCACAAGAAAAGGTCAGGGTGACATGTTAGCCCATGAATGTGAAACCATTGTCTTGCTGGATCCCCGCCCACCAGCCAACCAGTCTGCCACTGGCATAGAGCCAATGAAATACCAACATGCTTGCTCGTTTTAAGCAGTTTGTTAGCGTTAATGGTTGTAGAAATTATAAAGTAACAGCACAATAAAATATCAACATTCTCATTTTTATTTTCTATACGGAAATTCTGTTTTTGGGGTGTCCTTTTTTAAGATTAAAAAGAAAACTGTTTGGTACAGGTCTCTGTTATGTTGATGGAGCCATGTACCAAACTTGAAATGCATTGACAGGAACCGCCACGACAGCAGTTCCTGGCAATGGCTTTGTAAATGACTGACAGCTTGGAGGTCATTTATAAATCTGGCGGGTGGTCCCTCCACCAGGGCGACAGATGTATTCACTTCACTACCCCGGTGACACAACAGAGCATCTTTCAGGAATTACATTTGGCCCCAGCCCAAGTCAGAAGATAAACGGTGACATGCATCAACAAAACGTTTTGCGATTCCTTATTAGCGATTTTTAAGAATCGCAAATAAGGAATAGCAAAACGGGATGCATGATTGAAAGTGCATAAAATTTGCGATTCGGTAAAAATCACAATTTTTACCGAATCGCAAATATTATGCGAATTCCAATTTGTGATTTCGCAATTCCCATTGATTCCTATGGCCAAAAGGCCCATAGGAATCAATGGGAATTGCGAATTCGCAAATTAGAATTCGCAAAATGTTGATGCAATCCATGGGTGAAGGGGGGGTTCCAAAGGACCCCCCCCCCGCACCCCTGAAATGTATTTTGAAGAGCATGTTTCAAACACACATGTCCTAAGGACATGTGTGTCTGTAACATGACAGTGTTTTGAAATGCAAAATAGAGCATTTTAACACATTTTCGCAAATTACCACGAGGTTCAACCTCGTGGTAATTTGCACCCCCTAATTGCGAATTCGCAATTTTAAAATTAATCATGCATTGCTTTTAAGGAATCGCAAATTGGCGATTCCTTAAAAGCAATCGCATTTTTGGAATTCGCTAAAAATAGACATTTTACCAAAAATGCTTGATGCATCCCAAAAATCTATTTAGGAATCGCAAACGGACGAATTTTGCGATTCGCACCGTTTGCACTTCCTAAATAGGTTGATGCATGTCCCTGTATATGTTTCACTCAGACGACAATGGCAGTTGTATTTGACATGCGCACCGTCGTTGCTAACAATTCATGGTTGAGAATTTGAAGATCGAGTGAATGCAATAAATGAAATACTTGTTAAAGATAAAAGTAGGGTTGTGCAAAGTTTGTGTAACTTTGGTTTTAGGATATTGCCTGAAAAATTTGGAAAATTGAACATAGGCAAATCTGTCATTTAGTGCTCAATGCTTCCTTGCATCAAGGATGCATTTCACGGTAAAAAAACACAATTGCTGCAAACAGCTGCTCGCGGTTTGGGTCTTCGTGTTGTTATCGTTATAAAATATGCCACATGCAGTGTCGATTCCACCTGACATGGCATAATGGCATCATTTCCCGAGTTTTGCATAACAAGCAAAGCATGAATTTCCTAAAAGTATGCAAATGATGCCAGCGTAATTTCAATTTCGCCAGGTCTAAATCAAATATCTATTGTTCAATAGCATTCCATGAAACACTATAAAGTAGCTAGAAGAAATACAAACAGTTTGCATACTTGCAACCTCTGAAGTCCTAAAATATGAACAATTGCCTTCAGTATGGCTGATCCCATTTAATGCATTGTACATATTACAGGTTGCTCCATAATTTAAAAAAATATATAATTTACGGTAAAAGACCAAACACCGAACAAAGAATATTTCAGCCGCAAACTTGAAAGAACTGACTTTTCATGTTATGGGGGAGGGGACTGCACCATCGAAAGCCACAACAGATGAAGCCCCTTAGGGTAACGTTTTTGGGATGTACCGAAAAAAAAGTAATACTTTTCTCAAGTCCAGCAGCTAAAAGGATCTTGTAATTTGTGTGTAGGGTATTCCAGATGCGTGTCTGACTTTCTCGGAGGTTGGGGCGGAAGAAGATAAAATGCAAACATATGTTGTTAGAAAAGCTCATACAATGGTAAATATGCAGGCTAAATATGCGATACATTATGTAATACATCAGCATACTAAATGTACTAATGCATATGCACGATTGTGATCATATAACTGCCTTAACCCTATTTGGATTGTAGCTTTTGTGTCTTTAAATTAATAGATGCATTTTCTGCGTTCGCTTCTCTCTCAGGTAGGCCATTCTGGTCAAAGTACGAATATGTCGGTCTGGCTCCCATCTCAGTATTTGATTACACAATACTCAATTCAACATATTGATTATAATTACATCAATGTCACTCAAGGTTAGCCAATGGAAGAAGCGGCTTGCTCCTGGCGTGTCTTTTGATACCCTGGGAAGTCAACGTGCTGCTTCGGTCGCAGTGGTCAATAAAGCAATCTCAGGAACAGTGAGGAAACAGAGTCCTCTTTCCGTTCTG
This sequence comes from Lissotriton vulgaris, assembly GCF_964263255.1. Classification (NCBI taxonomy): domain Eukaryota; kingdom Metazoa; phylum Chordata; class Amphibia; order Caudata; family Salamandridae; genus Lissotriton; species Lissotriton vulgaris. Next base: position 1,123,446,780 of record NC_141697.1, read on the forward strand.
TAGTAGGCACTGCGGTCCCTCCTCCCAGCCCTCAACACAAATAATAGCCTGTTGAGGGGTTACTGGACTGACAAGAAGTCAACACTATGATGTCATTGGGGGTCAAAGACTGCATGACATTACTTCCCCTGCTTTTTTGGTGTTGGACCATGGGTAAACTATGGTTTGGATTTCCGATTTCAGCCGATTATCATCGGTTGAAACCCACAAGTCAGAAAACGGGCATCAATTGATAACAGGAAAACAGCTATAGAGGGCAGGAGAGAACAGAGAGACTAAAGAAAAAGAAGTGGGTATCAGAGGAGCTTTGTAGCCTCCCTTGCACAAGCTATTTTTGCCAATTCTTCCATAGGATGCAGTGTCCTTTAGAGCCAAAGCCAGGCAAATGCAGTAACCAGTCAGTTCCCCCTCTCTCACAGCATATCATCTCGGGGTCATAAGTCAATTAGACCCTCTTCTGAATGCTCAACCCCCCCCAAGTCCTGTAAAAGAAGGCTTGATGAGGCTTACAGGGGGCTCTCTATACTGCTAGGCTCCACACAGCTTGTGGAGCAGAAAAGAACGTCTTCAGGCAGGGTGCCCTGGACACATATTGGGTGATTAGCCACGCTATATAAATCCTGGTACACAGACAAAATATCGACTTTTAAATATCGATATACAATAATATCGAAGTTTAAATATTGATGGGACAAAATATCGAAGGTAAGTAATATCGACAGTCTTAATATCGATATTAGTATGATATCAGTAATATCGAAGTTTTAAATATCGATGTCAATAATATCGAAATAAATAACTTCGATGTTACTAATATCAATTTTTAAATAAATTTAGTGTATATTATATTGTATTTATTATGTTTTATTATTTATTTTTAATGTAATTTAATTAAATATTGTCTTTTACTACTGTAGCGGGTTGTGGGTTTATAGGGGAATAGGGTGGGAAGTAATTTAATTATGGTAAATTAATTATTAATTAGTAGGAATTATTAATTAATTAATTGAGAAATAATTTTTAATTAATTTTAATTAATTGATTAATTGATAAATATGTTCTGTAGCGGGTTATGGGTTTATAGGGGAATAGGGTGGGAAGTAATTTAATAATAATTAATTAATTAATATACGTTTGTACATATTTTAATTAATAATTAATTGGTAATTAATTTATATAATTAGTTAATTAATTAATATAATTTTGTACATATTTTTAATTATTAATTAGTTGGTAATTAATTAATATTAATTATTTAATACATTAATTATAGTAATTTTTTATATATAATTTTGTGTTATTCTTAATTAATTAATTGGGAAAAATAATATTAATTATTAATTTACATTAATTACAGCTAATGTGCTAATATATTTACTTTATTGTTATTGTTAATTAATAATTAATTGGTAATTAAATAATATTAATTAATTTTGGGTAAAGGAGTATTTTTAGGGTTCAGGGTCAGTTTTCAGTTTTTGGGTAAAGGGGTATTTTTAGGGTTCTGGGTCAGTTTTCAGTTTTTGGGTAAAGGGGTATTTTTAGGGTTCAGGGTCAGTTTTCAGTTCATGGGTAGAGGGGTATTTTTAGGGTTCAGGGTCAGTTTTCAGTTTTTGGGTAAAGGGGTATTTTTAGGGTTCAGGGTCAGTTTTCAGTTTTTGGGTAAAGGGGTATTTTTAGCGTTCAGGGTCAGTTTTCAGTTTTTGGGTAAAGGGGTATTTTTAGGGATAAGGGTCAGTTTTCAGTTCATGGGTAAAGGGGTATTTTTAGGGTTCAGGGTCAGTTTTCAGTTTTTGGGTAAAGGGGTATTTTTAGGGTTCAGGGTCAGTTTTCAGTTTTTGGGTAAAGGGGTATTTTTAGGGTTCAGGGTCAGTTTTGGGTTTTTGGGGTACAGAGATATTTTTAGGGTTCAGGGTCAGTTTTGGGTTTTTGGGGTACAGGCGTACAGGGTAAAAACAAAAAAATATTACATTAAATCAAATAAATAACATAAAAAAATAAAAATTACATTAAATTATTAAGTGTTTTATTTATTTTAAATGTATATGTATTAGTTTTAATTTTGTTTTAATATTTTGATTTAATATTTGTAAAAATATATGTATTTTAAATTATTTTTACATTATTAATAATACATTTAAAAAAACGATATTTTTCATTCAGATATTTTTGTACTACGATATTATTTTTTCGATATTTTTGTACTTACCTTTATGAAGATAGGATTCCGATATTTTTGATGTCGATATTTTTGCTCCGATATTTTTGTATTTCGATATTCTGTCTGTCGATATTATGTCAGACATTCATAAATCCTGATTGGTTGATTGGTTTGTGTCAGTTTTCAATGCTTCAGATGCCTAAATTCGCCAAGAAGAGATTCCCCCATGCACTGTGATCCATGTCTGGCACACAGTGTCAATGATCGGGGTTTGGGGGGAACTTGCACTCTGGAACTGGCAGAGGAGCTGCACTCCCTTCTCACCTCTACAGGTCCACACCTCAGTCTGCATGCATCCCTTCTGTGTGTTTGGGCATGGGAGTGCTCATCTTTCCATAGCAGAACAAATGCTGCCCGATTCACAAAAGTAATCTAAGACAAAATCCTAACTTTACGACTTTTGGTATTCACAGAAGGCATTTAGGAGTACTAGGAGTTCTAAAGTTAGGATTTTATCTCAGTTAAACTTAAGTTTTGGTCGTAAATTAAACTTAAGACAAACTTAAGTTTAACTGAGACAAAAAAAACAAAACAATATCCATTGCTCTGTTTTTTCCTCTCCCCCCCTTCTTTCCTTTTCTTCAATAAATTCAAACTTAAACTTAAGTTTGTCTTAAATTTAACTTAAGAAAAAAATGTAAAATTGACTGAGACAAAATCCTAACTTTAGTACTCCTAAATGCCTTCTGTGAATACCGAAAGTCGTAAAGTTAGGATTGTATCTCAGATTACTTTTGTGAATCTGGCCCATGGTGATAGCGGCTGAGACTAAACTTTGAACACCAAACATAGCGAGGGCCTGTTGTCCTTAAAACACCAGGTTCCACAACTGTCAACTCCTCCATCATTCACTGTAAGCAAAGCGGTAATGAAACCGAGAAAGTAGAATACACAGAACTGTTTACTTTTCACTCTAGAGCAAATCGATTAAACTTGTGTGCACTACACACAGCAACGTGCCTGTAAATGTAATGGGACAGTGGGTTGGTAAACGTAAACAACAAATGATGTTGCTTGCAAGAGTGCCCCCGGAACAAAGATATTTAAAAACCTCACAATGTAACACCGGTTTGGCCAAAATAACGTTTTTGCAGCAAAGAAGCGGATGTGCCAACCTTTGATATTAGGTTACAACTGAGCAGAGAATTGTAGAAAGGGAACAATTGGCAACAATGTAAAGACTGAATGACATCACATATTCCCTACAAAAGTGTGATTGTTCGAATATTAAAAAATTACAAAATATGTCAAGAATGATGCATACAACGTACTGGCCATTTAAAACGTACTGGGCATAACTAGTAAGAAAGAAACATTCTATAATAAACTTATTTTCCCATTGATTGTGGTGGTATCAAAAGATACTTCATTTAGGATGTGTGCAGAACTAATGGAAAATCATATGTTTGGTCAAGTACAATATTGTCAAGAAAGTTAATATCGAGGAGGAATGACTCCTTAAATTAACTATATTTTCCCTGAACAAGATGTGCTTCTGCTATTGCTCATGCACAATAGAACTGCATGGATTTCATGAGCATACCCTCCTTCCCATATAGCGGCACAGTAATTTGGGCTCACCCGTGCTTACTTTTCAAAACTCAGGTCCTATCCGGAGCAGAACTTTTGAAGGGGGTGGTGCAATGCAGATTTGAGAGAAATACGTCCACTTCCTGCATTGCAAGCACTGGGACACTGGTGCTCACGCAGGAATGAGTGTTGGTGTACAGGTTTATATATCTGCCCTGACCTGGAGGAATTAATTATATACATTACTTTTCTCTGAATTAGTCATTTTTGTGCTGCAGTGTGAATCAGAACCGGGGGTTACTTTATGGACAGAAAGCACATATGAACATTTTTTTTTAAACCTTTATTTAAAAATGTTCAGATTAAGCGAAGACATTACATCGTGTACCAAGACATTGCAAGACTTGTTGCATGTATAAAATACAGTCCAATAAAGGATAGTAAGGGTAAGTAAAACAGAAGACAACAGTTGAGGAGGTAAAGAATAAAATAAACAAAATAAGGGAGTCACTGCAGACAGGGACGATGGGACAAGGCGTGGCTCGTCACATGTCAGTGTCCTGCCTGGAGTTGTCCGAGGGTGGCTTGTTATGAGGCACTTGAGGGGTGGCAGTGGGAGAGTGTGGAGTCAATGTGAGGAGATACTGTCTAAGAGGCTGCCAAATAACTTTACGGTTGGCTGTTAGCAGTAGTAGGGAGGAATACACTTCACTCGTCAGGTTGCAGGTGGTCATACTGCGGAGCTAGGCCTTAAGGTGGGACGTATACTACTGCCCCAAAGAAGAGCAATCTCCTGCTTGGCCAGAAGAAGTGCGATGGCGGCAAATCTGCGATTAGTTGTGAGAATGGGAGAGACATTGCCTAGGAGAGCTATAAATGGGGAAGGGTTAATAGGCATGGAAATCATCTTAGAGAGGACCTGGAACACTTCCGTTCAATATGTAGCTACCAGTGGGCAGGTCCATGCTAGATTTGGGAAATCCTCATCCGAGCCTCTACATTTAGGGCACAGGGTGGATCCAGAGGGGTCAATATGGGCTAGCCCACGGGGGTCACAAAGGCTCTGTGTAGAGAGTGAAAATGTAGAAGCTTGTGTCTGTGATTGGCGGAAATCAGTTTAGTCTGTGTGCAGCAGAATTCCCAATCCTTGTCAGTGAGGGGGTGTTCGCAGGTCCCTTTCCCACTGTTTCCAAACCTATCTATATTGGCTCGCTTAAGGGCTATGCATGCACGATAGAGCTTGGCAATGAGATGTGACACATCCGGGTAGAGTATCAAAAGGGTGAGCGGAGTGAATTTGTAGGAGGCAAGCGGGTAGGACGGGATATGAGATCACAGCACAATGTGGAGTCTTCTGAAAATTAATCTATACATAAAGGGGATTTAGGAGAAGGGGGAGACTCAGCAAATATAAGAAGTTAAAGCCCAATGTGCCACAGAGTTCCCGTCAGGCCCAGCAAGTGGTCAATAAAGTCTGAATGCCAGTAAGGTCCAGTCTAATGCCCAGTGGCAAAAGCGCATTCAAGGGTGTAGGGTTTGCCAGGTCATGTTCTGGTCTGAAGTAGGATAGCTGCATGTCTGGGTGGAACCAGTGATTAGCGAAATGGGCCTGGGCTACTAGGAAATTCAACTGAAAATCGGGGACTGAGAAGCCTTCGTGATCTTAGGGGAGAGTTAAGGAGTTCCAAGCATCCCGACTTGGACGGCCCGCCCAAACCAATTTCAAAAGTAGGCTTCTTAGTGTAGAAAAAAAGGCCTTGGTTAATGGTATGGGTATGTTTATAAAAAGATACAGGAAATGAGGAAGGACTGTCATTTTTATAATGGCTATACAGCTGACCATAGAGAGGGGGAGTTGTATCCAGTGATCAATTTGGGTAGAGAGCTTGTCAACCGCACAGCCATAATTCAACCGGATAACCTGCTGCTTATTTCTGTGTAAAACACACCCAGATACTTAGTGGTGTTGGCAGACTATTTAAAGGGATATTCGCACGCAGAGGGCGTGGTGGCATCAGTGAGGAGAAACAGCTCTGATTTTGCCCAATTAATGCATAAGCCTGATAGCTCGCCAAACTGGATCGTCTCCTGGACTATTGGAGTTAGATAAAAGGAGGGGTGTCAAACGAAAAAAGTATATGTTAGTATACATGGGCATAAGGAGCAGCCCCGTGGGAAACTGTAAGCTAGGGTGCATATGGCATTCCTGGAGGTGGCGCAGCAGTGGGTTAATTGCTATAATAAATATTTAAGGCGAGACTGGGAACCCCTGCCTAGTGCCACGTGAAATTTTGAAGGGGTCAGTGAGGGAACCATTAATGCGGATGTGAGCAGTTGGATTCAAGTAAAGTAAGGAGATAAGGGCTGTGAACCTTCCAGGAATTCCAAGTTTCCACAGGGTGTCATGGAGAAAGGGCCACTCCAGGGAGTCAAAAACCTTCTCCGCATCGAGTATGGCGACTATTGTGGGGGTGTCGGGATATCCTCCTTAAGACCAAGAAGACAGCATGCACATTTAGAGAGGTGGAAAAGTGTGGTTTGAATCCCGTCTGTACAGGTGACAGTATTGTATCTAACAGTAACAGCAGTCGATTAGAAGAAGCTTTGGCCAAAATCTTTTTGAAATTAAGGAAAGAGTAGTCTGTACAAAGCACAGCGTTTGGGGTCCTTTCCTGGTTTCAGTAGAAGGGAGATTATTGCCTCTCACATAGAAGGAGGGAGGGTTCGAGTAGTAAGGGTTTCAGCTTATTCCTGCAGCAGGGGGAGGATCACAGTAGTTTTATAGGCTTTATAAAAAGCACCCATTAGGCCGTCTAACCCAAGTGCCTTAGAACAGTCCAGGGAATCAATCGCCTGGGCTATTTCCTCTACCGTGAATAGCTCGCTCAGGATTTGTGATTGGCTGCTGGAGAGCCAGATCATGGCTATCTCCTCTAAATAACCCAGACATACTAACAACTCAGGAGTGAGACAAGAAGTATAAAGTGATTTATTGTAGTGTTGCAAAGTCATCCTATGCCCGGGGCACCCTCCAACTTTTTGCTGACTAATACTGGTGGTAACTGATTTTGACTGACCCTGGGCTCTGCCTAACCAGGCCCAGGGCCAGTGCTAAGCTGAAAGAGACACATCAGAATACAGTTAAAACACTTAACATACACTAGGGTACACTATGGTATGGTGGGGTATCCCTGTAATTGGCATGACCTACCACATAAGCCCCAAGTATATAATAGGGCAGGGGATTGAAACTACCTAGAAGTCCCCAGTACCCTGGGGGCATGGCAGTTCAGAGGCCAGCAGATTTTTCTGCACTTACATGTGTGCACTGCTGAAGCCTGAGGTCTGTTTAAAAACAGCCCTGGGTGCCAGGACTTCTTTTAGAAAGTAAATTGTGCCCGAACTCGACTTTGGTGGCAGGGGCACTTACAAATGGGTACCCTGCAATGGTTTGGCATATTAGGGACCCCCAGGGTCTCCCCTAGGTATCCCAGGGGTGGGGGGTCAGTTAACTATAAGGTACACCTTTATAAAAAGAGTTTTTATATGACTGGGTAACGTGAGATTTCACATTCCACTCCCCACATTGGTGTAAAGTGCTGCTCAAATTCAACTTTGATGCTAGGAGCACAGAACAAGGAGAATCTGCAATATTTCTACAGATTCAGAACCCCTAAAGTCTCCCCTAGTTGCACATGGGGTAGGGTTCCTGTAGATATAAGGCAAGTACTTATAAAATATATTTTTGTAAGTCCTGGTGCTGGAAAAATGGCCCAAGTCATTTTTCCCATTGCAAACCCCTTGTTGCATAGGTTAACATGGTAGGAAGTTATTGCTTAATAACTATTGATAGGAGAGGACTAGACTGGCCATTCAAAGACTTCCCAGAATGGTAGTAGTAAATCCAACAATGTCATATTGTTTAATTTCTCCTAAAGTGTCCATACAAGAAGTTATACAACTTTTTTGTTTGTAAATCCAAATTCAGCCTTCCAGTGGTCTGTCCTGATTGGTCAGAGTTAAGTGGATTAGCCAGGCTGTCTTGAAATGGTGATAAAAAGCCCCGGGGGTTTACCAGCTCTGCTGGCAGGTCAGTGTGTTGTTCAATAGGAATGCCAGGCCAGGGGAGGGGGCGTAAACCATGATCTTCAAAGGCAGAGGGTTGGCCACAGTGTCAGTTTCCACTTTACACTTTTGACCCCCACCAGACCAGGATTAGGTAAGGTATGTGCAGATGGTGGGGGAGAGTCTATGGGAATAAGCCATTCTAGGGGGTGTGTTTAGCCAGCTTACCTCCTTGCTGGAAAATCTGCCATTATGGATTTGGAAGATTTGATGCACTCTGGGACAAAATAATGCCACACTCTACAGGATGTGCTCATAACTATGAGGAGTTACCCTGCTCCCATTGGTCAGAAGAGACCTCTTGTTTGACACAGAGAACTTGGAATAAGTATCTGAGAGGGGAAGAGCCCTCCACATCTGCTACTTGAAACTTACTGAAGCAAGTGCCCTGATGAGAAGTTTTGCTGTGCAAAGATTTCTAAGGCCAGACCTCTGAAGACTGCACCAACTGAAACTGCAGCCCTGTGAATTACCTTGCTGCAAAAGGGCTAAAGAATGGACTCCCTGCAGGCTACAGGTTAACAGAGCTCACCTGGACATCCCCACAAAGAATTACTAGCCTAGAGGGCCAGTGGATTTGTAAGGGTTTTGTTCGAGTGGATTGCAGAATTGAAGTTTCACACTTTCAAGGACCCTCTTGGAGATTCCAAAACCTTGGATTGTGTGTTGGATACTTTGGGACCCGCAAACAGAACTTCAGGAAGGAGTTCTAAATGGACCCCGCCAGCTGAGAAGGACGCACAAAACATTTGGGGAGATTCTCCAGAACAGTTTTTAAAGGTGTCCCTGTCAGGGATAACAAAATGACTAAAAGGGGCACTGTTGGTTTCTAAGCGCTAGAAAGTGACTAATCTTTAAAAATTCATATCTCTGGTTCCCTCCGGGTGATTTTTTAATTTTGCTGTCATTTAACAGATAAAAATATTACCTATTTTTATAAATTGTTGTTGGATTTTAATTTTGTGTTGTTTACTGAAATTGTGTTTTTTAATGCTTTACATACCTGCCATTGAAGTTAAGCCTGTCTGCTCGCAGCCAAGGGTTGAGCATAGGAATAATTTTCTAAGACCTATGTTGGGTCCTACCATGTGTTAGTGGTCTTAATGGCAGTGGAAGACCTACATTTGCCCCTACCAATAACCCACTTTCCAACAAGTAAGAAGCTACGTCGGACGGGATGTCTTCAGTAGAAGTGAGACGGGTAGAATCATCCATACCCAGTGCTGCAGTATATCGGGGTCCCAGAACGGGGTGTAGGAGGTGGACAAGGGTCCAGCTGGGGTGTTTACCCTCACCACATTTTCACGCCATAGTGTGTTTACAAAGAAGAGCAACCTCCCTGTCAGCCAAGTTCATTAAACGTCTCCAACAGAACAGAGTGCTCATGGAGAGCAGAAGGGGAAGTCGAGGAAGCATTCCTCTCATCTATGTGCTTGAGGGCATTCTCCACCTGTGTCAGACTATTACAGAGTTTACAGAGCACGCTCGCCTGTATGGAAATGCATATTCCGCAAATGTAGGCCTTAAATGCATCCCAGACAGTGGCATAATGTTGGAAAACTCCATATTGAACTGAAAACATTCTACTACAGCATCCTGGAGCTTGGAGGGGAAGGCAGAGTCCAACAGCGCCACGAGGGGAAGGACCAGAGGCGCTCCCAGCCATAGTCGTAAGGAAGAGCAAGCGTCACCGCACCGGGGCATGATCAGATAACATGTGCTGCAACACCTTTATGTATGGGGGCCATGGGAACTAGGCTACCGACAGGAGCCAATAATCCAATGTGCACCAGACGTCCCAGAGGGTGTGCGCATGTATCATATTCTGAGAAGTGTGCAGAGTGTGGCTTAGTACAAGGGAGGATGCTGGAGGAGGCTATGGTGGTATTCGAGAAGGATGTTTAAGTCCCCGCCCACCAGAACAGAGCCTACGTAATTGCCATCCAGGAGGGTGGCCACGGTCTGACAAAAGGGGTGTTGTCGTTGTTTGGGGTATATAGAGTCAGCATGGTTCCTGTCACCATAACGTAGCAGCCCTGAGTGTCTGCAACAGTAGAATGGCGCATATAGGCAAAAAAACGTATGTATAAGTATGCAGACTACCCTGGAAAAAGAGCAATAATTGGCAAAAAAACAGTGCGAGCCCCACAACACAGCAAAGTCCGGGGATGTCTGGGGGTGGGGGGGTAGATGTGTTTCCTGGTGCGATCTTGGTGCCATGTTTAGTGAGGTATGCAAATACCAGATTACTTTTACAAGAGTTATTCAAGACTCTTACGTTCCAGGTAAGGAGGGTCACATCCACCATCTGCTTAAAAGTACCCATTGAGAAAAGAGTGGAATAGGAAGGGTCTGCTTTGTCTGCTTCTGTTAGGGAGGCTACTGAAAAGTCCTGTCTTGTCAAGGATGCAAGAAGAAATGGGATGAAAAAAAAAGTCTGAAAGAGAATGAAAATCCAAAAGACAATCCCTCAATAACATCACCCCACTCACACTAGGAGTAGAAGTCCTTGCAAATCCCAGTAAAGCCCAAAACATTGTAGAACTCAGAATCATCCAAGGGGGGGAGGGCAAGGTTTGGGAGGCAGGAGACCATTCTGAACAAGAGTAATTAAGCGTGTTCCATAAAAGTTGAGGCAGTCATCGCGGATTGAAGGGAGGGGCCAACAAAGCAGAAAATATATCTGCAGGAAACCCTTAGCGATCTGGTGGCCCGGTAAAACCTGCAATACAATCAGAGCATGGCCCTTCTACCAGGATTGAAGAGGTCTGCACTAGGTGAAACATTGTCATCCTGTGGTGAGCGATCCGGGGTAGGGCCGGTTTGAGGAGGGACCACCTAGTCCCAATTGTTTGCAGAATGTGAGCACTTCGCCCAGATTGTGGAAAAATACTGTATGCCATCTGATACCACCCAAAGCTGGGAGGGGTCGAGCATGCCTTACTTGATCCTGTGTTACCTGAGATGCACTTCTACCTCCATAAACTTCTAACATGCATCCTGCACAGCCAAGGTAAAGTCCAGCTAAATGGAGATGGTGGTGTCCTGGTAGCATAGAGGAGAGCACTCTATGGCCCGATGAAGAAGGCATCCTGGTCTCTATAATTTAGTAGGTGTGCAATTTTTGGCTGCGGTGGAGCTCCAGGAGGTGGTTGGGGGGGCAAGGACCTTTGTTCACTCTCCACGATGAATGTAGGGGAGACGTTCAGGGCACCAAATAGCTCAACTAGCAAGGTTTCAACAAATTGTTCTGTGTGCCCCATGTTGGGGGTCTCTGCCAGGCCAATAATGAGGATATTGTTGCATCAAGAGCGCGCCTTCAAATCCTCATTTTTGTTTGAAATCTGATTTTATTATATCACAATCAGCCAATAACTTACATCAACAATGCCAATCAGTGCAGTAGAATACTATGAGGAGGGTTGCAGCTGAGTCATTCTCTAACAGAGTTCAAGAAGCACTATGCGATAGCCAACAAGTATGCATGCCGCTTATAAAAAGAAAGGGCCGGGCTTCTACATTAAATGGCTGGTATAAATTGTAGATCAACCATCTCCTATCAAAAAGCTGTTCTGTCAAGATATAAAAAGATAAGAGAAAGAGAGAAAAGAAGAGAGAAGGAGAAAATAAGAAAAAGGGAGAGGGGAAGAGATACTACATATTTGGGGGGGAAGCTACAGGGAGGAGGCTCCCATATGAAAAATATTTGGGGTATACACCCTGTAGGAAGGTGGATATCTGACTATATGGTTACGTCAACTTTTTGCCTAGTGTTTAGCTGGTTTTTGACTTGGTCGCCCTGGGATCCTGCTATTCTGGGTCCCAGGCTATCTGCTCTCTCCGTAAAAAAATGGACTTCATGTACTTTAGGTACATATCCAATTGGGTATTGGGTCACCTTATGAGCCCCTGTATAGTGTACCATAGGTACCCAGGGCATAGGTGCATCCAAGGCCTACCAGGGGCTGCAGCATGAATTATGCCACCCCTGGCTGGCCATCCAAACTGACCCCACAGGCTGAACACTCAGCTTGGGCAAGGTGTTGTAATCACCCCTTGCTTAGATATAGTATTCCTATATCTACCCTTATATATAGACACATATATACCTATGGCAGGCCTTGACAATCCTGAAGGCAGAGTGCTTGGTTTTATGTGAGATGGTGCTCTAGCATGAGCTGAGCCTGTCTGCAGCTTTCAGAACCATGTCGTTATAGCTGTTCTATAATATAGCCATACCATATACTCTTAAGTGCATTATAACCCTCGCGGTTAATGCTAACTCCACCATTCTAGAGGGAGAAGACATGTAGTTACTGCTTTACCCGGTTAAAGTTAAACAGAGCCTCAGCATAAAAAATGGATGCTGCTGCCACAGATACGAGTCTGACCTCTTGCTGCTGGACGAAACTCCGGCAGGGGAGGCCTGGACAATAGGTTTCCTGTCAAGGAAGGCGCTGGCACCTCCCCAGACAGCCTGTAGTGGATTGGGGCAGGGTGGGTTCAATGGAAACTGCTGTTTCCAGACACTGCCTGGGGCACACAAGGTGCTCCATGCATAGCCCGGTTCAAACCAGTTGCTGGGGCACTCCAGCCCCAGCTCTGACGCGAAACTGGACAAAGAGAAAGGGGTGTAACCACCCCCTTCTCAGGTTCCACCCATAGGAGGGACCTAGCAGGTAATCCAGCTCCTTAGATTAGTATAAAGTTAGGAGCTGTGTCTAGAGACATTAGATTATCCTGGAAGATACTCTGAAATGAACTCTTGGACCTTCGACGTTCCATTTCGACTGGAAGACTGAAGACATCTCCCTTGTGGTCAAGGAGTGACCACCCTGTGCAAACAGGCACCAACAGTAACTTGCAGATTTGCTTTGTCGACGCTCCCGCCAGAACCCGAAGACTAAGCGATGCAGCCTCTGGACTTCCAGACTTCCCTGACTCTGACCCACATCCACAGCAAAGCTGAGTCCCGTGGCGGACACGAGAGACGTGGGACCGAACATCCTGCATTACCTGCTTTTTGCTAACTGTGCAGCTTCTGAGGCGTCCTCGAAGTTGTGCAATGGGGATTGAGAAGCCCCAACCCCGAGCAATAAGTGCACCGAAGCTCAGCTCTCCACACTCCACGAGTGCCGCGTGGGGCCTGCGCCTGCATTTCTCCTCAATGCGTCATCGTGGTTGCTAGCCCGTTGACTAGTGGCCCTCCTGAAGACATCCCTTTAAAACAACACTGCTTGCCTGGCTGTTCCGGGCTTGCTCCTGCTTTCCTGTAAAGGGGAAGCTCCCCAGACCTTGCTGGTCTGAACAGAAGCCGATCTTCTCTTCCTGCGTGGGTTGCCTTTGCCAAGGCTTGTTGGGTCCAATCTGGATACCGACACCGCCAACAGCTAGATCCTTTGTGGGACAGTTCGTATCCAGCTCCTGGTTGTCGTCTACGTCTCCTGGTCCATGTGGCTGCAAAGACAAGCTTCATCTCCTCACCTGATTGCATCTCGACATCGCCTGGTTCCTTCCTGGTCACTGGCTAGTGACCCAGACTCTGTCACCTCTGCTTTCAGGTTCTTCACTGCTCTGATCCACCCTTGGATCCATCCGGACACTTTCCTCCTGGTCGCCTTCAGCAATTTCTTGCAGCTCTCCATAGGATTGATCGACGAAACCTGACACGAAAGAACACCTATGCACCCGGCTTCCCTGGGTTAGGTAACTCGAGTACTCCGGTGCTCCCGTGGGTAACAACTATCCAAGTGTCCTAGTTTAACTGGGTTTTCCCGTAGTCCATATGGAATAGTCCGAAATCAACTACTTTGTAACTTTTACGTTCCCATTGAAAGTCTATGGTAACTCGCGTGTGTGTTTAGACACTGCACACACATCCTGTGGGACTCCTACTTCCTAACCTTTGGTTAATCAGTGTAGCCCGAGCGATTTCTTAGGCCCTACGCCTACTCACCTTTCCTGAAGTGGCTCTTATACCACTTACTTAGTATATGGTTCGTGAGGCCCCTAGGGCAGAATTGTATTTGTGCAACTTATAGTATGCTTATTGAGTAACTTGTGCTGTATCTCGAACTCTGACCTCATAAAGAGTACAGAGGGGTTGTGTTAGTAATACATACATATATATTTGATATATACCTTGTGTGGTGTCCTTTCATTTGGTATTCAAGGGATTATAATTGGTAAAACAATTGGCTTCACATGCTCTCTGAAGTATTACCCTAAGACTGCTTTGTCCATGCTACCACTAGGATAACTGGTCTATAAGGTTGACTTTACAACAATCACCATAAGGGTTGTTTGGATGGATACAGGGTGCCCACTAGAATAGTGGACATCACATATCAGGCCAACTTCTCACACACCCCAGTCATGGTTATCATCTTTCTCCATATTAGCCTCAGGAGGGGAGAAGAGGGAGGATCTCCAGTCCACCCCACCTCACCCTAAAAATCTCCCCTGAGGAAGTAAAGCATCTTCAAATAACTGGAGAGCCCTCAATTGGGGAGGGACGGATTGAGCATGTTCCAGTTTAGAGAGGTGCAGCACTAAGGGTTTCCAGATGTGCGTGAATTTAGCGTTAGTGTGTGCTAGATGACTGGAGAGAAGCTCCATCGCCATTACATCCCAGAAGCGGGTGAACCACACCAATGAGGGAGTGAGGGGTACGAGCCTTTTTCCAGTGCAATGCAATGACCTTCGTTGCTGCACCTAGCATATGAAGAATCAGGCGCCAATCTGAGTGGGTCAATGCTTTAAGAGACCGAGGTCGAAGTCCGAGAACTTTTATCCCTGGGGTGCTCAGAATAGGGAACCCCATTTCCTTTCTGATGTGGCTCAACACCTCTTTCCAAAAGATTGTCAGGAGTGGGAATGACCCCCAAATATGAATAAACGAGCCTGTGTCTGCCTTGCAACGCCAAAATAAAGCTGTGGAGGTGGGAAACATCTTCTGAAGTCCAAGGGGGGTATAATACCAACAAGTCATTACTTTGTAAGCCATCTCCTATTGTGCAATACTTTTAAAAGTGTTGAGGATGTCTCTCCAGAATTGTTCCCAGTGTTCAGGGGGAGCTTCTTCCGCAATATCTACGTGCCACCTATGTTGGTATGTGTGAAGAGGTAGTACGTTTGAATGCTGAAGAACCCTATAGGTCCGAGAGATAAGGCCTGTGAGCCGTCAAAGGAGCGAACTAAGAACTCAAATGGGGTAAGTTGACATGTGGCTCCCACTGTGTGTGAGGGGATATGCAACCAATGTCGGATCTGGAAATATTGGAAGCACGCTGTGGCTGTGAGTTGAAATTCCTTCCTGCAAAGATCAAAAGTTTTCAAATTCTTTCCCTTAAAAAGATCAGTGATAGTACGACATTCTCCGGCTGCCCAAACCTGAAAGGAAGTAGGCTGGAGGGCCGGGGGAAGGCCAGATTGCGGTCCAGGGGCGTGTTAAGGAAAGGAAAAGAAGTGAGGCAGAGAGCAACTGCAATCTTGTCCCATATCTCCAGGAAGGTTCACGTTGGGGTAGCGATGTAAGCGCTGCGGGGATGCGCTCCCCTCGGCAACCAGGCTAAGTCCAAGAGTGGGTGGCAGGCTACCGCCCTATCCCTTTGAAACCAGTGTTTCTCACTTTCACGAGCGACACACTCTGAGACGAAGCGCAGGTGTCACACCCAATAGTAGACAAGGAAATTGGGGTATACCAGGCCACCCGATCCTTTGGCGACATTAGGAGTTTATTGGAGAATCTCGGATTCTCCTTGCCCCAGATAAAAGCAGTAACCTCCCTCTTGAGGCTCAGAATGTCCCGTTGGGTGATAGGAGTTGGGAGGGCTTGAAAAAAGTAAAGTATTTTGGGAATAATGGACATCTTATCTGCATTAAGGCAGCCCAGCCATGATAGTGATCTCCATTGGAAGAGGTGTGGCGCAGTGGCCAGGGCGACTGACGCCAGACGCTGGGGATCACGGTTCGATCGCCGGCACCGTGGCAGGTGTCTGCCCAGCACCATGTGACTCTGGGCAATAGCTTGCTTAATCTTCCCGACGGCCCCCAGCGCCGGGAGACCTACGGGTAGCTGTGCGCTTTACAAATACAGGATTACATTTCCTATGGTCCAACCTAATGACGTTTCTGAAAATCCTCATTTTTAATGGTGACTACTATCAGGAGCCGTTCAGTTTTCGCCAGTCGTGTCCTCAAGAGTGGAGACGTGTTCCTCAACAGCATCAAGGCAGGTGCCTTGTCTATCTAAACATTCTCCCATGTGGTCTAGTCAGGAGGTAAGGGAGTGAAAGTAGGTATCTATGGGACGTAATCCCATGCGCAGCTCGGATTGAGGACACTTCTTCCAGGGGGTGTGTGCGAGCCACGCAGTCCTGGTCCATATCAGCTGGGGGCCTGGTTACTCGATGATTTGGGTTGGTCAAATGTCAATTTATGCTATTTAGGGCCCCCCAGTCCATGGTGGTGGAGCTGCAAAGAGAATTTAATGGCAGAGCTGGCAGACGTATTTGAAAAAAACAGGGCAAGGGAAATTGGCACTAGCCCACTGCCACAGAGGTCCCAGCAATCTGTGGCAGCTCTAATATCCACAAGCTCCAGCCCAGAGCATCCCAAGCAGCGATGGTTATAAAGGGGGGAGCACAGTAGGGTGGAGGTCATCGCTGGGCATCAAGGAGTCAAGTTGCAGCCACACGCAGTTAGGGAGGCACAACCACTCATGTAAGATAGAGGGTGGGCCTGGAGGCAAGAGGCAGGCCAAGGAGCTCCAAAAGTGAGCACTCAACCTGGTGGGAGGAATGAATCACATGTAGGCGCCCTCCCAACGTGTGGTGGGCAGTTGGCGATGGGTGGGGTAGCAGCAGGATCACTCACCACAAGGGCAGCAGGACCCAGGCGCACCTCCTCAGCCATGCAGTCCCCTCAACCGTCCAGCGAGGGTGCACATCTCGTAGTACTGTTCAGTAACTTGGTCAAACGTAGGGCAGGCATGCTCGCCCGCAGCACCAGCGAATCAGCAGGCAGGTCGCAATCAATGCAGGGGGCCACACAGGTGCACCTACAGCACCATTACTAGGCCGCAGCCAACCCAACGAGAAAGGGGAGATGTATCAGGCCCAGCCCAAGCCCAGCCCACAGCCTCAGAGTTGTCCACAGAGGAATGGAGCTGCGCCTCCACGGCCACGCAAAGGGGAGCAGCTGGCAAGTCCAGGCAAGGTGAGACAGAAGGGTTGAGGCTCAGCGGGGCTCTGCAGCTCTGGCGTTAGGCTCACCCGCTGCCCATGTCGCAGAAAGCCTCTGAGGTGGGTTGGGCCTTGCCTACCCTGCAGCAGACCTATATGGCAAGATAGGTCACTGGACTCTGCCAGCAGGTCAGTCGGGTCTCCAGATGCTCTGGCAACCTCAGTGTTGCCGAACAAAGTAAGGATGGAAGTTGTGAACCATAGGATTAGCTTCACAGCAGGACAGCCATCATGGTCAGTGGCTCCACCATGCCCCACATATGAACATTTCTGAGAAGAATTCGCCACACCTATGAACATGCATCTATTCTTAGTGGTGATTTATAAGGTAAAATTGCAGTTGTCACCTCTGCAAAACTCTTGTAAATATTCCAGAAACGTATTTTTTAGAAGAAACAACACTACATATGATTAACATATGAATGAATAATACAGTTTGTTAAAATTATTAGAGTTTTATATGTTATGATTAATCTTTAAATGCTCTCCCACCAGTGAATTCAATACCTAAAACAAGTAGTGATGGTAGCAAAACTGTTGGACCAAACATGTGGACCAGCCTGGTGCCAATTTTCCACAAAAAATGAAAACTCTTGGTGATGGTTAAAATAAGAAATGTGATAGCTCGTGATGGCTTAGAGCTCGGTAAAGCAATACCCTGCAGAAAGAATGGGAAAGTGAATCACTGCAGTTTTGTTTAGAAAGCAATGGAAGGAGAAGGGACATGTTAAGTGAGAGAAGAAAGGTTTTCAAAACTTCATTAAAATATTCATCTGCTTTCCAAGCGCATGTGGCATATTTTATTAAATATTTGAAAAACAAAAATTAAGGGAAAGGAAAGCGTTTTCTCACATAAATCCATTACCACAAATGCTACGCTTATGGCAATTAGAAAGTTATGCCTGTTTCAGTGGCGGTTGGTAATCCCTAAAAGGTGGAGAGGCTTGAAACTTGCCATGGGTTCCCGTCATTGTTTTCAAAATGTGCCTTGGATGCCCTCACAAAATCTTTTTCCCATAGACTCAGACTCACTATTTCTCCCCCACAAATGCACTTGCACACACTCATACTTTCGTAATCACTGACCCTCCCTCACAAATACGAGTGTACAGGGGCTCTGAATTGAACTGCTGGGGTATAGGTTAACCCTGGGTTAAGTACTACGATATGCTCGCATAGTTTGCGAAGTTTGCGCTACTTCGCACTATGTGAATTGCACGTTGCACCGTGCAAACACGCGTAGCGTAGCAGTAATTTTTTGCTTGCTCGCGGTCCTCAATGTCAAGTTGGCGGCCGCAAGCATGCAAAATGACATCCCGGCGAGACTTTTTCCTCGTTTGTGATCAGTAACATCAAGTTGCCGATCGCGAGCGTGGAAAATAAACCTCCCAGCGAGATTCTCAACGCGGGGAGGTCAGGTTTCTCATTGCTGGAGAAGTGGAGACAAAGACAGCTTTCCTCGTTTTTGAGGAATATTGCATCTTACATGATACCCAATCTAGGTTCAGACCTGGTGTTAGCACCAAAAAAGGCCCTCTTGGAGGTATCAGAATCAATAAGAATGACAGTGGACGCAGGGGCATCAGCAATACTGGTGCTCCTAGACTTTTCCGCTGCATTCGACACGGTGGACCATGCAATACTGCTGCATAGACTCAAGGATATCGGTGTGGGGGGGCTGGTTTTGAGATGGCTGAAATTGTTTCTCTCCAACCGGACACAACAGATTGCCCTGCAAGCACACAAATCCAAACGCAAGCAGATCTAGTGTGGAGTCCCTCAGGGATCAGCCCTCACCCTGCTCCTTTTCAATATCTATCTGGCCCGCTGTTGTCTCTCATAGCCAATTGGGGTGTGAAGGCGATATCTTACGCCGACGACATCAAGCTGATGTTTTCTTTTAAAGGATAAGCGGACTATGCCTTTGAGAATTTTATGGGTTGCCTGACAGATATCTCCCTATGGATGAACAATAACAAATTGAAGCTTACTGCCGAGAAAACAGAGGTAATATTTTTGGGAAATACTGTCCCGCCTCCCGTGGACCTCTGGTGGCCACAGGAAATGGGCCCTTCTCCCATCCCAGCAAACTCTGCAAAAAACCTGGGGGTCAAATGGGAGACGGATCTCTCGCTTTCAGCTCAGATCATGCAGGTGTCTTCCACCTGTTTTGGCAAACTGAAAAGTTTACGAAAATTCATCCATCTAATTCCTGAGGACTGTCACCAAGCCGTAATACATGCCACGGTGACGACTAGATTGGAATACGCGAACAGTCTTTCTTTAGGTTTACCTGCATATTTGATTAAAAGACTACAAATGGTCCAAAATGCGTCTACGAGAATTATTAGGTGAGTACCTTACCGCCATCATATCTCTCCGCACATTAAGAAGCTCCACTGGCTGCCCGTGGTCAGGAGAATTGAATTTAAGGCTCTGGCATTTGCTTTCTGCTCCTTACATGGTAAATGCCCGAGCTATTTGAAACTGCACTTATGCAGCTATAAACAGAATATACTCCTGAGATCGAACTTCATAAACCTACTATGTGTTCCGAGATTTAAGAAAGCGCGAATTGGAGGTAGATCCTTCACGGTTAAAGCCGCTAGGCTATGGAATGACTTGCCAAACTTCCTGCGACAGATAGAATCTGAGCCACTTTTCAGGACAGCACTGAAAACTTGTTTTTTAGCCTAGAACTGAAGGACTAGGATATCGGTAGGAGTTATTGATGCCCGCACTTCTATCTCGTTTTAGCGCGGGGACACCTTTGTTTGAGGTAGGTGTTCGCGCTTTACAAATGTTGTTATTACTATTATTGCGAGTGGTCGTGCGAAACTACCAGTCCACGTGGAGAAAGCTGCCCCTCGAGTAGAAATCTACTCGAGCAGCAGAATACGACCACTTGTACTGTGCAAGATGCGGTTTGCACTGATTAGACAGTGCAAACAACCATCCAGCACTGTGCAATCAGTGCGAACAGCATTTTGCACAGTGCACTACGCAGTTTGAGTAGCTCGAAGTGCACTTCGCGTAGCTATGCGTAGCGCTACTACGCGAACTACGCCCAGGGTCAGTATAGGTATTCTGCTTTCATAGTGCAGCCGGTGCACCAAGCCTCTGTTCCCTGGTGCAAATGTGCTTGTTGCACTATTGATAGAGACTCCCTTGACTCGTTTACACTCCCTCTCACAATCTCCCCCTCACTTACTCATTTTAACTTACTTGAACTGCTTCACTCACTCTCTCACTTTCTCTTATTCATACTCACTCATTGATACTCACTTTTTCATTCACATTGACACTCCCAGACACATTAAACTAACACACACACTCATTCAATCTCATTCTCTCTCAGTCACTCACAAACACAATTTCAGTCACGCATATACAGAGATGCAACACTGATTGTGTTACTTAGCGTTCTTCCTTTTTTTGGATCTCAGAGGCTATATGGCAGCAGCAGAGCAGGAATTAGGTGCTGGATATAGGAAAATCAAGCCATGATTCCTGACAAGGTGCTAGACATAGCAGCAGGTCTAGGTTTCCGAGGAAGCCTCACCTCAATTCCTCTCCCAGCTTCCCGAAAGGACTGGAAACACCGGCCAGTCAGAAGCTGAGACACTAGCTGCGGGTCAGAATCTGCTGCTATCTCGTTGGAATGTTCCATTCCTTTCATGGAATTGGTGGAATTTTGGTCTCTGTGTTAACTCTTTAATGCAGATTTCTGTCAATCGCCATGTGGTGGACTTTTTCTCCAGTGAGGCTTCAGTATATGCAAGCTGGCAAGAGCGAGCGAGATTTGGTTTTCCCTAGCATGATTTTGTAACGTGGGTGGTTGCCAGTGCTCCCAATCGGTCATGATCAGAGGGCTGCCGTTCAAGTAGATTTGTTGCAGCTCAAGTAGATTTTCTACTAAAGCGGCAGCAAAATCAACTCGAATGACTGCGCTCTCTTGCGCAACACATGGTGCCGTCTGCACTGACTTAGCTGCTCATGCTACCAGCACTGAATTGCAGCACGAGCTGCATATTCTCCACCCATTGGCAGAATTCAGCCGGATCTCGCTGAGTTTTTCTGTATCTCTGTGGAATTCCATGGAGTGAAACTCTACAAGTTCAACCATCTTTACCCTCAATAGCCTCAGGGATGCAATGATTTTCGCCCAGACAGCCACATGTTAGCAGATATACTACACTGCCTGAGGCATGCACAGTATCCCTGCTACATAAAATTGATTGTGCTTGGGAATTATGCCCTTCAAATATGCACAATGCAGGCATCCAACTACAGAGTGTTGTGTTTCTTAACATGCGGTAGCTTTTATTTTTATTTTGTTTTATTTAATGCGATTTTATAGAGCGCTTATAGTTGCTTAGTCCCTTCGTCCTCTCCCTATCATCAGGAGCCTGGAGGAGAGGCCAAAATGGCTGACCTGCGCACTGCAGAGTTCATGTAAACACGAAAGTTGTGTTTGCATGAACACTGCTGAAATAAATTACCAGTCTAATAATTTAATTTAGCAGCAGCTTCTTGGGCTCACAGGTGGCAGGGCTATATCCCTGGAGTCCCTGAAGGGGGGACTGCTTCTGTTTGGTAAAATGGTTGCATAGCTCAATTCTGAGCCTGTGTCTAGGTGCAGACCTGTTCAAGATATGGAACATATCTGCACCACAATCGAGAGATTTGCATCATTTTCTGAATGTAAGCAACCTGTCTACAATACACAAAATAACTATGGAGTCTCTCTGAATTGTTCTGAGTTAGTGCGTAAGTTCCCTACAGAACAACCTGTAAATAAAGTGGGGCCAACCACAGCTCTGTGTTTCTGAGCTGTGATGTGTGAAACGGCGCTCATGCACTAACTCGTGCATTTTCTAGGTTAGTGCATGTTCATTTAGACAGTTTACTTTCACTCAAAACTGCACCTTGACCCTTTGTTCTTTATGGGACCAGTGGATTTGCCGACGGCATTACCATGGCACACCTCTTGCGTTTCGGCAATGTGAACGGCTAATCAACAATGCAGAGAGCTGCCGCCTGTGCAGATACGGAATGGAGGACATGGCACTCTTGATCTGCACCTCCATTCACTTGAAGGAAGAAAGGGCTCGATTGCTCACACCACAGTTCAACCCTCGAAGGATCCGCACGCGGAGAAAAGCAGTGATAGCCTGCTTTAAAGTTAAACCAGACGACCCCCAGCTGAATTGCAATCTGATAAAATGTCTAACCTTGGCAGAAACCAAACTGCAACGAGCTTGCATAGATGGGGCCCTTTCGGCCGGTCTAGAAAGAAGGTCCCAGCAACCCAAAAAGAACTAGATTAAGACGGCTGCGTGGGCCCCACAAATTTTAAATATTTTTTTTATTATGCACCTATTAATCTCTTTTATGAACTTTTAGCGCACCAAATGATTTTACAGAACTGAGCTTTATTTATATGTAAACGGTTTTAAGTAACCATACACAACAAAGGTTACTTATACAATGCAGAGGGAGGACAAAATACTGCACTGAGGTGATCATCAACAAAATCAGACCTACAGAATAGTCAGAGCTCTACAGAGCCAGAACTCGGTGAACAAAAAGAGGACACTTCAAAATGCATCTCATACAAAGTCAAAAAATAAGTGAGACTTGGCAAAATAGGTCATTATTGGGGACTGTATAAATTAGTTTTTAGTTCCAGCATGTCGTTCCTCATTAAGCAATACAATAGGAAGCAACAAGTCGACATGGAGGCATCAGTATTGTACATTGTAGTATAAAAAAAATACAACCGCAGAAGCATAATGCATTAAAATACTGTTCCATTTGAGCAATTAAAAATCGCTTACTGGTTTGTAAGTTGTTCTGGGCCCACAAACAGGTTAACACGGGATAGACCAGTACGAGTTCCAAGAAAGGCAACTTCCACTCCCTTGTCAGAATTTCTGAAATAGAACAGAACACAGTAGAGATACTATTTCCAGTCGGAAAATATAATCCTTTATTTTAATGACAGAAAGTGCAACAATATGTAGCATTTGCAAATGTACATAAACTGCATTAACGGAAAGCTTTCTGTGTAGCTGTAAAATACAGCAGATACCATGGACAAAACGTTCATAACCGGATTCAAAGAAATATATATAGGCTTAAAAATAATTTTGCAATTCAAAATTGTCTTTTTTGTTTCCCCCAAAGGATTTTCTCACACTCGGATTCCTCTGTAAGTACATTTCCTACTGGGGAGGTGAGTAGGGCACCTCTCCAAACTTACACATTTGTTGGTATTCTCAAAGTTCTCACTAACCACTACCTCTTTATTCCTAAGAAGACCAGAAGTGATTGCAATGTCCAGGCAGGAAATGAAAAGAAACATCCCCGGAATATCTGAAGTGCAAGGAAGGTGTTTCTTCATGCAGGAAAAATATAGTCACCATTGAGAGGAAAGAGGAAAAAGCCAGCAGACATGTTTACACTTGAAATTTTCTTCTTATGCGAAAATGTATTCATGTATACTTTCAATTGAGGAAATTCAGTTATCAAAAAGTTTCTAGGATTATGAACAGAAAGATTTAATAGGCACATATTTCCGAATGTAATCTGGAAAAGATTTGAGAATCATCAAAGGAGACAAATCTGAAGCAAAGGAGAGGGAGTAAACCTGCAGATGCAGCTTTATGACACTGCCTATGAACTGGCGTTTGGACTTCAAAACTTCTAATCAATCACATAGATCAGTCAGAATACTTTTGCTCATTCCTAATAGCATGTTATAAACTTCATTTTAGGAACAAATATGATGGACTCCACCATCATGAAGCTTTACATTATCTTTGCACCCTATTTACAAAGACTGCATGAGTTTTCTAAGGCCTGACAACTATTTTAGAAAAGCAATTGTTTGACATGTCAGCCTTAGGGTGGTCTTTCCCTAAAGTATTTGCCTCTCCTTCTCCATTTTGCTCAACCTATTTTTGTTGGCGTAAGAACTCTGGGCACTTTACCACTGCTAACCAGTGCTAAAGTGCTTATGCTTCCTCCCCTAAAACATGGTTAAATTGGTTTACACCTAAATGGTATATTTAATTTATGTATAAGCCCCGTGTAGAGTGGTTTACCATATACCTAGGGACTGTAAATTAACTGCTATCAGTGGGCCTGCAGCACCTATTGTGCCACCCACTTAAGTAACATTGTAAAACATGTCTCAGGGCATCACTGCAGACCCTGGATGCATTGTTAATCTGCCATGTCGACTTGTGATTCAGAAAAGGGGGTGGTGATGGACAGAGTATCTGAATTAAGCAGAACACTCGTACCCAGTCAACAGATCAGGGCTTGATCCATCACCTTTTTTAACTCACTGCACCATCCAAGCTCAGAACCTGGCAGGTGAACTGGAACAAGTCTGTGCTGTTTCCTCTTACTGATGCCACTATGCCCTTCAACCTGGACTATCCCTTTAAGTGGGCGTCTGAGCCCACTAGGTACCTAGGAACCTGCTGATTAGGGACGTCGATGAACTTTGGGGGGCCAACTTTGGTCGCGCAGTGGACAGGTTTGAGTCTGAGATGCCCTTATGGAGCCGGTTGCCACTATCTTTAGCCGGTCGCATAGCCATTGCCAAGATGGTAGTGCTCCCGAAGTTTTTATACTTATTCATCAATATCCCCATCCCTCTCACCGCCCGCTTTTCCTGTAAACTTCGTTCTTTGATAATCACTCTGATCTGGGCCGGCCAACAACCCAGGATCCCATACCATATTCTGACCCTCCCAATGTCACGCGGTGGGCTTGGCGCCCCCGAATTTAAACTTTATGCCCTCAGTGCCAAGGCCAGTTTTGTACACTTTTGGCTTCATTCCACTTCGTTCCAGCCCCACATCGCGGTCTAGGCTGACTTAGCTGCCCCGTGGCCGCTCACTACAGCTTTATTTGTCCCGGCAAAACCTCCATGTGCTGAGATCGATACGGTTGAGACCCTACACTGGGCATGGGAAGGGCTCCAGAAAATCTCAGGTTAGGACATGCTTTCTGCAGATGCAATGCCCATCGCTCATCACCCGGCTTTTCCTGCTCTCTAGTCTTCTGGGATGGTGAAGCACACCACCCGTCTGGGGCTTTCTACTGTGTCAGATCTCTATCCTGGGAACACATTCTTCACACCTGCTACTGACTCCGGCCCCATGGACACTTTGCTTTACTGTCAGCTCAGGGCCGTCTGCAGGAAACTTCACCCTTCGTTCCCCCAGCCTCCTTCCTCGATGGCCACTATCGATCTCCTTTACACGTCCCCCTCCCCAAAGAAATTAGTCACTAAAATCTACGCTCTCACGCTAGCAGCATCTTCCATCTCTACTGACCGGGTGCGCGTGGCGTGGGGAGAGGACCTAGGTGTCGATATCTCCCAAGCCGGTTAGCTGCATTTCTGTAATCAGATTAAATGTCTCTCCCCTAACTATCGCCTACACCTTATCCACTTTAAGTATTTAAACAGGCTCTATACGACCCCTGTCCAACTGCACAAGATGGGACTCATTGCCAATGATAGATGCCTGCGCTGCTCTGTGCCTGCGGCTGACTTTTCCCATCTCGTCTGGCTGTGCCCCCAGGTCTCCACTTACTGGCGTGAGGTCTGCGCTGCTATCGCTGAGATCACCTCGTCGCTGGTCCAACCCGATCCTCTGCTTTGTCTCTTATGATTTGTTAAATTTTGTCCCGATGCCTCCAGCAGATTGATTGCCATGCCACTGGTCCTCACGTGGTGCAAGGGTCTCCATGTGTTGGGGTCGCCGGCCTTCACCTAAGGTGACCCTTTGGCTGGAGGATGCCTCCCGTTGCCAGACTCTCCTGTCCGAATTCTGGGACCCAATGCCTGCTAGATCCCGCCCAATTGATATATGGAGACCGCTTGTATCCTAGCTTCTGAGTCACAATCCCAAGCAACCGGCGACCTCTCCCGCGCTCCCCGCCAGGCCCCGCCCGTGGCTGCCGCTGGTAAAGGTCAATGAGTTGCCTCCTTTCTGCTCCCACTCCCCTCTGTTTCTCTATGCCTTCCCTCTCCACACATGGTGCCTATCACTGTAGTTTCCCTTTATTGTTTTAGTGTTTCCACAAATTATTTCATTTGTATTGATTTTCAGTGGTACATGTTGAGGTAACCTTTGCTATACCCTATCGTATAACTGTGCATGATACTTTGACACGGTGCAATCTTGTAATTTTGCAATGTTCAATTCTCAATAAAGGTTTTTGGAAAAAAAGTCTTGATCACTCACAGAGGACTGTCAAAATAAAGCACCAGCCCACCCATCCGCGACGCCCAGCGTGATCCTTGTGCCACCCTGACCACTGTCCATGATGCTGCCTCTCTTCCTCTTTCGAGGGGTGCGGAGGCGTAAAGAAGGTGGGCAAGGTAATGGACTGCCTGATGTGAAAGCCAGTAACCACCTTAGGAAGAAAAGAAGGACGAGTCCTGGGAACAACCTTGTCCGGATGGACAGAAAGGAAAGGAGGCTTAGAGGAAAGAGCCTGGAGCTCACTCACTCTTCTGGCAGAGGTAATGGCAACCAGGAAAGCAGTTTTTAGAGTCAGACGACGAAGCGGACAGTTATGAAGTGGCTCAAAGGGAGCACACATCAGATAGGTCAACACCAGGTTCAAGTCCCACTGTGGCATTACAAAGGGAACAGGAGGAAACATGTGAGTAATGCCTTTCAAGAACCTTGAAAAGGGAAGGCTGATCAGGAAGCCTCAAGAAGGCTGAAACAGCTGAAAGATATCCCTTGATGGTGCCCAGAGCAGAGCCCTGCTGGGCCAGGGAAGGAAGAAAGAGAAGAACCTCAGAAAGAGGGGCGGAAAGGGGATTCACAGCCTTTTCTGTGCACCATGCACAAATTTGTTCCACTGGCAGGCGTATACCGTCTTTGTGGAGGAATGCCTGGCTGCCACAATGACATCACAAACTTCAGGAGGCAAGTCAAATGGCATCAACTGTCGCCGCTCAATCTCCAAGCATGAAGGTGGAGGCTGGACCGTCCCCTGGTGCTGCGACAGAAGGTCCTCCTGAAGAGGCAGTTGAATCGGGGTATCGATTGATATACTGAGTAGCTCGGGATACCAGTACCTTCGTGCCCAATCCGGAGCCACAAGGATTATTTGGGCCCGGTCGCGCCTGATCTTCTTCAGCACTCGGGGCAGAAGTGGTATAGGCGGAAAGGCGTATAACAGACCGCAACTCCACTTGCGACAAATAGCGTCTCCGAGCGAGTGCCGCCTTGGAAATTCCAAGGCGCAGAACTGATGACATTACGCGTTCTCTTCGGTGGCAAATAGATCTAAAAAAGGCTCTCCCTACTGCCGAAAGAGACCTTGCGCCATTTCAGAGTTCAGACGCCACTGGTGATCCATCATGCACGGACGGCTGAGTTCGTCCGCCCTGGCATTCAGAGAAGCCGCCAGGGGTTGAACCACCAGGTTGATGCCCTGATGTTCCACCCATGTCCAGAGGCGCATAGCCTCCTGACATAGGTTCCACGACCCCGCCCTGTTTGTTGCAGTACCACATGACGGTGGTGTTGTCCGTGAACACCTGCACTACACTTCCGCGGACAGAGGGAAGGAATGCCTTCACTGCAAGTCGGATCGCCTGCAGCTCCAGAAGGTTGAAATGGAGCAGAGACTCAGCCAGAGACCAGAGGTGTCTGATCTCCACCTCTCCCATTTACCCCCCTATCCCAGGAGGGATGCATCCGTCACCACTGTGTGCTCCGGTTGGGGTAGGGAGAGGGATCTGCCGCTGACCCAATTGCGGTCCGTGAGCCACCACTGCAACTGTCTTGCAGTGCCCTCCAAGATCAGGACGTGGTTGGACAGGTTGCCCTGATCTTGTGCCCACTGGAACTTCAGGTCCCATTGCAATCGCTCTGCCCAGCGAGTCTGTGGTGTCAAGTCCACACCGAATGGAATATCGTGCTGCATCTCGCCCCTCAGTAAGAGCCTGCGAGAGCTGTGTCCTGGCCTCCTCTGGACACTGGGGCAGCACATCCGCCACCGTATCCCACAGAGAGGGGGTGTAACAGTCCAAAAGGCATGCGGTATTAATGGACTGCAACTCAAGCCTGAGAGAGAAAAACAGCTTCTTGCCAAACTGTTCCATCCTTATGGATTCCCTGGTCGAGAGGTGCGGTCGGGAACTGGAGGCCTGGATAACCAGACTCTAAGGGGTGTACGGACAGAAAGCAGACACTGGCCTCCTCAGCTCATCTGCCCAGTCCTGACTTAACTGGTCCTCAGACCCCTCCCAGTCCTCCCCTTCATCCGTGTCCTGATAAAACAGGCATAAATGACGGAACCGGGTCATAGGCGAAAAAATAGCCCATCGACACCGGGGACGGGCTCCGATGCCGGACCCGGACCAGGGCTGAAACCAGGGACGGCGTCATCCGAGGACGGCACCGGGAGCGGCACCATGGGAGTCGGCGCCAGCAGAGGAGTCGTAAGGTCACCTGGCGGCGACCGGGATCCAGGCCTGGATCCCACGGGGGCCTGCGGCATCGGGACCAAAGTCGACGACGGCGCCAGGGCCGAAGCCGCCGGCTTGCTAGGACCCCCAGTCGGGCCTGCGGGGCCCGAAGGCATGCCGGCTGGCCTGGACGGCAGGAAGACAGTCCTCATGGCCACGAGGAAGTCTTGAATCTCACCCGGAGTCGCAAGAAGTCCAGGGACTGGAGGGTGTGGGACCGGATGCGACTCCTGCGGCGCCGGAGGCGGAGCCGCGCGGGTGGTGCCACCCGAAACCTCGGCAGAGTTGCATGACTGGCGAGGGGAGTCAGAAGAGCGATGTCTCCTCTTCGACTTCTTTTTGCAATGCCTCGACTTACCTGAGTGCGAGGACTTGGGCCCCGACTAGCGGTGATGACTGCAGATCCGCGACTGGTCCCTCGACTTCCTCCTCGACCGGGACCTCGAGCAGCGCAGAGCCGACTGCTGGAGCTCAAGGAGCTTGCGGGACCACTCCCACCTAGCTTTCAACGTCAAGGCCCGGCAGTCGGGGCACGACTTGTCATCGTGGTTGCCCCCTAGACCGTAGACACCGGCGGTGGGGGTTGGTAACTGACATCAGTCAGTGACAGGTGTCACAAGGCTTGAAACCGGGCATCCCTACCGGCACCAGGAGTTGAAGCTGACTCGAAAAAGATAGACAAAATTGTCCAAAAAGTTAGTAAAAAAATGACTAAGGGTACGCTGTGCCCGGATCTGCGCTTGCTGGCGTGGAAAAAAGTAGAACTGACGTCAGCTTGCGAGGGCGGCGTCTAAGTTCTCCAGCAACGTCATTCCGGCGATCACGACGCGGACGACGGACGCGGAGCCACAGACGACGCCTACAGACACGCAGGGGTACTGCTGACGAAAAATCCTTCTGGATCCAGCCTGACGCCTGGGGATATTCTAAGGTAAGGAATCTAACTAACGTGTTTCTTTCAGATTCACTGAAACTAAATGCATCCAGCAATAAACCCTGGGTAAAACATATTAGGTAATGTATTACTCGCAGAAAAGAGTTGTGGAATGGGGACAGGGATTTTTGAAGGAGGCAAAGAAACATTAAACACTGGCTTTAACTAGAAGTGATTAGATGCTCTCGCAGTTTGAAGACTGTATTTTTGATATTTTTAAGCTTGTCCTGGAAGTGTTGAGAAGAAAATCAATTTCCTGAATTGCCATAAGTGGTAGGGAGTTCACTAACAATTCTATAAATTAAACTTTGTCTTACTTAACAATGAAGTATTGAAGAAATGTAAGGCATCATTTTTGGTGGAAGCAAAATCTTTTCATCACTTTATCACATTAAATTACAGAATAACATACTTTTGGGCATCCAACAATAAATTCAATATGGATTAATTTAGGGATGGGAACTTGACAGAAGAAAAACAGAGGAAGTGGTGGTCCTTTAGTAGCATTGAGGCCCAATGACTAGGAGCATTGTTTTTCTAGACACATTTTTAAAGACACCTGTTTTTCCTGTTAAAATACAAATTGGCACATAGATATCCAATCTTTCTTTCTATTGCTTTCAGGTCTGTTTGTATGTGAAACTGTTATTTTACCTGTCTGCTGTCAGTCTTTGTAAGAGTCTACAATCCTTGGGAAGTCTGACCATCTATCTTTTTTCCTTTCCCAATGGGTTGTTGTCACGCAGCTTACCTATCACCAAGGTACCCTATCTCTTGGTTCCCAGAATGCCCACCTCGAGGCACCCTATACTTGGATTTGGGGCACTAATGAGAATATCTATATTAGGATCGAGCCTACTTATAAAAGCAATGACTTTAAAGTTAGAATTACCTCCTTAAAGTGTAGACAGTTGCATTCATTTCCCAGACAATCATACTTTGTTTATAAAGTCAGAAACATTATGGGATTATAATAAATGTAAGGAGTGGTCAGTAATACATTATTAATTACATTCATAATACTTATATCTCAACTTCCTCAAGCCTTTGTTGTAGGATTTAAGGTGACTCTATTTCAACCTCTTTCGGGAGTGGGCACAGTGTTAACTAATCAGACTTTAGCTCGTTTTGCACATTCTTCAGCACTTTCCTAGTGTTCACTTCTTTTGGCAATGTCCCTATTGGTCAATCATAAGGCATCCTCAGTTTGAGCTTCATCCAGCAGGAGCTTCTGTGTGACCTTCCTTCAGTAGTGTGATCTGTGTGAACTTACATCAGTGATTCTACCGAGATGCATGTTTGGTTTTTACTCAATGTGTATTTTCTCCAGCAGCATCGTCTTTGTAAGGTTCATCCACCACTGCTCTCTGCAGAAGGTTCTAGCAGTTGTGCTCACACTGAACCCTCTGGTCGAGTTACCTCCTGCGGTGCCCTTGTAGTGTAGTTCCTAGTTTCCCACTAGGCCCTGCGCATTGGAATAACATAAACAGTAGTATCGACGTGGAACTGCAGATATTCCAGGCCTCCACTGACTATGCTAAACTTAATTGGGTTGTGTTACCAACTAGCTCAGAGGTCACTGGAAACTTTCTTCTCTGCATAGGAAGTGATCAGCTTCCTTGGCACAGACAAGAAGGGATTCAGTTTTCCAACAACCGTGCAACATGACAACTTTGCTCCTCAGATCAAGAGTCAATCTCTAGGGTCGTGTGAAACAATAGACATAGATTTCACTCAGTCAGTCTAGTGCAGTTTACTTTCACAATATGTAGAGAATAGAGAGACGGGCGTTTGTCAATAAAGGGTTAACATTTATTGAACAGTCTTTCTTCTCGTACAAGAGAAATGTATTATAACAATTGCAATAACTGTTATTATAAAAAGTACGTACAGTAAGATAAGTATTGCGAAATAGAACTGTAAAAGCATTGATATGGTTTCTTAGCCATACAATGGTTAAAAGTAATAAAACATATATACAGTCATATATACATTAGGCTAACATACTCAACTGGTGCTTCTAACTAAGCCTACCCCAGTGTGCCTGACCTAAGCCTAACACGTGAGAAGGGGGAGTAAGTAAGTAGCTTAAGTTAAGTTGGTTTTGCCAAGGTTTGTTTCAAGAATTCTCGTCTAAGGGTTTAGTCAACACCATACCTCTGAATAGAATGATGGAGGATTGGTATCTCCTTCAGGGGTCTCTCTCGATATCCCAGTCACCCGCGAGGGTAAACCGGAAGCGCCGGGACTGGATTTCTCTGCTCGAGAAAGGCAGCGGCTTCTCTCAGCGCGTCGAGGAAGGAGGCGGGGGACAGCGTCCGCGGGCAGCTGGGCTGGATGTCTTTGCAGAGGACGGCTGCTCGGCTCCTCAAGCGTACTGCACCATAGGTCGCGCTTTAGCGGCGATAATGGTAATCAGTAGCTTCACCACCACAGGATAGCAGGCTGCAGCGACAGAGTGCTAGTTTTTACCAACACAGGGTCATGCAGGCAGCTAGCATCAGCAACAGTAGCTCTCGCTCGCTCAAGGCAACGTTGGTAATATTTATACCTGACAGGTGCCGGGTTTGACGCAAGTTTGCTGGACATAAGACGTCAATTAAAGATGTCACTAGGAAGTGATAGTTATCAGTTGCTCATTAGAGTTCCATTACTAATCAAAACATAGCAAGCGGGGATTTCCAGGTTTGCTAAGTTTTTATCTTGTTGAAGAACTCGGAGTGTTATCTAGGAATATCAGATAGTGACTGCTGCTCTGTCATTGCACTAATTGGTCGCAAAGGAAGTAGCAGAGAGTCATGCTGGAATGTGGCTCTGTTCGTGTGAGGCCAGAGATGACTTTTCAGTAAATCGCACTTGAACCGTTATGCCAATATAGGGAATAAATGGGTTTATAGCCGAATAGGGGCATAAGGTCACAGTATCGATCAGGAACCTAGATAAGCACGCAACACCCACTCCACGGGTAATGTCCATCAAAATTACTAAAACTAAGCAATTAGATGCATGTGTAACATTGCCCACCCCAAAATACATAAATGCATTCGAAATAGGCGTACTTGTAATACATGGAATTTAGGTACTGTACGTTTTTTAAAAGCATAGTAATCATTCAAAAATTATTGCATATGAAATCAAGGAACGATTATGCATATAGAATTACACATGAAGTATCTCTGACAGAAGAAATGCGAGATAAATCATCACATAAAAATGCATTGTAATAACATGTGTGCTAGAGGCTGGTGTTATGTTGTTATGTCTCTAGATGTGTTTAGAAATAGAAGTGTGAAGCTTCTGTTCTCTAAGAATAGTTTTTACGTTAAGCAAAGAATTGTTCGTGCCAAAAAAGGTCAATATTAGAAAAATTGTCCAATTCAAAGAAAATAGATTTGCAAAGCTCCTGGCAGTTTTTGTTGATCAAAACTGAAGGCCGAATTCAGAGTTCATGGGAACGCTGTGTGTCGGAAAGCTTCTAAAAGTTATTGTTTCTCTGTGGGTGAGAACATCGTATCAGACAGGCTCTCAAAGAATTGGTCTACAAATTCAGGTGATAGTTCAACCAAAGTAGATAGCGCTGTAACTTGGCAGGTGTGAGAATGATTGCTGTCATCGAAGGCAGGACCAGCAATGCTCACAGAACGTTGTACCTGGATGATGTTGCTTTTGTCACTCGCTCCACTGTTACCACTTGGCTGTAGTACAGGAGTCTCCACAAATGCCGTCATCAGGATTGGTAGCCGCTGGGGACAACACAATGCGTGAGCCGTTATTGGACTGAGCAAAGTATCGACGTCCATTGGTACTGCTGATGGAAGTGAAAGACAGATGTCCAACACGCATTCCTCGCCGCAAAGCATACACCGTAGCACAGGTAAAATGCAATTTTGCCATATCGGTCTGAATGAAAGGAACCAGGTCATGTTTAGATCTCTCAGCCTGGCCAATCCGAGGACGTTAGTTATCCTGTCCCTGTAGCGCATTGCTAGGATTGTCTCTTCCATTCCCATGGGAGCTATGTCTGAGCCGAGGCTTGCCATAACGTAGCAGGATGGTCAAAAATAGAATCCCTGCAACGAGTCCCAAAAATAGTGGAATGCCGCCAAAGATGGAGTGCACAAAATTAGGAAAGATTCCCAAAATTGCCTGGAAGGGTGTTAGCAGTCCCGTAAAGACTGTCTTAAATATGCCTGGGATGCTTGTTGCACTAGACATGTTAAGGAGTTGACTGCACATTTCTACGAAATGCACGGGGCAATTTGTTGATAAAAGGTCATGGACCTCAGTAGCCGTCCTTGCGACTAGAAGATCATACGTCTCTTTAGATGACGTTATAGGCACTGTTGTCTGTAAAAGTACAGATTTCATTTTGCTTAATGTATCAATTCGTATAGAATAGAGATTCAGACGAGGCCAGAGGGGAGTCACTATGTCTGGAGGCCCGCTCGGAAACAATGCTTGCATACAGCATTTGACCGTGGATGTTACTTGTACTAGATAACTTGTCCCTGGCGCGAGGCCACAGCACCTGTGATCCGTTCTTAGAATGTAACTCCCGTTCGAAAGTTGCATAAAGAAGGGCTCTATCTGAGTTGCAGGTGTGACTAGCTGGTGGCATGAAAGGTTGTTTGAATTTCCATCACATGCTCCGTGTAAATTAATACCCTGACACAAAAGTATACCGCTTAGTGAATGTTTACAATTCTCACCACTAAGAAATACATTTTTGTCGCTGTCACTATAGCAAGAATGAGTGTATGGTAATTTCCATATAGATTTTACATATCCTTTACCCAATTGTTCATACTGGCCAGCAGGTATGTATTCAAGGCACTTTTTAAAGCGGAAAGTTGTTATCGGAATTGTGATAATTCCGTGTATTATCCATTCAATGACAGGACTCTCTGACATTGTCAATGGTAATCTCTCGAGTCTTTCGATGCTCAGGATTGTATAGTCTGCTCCTTTCTGTGCCAAACTGATCTGTTTATCAGTAAGGTTAAAACTGGAAAATAATGACGTTGTGTTGATTAAACGCCAAGGCACATAGCCTGAACGAAGGTTTTGCAGCGTCCAGCCTAGTTCAATAATAGAGCGTAGTTGAGACTGGCCATGTTGTAACATTAGCAAATCTCTGTCTATCACATCAAAGGCAGAGGATACAATATTGTCCAAAGAATATATTCTGGAAGACAGAGTCATTAACCCATTGTCTACCACAGAAAGTGATTTCTCCAAATTAATACGATCAATTTCTCGTATTTTTTCAGCAGTTTCAATTTGCTTTGCTTTCCAAGCCTCGTTGTAAGCAGCATAGATGCTGGTCGCTATGAAACGCTTTTGACGCTGTTTGCTTGGTCCAAGAATGAAACCGCGCAAATCAGCACCATCTTTTAATAAAGACAAGTGTTGCTTAATTTCAGCCAGTGTGGATGTAGCTAGCCATTCTAGGCAGAGTTTCCCTACACTGTATGTTGTTATAATCCCTGGATGTTGTCTCTGGGAATATCTAGGGTCTAATCTGGTCATTTTTAAACCCTGTGTTTTATTCAGGAATCTATCTTGACAGCTATTTGTGTCTGTAGGCCAGATTAACCACTTTTTCCAATCAGGAGGTGTTCTGTTGAAATGTAAAATTTGTGACACGTCTAACTCAATATCTGCGGTTGTATTCTCAGGTATTGGCTTTGGTATAGACGGTGCTTTAAGTTCCTTGTTCTTAGCTAGGCCAAGACAAGATGTTTGGTGTACTGTGTCATTTAAAAATAACATTTGTTCTGGTATCATGCAGGTTCTAAATAGTGCTTCTATGCCTTGCACCTGCCAATCTTTTGTACCCCAAATTGTTTTCGTTTCAATATTATTTTTCCAATAATCAAAACCAAATGTCATCATTTTGTCATAAAATGCTTCTGAATATATCAATTTAGAATTTGTCAGCATTGTTTTCATTCCTGTTTTATCTAACAGTTTGTAATAAAACGTTTCTGCATCACTGGTGTTAAAACCTGAAAAATATTTGAATTTCTCAAAAAATGCTTTAGAACTGCTTTTAGGTGGTGTAGAACAATGTTCCCATTGAATATACATAAAAACATTTCTAGGCTGTGCAGATTTATGCAAGTAATGATCCCCATAGTGGGTGTAACAGAATAACTGCTCATAACTAGATGAACCTTGTAAATAATCATGATCTGTGAATCTAGCTGACATTACTAAATCAGACATCATGTCATTAATACTGTTAAAGTCCCAATCATCAGAGAATGTACTAGGAGTCACAAAGTCACTTAAGGAAACCTTCAGTTGATGAGGATACTTCAGGATTTCGACCGGACCATAGATCTCATAGTCTGTTTTCTCCCATACTACCCCACCAGGTATTGGAATTGCTGTGACATTTACTGTTGACAGTTCTCTTTTCTTCACGTGGGATGATCTGTGTTATTTCAGGACTAGGTTGATGTTCTGACTTGCTGTGTCCATTGTAATATATTTTCCTTCAATGAATTTTCCCAAACATAGTACCATGATGAGCCAAAGCAGGAGGAAAAATACACCTAGACCGAACCAGAACTCTAGCCACGGGGAAACAAGGTAGATTTCCTTCAGTTGATGAAAGAGTTCTGTTGCTTTTTCTTTAAAAGACTTTTTTGTTTCTGGCATCACTTCGGGGTCGTTCAGATCTTCAGAGAAGTTGTCGAAGTTGATGAAATAACCAGAGGCAGTTCTGTCAATTGATGGTATTGTTCTTTCAATCTGTCTCTCGGTAGCATTTTCTGATGCTACATCATTGTAGACTGGTGTTGTTTCTTGACGAACTGTTTCAATCTGTGTTTCAAGAGGCACGAGTTCCATGGCATTATTGCATAGTCCTTCATTGTGCACTGCAGGCTGATCGAATGTGATTAGTCTTTCAGTTTGAACCTTTTGGATTGTTGCAAGTTTGGGTATTCTGTTGTTTCTTGGGAGTCCACTGGGCCTACTGTTGATTATAGGCCACATGCTTGTGGTTTTACCAGATCGATAGACACGATTCTGTTCTCCTTTTTACCAGCAAGGGGCGGTAGCACGACTGATCTTGTTCCGGTGACTGCCAAGACAGGTACTGCTTTTCTGTAAGAAGGCCCAAATTCCTTCTTCACCGCGATCTTTTCTCTGACTAGATCCCCAATCTTTGGAATCCAGACAGGCCTTGCTGGGGCTGTTGCGGGTGGTGCCTTGTCAGTGGTACTTGGCTGTTGCTTTAACTTTATGTTGCTTAATGATTTTCTTGTTTCATTCAGTTCCTGTAAAACAGCCAAACGATCCTTTACATCAAAGTGCTTTGTTTCTTCTTGTACCACTGACATCTGACTATCGAGGTCCTGAACGTTCATTCTAATTCCGAACAATAGTTCGTATGGGCTGAAACCTTTTAGAGAATTTCTTGGCATGTTGTTAAGACTAGTCTGGACACTTATTAAATGTTTGACCCACCCAGCGCCTGAACCTAATACCTTCGCTGTTATAGATTGCTTTATGTCCCGGTTTTTTCTTTCTACCACACTATTCCCTTCGGGATGCGACGGACAAGAATACCGCAACCCAATTCCCATGCTGGCCATGGCCTCCTTATAGGCTCGAGAGCTGAAAGCAGGACCCTGGTCAGAATGGAACGTGGTAATTGCGTATGTGCCGATAAAGACTCGCAAATCTTTTATAACCGTTCTAGGCGTCAGCCGAGTGCTGGAGGACTCATTTTTTAAAAGTGCTTTTCGTCTTAACTAATTAATAGGACGCAGGTTGGGGTGCAGGCAGCGTTACGCTCTTTCTGACTGGTAGCCGGTAGCAAGGTTCGCTACTGCGATCCCTATTACAGTCTTCACAGTTGTTTGCATATATTTGGTGTTCTACACTCATTCCCGGCCACCAGTATACTGATTGTAATTCAGTCAGAGAAACCTTAATTGTTTGGTGTCTCAGACCCAAACCCATATGTGCATCTGCTATTAAAAATATTCTCCTGTTCGTGTTTGGAATTACTCTATCCCCCACTCCAGGGATTCGAGCAAAAGGAACGGAGTTTGCATCGATTATGTATGCATAATTGAGTGGATAGTTTACGGGTAGTGCTGCACAGTCGCCTTTTACGGTCGTTTTTACTGCTAGCATGGTTTCCCCGTCTATGTATTTATCTGTACGCTTTTTTGTGGCTACGGAAGCCGGTTTAGTTGCTTCCGCTGTGGCTGTATTAGCCAATGAATTCCCTGCAACGTGAACGCCATCACGTCGAAGACTCTGTGCGTGAATCACGTGAGTCTTTTGTAGTTCTTTGTGTAAAAGAGCTACCTCGTTCCAGAGCTTTTTATGCTTTATTGTGGCACCTGTGTCATCTTTGTAGTCGTTTTCGATCCAACTCTGCAGTTTATTGTTGTAAGAATTGACGCAAAAATGAGAATCGCACACTATAAGTGTGGGGAATTCGCGTTCTGCATTTTCGAGCGCCATCTTTAAACATCTGATTTCAGTTCTTTGAGCCGAACAGTACTTTACTGATTCAGTTTTTGTTATTTTCGGTTTGATTTTACCGCACAGCCAAAGACATTTAATGATCGCACATGCTGCATCTTAGGATTTGCTCTCTACGTTGAAATGCTGTACAGAGTTATCTGTATAGATTATACAGGCATATAGTGGGAGAGGCATAATTTCGATTGGCAGAGGATATTCTTCTTCATATTCTAAATCATTCAGTTCTTCGTATTGCGGGGCGAAATAGTATTTCACGTCTTCCGCTCCTAGAGAATCTATGCACATTTTGGATCCAGTGACACTGTAGGCAGGTTTACTGGGCTGAATAGCGCCTCGAAGGTGGATTCCGCTGTGAGGTTGTTAATCCTTTTGCCGTGTGCTAGTTCTCTTTCATTTGCTAATGCGATTTGCACTGCGTTCACAGTTCTTTCTGTGTGACTGAATGTTTTTTCTGCTTGTGTGTACAAGTGAGATTTAATTGAAATTGGTACCTTTTCTCCCTCATTAGAGGTTAGGTATGTGAATCCGCATCTTCCTGGGATGACTCGGATTACAAGATCGATCGTGTTGTCACGTGTATCTAATTTTGTTTTTGCTAACATGTCTGTCTGCAGTGATCTCAAAATTTCTGTGTGTTTTTGAGTCCAATTGATTTGTTTAAAATCAGGTTTAATTAGTTCGTAGAGAGGTTTAACCCTCTCTGCGTAATTTAGGATGTAAGTTCTTCCGAAATTCAGAAAACCTAGTATTGATTGTAAATTCTTCAGCGTTTTTGGAGCTTGGAGTACAGCGCACTTCTCTAAGAAGTTGTCCGCTAGGCTTTTCCCTTCACTTGATAATTCGTACCCTAAGAATAGTACTGTCAGATGGGCAATTCGAGACTTTTTAAAGTTGAATTTGTAACCCTCTGTTGCGAACCCAAGTATGATGGTGTTCACTCTTTTCAAGTGAGTATCCAAGTCGTCATCTGTGAGATAAATATCATCTACGTAAGATAATGCTTCATCATCATAGATTTGTAGTAACTCTGTTACCCTAGCTGAGAATAGTCCTGGGCTGTTCTTGAACCCCTGTGGGAGTCGACAGAATTTTTTCTGTGACCCAAATGCGGAGAAAGCGGTCAAATATCTGCTTTCTGGTGCAATGTTTTGACAAAAGAAACCGTTAGATATGTCTAATGTCGTTTTGTATTTTTTCCTAACTATGTTATTCATTAGGGCTGCACTATGCGAGTTTTGTACTGCAAAAGTTTTGCAACATGTATTAAGATGTCTGTAGTCCAAAACTAGACGATATGAATTGTCTGGCTTGGAGACAGGAAACAAAGGATTGTTCATTTGAGAGGTGCATGTTTCAATCACCCCCTGGTACTCAAGTTGATCTAAGATCTCCCTGACCTGTTTTTTAGCTTCTTGCTTTATGGGATACTGCCGTTGGGCAGTTGGTTCACTTTTTAGTTGGATTTTGTGAGGAGGTGAATCCTCATCCCATCCTACATGATTTTTATACAATGCAGGTGCCTGGGCTACTGCCCATTTCCGTGCATATGTATATTTTTTATGAATCGGTATGTGATTCGAGAAGGCAGGCATAATTACTTCTTCGCCACGAGGGCACTCCCTGACAAACTCCGGGGGCCAATCTTTTTCAGCTAACAGAATATCATAGCCTTTTGAGAGCTTATCCCAAAATAGACCCTTAATTTTCCTAGTCTTATCACCCTCTATACGCAATGTTATTTCGTATATTTTATGGGGCTGGCTAAGTCTGGCGTCGGCAGTTTCAACCTGAATGTATTCATTCGTGTCCACTGTCTCCAGATGACTCATCAAGTTCTTGCGCGCTATACTGATCTCTGCTGCACTGTCCAACATTGTCAATGCCCACTCCCCGTTTTTCAACTGTGTCCTCAGTATTCTCGGCATGGTTGATTACTCTAATACTGGCTACCTTCTTTTTAGGAAATTGAGATTTTTTACTCTGAGCAGGTTCCTTGTCTTTGGACTTGGTGTGCTCTCCTGGGTCTGACCGTCCTCTTCTTTCCGAATTCTGTGGAAGAGATCGAGAGGGACGTGTATCAATACTTTGATATCTATCAGGTTTTTTCAGATTATCCCTATTTCTAAGGTTATATCTTTTCTCAGAGGGCTCCCTCTGGGGAGACTGGCGTTCTCGAGTCGGAGTTCTTTCCCTCCGTCGAGGAGACCTTCCTCTGGACTGGAAAACTTTTTCCTTGGGAGTGGATTGTTTATTTCCATCCCAGCTCTTTTTATGAGTGTTTGAATTATTTTTAATAAATAATTTTTCAGGATTTTCGAGCAGTTGGGGCTTAACTGGTTTTCCACCCAAGCTGTCTCTACCTAATTCTTCATAGCATTTCTCTATGATTTTTGCAAGCTCAACAGGATCTTTTATATCTGTTTCCCTCAACTTCTGGCGAATCGCCACAGATGCTGCTTCTCCCTTTATGTTGGCTAATAATATAGCCGTGACCTGCTTGAAGTCTTTCAGTAATTTCATACCCAGATTTAAAGCGGGCTCTGGACCGAATTCATTTTGAATCTGTTTTAGCACTTCTGGTATTACCGCCATAGACGGAACACCGTGTGTTTTTGTATAAATGGAAGCAAAGACTGTACCCCAAGTGTCGCAGTCCTCCACGTGTGGTGCGATTCCCATAGGAAGGCAGATGGTCAAGATTCTGTGTTTCTCTATAGGGGTAGTATCAGGAAATACTGCCTCTATTTGAGTGATTTTCTGGGCTAACCAGAAAGGAATTTGTTCCCGTTTTACGGGTGTTTTACCAAGACATGACTGTATGTTCTGTGGTGTAATTTTATTTGTGTTCCCCTGGTGAGGGGTCAGCTGGTGTGAATTAACAGCTGGCTGGACTGTTGCAGTCCGTATTACATATTGGACTAATTGCCTATGTATTTTTATTAATGTGTTTAGCTGTGCTAACAGCTCTTCTCTTGACATTCTTGCAATGTCAGGATGTGGTGTGTAGCTGGCTAGAACCGGCCACGTTGCTCCTGGTCTACCTAGTGGACCGAGCCTGGTTATGTGATTATTGTGTTTTAGGGCGCCATTAAACCAGAGCAGGTGCTCTTGAAATTTAAGTGGGATTTCAATCTCCTCGAAAGGAGCATACTCTCCCGGAGGTTCCTCTATTTTGTAATAGTGAAACTCTTGTGTTGCAGCGTTTGCCGCTGGAAAGTTTATCCATGAATAGAATACCTCTGTCTGCCGATACTCGTGAGCCTCTATCACGAAAATTACTGTACCACCCTGAGGTGTCAGTCCGTTTTCTATAAGTTTTAAAGTTATAGATCTTCTTAACTGGACCGGGATGATAATAGCATCCGGGTCTGCTTGTTCGGGACCTTGCTGAGTCGCATCTACTGCGGCCCCAGAGGTTCCGTTTCTACTGACATTTCAAAAAATGCAGGTTTTTGCAGAGTAGGTCTCCAAGGAGACAAAGATTAGGTGCACAATATTTTGGAACACTGTATCCTTCAACGTTGAATAAACCGGAGCTTTACATAGGAATCTCTTCCTACTAAGGTCGGGCGGATTTTAACCTTTCACCCACTCCAGACGTCTATTGGAGTTTTTACGGGAGAAAGGGGTCTGTGAAATATGCACGACTGAGTTACTCTACAAGTCTTGCGTTAGTTTATCGCCTTACCAAACGTTTGGGCGCCATGTAGTGTAGTTCCTAGTTTCCCACTAGGCCCTGCGCATTGGAATAACATAAACAGTAGTATCGACGTGGAACTGCAGATATTCCAGGCCTCCACTGACTATGCTAAACTTAATTGGGTTGTGTTACCAACTAGCTCAGAGGTCACTGGAAACTTTCTTCTCTGCATAGGAAGTGATCAGCTTCCTTGGCACAGACAAGAAGGGATTCAGTTTTCCAACAACCGTGCAACATGACAACTTTGCTCCTCAGATCAAGAGTCAATCTCTAGGGTCGTGTGAAACAATAGACATAGATTTCACTCAGTCAGTCTAGTGCAGTTTACTTTCACAATATGTAGAGAATAGAGAGACGGGCGTTTGTCAATAAAGGGTTAACATTTATTGAACAGTCTTTCTTCTCGTACAAGAGAAATGTATTATAACAATTGCAATAACTGTTATTATAAAAAGTACGTACAGTAAGATAAGTATTGCGAAATAAAACTGTAAAAGCATTGATATGGTTTCTTAGCCATACACTGGTTAAAAGTAATAAAACATATATACAGTCATATATACATTAGGCTAACATACTTAACTGGTGCTTCTAACTAAGCCTACCCCAGTGTGCCTGACCTAAGCCTAACACGTGAGAAGGGGGAGTAAGTAAGTAGCTTAAGTTAAGTTGGTTTTGCCAAGGTTTGTTTCAAGAATTCTCGTCTAAGGGTTTAGTCAACACCATACCTCTGAATAGAATGATGGAGGATTGGTATCTCCTTCAGGGGTCTCTCTCGATATTCCAGTCACCCGCGAGGGTAAACCGGAAGCGCCGGGACTGGATTTCTCTGCTCGAGAAAGGCAGCGGCTTCTCTCAGCGCGTCGAGGAAGGAGGCGGGGGACAGCGTCCGCGGGCAGCTGGGCTGGATGTCTTCGCAGAGGACGGCTGCTCGGCTCCTCAAGCGTACTGCACCATAGGTCGCGCTTTAGCGGCGATAATGGTAATCAGTAGCTTCACCACCACAGGATAGCAGGCTGCAGCGACAGAGTGCTAGTTTTTACCAACACAGGGTCATGCAGGCAGCTAGCATCAGCAACAGTAGCTCTCGCTCGCTCAAGGCAACGTTGGTAATATTTATACCTGACAGGTGCCGGGTTTGACGCAAGTTTGCTGGACATAAGACGTCAATTAAAGATGTCACTAGGAAGTGATAGTTATCAGTTGCTCATTAGAGTTCCATTACTAATCAAAACATAGCAAGCAGGGATTTCCAGGTTTGCTAAGTTTTTATCTTGTTGAAGAACTCGGAGTGTTATCTAGGAATATCAGATAGTGACTGCTGCTCTGTCATTGCACTAATTGGTCGCAAAGGAAGTAGCAGAGAGTCATGCTGGAATGTGGCTCTGTTCGTGTGAGGCCAGAGATCACTTTTCAGTAAATCGCACTTGAACGGTTATGCCAATATAGGGAATAAATAGGTTTATAGCCGAATAGGGGCATAAGGTCACAGTATCGATCAGGAACCTAGATAAGCACGCAACAAAATGGCTGTGAATGTGAACATTCTTCAAATACACCCTCCTTTGGACTTACTCTAGTAAAGCTTGTGAGGTTCCTCCATCAGTGATGATCTTTCTGATTCTTCCAGTAGTGCCCCCTTGTTGCGTTCTATCTATATAGTTAAGTCTTATGCGAGGCTTTGCCAGTAACCCATTCAGTGTGAGTTTGTTAAAGGAGTGACTTCAATGAGAATGTATTACAGAAATGGCTGTAGTAAAAAGTTCTTCCAGCAATTACTTTGGGGTAAGTCTACTGCAAAACTGTCCTTAATGTGAGCTTCCTCCATAAGTGCCCTCAGTATGACTTCCCATAGGGAGTACGTCTCTGCCAGCTTCCTCCATTAATTCTATTAGTGCCTGAATATTTGTTATCTGCTTCATAAAGATGTTCTTCCAGGAGTGCCTACAGTGTCAGAATCAACAGAAAGTATCCTCAATTAGTGCTTCCTTCAATGGTGATCTCAGTGTGACTTTTCTTTACAAGTACGAAGAGTGTGAATTTCCTTCAGCATTACTCGTGTTAGCTTTACCAATCAGTGCCTTGAGTGCATATATCTACAAAATTGGGATTAGTGCAGGGTTCCCTTTAGGAATATCCTCATTATGACCATCCCACCATAGTGCATTTAGTTTCAGTGAGAGTAGTGTGCCATAAATAGACAGATGAATGGACACAGAGGCATGGGGTTGTCTGGGTGAATTGAAGCTCAGAGATACAAATTGTAAATCTCTAGATACACACCTGACACTATACCACAAAATGTGCACTAGTGCAGGCCATCCACCAACGAGTAAAAGATTACATTTACATCAATCAAAAAATGCAAATGTATAGCTTTTCAATGTATTGTTGGTGCAAATGCCACCTATACACTGGTTTGTAGGTGCAACTACATGTGCAAAATTGACCTGTGCACAATATGTAGTATCGTACTAACGTTCATTAGAATATCCAAGGATACCACTTTACAAATTCAAATTAGTACAAGGAATGTAGATTTTTTTTAAAACCTGTGAGGATACTTCAAATTCATCCTGAAATGAACTCAGCTTATTTGATTGCGAAAAATTCGTTTCACTATGAACTAGACCAAATCGAATCTGGCTTGTCTC
The DNA here is from genome assembly GCF_964263255.1 of Lissotriton vulgaris. NCBI lineage: Eukaryota > Metazoa > Chordata > Amphibia > Caudata > Salamandridae > Lissotriton > Lissotriton vulgaris. The sequence continues at coordinate 1,123,491,218 of NC_141697.1, forward strand.
AAATATGTACATTTTCTAAACGTTCTACAAGCACTTCCAGCTATTCGCCTTTTTTGGGGATAACAAATCATTTCCCATCATATCACAGTACCAAATGTATTATACTACAAGGCATGCATCTCCTGTTTTATATCAATTTTAAAAACATTGCGTCTCTTGATTACAAACGCACTGTCTTTAGTGGGAGGTGTGCTTTTGTACTTTGTGTTTGTTTTACAATCTGTGAAATGCACTGAAGCATTTTATATTTGTAAACAACAGTAAGGTGTTTCCACTTACTCTGATTTGTTTAGTGCTAGACTTGTCCAGTAGGCTTCAATGGGTGCACTAACCATGGCATCAAATAGCACCTCCTGTATCAATTCTTTATCACCTGTATGAACGCGAAATAAAGCATAAGAATGCATTCATCAGGGGATTATGCAAATCAGATTATACAATTGCATAATTTGATTAAGTATCATCAAATCTGTTTTCTTAATTTACATGCATAAACCTAACTGATTGCCTAAATCGGAAAGTAACAAATTAAATCGGTTGAACTTTAAATCAGAAAAGTAGAAATAGTTAAAACTGATACGGTTCCAGTTGCACTCGTTCTTAAAGTTGGCAAATACATTTTGGATCACTGTTTGCTGCTTGAGGAAGAGAAGATGGAGCGAACACAGTCCACTCCATACCATATTACTTAGACCGAGCCCATATTATGTACATGAAACATGGACCAGCTGCACATTCCAAACGGGCACTGCTCTGACACAAAGTAGTGCAAACGCCTGTTCTGATGAACGTTTGCGGACAAAACCATTTTTGCTTAAAATAGCCGTTATTGCACACAGAGTGGTAGAATCAGCACACACACACATTGTCGGGAACACTAACTTACAATAACGTGAATGAATTGAAGTTGGTCAAAGCATAGCATGCACAAACTGTGATACAAATTCCATGAAATAAAAGTGAGTGCACCATTTTAATAAATGTTTTTAAACAGCATACAGCACACTTGAAGCACGTCCCACTCACCAAGAAAGTAATACTGGAAGTTGTGACACACTAACACACACTGCAGTGGCTGCGATTAACTAGTAAAGAGCACAGGACAAGGTTGCAAAGGTAAACAAATGTGTAAACTGAGTGATGACATCATATTGATCATTAAATCAATGGGGTTCACCCATAGAATCAAAGGACCTGGGTATGAATTGTATAAAGAAAATTGGTCCTTGATTGTAGTTTAAGTAAACATTTAAATGAGTTTCATTGGTTTCTTATTTATGCAATTCAATTCGCATATATTGATTCAATCAAAAAACAATGGGAGAGATATATTCAGTTATAAACCAACGTAGAAAGATTGATACATAAGATTGATGAAAAACCCAAAACAATTGTTATTGCAATCAAAGTGTAACCACACAATGTATATTCGTTATATCAAAAAATTCAAAGATTTATTTACAGTTATATAAAAAACAGTTATCTGAACGGCGCAATAGACTATCAAGTATATAGTCAGTGAGGAAGGGAAAGGGGTGCTCAAGTGAAAAGGAAATTTGAAGGAAAAGAAACAAAGTAGATACACAGTTGTATTATTTACACAATATAAAGCGGGATAGCCTCCGCTGTCTTATATGCCTGTCCCCTGTAGTTGTTGGTTGGGGGATATGGGGAAATGGACACTGGGAGGGATACAGGCAGGTCAATGGGTGGGCGTCGACGTTTCGACCCTAATGCTCTTGGGGTATTGGGGACCTCAGCTGCGGGTCTTCTTCAGGACACACAGGGGGGGGGGGGGGGGGGGTTTGCGCAGCGGATTTGCTGGACCGTTATCCAACGGGTCGTCTGGATAGAACACCGATGCGGTGGCAGGAATATAGACCTCCGTCTATACTTCAGGATGAATGAATCACCTAGTTGCTGTTGGTGGTCAAGAGATGTAAAAAGCGTTGAATCAGGCAGGAGTTCTAAGTAGAGCCGCTGTGAGCAGTGATGGCGCGGTCCTACCGGTGCCCCCTCGGGCGTCCCGGTGGTAATGCTCCGGTTTGGTGTTTGTATTCAAAATATTTCGAGTCCGATTGTCACCTCAAGTGTCTGTGTTAGTGGAGCCGCCAAGGGAAACCTCCGATTAAGCTGGGTTCTGCCAGGCAATTCAAAGGAGCCGGTCTGGCGTGTTAGTCTCTATGGACATCATATTGATGCTCCTTGAACAAAGTGCAACCTCGTCATGACCCATTTAAGGTAGAAAACATGCAATAATAAGTCAAGTTAAATTACTTGTGGTACTGCACAATAGGCATCCAGTTACCTCGAGAAAAAGTGACAAAATGAATGGGGTGCCACAAAAAACACCATCTACATTCTTAGTGTGTGTCAGGAATAGTTTTGTCCATCAAACCACATGCACTTAGGTTTCCTAAACCAAGCCCCAAATCAACAATCACTTCTATATTAATACAAATGTACCAATTGGCCTGAGTTCGCCAATCCAGCACACTTATACTGAATTGGGAAACACACACAATACATATACAGGCAATCTATATTCTAAACAGTGGTCCACTAATGTTGTAGTCAAATACCTAGGCAGAAGTAATGACTGATATATATATATATATATATATATTTAGGCATCATATTATAAATCAAGATCTTAAAAGAGGTCTGCACACACAAGGCTTACTCTTAACTAAATATGACAAACATGGACATAAAACCCATAATTACATGATAGGCCAACTGCAGCAGTTCTCTTTATATCAACATAGGTGACCAACCGTACACTTTACATTCATAGTTAATGACACCAAGTATCCAGGAACACAGCACCCAGGAGGACATGTGGCATCATTGCATGGTGTCCTAGCATACCCACGTCTGGATTTTGAAGCCTAAACGCGTCTGGGGATAGACGACTTTACTGCCCAAAGATTGTCTGCGACAAGACTGGTGTGTGTTTTACATTAGAAGTCTATGTGAGGTGGAATGCCTCTTTAGAAATACCCAGTCAGATTTGTGCAATCTTATAAGGAAGACACAAAACCAGTGCACACCACTGGCATAGACCACAAGACAGATAAATAAGGAGACAATGCATCACTCTGAGCATCTTCATTTGTAAGTCGTTAGAAAGAGGGACAACTGCACGTAGGGGCGTTGTGAACTCCCCGCTTTCGCAGCTTCAGCGGGGATAGGTCTCTTTATGGGCCTCTATCTGTCTCCAACTCAGCAGGCTAAACTGATAAATACTTATATAAAGGAATACAGCCTCCATAGGAGGTAGCTAGAAGTAAAGATGAGTAAATAGAAGAGGGAAAGATGGAAGAAAAAATGAATGGAAGAGGAAGGGTGAAAGGATGTATGGATGAGTGCGTTGATGTTTGGATGAGTGGGTGAAAGTATAAGTGAATGGATAGGTGGATGAACAGGTAAAAGGACGGCAGAGGAAAGTGATAGATGGATGGATGAGTGAGTGAATGGCTAGGTGGGTGGACAGGTGAAAGTATGACAGAATAAAGAGATGGATGGATGAGTGGGTAAAAGATGAGTGAATTGGATGACAGAGTGGATGGACACATGTATGAACAGATGGGTGAATGGTAGAGAGGATGAATATATGATGGGTGGATGATAAGATGGGTGGACGGCAGAGTGGATGGATGAAAGGATGGAGAACAGAGTGCATAAATGAATGGCACAGTAGATGGATGGATAACAGAGTGGATGGATGGATGGCAAAGTGGATGGATGGATGACAGAGGGGACATATAGATGGATGAATGCATGGATGGACAGTGGAAGGATGAATGGCAGAATGGGTAGATAGATGACTGAATGAATGGATAGAAGAGTGGATGATGAGTGCTAAGACAGATGGATGGCAGAGTGGATGGATGGTTGTGAATGGATGGATTGATGGCAGAGTTGATGGATGGATGAATGAAAGAATTAATGGATGACAGAATGCAAAGGTGAAATAGTGGTCCTCCACTGAATGAACAGCCTGTAAATCTGCCACACAATTGCGTTGAATGTTAAAATCTGTTTACTGCCATTCCAGTACCAGCCACAGATTATTGCACCTTTGTCACATCACGATTTGTGGTGTGTGAAATTCTTGCAATAGGCCATGTAATTAGGTGGAATATTAAAGAAAGTATGCAAAATTACGCATAATTGAAATGCGAACACATCATTTAGTGCTACGTATTAGCATAAAACTCTTCCTTGCCTCAATTTCTTACGAGTATGAATATCTTGCTAAAACAACTCACAATTTACAGGAACAACTCCTCCCATTCTGGTGGTTCTTGTTGTTTCTGAGCTCCTGTTCCAGAGTTTTGTCAGAAATGTGCAATTGTTACGCTATGTGGCATAATGGTTTAATTTCAAGCATTTTATGTAACAAGCAAAACACAAAATTCCCGAAATTACGCAAATTAAACCCATGTAAATAAAATTCGCCCAGGCGTACTCATGATCATTATCTTAGCATGAAACCTAAGCACTTTGAGCATCAGCTATAGTTTAATCCTCAGTGGCTATTTGATTTTGTTCTAAATACACTTCTACCATCTAGAGTAGTTTGCTCTAGAAATTACAACATTTAACCTTGTTAGGATCTCTTAACAACTGGAGGCAAAAAAAAGACTTTTACTGAGGAGAAGACATGTAACTAATGTGATCTATGCTTAACAACATGATAGTATAGATATCTGATGTTAGAACTCAATGAATACAACTCATATTTTTCAGTATTTTAAGTCAACCCGTGCTTCTCTGCATACCTCTGGACGTTCAATATCTTTAAGTATATGCCAGTCCTGTCCCTTTTAGGGAAGGTGCAGATGTGAAAGCAACGTAGAGTAGACAGAGTGGCCTCGAAAAGAGGATTTATGTTGATTTTAACCCCTTCGACACTGATGACGGAACGGTTCCGTCATGAGCGTCGGTTGAGCTGTGCTGATGATGGAACCGTTCCGTCATGACTCCACCCGCGCAAGGCGGAGTCAGCACAGGCGGGGAATACGCCCCGCATGCAAGGGGTTAATGGAAGAGACAATGGTTTGGAGAACAGCTAAAACAGCTTATTGTGCTAGAATAGCTCTAGAGTTTGTTTAACATGGTGATTTCTGATTGGAGTTCTGTTAAAGATTTATAACCTTGTTTTAAGTTTGCTATACTTTGGGTGGAGATGCACCTCTCACACTAAGTGACATTCTAAAATGTGTGTTATGCTGGAAAATATATGTGATTAGTGAGCATGTGGTTGTCCATTGATAATATGGAATGCATGGAAGGGATAAGACGGGTACCTAAGAAATGTTAACTGTACTATTTAGAAGCGGGCACGGGTGGTAAGCAGATATGTAAAGTAAGACAACAACTTCAAAAGTAGATCTTTGTCTTTATCCCTTTCATTGGCCACCAATTCAAAAAACCCACAATTTCAGAGTGATCATAGATGTGCTGCTACACTATGACATACACAACAGTTTTGAAAAAAAAGTTGGGAATAACTCATAAAGAATTACTTCAACCTGACCTTGCATTTGAGATAGCAAAACTGCAGCCTAATCCCAAAAGCGCCTGCAAGTGACTAGCTTGTAAGTGCTCTTGACACAAGTTTACTTGCTTATACCCATATGTCTATGTTGTAGACGGGTCCAGTGCTACTAAATGGCACTTACTAACTCATTCAGAAATATGATCAAAGATGCACCTATCTAGGCCAACGTTTCAATATCCCTGATTGGATCAGTTGCAGGCAGAATGCAGATGCCTTTCTACCAGAGCCCCATATTTCTAGGATCATGCAATGCAAGACTGTAGGTATGCATTTGAGAGAGCGCAATTTGAATGAAAAGTATATCCGTACCATATTTACAAGTCTATAATGTAAAATTAGCACTTGTAATGTAAAGTTAGCATATGTAACCTAAGTCATAAGGAAATGTATCTGTATTCACTCTAGAGAGTGCATTAGAATTAGAAAGAGCCGTATATAGGATGGGCTAAAGTAGAAATGTGTAAATGCTTACGAATAGTAGAACGTGCTAAACAGAGAATGTACGTATGTAATTATAAAACGGAGAAAGAAGATGAAATGTAAAGTGAAGAAACGTGCAGAATATAGCACTGTGTAAGAACAAGAGTATAACGTTGTATTTTATGTAACATGAATTCGATTATAATCAATGGTTTGCTAATTCGATTATATATATATATGTGATAAAAGTCATACCGCGTAGAAGAGTTTGTAGGAATTTTAGCATGATGTGTTCACATGTGGTTTTAACCTAACGGACCAAGGGTTCGCAGGAGTGTAGTTCACTGCATGTAATTTAGTGGGCTCACAGGAATAGGGGGATAGCTTTGATCTGAACGTGCGAGCCAAGAGTCAAAGGTCTTGTTAAATTTAAAGTGACAATGCTGGACGAAGTTTATGGCCTAATGACATAAGGGACGCTTGGAATTTGGGGTCTTGTTTAGAAGTGACTGTTCACAGGACCAAAAGAGGTTACAATCACAACTGTAATGAATAGAGCTCTGTTGAGGTGATAGACTTTGGACTGAAAGTGTCAACTGGAATGTCATGAGGTTACCAGCACGAAGATGAAGATGGCGCCTAAGAAGCAAGGTCAACTTAACAGACGACTCGAAGAGATGAAGCTATGGAAAAACCCAGAAGCGGGATCACGTGAAATGTGTACGTAGTGGGCGTCTCAAGGGGCGTTCCACCCATACTGTGATTTTGTATTTAGGGACAGCACCCCGAGGAGAGGGCGCGGCAGAGGAGAGTAGATGGCCTGAGATCAAGGGAGAGAGAGCAGTAGGCTGAGGACCCTTAGAGAGCGGATGGGTAGACAGAAAGGGTACTGTTTCTCGACATAGGTTTCCATCAGAGACTAAGAGAGTTTGAACTTCTTTGGAAGTCAACTGCTGACACCTTTTTAGGTAAAGGACTTGCTAGTAGGGATGTCATCTAGTATAGAGTAGGGACAGTTTTAACTTGTTTCATTCTTTTTCTGTAAATGACGCATCATATTCAATTTGTGTCTATGCTATTCAATTTGCTGATTTTAGAATTGGTTTTGATTGTATTCTTTTGTAGACTGAGATTCTTTAGGGAATTTATGTTCCTTTTAGTACCTGTATACTTGTTGAATCTTATCTTGAGAGGATTGTATTTGCAATTGACTCTGGTTTTATATTAAACTTTTTAAACTTTACCAGTCGTAAGTGGTTCTTCTGAGTTGTGTCAGTCTATGGGGTTGATTTAACTTATGTGGGGTTGCCTTTTACTCAATGACAGTCAATAATCGATCCAAAATTGGATGAATGAGATAGGTATCTAGGTGATCAGAAAAGATATCAAAATCTCATTCCCCGCAGTTGGTAGCAGAGAAAGATGGTTGGCTTCTTGAGGAAGGCAACCTAGGCCAGGTCTAGATTACCCCAAGGTCCCTAGTCATCGACGACCAGAAGAAGAATCCCTGCCGAAGAAGGTGCTGACGGTGCGAAAGAAAAAGCAGCAGAGTCGGTCGAGAGTGAGTATAAGGGTCATGCGTTGCCAGATTGCGGTGTTTTGTGTTGTACTTGTGTTGTAATGTCAAGCGGAGTTGAATGCCTGTAGTGTGATTGTGGGAAGGTTGTGAGCGCGCGCAACCGGATAAAAATCTTAAGTCCAGAGAAGGGCTTAAGTGGTTCGGGTGTATCGAACACCCAGAGTAATTGTCTACCATTGTAAAGGGGGTCATGAGGTACCATTGATCGCCCGCAGGACCGTTGATAGGGGGAGTGTCAGAGTGAGTGTATGAGTAACGGACGCTGGTCGGACGTTCGCTGTGTGTAAGTAACCTATCAGATAAGGCGAGCGTCTGAAGTGAGAGGAAGACGTCTCGCCAGTTGAGGTGACAATTACAGTTAGACTGTGGACGTACAGTCAAGAAAAGTGATCGCTTGGTCGGAAGTAGTCATTTTTCGGTGTATGAATGAGACGCATGCAAGACCGCGAGACGAGCTGAGAAAGGAGGGGAACTGCTGCAGAGGGGACGAGTGACGTCAGCGTAGAGCCGCGCTGGGATTGGCCGGTTGGTATAGAACCGCGCTGGGATAGGCTGGTTTAGCGAGAGCCGCGCAGGGATTGGTGGTTTGTCATCGGGAAGTAAATAAGGAAGAGAATTAAGGAAAATCGTAGATTCTTGAAAATGAAGTGTTTTAAACGTTTAAGGGCGATCTTTAAGAGAGATAGAGGAAACTCGTATGCAGGGGAAGAAGCCCCACCATAAGGCACACCAGCTTATTATATGGCTGTAAATGTAGGGTTACACTCAATACTATGGATCTCCGAGTGGAGTAAGCTAACAGAAGGAAATGAGGAACTGACGTTCCCGAGATACGGGACGTTTAGGTTAGAAGCATTGAATCAACTGAAAGCGGTAATGCTCGCAACGAGACCTCTACCAAGGCCAACACAGTTCGAAGCCCTTAATGCATGGTTCAGGGCGGCACACGACAAGAGCTTGAATAGACGCCAAGAAAGAGTGAGACGATCGGTAAGAGCAGTGCAGGATGCTAAATGGGATGATGAGGCTAAAAAGTGGAGGGTGCAAAAAATAGAAGCAGACAAACTGTACCCAATGCTAGAGGCTACGGGAGAAAAAAAACCTCTAGAAGAAGATGAGGACAGCGAGTCGGATGATGGTCTGATAGAGAGGCTATTAATGGACAGACCACCTCCGTACAACAGAGAAGCCGAAAGTCCCGAATTACAGCAGGGGGACGGGGCTAAGCAGGGGGAATATAAACTGCTCCCCACATCAGAGTGGGAACCCAGGAAAGGCGAAGAAATATCTCAATCTAGTCCCGTACAGAGAGTAGTAGGAAGATTTGTGGTCCAGAAGGTGCCAGAAACGGAGCATGCAAGGTCGTATCAACTGCCCGATGCTCTACAAGTACCTGTTACCATAGGTCCTATAGTGTCAATCTACAACCCGGAGGGAGCCCAGCAGGAGGAACAGGCACGGTGGGACAGGGAAAGGATAGAGATGGAAAGTAGGAACAATACGATCAATTCCCAAAAGCAGTTGCTAGGACCAAGGAGTTGGAGTACCCCATTGGATCCAGTAACGGGTCCCTGGATAGAACAGGGGGGTCAGAGAGGACATATGGATTTGAGGGGACCGAAACAGAAATCCTTTAAGGAATTAAGGGAATACTTGAAAGAATGGGATGCTGCCGTAGAGACTCAGAATAAAAGAATAGAAACAGAAACAGAATGGAGAGATCAGGATAACAGGATCCTCTCTCACTGCGGAGCTGGCGAAAGCAGTCCAGAGTGGGAGAGAGGGAGTCAAGGAAGCAAAGGAGATACTTGCCATACCATCAGTGGCAATAGACAATTGTGTGAGGATAGGAGTACAGGATGTGGGGGAGTGTCTCGCCCCATCCTTAGTGAGGGAGAACGAAAAACACAGGAATACCGAGATAGTTTCAGGTGCACTCACCATGCCCCGGACGAAAATGTGCGACATTGGAATCACGAGAGTATAGGGAGTCGCGAAGGGTCTCGCCATGCATCCGGTGATCACGGACGGGATCGCGGGAACATGGAGGGCCGTGAAGGACCTTATCGTTTATTGAGTGACACCAGACAGCAAGGGAATTGCAGTGATTTAGAACAGAACAGAGGATCCTATCTTGCATCTAGAGAGACCGAGCCGAAAAGACAGAATGCAGTAAGGGGGAATAGAACATTGTTCCACCATACCCCTAGAGAAGATGGGAAAGCTTGGGACCTAGAGAGATGGGAACAAAGAGAGGCAAGAAGGACTCCTCATAACTCCCCTGTGCCTAGACGTAGGACTCGTAGTGGGGGTGAGAGGGATGTAAAGGAACCACCTAGGAGTGAGGTACGGAGAGCTGAGATAAAAGCAAAACGGCTCGACGTAATCAGTTTAAAATTAGACTTGGAGGAAATAATAGACGGCACATTGCCAATGGAAAGGATCGATCTGTATGAACAGGATGAAATACTGTTTATGGCTAAGGATGTTACTCGGAAAGTGAGGTCAGTTCATGAAAAATTATCTGAGTTGGCAAACAGGTATATGATAGACCTATCACGAACTAAAGCTTTACAGGGTAACCATAGGCTAAGTTGCACGGATCAGGATCTAGATGAGCGTAGGACGATTGGGCTGAAAATACACATAAAGGAACTGATCCTGAGTATCAGAATGTGGAGGGATTTGGATAAATGGGAAGAAAGATGGTCCAAGAGGGGAACCGTCAGAAGGAGTATACTTGCGGGGTCCCCGGAGGGAGGGCTAATGCAAATGGAAGCTTTCCCTTTGCGAGAAATTGCGAACGGAAACTACGTGCATGTGCCCTGGAGTAGGGGGGATCTAGCGGCATTTACCAATTCCTTCCCAAAGCTAAGGGAGAATCCCGTCGAATGGTACAAACAGGTAGAGAGGTTCGTGAAGATCTCTAAGGTGCTGTGGGTCGACTTGAACACCCTGTTTGATATTGTAGTACCCGGAGATTTGTGGACGGATTGTAAGCTTAGTGTTGAATGGCCCATTTGTGAGCCAGAGAGGGATGCCCAGACGAATGGACCATCAGAGAAAGTCATGGAGAAGTATGAGAGGGTAATGGCATGGTTAAAAGAGAAGGTGCCGTTGCAGGACATAGACTGGGTTAAGATAGATCGAACAACTCAGGAACCTAAAGAGACCGTTCACGAGTACTATGAGAGATTGCTGAAAGCATTTAAACAGTACAGTGGATTGGACGTGATGGATCCCAAAGATATAGGACAGTTTGTGTCGAAGTTCGTCCTGGGATTGAGATCAGACATAAGCTTAATGATTCAACAGCATTTGATCTGTTGGCAAAACAAACCTTTAGATGAGATCCTGAGGTATGCGAGGTATTGCAGCGATGAAATAGATACGAAGGCAAAGAAACTTAAGGAGAAGCTGATGTTGGTGCAGATGCAGTCAGCTGGAAAGGGTGGACAGCGGCAACAGGGAACAGGAACCCTAGGGAAGAAACAGAATTAGGCATGGGCGGATTTTGCGGATTGGCAATCCGCGAATTTGCGGATTTGCGAATTTGCGGATTGCGAAAATCCGCAAAATCCGCGAATTCTCGCGGATTTTTTTATTTTTTTTGTGTTCGCACGGGTTTCTGCAAGTTCGCGAGGGTTTTGTACAATTTCGCAAATTGCGAAATTGTACAAAACCCTCGCGAACTTGCAGAAACCCGTGCAAACATGCCAGTAACCCGATTCAAGGCCCCATTCTCCCGATTTTTTTTTTTAAATCTCCCACTTTGCTCTTCTGAAATGTTTTTGCGGATTTTTTTATTTTTTTTGTGTTCGCACGGGTTTCTGCAAGTTCGCGAGGGTTTTGTACAATTTCGCAAATTGCGAAATTGTACAAAACCCTCGCGAACTTGCAGAAACCCGTGCAAACATGCCAGTAACCCGATTCAAGGCCCCATTCTCCCGATTTTTTTTTAAATCTCCCACTTTGCTCTTCTGAAATGTTGGCATGTATGATGTAACTATTTTACAATGGCGCCAGCAAGCTGCCAGCGCCGTTGTAAAATAGTTACAAAGTTAGCTTGCACAGGAAGCACTTAGATAAAATAAAACAGCACCTGCTTCGTTTTATCTAGTGGTTCCTGTGCAAGCTAACTTTGTAACTATTTTACAACGGCGCTGGCAGCTTGCTGGCGCCATTGTAAAATAGTTACATGAGTGGGGGTTCAACTTTTGAACCCGTTACGTCCGCGGATTTTTTTTTGCGGATTTTGCCTCGCATTGCAAATGGAGGAAAAACGTATAGACAACTGCCACTGTTCGTAGGTGGAGAAGAATGCTACTACGTTGATCCCTTTACGGGACAACGAGTGAATAGGGATGAAGACTGTACTCTAGGAGCAGCCCTGGAGGTAGACCAGAGAGGACCATACGTAGAGGCTGAGGTGGCTGGATGTCCTACGACCTTTTTGGTGGATACAGGGGCCACTCGATCCACTTTGAGATCGGCGGTAGTCCCAGGTCTGCCAATGTCGGGAGAAACGATCCAGGTGGTAGGAGTCGCAAATAGGAGAATGATGAATCCTCTGACAGAACCAGTATCAGTGAAGATAGGGAAATACAGTGATGAACACCAGTTTGTGATTTGTGATTCTAGCCCTGTGTGTCTGCTAGGAAGAGATCTGTTGTGTAAACTAAACTGCACAATATACTGCACACCTGAAGGAGTAGAAGTGCAGACCAACGATGATGATGCCGACTTTAAGGTTGTAAACTCGCAGGGATGCGTGGAACTATATCCTACCTTAACGGTGGAGGAGCTTCCACAGGATTTGAAGGAAACGGTGTCAGCTGAGGTGTGGGATTTTACTGGAGAAGAAATAGGACTGATCAAAGGAGTAGAACCGGTAAAGATCATGGTAAAACCCAATGCCGAGTATCCAAGAACACCACAATATAAGTTGACACCGGAGACGATTGCAGGAATAAGGCCTGTGATCGAATCCATGATTAAACAGGGAATACTGAAGGAGATCGTGGGAAGTCCATGTAACTCCCCGATTATGGGTTTGCAGAAGCCTAGTGGAAAATACAGAATAGTGTAGGATCTTCGAAAGATAAATAATATCGTTGTTTCATGTTGTCCAGTGGTACCGAATCCATCAGTGATATTGTTTCAGATACCGTTCCAAGCTGAATGGTTCACAGTGATAGACTTGTGCCAGGCTTTCTTTTTAATCCCTTTAGATGAGGAGAGCCAGTATCTGTTCGCTTTTAAGCTGGAAAATCGCGTTCTAACCTGGTGTCGTATTCCCCAGGGGTATACAGAAAGCCCATCGATTTTTAACCAGCTGCTGAAGAAAAATCTTGAAAGTCTAGTACTGCCCATGAACTCGGTTCTGGTCCAGTACATAGATGACCTACTTGTGGCGTCAGAAACTGAGGAAGCTTGCAAAACAGACACCATCACCTTATTAAATCACTTGGCCGAGAACGGACACAAGGTGTCTCCAAGTAAATTGCAGTATTGTCTGACCGAAGTGCAATACTTGGGCCACAGGATTGAAAAGGGAAAACGGAAGGTGTCTCCAGACAGAATAGAGGCGATCATGAAAATGAATGCGCCTAAAACACAAAGAGAAGTCAGGATGTTCCTAGGCATGGTCGGTTATTGTCGGCAGTGGATAGCCAACTTTTCACTGAAGGCAAAACCTTTACAAAAACTGACGCACAAGGGGGTGAGTGATCCGGTACCATGGGACAAGGATTGTTTGATGGTGTTTTTGCAGCTGAGGGAGGACTTGTGTCGTGCCCCGGCTTTGGGAATGCCTGATTACGAGAAACCATTCTTGCTTTACTGTTGTGAAAGGGAAGGTTGTGCTTTAGCAGTTTTGGCCCAGATACACAGAAATGCCCGTAGACCAGTTGCATATTTTTCGGCTACCTTAGATCCAGTAGCCGCAGCGTTGCCCGGATGTCTCAAATCCGTTGCTGCAACGGGTGTCAGCATTGAAAGGTGTGAAAATGTGGTGATGGGGCATCAGTTAGTGGTGTACGTACCGCATTCTGTGGAATTGTTAATGACCAGGACCAAGACTCAGCATCTGACGAATAGCAGGCTCACACGATATGAGCAAGTCATATTGGCTGCTGAGAATGTGACCCTAAAGAGATGCTCTGTTTTGAATCCTGCTACTTTGATGCCACTTCCAAATGATATTGATGATGAAATTTGTACAGATCATGACTGCCTTGATGTGACTGAACTATGCACCAAACCGAGACCAGATATCGTAGATGAGCCATTGACTGACCCCGATGAAATTTTCTTTGTTGATGGTTCATGCGTAAGAGATGATATCGGTCAGCTGAGAGCAGCATATGCAGTTTGTACAATTACCGGAGTAGTGGAAGCCGCCTGCCTGGAAGGAGTACATTCCGCTCAGGTAGCTGAAATCATTGCTTTGACCCGTGCCTGTTTGGCAGGCAACAAAATTCGAGTCACCATATACACCGATAGCCAGTATGGTTTCGGGGTAGTTCATGACTATGGGCAGTTGTGGTCTCAAAGAGGTTACATGACCTCTTCGGGTTCTCCTATTAGGAATGGAGAATTTGTGAGATTATTGTTAGAAGCATTACAAGGTCCAACAGCTATAGCGGTTGTCAAATGTGCCGCGCACACAAAAAATACAGATTTTGTGTCGCAAGGTAACCGATACGCAGATGAAGTCGCACGTTACTGTGCGGAACAGGGGTATTCTCACACCAAGGCAGAAGTGGGAGGAATACTAGAAAGAACTGACTTGACTATGTTGTTAGACACTGTAGACACGTGGGATGAACTGAAGTGTGTCCAGGAGAATGCACCTGATTTCGAGAAAAAGGCATGGGAAACAGCTGGTTGTACCAAAAGCGAGATGAATTTTTGGATTTCTGCAGATGGGAGAGCAGTTTTACCAAACAAACTTGTTAGTCCCATGGCAAGGAGATTGCATGGACCAGCACACATAGGTAGAGATGCCATGGTGAGAGTATTCAGACAAACGTGGTACAATCCGAAGTTTAGAGTAGCGGCAGAAGCAGTATGTCAGCGTTGTGTGATCTGTCAGCAGATAAACGTGGGAAAAAGAACACCAGTCACATTGAGTCACATAGGGAGGTCTGGGGGGCCTTTCAATAGAATGCAGCTGGATTTTATTGAAATGCCCAAGTGCAATCGACTCAGATACGTCTTAGTGATTGTCTGTATATTTTCCAGATGGGTTGAGGCTTACCCTACACGTAGGTGCGATACACTTACAGTAGCAAAATTGTTACTTAGAGAGTTGATACCGAGGTTTGGGGTGCCAGCCTCTTTGGAATCGGACAGAGGAACTCATTTCAACAGCGAAATAGTGAAGATGCTATGTTCAGCCTTGAGTATAGACCAGAAGCTCCATTGTAGTTATCGACCAGAAGCTTCGGGGATTGTAGAGCAAATCAACAGCACAATAAAATCCAGACTCGCCAAAGTTTGTTCATCGACATCCCTGAGTTGGCCCGATGCACTCCCATTGGTCCTTATGAGCATACGTAGCACACCAGATAGAAGGACAGGTCTCTCTCCACACGAGGTGCTAATGGGGAGAGCTATGAGACTGCCATCGGTTCCGACTGCAGCATTGTTGAACATCACAGACGATTTGATCTTGGACTACTGCAAGGGACTATCTGATGCCATTCATTCTGTGTCCCTCCAGGTCCAGGCTGCAGAGGTTCCATCAGCTCAGGACCTGTGCCATGACCTGTGTCCAGGGGACTGGGTCCTGGTGAAGAAGCATGTCAGGAAGAACTGTCTAGACGTGCGCTGGCGTGGACCATTCCAAGTCATACTAGTTACGAACACTGCAGTAAAGTGTGGAGGCTTGCCCAACTGGATACACGCCTCACACACCCGAAGAGTTCCAGCACCTCTGGAAGAAACAGCTCCTCTCTCGGATGAAAATCCAGCAGAAAGCGGAGAAGCCACAGAGAGGGAAAGTCAAGCTGTAGAGGTGATCGAAGAGGCTGAGCCTGTGTCGGAACAGGCTAATGACGGTCAGGACACTAGTGAGACCGAAGTTGCCTCAGAAGAGGAAAGTAGCTGGGAGTTCGAGTCAGACATCGAACAAGCTGTAAGTGGTCAAGAAACGAGTCCAAGAACAAGGAGCAGGAGGACAAGGAATGGAGAAGCTAGTTGGCCGGAAAGAAGGAGACGGTCAACCTTGAGAGCAGATCCAGAGAGAACCCTTGTCCCGATCTCTGAAGATTCAGATCTAGACGAAGGAGCTACGGACTCAGGCTCTGAGAGTCCAAGAAGATCAAGGAGAGTACGTGTGCCCAGCAGAAGATACGCCACCCCTGAGTGGACTTATCTAGCAGATGTCTTGGGGACAGAGATCTGGGAGAGTGAGAGGAGTGAAAGTGACCAATCTCGATCCAATTGTGACGGTGGAGATATGGATGTTGACGCCTGGAATAGAGACTGAGGGGTTACTGACCTTCACACTTCCCATTCCCCTTTACCTAAGTCGGATCAAAGACCTGGTGCTGAATCGATTAGAGTTTCCGACTTTGGGTCATCCAATACCAGCACAGGAAGAAAAAGTCATTCGTTTAGAACTGTTGGAATATGTTATTAGAGCTGCAGGTACGAGAATCATTGTAGATGCATAAAGACTTTTGTGATTAAGCTATAAAGAAGAAGATAACCTAGCGCCGAGTGGAAAGAAGAATAAAATTAGGGATTACATTTAGAGAACGGAGAAGGGTTAGGGTTGTCTGTTGCTGAGGATAAAAAGACATTGTTGTGAAAAAGAGACTTTTTGTTGATTAAGAGCGCTTCACAGACTGAGAAATCAAATAAAGCAGATAAAGACTTGGAAAAGAAAACTTTTCTTCAACAAAGAAGGAGCCACATTGTTTGATAACATGGAGAATGGCAACCCAAACCGAAAAACCAAATGCATAATAGGTACACTAACAGCAGTAGTAATTTTTCTCATTATTACAGTAGTTACCATATCATACATAGTAGGACATACAAGCGTAAAGGAGACAACAGATGTAAAGCCTGTAACGACCTTGAAACCTGCTCGTGTTGGGAAGAAGGAGGAGAGCAATGTAATTCGCGAAAAGGCGTTACTGGCAGATGAAGCTTGTAGGTTACACATAGACGAGTCGCAGGGAAATTTTAGATCAAACGCATATGCCAAACTATTGTACGAGTATATCGATGCCATGGAGGCCAAAGATTGTTATGTTTGTATGCAATTGCCGGCTTCCGTAGATGAAGGCATCAGGTATCATCACCTCCCTCTGACATATGGGATAACATGTAGTTTATTGCTCAGTATATTTTATGGTCGAGAAGGGTTTGAGTACTACTTTTCAAATTATGATTCGGTGCTGCCTGAAGTCCCGAATTATAAACAAATGAATAAGTGGGACTATTACAAAAAGGAAGATAGATTGGCAAAATTCTTTCTTCCTTGGGATACATTAGATACTTCATATGCACGCAGAAATAATCTGACTTGCAAGGTGTCAGAGATTGAGAAGAAATTCATTGGACAAGTAGATGACAGGTACAGGAGGCAGAAGATTCTAAAAATGTCAGGACAATGGAAAACAGATTGGACCGAAGAGGAAAAGGCACACAAAAAGAAAGGTAGTAATGGTCCAATAGCTTTGGATAGAACGCAGAAAGGAAAGTTATGTTTAACACGAAGCAAGACATATTATGAGAGTGTATTTGTAGGTGAAGTAAATTGTGAACATGCTTTCAGGTTAGAATACTATACGAAAGATTTCATGAAAGAGATGCAAGCGATTCCTAATGTATATTTTGTATGTGGAAGAAATGCCTATGTAAAATTGCCTGACAATTGGTATGGTTCATGTTATTTGGCAATTGTCTTCCCCAAATATATCATGCAAAGGATTTAGAGATCATAGAAGGAAAGGCTTCGACAAGAGCGAAAAGGGAAGTAGGAGATGCTGAGGTAGTTGGAGACATATTTGGAGCAATGTTTCCTCTTTTAGGTTTGATACTTAACGATGTTAAAATCAGGAGACTAGCTACAGTTGTGGATAGACTGTCTGCAAGTACTGCAAGGTCATTGATGCTAGTAGAAGGAGAGATGCAGTCGATTAGGGCAATGGTTCTTCAGAACCGTCTTGCTTTAGATGTTCTGCTAGCAAAAGAGGGCGGAGTCTGTAAGGCTTTGAAGGTCCAGGAATGTTGTACTTATATTCCAGACAATTCAAAACCACTTGAGAAAGTCATACATAACATTACAGAGATACATCAAGAAATCGAAGATTTAACAAAAGTAAATGTTTGGGAAAAAGTAGGTCATGGAATGGGTAAAGTTGGAAGTTGGTTTGCCAATCTTGGTAAAAGTATTGTTTGGTACATCTTGAAACCTGTCTTAATAATATTGATTTGCATAATCATATTGTTGGGTTTAGTGAAATTGTACAAATGGTATAGAACGAACCGGTTGCAAAGGTCCATGAGAGAGCAAGAAAGGAGATTAGCTGCTTTACAAGATCAACAATATAAAAGTCTGAGAGCTCTCGAGACGATAAAAAGAGGGAGCCTTGTAACTAGTTCTGTTTAAAGTAACATTCAAATTGAGGTGTTAGTGATGACCCCTAGAGGTCATCAAAGGGGGGAACTGAGAGAGCGCAATTTGAATGAAAAGTATATCCGTACCATATTTACAAGTCTATAATGTAAAATTAGCACTTGTAATGTAAAGTTAGCATATGTAACCTAAGTCATAAGGAAATGTATCTGTATTCACTCTAGAGAGTGCATTAGAATTAGAAAGAGCCGTATATAGGATGGGCTAAAGTAGAAATGTGTAAATGCTTACGAATAGTAGAACGTGCTAAACAGAGAATGTACGTATGTAATTATAAAACGGAGAAAGAAGATGAAATGTAAAGTGAAGAAACGTGCAGAATATAGCACTGTGTAAGAACAAGAGTATAACGTTCTATTTTATGTAGCATGAATTCGATTATAATCAATGGTTTGCTAATTCGATTATATATATATATGTGATAAAAGTCATACCGCGTAGAAGAGTTTGTAGGAATTTTAGCATGATGTGTTCACATGTGGTTTTAACCTAACGGACCAAGGGTTCGCAGGAGTGTAGTTCACTGCATGTAATTTAGTGGGCTCACAGGAATAGGGGGATAGCTTTGATCTGAACGTGCGAGCCAAGAGTCAAAGGTCTTGTTAAATTTAAAGTGACAATGCTGGACGAAGTTTATGGCCTAATGAGATAAGGGACGCTTGGAATTTGGGGTCTTGTTTAGAAGTGACTGTTCACAGGACCAAAAGAGGTTACAATCACAATTGTAATGAATAGAGCTCTGTTGAGGTGATAGACTTTGGACTGAAAGTGTCAACTGGAATGTCATGAGGTTACCAGCACGAAGATGAAGATGGCGCCTAAGAAGCAAGGTCAACTTAACAGACGACTCGAAGAGATGAAGCTATGGAAAAACCCAGAAGCGGGATCACGTGAAATGTGTACCTAGTGGGCGTCTCAAGGGGCGTTCCACCCATACTGTGATTTTGTATTTAGGGACAGCACCCCGAGGAGAGGGCGCGGCAGAGGAGAGTAGATGGCCTGAGATCAAGGGAGAGAGAGCAGTAGGCTGAGGACCCTTAGAGAGCGGATGGGTAGGCAGAAAGGGTACTGTTTCTCGACATAGGTTTCCATCAGAGACTAAGAGAGTTTGAACTTCTTTGGAAGTCAACTGCTGACACCTTTTTAGGTAAAGGACTTGCTAGTAGGGATGTCATCTAGTATAGAGTAGGGACAGTTTTAACTTGTTTCATTCTTTTTCTGTAAATGACGCATCATATTCAATTTGTGTCTATGCTATTCAATTTGCTGATTTTAGAATTGGTTTTGATTGTATTCTTTTGTAGACTGAGATTCTTTAGGGAATTTATGTTCCTTTTAGTACCTGTATACTTGTTGAATCTTATCTTGAGAGGATTGTATTTGCAATTGACTCTGGTTTTATATTAAACTTTTTAAACTTTACCAGTCGTAAGTGGTTCTTCTGAGTTGTGTCAGTCTATGGGGTTGATTTAACTTATGTGGGGTTGCCTTTTACTCAATGAGTCAATAATCGATCCAAAATTGGATGAATGAGATAGGTATCTAGGTGATCAGAAAAGATATCAAAATCTCATTCCCCGCACATTTTTCCTACGCAACACCTTTATTTGAATGTAATATAAATAAAACAAAAGGGGGATGCACTGTAAGTTCTGCAACAGGAGAATGCAAAAGGGCAAACTCCATTGTTTCTTTACAAAGTTAGGAATGTGGGGTTTTGACTTTGTGAATAGATTTACTCATACCTGAATGCGCACGAATGTGGCAACATGGTATGTGCGTGCAAATCTGCAGAAAGATATCGACAATGGCTGTTCAAGGATGATAACAAATGCAAAAGTTGGCAAATGGGCCAAAACTTGAAGAATATATGTATTTAGAGAGAAAAATGAGCGGCAAAACCCAGAAAATTTAAGTTTTTAGAAGGAACATCTACATGCCTAAATATTTGCCTTCTGGATGTACCTATGAATAAGGGTCTGATTGTGAGTTTGGCAGTCCATTGGGAGCGGGGCGGTCGTGTGGCAGCCTGCTCCCACACCACAAATGTCGTAATCAAGCCCTAAATCTTTACACGTCTATACTCCTGGAAAGACACTGCATCATAGATTCCTATGACTGATTGATTGTTTCATCTTATTATGCTCATATCTAAAAGATTTTTAAAAACACATTACAATTAAAAAGGGGGAAAAATGTAATAGAGATAGGCTGCAGTACAAATGAACATCCCGTGGTAAACTTCTGTGTTAGCTTCCCTAATGGCTCTAATACATCTTAAAGGTTTGTTGCCTTCTGTGTTGGATTATTCTCTTGTTGCCTTCTCAGTTGCTTGCAAATGACCAGTTGTGCTGATCTGCCATGATACTGCCAGAGAAAACCCACTGACTTAGAGACCCGTTCCCACTCTTGGAAATCTTTGAGAAATTCCAGTACGTTCAAAATGTATAGAAAGTTAAAGAGGGTGTCCCCTCACTTGATACATCATTTTCAACTGTGCTTTATTCCCAGAAGTTCCTCAGGATAATAACATACGAATTTCATCGTACATAGATTCTGGCAAGAATGAAATGCAAGGGACCAGAAAATTGCCCAAACTCTAGCTGCCTTTTATTTTGTAGAATGGGGGTACCTATTTCGGTTCTATCCATTTCTTCCCCAATTCGAGGAGGCACTAGAAAAACATACCCTTTTCCCTCTGTTGTTCCTGCTGAACTTGGAAGCTCTGGCTGCAGCCAGATGTAAAGATGCGGGGAATATTTAGATGTTTTTGCAAGCAGCAGCCCAACTGTTGACTATTGATGATATACTCCTAAGAATGTTCAACCCTTCATCCTTCAAACCAGCGTTGATGCCTATTATTTCAGAATTGTCTTCCTCCTCAGGATATAAAGTTAATTTGAGGAAAAGCGAGGAACAACAGCACACTGCCTATATAATCAGAAACACTTTATTAGTTTGTGCCCTCTAAGATGGGTCATTGAGAGCTTAAAATACTTATCGGTCATAGTCAACCAAGGACTGAGGGAAATGATTCTTTATAATGTCAAACTGCTGCAGCATAGGACATTTTTCAACATAAACAGGTGGTCCACTTTGAGACAGTCGACCTAGGGGAGGGCACAAGTCATTCAAATGATCATCGCACCAAAGTTCAACTACATCTTTGGAATGTTGGTCATAGTAATTCCAAGAACAGGGGTTTGAAGATAGTTTAATAAAGCTGTGATATCTCCCCTATGAATTTGCCTATTTATGTAGGTCGACCCGCACAATTGTTATACACCAGTTGTTGCACCCCAGCTATCAGACACTGAGATATCCGGATATAATGCCACTTTAAGGAGAGTGGAATACTGAGCTTTAATTTCATCTAAGGACATCCATGTGTGTGTGAGAATTTAGAATTTGTTGCACAATAAACAGACAGATTTGGTTTGAGAGCAAGTGTTTCCATAGTCCTAAAACAAAACCTCCTTTGAACACACAAAAAACAATTAGGAGCATTAAGAGAACTGTGCATGTAGTATTACATGCAGAAATATGCATTCTACTTGAAGAAGGATGATTACTACAAGTGGAACTGGACACACAAAAAATAGGTACATGATCAATCAAGGCAATGATTCTAAGGAAATGAATCTAATACTTACATTGCAACAATGGCTCTTTTCCTGTGAGGTAGATTTTAATGGCTTCTAACTGAGAAAAGTGACGGTGCTCAGGATATAAGTCAGTATTGCAATATGTCCTGAAAGATGATAGTAACAATAAAAATATTGGCATTTTTATAGCTTATCCTAACAAGCAATGGGAAGACAATAGTTCTGGCTTGTATGTGCCAACAAATGTAAACACAGCCATTCACAAATGCTGTTATATGTATTGCATGCACAAATGCTGTTTCTCACATTAACACCTGCCTGACTCTATTTGTCAATACAGAAAGAAGGGTAACCAAATAGGATTTCTTCCTGTATGGAAGGCCTACAAGAAGCCGACAAATTAATTAGACAAACAACACAATATTTGTGTGTACTTTTCAGATGTAAACTAGCCAAATATGCATTCCAACTGAAGCTCTTACTAGAAGGAGGAATGATACACTAAATCATCAACAGGCATGAACAGGCTAATGTCTCTTAATGTTACACTAAATCATCAACAGACACCTCATCGAATACTCGAATGACCACCAACTCCTCAACATCCCTCAGTCTGGTTTCAGACCCTGGTTACAGACCCAATCACAGCACAAAAACTGCCCTAATTGCAGCCACAGATAACATCTGCATGTCTCTGCACAGAGGAGAAACAGAGTCCCTCCTCCTCCTGAGCCTCTCAGCTGCATTTAGCAGAGTCTCCCACCCCATCCTCATCCAACGCCTACACAACACTGCAATCCAAGGACATGCATTCTAATGGATCTGCTCATCCCTGTCTGGAAAGACCAAGTCATTCAGCCTGGCACCGTACATATTGGATGCCCGCACCCTTATCTGTGGAATTCCGCAAGGATCCTTCCTGAGCCCTAGCCTCTTCAATGCGTATTCATTCCCTCTAGCCTGAGTCATCTGCTCTCACATTATCAATGTCCTCTCCTATGCTGACAATACACAACTCATTCTCTCCCTCATGGACAAGATGCCCAGTACCCGCAACAAGTTCAATGCCTGCAAGACTGAAATCACCCAATGAGTGAAGGTCAGCTGTCTAAAGCTAAACATGGACAAGACTGAAATCATGATCTTCAAGAAAAGCCCACATTGAAGATGCTGAGAAATATTTTCAAATGGCTCCCAATCAGGAAAACTGTCACACACACCCTATTCACAAGCAAGCTGGACTACAGGAACACCTTCTATGCCAGGATCAGCAGAATCTCATGAGAATTCTCCGGACTGTTGTGACCTCCCCAGCCTGGGTACCCGCCAATGATAACGCCATACCCTGTGCTTAGTGTTACATGCCTCTATATGTCTGAGTGTAACTGCAAACTCAACATTCTAAACTAGTCTTCATTGCATACCGTTCCAACACTTATGTCGCAGTTCTAATGAGTTTATCAGAAGCCAAGAGGGTTCCATCATTGCTAATTCGCAAGACACAACATCTCCACCTCTGTTAACTAAAAAAATTAATTCTTTCACAAAATAGAAACAAATAAACATATACAATTAAATCTCTTCAATCAATCTATTTGGCACTTTAACTGTTCAACCTGATCTTGTTCTTGGGAATTGTCACCACCACTGTCCAGGATCTGCATCAATGGTGTAGAGGCAACAGCAGTCACAGCTGTTTCAGACCCAGTCCCTCCTTTAACAGTTAGATCTGATGAACGATTAGTTAAGTGCTTGAATTGAGAAGAGTCTAAGGTAACAGACTTCCCAGAGTTCTGGGCACTCACCATGTGTCCTCTAGTAGACACCACTTGAAAAGGTTCAGCATCAAATGGAGCATCAGATTTACCTCTCTGTATATGTTGTGCAACCATGGAATTTCCTTTCTTAGAAACAATGTTTTTCGCATGTTGTCTTTTGTCAGGATACACAGTAATCTTTTGTTTGTTAACCAAGTTCTTCTAATGAATTGCTGTCTCATCTTTCTTACTATGATTGGTCCATTGAGGTAACTAGGTGTTTATTGCTCTCCCGAACATCAATGTCGCATGACTTTCACTTTGGATTGAGTGGGGTGTTGATTTATAATATCTCAAAGTAGAATTCAACACGTTTTTCAAATTGAGCTTCTCAAGAAAAGCACGTTGCTCTGATTTCTTTAGCATACTCGCTCAACAAGTCAGTTGGCTTGTGGCCACAAAGGAGGGATCTTTGATGCTTTATATTCAAATGCTCCCAGAAGTCTTTAAACTCTCGACTGTTGAAAGATTTGCCATTGTCAGAATTAATTATGGGTGGAAACTGCATATCACAAAGATGTCATCTAGTCTTTCAATGACTCACTCAGGAGTAGTAGATGGAAGATCTTCAGGTAATGGAAATCATGAGTATTCATCCATAATCACCAGCAGGTAATGTCCATTGTCGAGTGGACCGAAAAAGTAATTGGTTATTCTCCCCCATGCATGCCTTGGGAGTTCTGCCATGCTCAAGGTGTGGGGAATAGTCTTTATAGAAAGGCAGTTGCATAGATGACAGGCCTTTAATTCCCTAGCATCCCTGTCATCAAGATAAGGAAACAGACTTGGTCACAGAGGGCTTGTTTTGTGGCAATGATTTTACGATGCCCTTCATGTGCCACTTCAATTTTTTTTGTCGCAGACTCTCAAAAATTAGAATTATTGACCCGTGTAATATAGCTCCTTCCTGAGCAATGGACAACTCATCCTTGACATTTTGATATTTTTGATATTCACCATCACTGGTGTGTAGTCAACTATGTTGGTTTCATGACTGATGTGTAATGATATCCTTCAACTTTAAAATGTCATTATCTTTACTATGTCATGGTTCGTTGCTGGGCTAACAAAATGGCACCTGGCGTGTTTGATTATACAATGAAGTTAATAAAGGCCTTAACCGTCTTGGATGAAGTACAGTGACCTCATATAGGCACTCTGGAAAAGTAGTCAACAGGGTTCTGATCCTTCCCTGAAAGATGCAAAACAGTATAGTTTTACTATTGTAACCGTAATCCTATTTTCTCAAAGGTAGGAGGCATTTTGGCCTTTGGATTGCCCAATACAGTCTGCAAAGCTTGATGATCAGTTACCAGCGTAAAAGGTTTTCTGGGTAGGAATATACAGAAATGTTCACAAGCCCATACCACAGCCAAACTTTCTTGTTCTGTTTGGAGTAAGCACATTCTGTTAGGGACAAATGTCTACTTGCTTATGCCACAATATGCCTTCAAGCATTCAAGTGTCTGCTGTGTTGTTCAAGGATAGCACCCAACTCGACTGGGCTAGCCTAAACAACCTCTGTATGAAGCTTCAGATTGAAGTCTACCATTTCAGTAGCATTTTCAAAGACTTGTAAGATTTTCTTAAAACCTTTCTCACATTCATGTGACTAATGAAATGAAACATTCTTTTACGTCAAGTCTCTCAACAGGACACTTACTGTGGCAAACTCTTGTGTGTATTCTGAACAGTAACTGGCCATGCCAAGAAATGAACACACCATAGAAACAACTTGGGGGGGATCAGCATTTGACAGTGATTCTACTTTAGCAAGATCTGATGTCATACCACCATTTGAAAAGATATAGCTCAAGAACTTTAGCTTTGTTTTCTGGAACTAGCACTTCAAAGTCAAATGTGCTTCGGCAAGTAAATTACATTCTTTTTTAAGAGCTTTATCGTGCTCTATTTGTGTAGCTCCAAAAACCAATATTCCATCCCTATATTTGAACGCATTCATCACAGGTTATATAATACTTAGAATGATGTCTTGAAACAATTATGAGGTGGATGATACACCAAAACCTAGCCTTTTGTATTGACACAGACCTACATGTGTAGAAAAGGTTGTAATGTACCTTCAATCTTCTTTGAGTTCCGATTGATGATAGCCTTTATTTAGATCAAGGCGAGAGAAGACCTTGGCACCATTACATTTTTTGAAAAAAAAGAAATTTGAGTTTTATATAGCGCGAACTCGAACCGAAGGTATCAGAGCGCTTTACATGAGCACCTCTTGAGTTACAGACAGACATATTAATTTTGTTAGGCACAGGGAGATTAAGTGATTTGCCAAGAATCACAAGATGTTGAGCATCCTTGCCATGACTCGAACCCGGTTCTCCAGCTTTGAGGTCCACCGTTCTATCCGTTAGGTCACATCCATGCGTTATCATCTCAGCAATGTTTGGACCTGTATGCCATTCTCATTCAATTGCCATGTTTGGCTGACACTTGTCAACGCATATGTGTGCAGCTCCTTCACTTGCTTTTTAGGCACTATTACTATGGGAGAAATCCATGGTATTGGACCAGTAGAACGCTCAATAATGTCATGCTTAAGTAATGATTCAAGTTCTTTTTCAACAACGTCTTGCAAATGAAAAGCAATTTGTCTATGTCTCTGAGCAACAGGACGTCTTCATTATTATACAACTTTACTTTAATAGTCTTAAGTTTTCTCATACCATAAAATAACGAAGGATACGCACACTACTTTGTGGTGAGCATTCATGTTGTAATTCACAGAAATCAGTCTCATATCTGCAGCTGTGCTGACACTTAGTAGACAGGCACTTGGCCCTGTGCTTTAAAGGACATGGATGAGTGCTTGCACATTCATGTTATTATGTTTTATTGTCGCTACAAATGAACCTTGACTTTTTAAAGGCGTTGATGCAGCCCATGTATTCACTTTAGTTTTCTTGCCCATTGACTGTCTCTGTTTCAAAGCCATAGCTCGTAACCATAGTGTAGCTGCTCTAAAGAAAGCCTTAACTGTAAGAAAGACTCATTACTCAACGAGATACATATGAAAGCAAGCTACTTAAAGATGTCACAGTGCAAACTTTTTTTTTAAATCCCTGGACCTGAACCTTTTCTGATACTACATGAGCTCTGGAACTGTCTATTCAGGAAAGATGCCAGATTACTTCAAATCCGGATTATTTTCGGAGCAGAAATCTTCAAGTAGCCTTTCTAGTCCTAGAACCTCTATATCTTTCTGTTTATCCTATCTGTGGACTATGGATTACAATCCCCGTTACTCTCTATGCTCCATCGCATAGCCCATTCCTATTCGTGCACTCAGGTTATATTGTGCTGTTATGTTTGTTCTAGTTGATTCAATGCCCATTAGATTCCCAATGTTAGACTAATGTTCTGATTTGTTACCTTTGCCTCAAATTGTAAAGTGCTCTGAAATCCTTCGGGATCAAGTTTGCACTATATAAAACTTTCTAAATAAATAAATAAATAAAATGGCATAAGTTGCGACAATAGATATAATTCATTGTATTTCTCCTCAGGCATAATGTTTACCGATGCACCACTGTCAATAATGAAAGGTTTCGAACAACGATTTACTTTCAGTGTAATCTTTGGAAAATGTTTGAATGACTTTGGTGCTTTGGCATGTCTTTACAAGTGGCTTTTCTGAGGAAAACATCTACATGGCACAATCATTTTCTTCACTTTGAGTTAATATTGATACAGAAGAACTGTTTGGGGATGAATTTGATGAAGATCAACTTAGTTCACTGTCGGTTTCTCTTAACTGATGTTGCCGATTGGCCTTGTGGGTGTACGTCAAAATTTGCTCCTGGACTTTCTGATGGCCATGACGCAATTACTTTTTCCTTCACTTTGCAAACCATCACAAAATGGTGCTCCTTCCCACAGCCTTTACATATCTGTCCAAGTGCAGGACATTTATCTTCAATTGGAAACAAAAATGCACATCTAAAACACAACTTATTTTAGATGTAGACAACACTTTCTGTCCCTCAGTCTTTTGTTTTGGCTTACTTTTCACACTCATGATGGATTCATTCTGGGAGCATGCATCCTCCATGTCAGCAGCTTGTCTATCAACAAGTTCTTCAGCTCTGGCAGCCTTTAATACTCGCTACAGGCTAAAAGTTTCTCTCAGCATTCGTCTTCTGAATGAATCTGATAAGCATCCATCAATAACTCTCAGATGCATATCTCCTTCATCATCAATGAATGTACGAGTGTGATGAGTGTGTTTAGTCTCTTCACAAGTTCATCAATGGTTTCACCAACTTTCTGACATTCTCGGTTGAAGATGTATCATTCTTAATCAACATTTGCCATTGGATTAAACTTGAGATTCAACACATCTTTAATCTGACAATATGTGACTTCTTCATCAGTTTGCATCATTTCCTTTATGACTTCTTTTGCACCATTACCAGCAAGATTTTTGTGATACTTGAGAACCATTTTGTTATCAGTCTCTTCAAGTGTATCAACAAAATTATCAAATGTTTCTATCCAACCAGTCCATTTATCGTAAATATTCAGCTTTTTGGAAATATCGAATGGTGGTGGTTGTTTCAGGAATGCAGAACCATTGTATACCAATGTGGAACTTAGTAGGGCTGGAAGGAGCATTGTTTCTGATGCTGTTTGAGGATCACTGTAAGTTTGTTTGTGCAAACCCTGTCTGGGGCCTTGTGATGTGCTGGCCTCGGAATCGCCTGTGATTGGAAACATGGCTTCTTTCTTAGCTGCCATTTGAGAAAGTTCAGTATTCCGAAAGTCGCTCTCTGCTCTTTATTCTTCAAAGACCTGTGAAAATGTTGTGAGCTCCACTCAGCATTTTTGGTGGCTGGCCAGTTCATATATGGCCGGCTCAGTAGGCACAACCTTAGCATGTCTCCTTGAGCCACTTCATCCAGTACAGTGGTATGTTGAATCTTTTTAATGGGTTTGGTAAGTCGGTTATTTCTTCTATTCTGAATGTCAATTTGCACATTCTGACACATGGTTGATCTATGACTCACAGAGCTTCTGATCTTAGCGTTATTTTGCTATTTGCTGACACAAGCGGTGTCTCTTTGAAAACATGGTTGCATTCACCTTCTGTGTTATCACTCCTTATTGCGTTTGACTGAATATTGCATAGTAGCATGGTACCTTTATGTATGATTTGAACAGCAGGTTCTTGGCCACTGATATGTAGATTTCTTAGCAGTGCTTTCATTGTTTTCAACATCTTTTTAGCGACTGGAGTTGCGCTTTCACACCATATGCATTAAGCGTCTGTTCCATACTTTGACTGCAACAAATATGGCATGCATGAGCAGTTTGCTTGGACAATAGCAAACTCTTAACCTCTTGGCTGCTAATGACAAGGGTAACTCGTCATGGACTTTCCATTGATTTCAATGGAAATTAAAGAAGAATTCAAATAATGCCTTAGCAGCCAAGAGGTTAAGGAGAGCACTGTTGATCTTCGGATTACTTATTCCCTAACTCGTTGCCAGTTGTAGTGTTCTCCCCAGCCTGGGTACCTGCCAATGACTATGCCACACACAGAGCTTAGTATTAAACAACTTTATTCTTCTGTGTGCGAACCCTACATTCTAAACCAGTCTTTATTTCATTTCTCTCCAACAGTTATGACACAGTTTTACAGAGTCTACCAGGAGCCAAAAGGGTTCCATCATTTCTAATTCGCAAGACACTACACAGACCATTCAGAACTCGGTGTTCAGAATCACCTCCCATGTCACACACACACATCACACCACCCTGGTGGAGGGCCACTGGCTCCCCATTCACAAATTAGCACAATTCAAACTCCTCTCCCACACTTTCAATGTACTACATAACACTGGACCAGCGTACCTCAACAATTGTATCTGCTTTCACAAATTTTCAAGACACCTCCGTTCATCTGGACTCCTACTTGTACAAACACCATGCATACAGAAAAACAGATCTGACGGTTGAGACTTCTCCTAGATCACTCCTAAAGCATGGGTTGACCTACCGCTATGCATTAGATCCTCCTCCTCATTTCTCAAATTCCACAGTAAGCTAAAGCCCTAGCTTTTTAAGTGATCACTTATGCCCTAGGTGTGCCTATACTCACATCTCCTCAGCACCAGGGTACCCTCCCGGGTAATAGTAAGCTCTACACATCTGCATAACATTACATACCATAACTAAACAGTCAATTGCATGATGTGAGGTAGCAATACTCCCCTGGCGGAGTTAAAGCCTATCTGTGTACATTTGAAAGAATTGTTACCAGTAACAACAGTGTTGTCAAGCCAGACCTAAAAATGCTAAATATTGCATCTAATTTTCTTATGTTATACATCACATCCAAATATATTTTTCTGTTACATTGATGGGGTGATAACATAGCATATGCATTAAAAAACCTGCAAATTACGAGTACTAGTGATGTGGGTGCAAATAACACTGCACCTAGATAAGTGATATCGAATAGTTTCTTACCTGTCAGTGTAGTTTTGCAGCTTGAAGATCTTTCTGGATTCACTATGCTGTGCATTATTCTGCGGTCTAGTGGTTGGGTCCGGAATCGTAGTCTTTTCTCTTTTTTTTTTGTAGCCCAGGTGGGCGTCAACGTCACACCTGTTGGTGTCCTTCCAGTGACGTCGGCACGCTTCCTGCTGAATCTCCCACCCTTGGGCCGCGGAATAATGCACAGCATAGTGAATCCAGAAAATTTCACAATGCACTATGTGAAAATTATCACCATAATACTTTTCAAGGTGATAAAGAAATTAAACAACTAGTTTATTGTTGAATAACGATTTAAAAATATTGTTAGACCTGAAAACTGTTACTGTTTTAGTAGTATACATAATTCAGTGGGAATCTCAAATCTGTGCTGCTAACAGTGGCACACAATACAAATATAATTTTAATTAATCTCTTTCTTGGCCTCCATGCTAAATCTAATAGTGATAAATGAAAAAGAGTAGTTGTTTTTAGTCATTACCTTTGGATTGATATGGTCCTCTACCACCTTGAAAGGAAGGTGTTTAATGGTGGTAATCACTTAGCATCACCAAAGGGAAGGTGGACGGAATGTGCAAAATACAATCCCATCCGTGACCTCTTGTATAAGTGCCAACAACCTGATTTCTCCATGCTATGATTTATAAAAATTGAAACTGATTTTGGGCTTTATTACACTATACTTCTATTTGATTATGGAAGTAAACTGGGGGGTTCCAGCTGAGTATTGTGTTTCCGCTCATGTTTTTAATTTGGCTTTTGGACAATTTAACAATTATTATTAAGGATATATGTGAGAAAAACATCAAACTCAAAAGTTTCAGAAAGAATAGTAGTTCACATGTCTCTTATTGAATGTTGAACACATTTTGCAATTATATTGTCATTGGTAATTTGTACACTGAAGAACAGAATGACACCACAGATCAGATCTGACCAGGCACGGACAGATTTTTGTTGTTGTTGAATGAGGATATAAAATAGCAAAACAGATGGAGAGAAATTGAACTTTGGATCATTTTAACTAATTAAAACTTACCATTCATCAGCCAAAGACACATCTGGATGTTCTAGGTCATGCAGCCCTGAAACAAGAATTAGTTTGGAGAGCATTTGAAAACAGTTTACACAGAGAAGTGTATAAAAAGTGTTGTAAACTCCTTAAATGTTTTCAGTTAGTGCAATGAAAAAGGGATGGCCACTCACATTTGACCATCACTATGAAACAGTGCCTAATAATATTACACTCTTAGGTTACCATGCTTAGCAGTGTAAGAACAGACATTTAATATATGTGTATTCAAGATGTATATATAGCTGTTTTTTTTAAATGAACAAATTCACATAGAGGTACTTTAGATGAACAGAAACAATATACACAAAAAGTATTTTTTTGTGTAGATTTTTTTATTAGGGTTTTTTACATTTCCAGGATAGGTCACAGAACAATCAACATAGATGCTATCATTACATGACAATTACAATTGTGGTTCAATGACGACAGGTTGGACTTTGTCTCTTGGGTGTGACAATGGTGCATTGAGTTCCTGAACTCATTAGTGAGCTAACTTGTTGCAAAATACCATGTCTTAGTGTACCTGATCCCTTGGACGATATAATTATGGGGTCGTGTGGAACTGTTACCCCTCCGTCAGTGTTCCACCCTACTCAACTTATGCTAACAGCAATGTTATATGTAAACATGTCGGACTTGAACTTGCCGACTGAGACTAAACTGGGATCCGCGGGCGGGATACCCCCGGGGAGTTAAAAGGGAAGGAGGGGGAGGAAGGTAGCGTTAGAAAGGGATAACGGCGAGCAGAAGGGGCACGGCGCTTCTGGGCGGTGCCCCGGCGGACACCGCCCAGTGGGATTGGCAGTGCGTGTTGCGGGGGGGGGGCTAGCAGGACAAAGGGAGGGGGGAAGATCTGCGGCCGTATCAGATGACCATATCTACTGGGTAGGCCATCGTGGTGCATCGACTACCCTACAGGGGCGCTATGTGTGCAGTAGTGGTTGGGTCCGTGGGCTGGGGTCCCGAGGGGGATCGTCAGTTTGGGACTGCTTCGGCTCTGGGGTGTCTCGGACTGTCATCTCGAGCTTAAACTGTATCAGCAGGTGTGCCCACTCCATAGAGATAGGGTGTTTGCGTCCACCTTTTACCTCTTCATCTCTTAGGATCTCTTCCTCTGCCGCACCCCACTTATTTACAGGTCTCCCACCCAGGCCGCTTCTGGCGGTCCCGTAGGGGCCTTCCAGTGCATGGCTATATTCCGTTTGGCCAGGAGGATGGCCAAGGATGTGAACCGCCACTGCCACTTCTCGGATTTCTTCCTCTTATAGATACCTAGGGCGCAAGCCTCCCATGTGGTAATGTGTTGTAAGTGTACCAGCGCGTGCAGCGTACGGTATACCTTGTCCCAGTATGCTTGCCGGGACAGCCAGTCCCAGAACATACGTTGAAAGGTTGCGTTCAGCAACTGGCATCAGGGGCAACGGAATTCCGTGTCGGGATAATATTTATGCAGCTTGTCGGGCGTTAGATAAGCTTGGTGTAAAATGTTGAACTGTATATTTTTGAAGCGGGCGTTCCGGGAAACTTTTTTGGGGTACTCTAACGCCCGTGTCCACTCCGTGTCGTGGAGGACTCATCCTATGTCGTCCTCCCAGGATTGACGTAGCCTGTCTAGAGGATTTTCAATGAGTTCCCGAATGGCCTTGTAGTGCCATGTCACCAGGTGCCTGCCTGTCCCCATGCGCAGTATTGTGTGCAACACTGGGTGCGTTGGGGGTTCTCCTGCCCGCGAGTCCCAGAATGCTTGGCTGCTGTCTATCATTTGTCTATGCGTTGGAAATTGCCCAGGAGGGAGGTCGTACCACACAATCAGTTGTTCGAATGTCTTCAATTGTCCCTCATGGAACAGATCTTCCATTTCTGACACCCCGCTGTCTGTCCACGTCTGCAGGTCTCTGTCAGTGTAATATCCCTCTTTCTGGGGGAAGCCTACTCGGGGGAGCAGCGGGGAGTATAGTGGCCGCTCTTTGGTGACGTGCACTGGGTATGTGCGGTCTGGCCTGGAGCCTGGCATCAAGATTCGCCGAAGGAGGGGTAGAGGTAGCCCCCCGTTTTCGGTGACCGTCTCTCCCATCTGCCTCTCTGCTGTCCAATAAGACAGCCACTGGAGCTGCGCAGCTAGAAAGTATGATTTGAATGATGGGGCACCCAGACCTCCACTCGTAGTGGGTAGCTGCAGAGTGCGTAGGGCTACTCTGCGTCGCCCATCCCCCCAGATCAATGTTGTAAGGAGCGTTTCCAGCTCTCGGAAGAAGGACCGAGGCGGAATCACCGGGAGGTTAGTGAAATGATACAGAAGTCTGGGTACCATTATCATTTTGGCAATGGCTATCTTCCCTATAGGCGCTAGGGGGAGTGTCTTCCAGAAGCCTATTGCGGACCGAAGGCCCACTAGTGCGCTGTGGTGGTTACCCTCGTAAAGGTCTTCTGGAGAATGGTATAACCGCATGCCCAGATATCTGGGGCCCGCCGTACTCCATTTTAGGGTCTGCGCGCCTACCTGTAAATCGTGGGGTGCTAGGTCTGGGCTAAGTGGGTATATTGCTGACTTGTCCCAGTTTACTTTGAAACCTGACATATCTCTGAACTCTTGCAGAGTACGCCAGATGGGCGTGAGATCGCTCGTTATGTCCCGGACATAGACCAGCAGGTCGCCTGCATATAGTGAGACGCAGTGAAATGCGCCCACGATCGGGAGGCCCCATCCCCCTCCCTCCCACAGCAATCGAATTGCCAGGGGCTCCACAGCCAGTGCGAACAGAAGGGGGGAGAGGGGACACCCCTGTCTGGTTCCCCTCTCCACTGGAAACGGGCTGAGATTAGTTTTCCGATTTTTATCTTGGAGGTCAGGGGACAAAGCCGCACTGGTCGGGGTGTACCAGTGCTGGGAGGATTTGACTCTAGCGGTCGGCTAACAGCTTCCCTAGGAGTTTACAGTCTGCGTTTAGTAGTGTAATAGGTCTATAAGAGGCCGGAAGTGTGGAGTCTCTGTGCGGTTTTGGGAATGTTACGACTAGCGACTCGCGGAACGAGGCTGGTAGGATGCCCTTAGGGCTTCCCCATATATGGACGCCAAGTGGGGTGTTAAGTCAGCCACGAAGGTTTTGAGGTATTCCAGGGGGAAGCCGTCCAGGCCAGGCCCTTTCTTCTTTGCTAGCGAGTTTGTAGAGTGCTTTATATTGTGGGGTGTAATCGTACTGTCTAGATCTTTCCTATCCACGGGGATATGACAGGCATGCACGACGGGCTTAAGAATTGGGGTAATTCGCGCATTGTCGTCGACGCCGAGGCGCGGTATACCGCAGCGTAATGGTCGTGGAATATGTGTAAGATGTCAAGTTGGGAGTGCTTTAGGCGGCCGTGTGAGTTCGTAAGTTCCGTGATGGGTTGCGCCATCGTGTCCTGTTTGGTCAGCCAAACTAGGAGCGCACCCGTTCTATTGCCCTCCCTATGTGCTCGGGTCGCATAAGCGCGGAAGTTATATTTGCGCAAGTCTCTCATAGCCTCCGCGTGTTCAAGTTTCGCTGCTGAGAGTTGCACAAGTGTGGCTTTCCCTTGATCTGTGTCCCGGGAGAGATCTGCCAGCGATTTCTCCGCTCCGCTTAGTGCCTGTTCTAGCGTGCGCCGTACTCCCACCACCTGCTGAATGCAGTGACCCCTAGCACTAACTTTGTATGCGTCCCACTCTATTGCCCTGGAAGAGGCTGTGCCAGTGTAGTGCAGAAAGTGGTCTCTGATGAACTCGCCGTGAGTGTGGCGAAAGACTTGATCAGTGAGACACTCCTGGGGGAGTTTCCACTTTGGGACCAGGGGGTGAGGAGGCCGCCAGCGAAGTATCACTATGTGCCCATCATGGTCTGATAGTATTCGCCCCATGTAGTCTGCATGTCTTATCTTGGGTATCAGATTTGTGGTACATAGGAACCAATCTAGTCTCACCGGCAGGTCGTGTGGTATGGAATGGAAGGAGTAGAGCCGCTCGGCTGGGTGTAATGCTCTCCATGCGTCTACTAGGGAACAGTGATCCAGCCACCGGCGGAAGCGCTGCGTTTGTTTGTGTGCTGGCGAGTGGAGTGGTGGGGGGTGAGATCTGTCAAGGTGTAAGTCTAGAGCAAATTGTAATCCCCTCCCAGGAGCCAAGGTATGCATGCATGGTGGGCCAGGACACCAGTTAGGGTGTTCCAGTATTGTTCCTGATCTGTGTTGGAGGCATACACACACCCCACAAGGATTGACTGGCCTTCTAGCAAGCCTAAAAGTATTGCATAACGGCCTTCCCTGTCGATGATCCTGGCGTGTTCTTTAAAGGGGACCCCCAGCCTAATCCATATGAGTGTGCCTCTAGCGAAAGCGGAGTACTCAGTGGCGCATATCACGCCACGCCATTTTTTATGCAGTCGGCCTACCTCTTGCGCCGTCAAGTGTGCTCCTGCAGGAGGGCCACCTGGGCTTTCTGATGCTTCACATATGCGTATATCGAATATCGCTTGCTGGCCGTGTGCATGCCCCTGACGTTGAGCGTGAGGATCTTGAAGTCTGTGTTTGACATTTTGTGTCATGTGGCGTCTGTGTGATCCGAGTGTCTGTCTCGGGCGTGTACCCCGCCCGACCCGCCCCCGCCCGCCTCCCACGGCCCCCGGTCTTCTAGAAGTCTAAGCTGTTCGCTCTGTGCTCCTCTCGCTAGCTCGGGACTAACTGTGAGAAATAGAATGTAAAAGGGGATAAAAAACTGCAACTTTGGGAAACAGTCCCAACATCGGGGACCGTTGCACGAGGCAACACGTCCAAACAGGTTTGCATAAAGCTTTAGTTCGTTGTCGTGGGGTCATGGAAGGACATCTCTCCGGCTCGGCTCCGCGGTCATTGAAAGCTTTAGTGCAGTGTCCTCTGGAGGCGTTGCGATCCCGAAGTCCCAGGCCTTGATGATCTCCCCAATATAGGCCAACAGTCAGTAGGTCTCTGAGCTCGACCAGCGGTACGGGTTTGCTGCCGGCCATGGTCCAGCTTCAGGAGTCGTTGATCTTGCTGAGTATCCTGTGCCTGCTGCTACCTTGTTAGATCAAAGTGTCCGCTGGTTGGGGGGTCACCATGGGAGGTGTCACAGAGCCCTCCCGGGACTCGGGCGCATCACTGCCTCCATCCTCTGAGCTGAAAAGGTGGGAGCCCTCCTCTATGTCCAAGCCTCTCGTCCCAGGGTCCAGGGCGGCCACCGCCCTCACCGCTTTCTGGCGCTCAGCGATAATTTGTGTCAAGTCCGGGGAGTCAGTTTCCGAGGGGCTGGACCGTACCTCTAGTTGTGTTAGGGTGAGTTTTCGAGGTCGTCGACCCCCTCTACTCTCTCGTGTGGGTGAGGCGTTGGCTCGGCGCGGAAGATGTTGTTCTACCCAGGTGTCCGCTTCCTTTGGGTCAGAGAAGAAGTGTGTGCTCCTGTCGTGGACAATCCTGAGGCGAGCCGGGAACAGGAGGGCATATTGAACATTCTGTTAACCCAGGGTGCGCTTGATTCTCTGGAAGGTAGCTCTTTGACGCTGTACTGCTTGGGAGTAATCGGGAAACAACATCACTTGCTTGTCTTCTACTTGCAATCAACCCCGAACTCTGGCCGCATGGAGAATGGTGTCCAGATCCCAGAAGTGTAGTAGTTTAATCAGGAAGGGTCTGGGGGGAGGCCCGGCTTTGGCTTTCACGCTGGTACTCGGTGCACCCGTTCGATGGAAAAGTGGGGGGTCAGTTCCTCAGCAGGCGTGAATGTTGTGATCCAGTCTGTGATGTACTTGACCGGGTCGGCCCCCTCCACCCCATCCGGCAGATTCATGACGTGGATGTTGCTATTGCGGGAGCACCCCTCCAAGTCGTTCGTCTTATGCTCAAGGATCTGGATCCGGGTTTGGAGATCTTAAAAGGGTTGGTGGTGTTGTTGCACCTGCGGCTCCATTGTTTGTATTGTCGCTGCACCCTGGTTCACCCTGTCAGCGAGCTTCCTGTGGTCATCCCGCAAGATGTTAAGGTCTGTGGCCAGGGTGTCAAACTTATGTTCCATCGTCACTCTGGAGTGTTCTATGGCCGCTAAGACTTGGTCCAGTTTTCTGGACATAGCATCTTCTCTGGTAGGTTCATCTTGTGACCTGGTGATGGCTGGCGTCTGGGCGGGCGTCTTCTGTGGGTGGCCCATAATGAGGGGGGGGTCAAGTTCCCGGTGTATCTTTCTGGTTCCGGCAGTTGTTGGCGGTCCACCCTGGTCTTGCCGTTTGAAGGATCAGTGGTAGCTTGCCGGCACCGCTTCTCGGGCGTGAGGCTGTAAGCGAGGTGTTGGTGCGCTTTCCCGTAGCAGTCCAGGCCGATGGTGTCCCGGGGTGTCGCTCCCTCGCGGTGCCAAGAATGTGATTGGGGTGACAGTCGGTTCTTTATCTCGCAGGGAGTGTCAGGGTGGTCACCCTGCGTCAGGTGCTGGTCACCGTGTTTTAGCGCCGATACAATGCGGCACCTCACCGGCTGTGAGCGGGGGGCTAGTGTCATTAGTCAACAGGGTTCCCCGTTTACTTCCCCCCAGCGGCTGCAAGGATACCTCTTTCACAGACGCCAATGGCGCATTTTCTTTCCAGGCTTCAATGCGTTTAGGGTTACCCAGCCTCCTCTCAGTGCACCCGGGCAGCAGGCACACACCCCCGGCACTACTGTGGCCCTGCTGTTAGTGGGGGAGGGTGAACCCAATCGCGTTTGTAATCTTCTGGTGCGCTGCAGGCGCGACGCTGGACTCCGGGTGCTAGTCGCTGTGTTCTGATGTGGACTGGCCTCTCACTGGCTGTAAGAGGGGGGCTGGTGTCGTCGGTCGAGAGTGTTCCCTCTTTTATGCCCCACCAGCAGCACTGCGGATGCCTCTGCCGTAGACGCCAATTTTGCCGCTTTTGGAGCACACGGGCAGCAGGCCCACTTCCCCGGCCTTGCCTGCGCAACTATGGACCTGCTGTCGGCTAGGGAGGGCGCGCTCGCGAACTTCTGTGGCGCTGCGGGCGTGACGTCTAGGCAGTATTGCCCTCCCAGGATGTCTCTTCCCGGAGGGCTTCCCGGAGGGCTACCCTGTCCCTGCAGGGGTCTTGTGGGGGCATTGAAGGCAGTCACTGAGCGCGGGGCGGCCGCTCGCCCCATGAATTGCACACAGTCTCTGGGCCGCTGGGCTTGGGCCGCTGCCGCATCACCTGATGATCGTAGGGCACACATCCCCAGTGGTGCCGGTCTCCGACTCCCTTCGCTCTACTTGTTGAGCGCCGCTGCCTCATTATGACCCAGGGTGCTGGCTCGGGATCTGTTTTTGCAGGCTGGGCCAGTCGAGGGAGGGGCCTCCCTCAGTGCTGTTGCTGTGTCGCAGCTCGACAATCCGGATAGTCCGTTGTTTCAATGACCGGTCAGCCAGGTCCGACAGCTACTTTCCTCTCAGTCCTGCTTGATCCGACCGGGCGACACTGGGGTTAGCCAGCCGTTAGAGGCCAGCGATGATCCGGTGCCTGTCCGCCATCTTGGGGAGGTCGCTCGCCAAGGCAGCTGGCGGAGTATTATCATCCCCGCTGTTCCGCGATCGAGGCACACTGGCATGATCCCTGCCACCTCCGGGATCCGAAGGTGGGCACTGCGATGTGTGAGGACACCTACAATGGGCACTAGAGGCCGCTGTCGCCGGCCGGAAGCCAGAGCCTCACGGAGAGACGTCCACCATCTTGGCTGGCCATGCCCCCCTCAAAATACATAAACATTATATTATATTTTTTCAACTGAAATGATGAGCATTACTAATGCATGCCATCCCGCACGAATATTTGGCTATATTGTACTATGCATAAAGAAGAATAAACACATTCCTGATGATTGGAGGAGGCACAAGCCAGATATAGATTGTAGGGATGGAGGTAGGGCACTCCTGATCCCACAGACTATTTCCGAAAGCCTCTGACTAAGTGAAAACTGCGACTACGACTCTATGCTCATTTGCGTGTACATGGTATAGCACTTTTCCCAATTTTCCAAACTTTAAAATACTCAGTGGCAAATCTCATCATTAAGTCATTCCAAACTTCACTTTGGGTCACTCACCAGCAAACATTCTAGCCATAACAAAAATGCTTTCCTTATCTGTGATCTTTAGTAACTCTGCTCCCTCTCTTAGCTACAAGCTCGTAAACACAAGATCAGGACTTAACAATAGCTGAGAACTGCATAAATGTACCATCAAAAAATAAAAATAAACTTAATGTTTTATTTTTAACAGAAAACTAAGGTTATGGGCTTCATAATAGTGTATCTTGAATGAGCAGTATCATTCAGAGATAGGTAGAAACCATATTTCCAAGGATTCCTACAACATGCCAGAAGCCACCATTTCCTTGATGTCGCCACACTATTCCAGGGTGGTGGGAGGGGATAGGGTAGTAAATATTATGCCAAGCATGTCTGCAATATTCCATGACCATTATTGCTCAAGGGATAGCTATGATAAGGAATGTGTCTTAAAGCCAACTCATTCTAGATAAAGATCAAAAGACATTTGAATGTGCACCACATATAAAGGCAGAAACCACTCTCCTGAAATGCAGAAACATGCTCATACATACACACAAGTGACAGCAGCTTTGTGTTGTTTCCCTCAGTCAATGAAGCAGCATTGTGTAGTCTTGGCCCTGGTGACAGATGGTGGGTAGCGGAGACTCTTAAGAGTGCAATTGCAAAGCCACACTCTCTTGCTCTATGCCTCCTCTGGGCTCAGAAGACTGAGAGCTGCAGGTTGCAACTCTCAGTCTCTGAGCCTACGGGAAATGTAAGCACCAGAACCCAGGTAAACCAGGAAAGCAAGTGACAGACCAGAAGCTGTTTAGTTAAAGAATATATACAGGCAATGGCAGGGTCAGGATCAGTTAAAGGCACCAATGGCTTCTGCATGATGACTGTCCAAGAAGGACCCACCTTTTCTTATTTTTAGCTTACATTTTAGAGAAAATTAAATAACATGAACAGATCAATAAACTGTATATAAGTAAAGGAGCAAAATTTAAAACTGAAAAATTAAAAATGCTCCCTGGATTCCAAAATGTATTCACTGTAGGTGCACAGATTTCAGTAATGATTAAGTGGGGATCCACATAAGTCACATTTTAGGGATCACTGTTGTACAACACACACAGTATGATTGTTGAAAATTAAAGCCAATCCACTCTTGCACCGTGGTGCCTGTGCAAGGCTGTGGTGCTATTTTACTGCATACTACTAGACTCTGCCAGGCGAGGGCTGCAGAGTAGTCCACTGAGTTGTTACCCTTCTCTTCATCCATGGTTATTTGGTTAGTGGGGTCTCTTCCATGGGTCCCAGATGGCAAGCCTCCCCGAATTTTGTGTAGTGTCTGCAGCTCAGTTCCAGCTTCTTTGACATTTATTTTTGCAACTGTGATTACTTTCACAGTGGTGTGGAATCTAATGTAAACTGTACATTTGCGTGCATAGCAAACATTTTGTTATTTCAAATGTATATCACTTTGCACTGTGTGGGAACAGTTTTTAGTGTCAGATTAGGCGTTGTAACATTTGTATACTTTATTGACTGTTTTATGCTTTGGATTACGACTTTCATCAGCAATTTGTATATAGTTATTAATTAAAAGCAAGTACAAGAAATTATTTTTTTATTGATTGAATGGCTGATTGATTGAACAAAACTAAACTAGAAATGATAGTTTGTTAACATGTTCTTTTCAGTGACTTCTTTTTTTCCATCGGCTGTAACTAGAGTAAAAATTA
Source organism: Lissotriton vulgaris (assembly GCF_964263255.1). Lineage (NCBI taxonomy): Eukaryota > Metazoa > Chordata > Amphibia > Caudata > Salamandridae > Lissotriton > Lissotriton vulgaris. Next base: position 1,123,532,241 of record NC_141697.1, read on the forward strand.
CAACTATTCCGAAAACATTTTGGACAGTTCTTGGAGTTGGCATAAGATTGGTTCATGTACTCAATATCTTACCTTCTTCTATACTGACATTCCCTCTGAAGAAATATTTCCCATGTCCTCTTGAGAGAGCCACACCTAAACTATATAAAAGAAAGATAAACAAGTAAATTTCAAAATCACTGGCAAACAAGATGGCACACTACTTAAATTACATTTGGCGCACTGCTTTTTAAGTGTTTAACGTGGAACATTATATTTGTTTATTGTATTAATGCTTGACAGACACGATCAACACATAAAATGGTCTGTAAAACGCTCCCAGTTTTAGCCAAGTGAATTTTTAAACATACTTCTTTGAATCTCCTATGCATACACTTCGTTTAACTAAATACAGTTTGTGTATCTTAAACAAATATTAGCACAGTGGGATAGGCTACTTCGTAGCTTTGAAACACTCACCTGAATAAACTGAGAAACAATGTATCTGTATATCCAGTACATTTTGCCACTGTCAATTGTCAAGAACTCAATAAGCCTATAATGAATAAGCAATCACTCACTCGCTTGGTACATCTGCACGTGGACATTGGCTCCTGAAACAGTTCAAACCTACACACCCTGTAGTCTGATATTACAGAGCACTGATGAAGTTTAAAGTATTCACAGTGGTACAGCATAATTCTGACCCCACTTTTACAACCTGACGCAGGGTGACCACCCTAACCTAACCATGCACTTAGCACATGTTTCCTGTGTGGCCTAATGACATTAATAAGAAATGTTGCATTTGACATCATTATTAGAGTGCATTTACTGTAGAATTAGAAAATCAGACATAACACTGTGTGCCTTAACCAAATTAAATTAGCTAATCTTTGGAGACTTGATGAATAACCCATCTTCACATATTTAGAATGTGTTTACTCTAGAAACAATAATGGATATATTTAATATAAATTGTAGCTCTTAGCCACACTTACAAATGCTTTTTAAACATTTACCGTATGCCACATCAAATATGAATCTAATGTACTGACAAGACAAATTTATTGTGTTTAAAAGTGCACTCGCATATTTAATGTGCACCCCTGATTTAGTATTTTAAACTTGCCATTACTAGGCCTGTTTACCATTCTGCATAAAAAATTGTTTTCCATTTCTGATTATATGACTTTTCCTTTACAGGTATTCACACACATTGTTAATTTAAGAATAGATACAACACTGTATTAGTGATAGAGAGAGAGCCTGAGAAGAAGACCTTATTGTAAGACAATGTTGAGCCAGAGCATTAACTGAAGAGTCCTATTCAGCAATGTTACAACATGGCTTAGTTGAGCAAGAAATTTTACATGACAAGCGTAATGAAAATGGTGGAAATAATACAATATTGCGCTTGAGTCTCATTTTTGGCAGATACACGAACTGATAAAAAGTGGAAACTAATATGACTCGTCCTGGATCAGACACTTCTGAATCCCTTAAAGGCTGAGATTTGAACTCAAAATCTCTTCCATAGTTTGCAGCTTAGCCAGTAGACTTCTTATGCCTATTAAACCTGAACAAGGTCCATACTGACATGTGGGTAACGTGAAAAACTGGCACTCTGAGGGGAATTTGAGGTGTTAGAGCTTTCAGTTGAGCACATCTGAAAATTAAGAATTGTTGCACTATGCTTACATAAGTATACTGGTATTATTTTCCAAGAGAATGCTCCTTGCTTAATTGTTGAATCAACTTCACTAACCTCTCTAAATTGTTGCCATAAAGTAGGCTCTAAAAACACCTGAAGATAATTTGATAAAATGTCATTACTGTAGGTGTTATACAGCACAGGATAGATAAATGTACTCATGCATGTGTCCCAGCGAACAAGTCTTTAGTCCTAATTATTATTCTTAACCAAAAAGTAACATTGCAAAGATACTCCATCAAGCTTATCATAGAATGGTTACAAGCTCTTCCTGAAGAGAATTGTAATAGTACAATCCCTATTGATAGGCCTTTATGGAAAGTGATGACATAACAGCTCTAATATAAAAAAAACTGAAATCCCCAATCCTTGTCAGGTATGACAATATGCTTAGCTCAGTTCCAGTTTCTCCTTCTTCGTTCCAGTCATATGTGAATTAGTACACTGAATTTTGACATTATTGGGAGGGACATGCTTAGTCTCAACTAAATTGCTGGAAAAGTGAAAATTGGCAAATAACCCCTATGAATGCCAGAAGTTCAGTTGAACTTTTGGATGAATTCTAACAGAAAACCTCAAACACAGTATAGAAGCAGTACTATGGGTCCACTGTCATATATTCGAATTGAGCGGGTGTTAAGGGCAATACACTGCTCCGAGAGTGGAATGTTTATTTGCTATTAATAGTCACATATTACGAACATGAGAGAACATAGTGGCATGCTAATATTTCCAGGGCCGGCTCTAGGGCCCTGCAATCAGTGCCACTGCACCGGGCACTGACTTGGGGTGGGGGCATCATTTTTGCAAGTATATCATCATTTAAAAAGCACCTACTGTCGAGTTCCTGCCCTCCAGATACTTTCCAGCATCAATTAAAATGTCAAGATAATTGTGGTGATTAATCATCTTCCTGGAAAGAGACAGATGTTTGTCTAGTGGAAGTTTTGGCTCATCCAAAGGCAGGGCAGAGGGTTAAAGTGCCTGCTGCTAAGAACGTGTACCATGCAGATAAAAAAGTGCATGTAATGTAAATAATCAGTGGGGTACTGCTTCTATAAGAGAGCTTCTTTTGTTACTTGTCGTTTGTAAGTCAAACCACTAATATAGAACATTGAGCTACTTACTGTCTTTAAAGAGCTGCATGTAAATTGCAAGGTATATGTTAGAGCTATATTTTTTTTGCTCAGTCTTTCATTACATTAATCCTGTGAAAAAGGTTCATTTGGGTAGAAAACAATTCTTATTATTAAAGAGAACCTCTAGCAATGGTTTTACATTTTAAATTCTGAATTTGTGCTTTTCCAGAATAAGGACTCTTAATCTATCTTGCCTACCAGTACCGATGACATGTTACTCCTACACTACACCTTGTAGTCCTGTCTGATGTAAAATTTTCTATACACTGATTTACACACCTATGATCGTCTCTGTCCAATGTGTGTGTGATGTAAAGTGCTCTGACACCTTACACTGGTATGAGTGGTGCTATAAAACTAAATAAATCAGAGAGAGTGTGGTTCTGGAGACTTGAGTGGCACTGTAAAAGGGTGGGGGTGAGGGAATCTGTGGCAGAGGTAGCCATTGGGGGGGCGCCAACAAATTATGGGCCCGATTCACAGAACAAAATCCTAAACTTACTACCATTTTGGTATTCACAAAAGGCATTTACTTATTTCGGTATTCACAGAAGTTAGGATTTTGAAAATTTCAAAATGAAACTTCTTTGCAGAAACAGAAAAAAACCTAATATTAAATATACTAATACATTCAGTACAGACATAGCCTATGTAATTTGGGCTGTAATGCACCGAAATAAAGATATATGAGTCCTGATATTAAAAGCACTGACAAGTTCTGTATGTTTGCGCTAACTTTATAATCCCACTAGGATTTGATTTGATTAAGTTAAGGTGAATGAGTTGAAAATCAGCATAAGGAATACAATTTGTTTTAAACATAATAATTTGTTGAAATTAAGGTATACTACCTGTAGTAATGTTTTTCTCCCTACAACAGAGAAGAAGGTGTGGGCAAAATGTGAATACGCCCACTAACTTCACAAAGAAGACAACGTTATTTAGTTTGTCACAAAACGTGTTTAAACCAAAGCACTTGCCACCAATGCTTTTTGTTAAAAAATTATCTCACTAAAAGTGAGTTTGTTTCTTCTACAAAAACTACTTTTGCAGGATTTTGTTTTTCAATTTAAAGACAGTTTAGAAGGGAGTACTATGTGTGTCCTTTCCAGAAAAGAATAGGATGTGTTTATTAAGGATAAACAAACAATATATGTTTCTAAAATCCGAGTTCAAAAATAGATTTTCATGTATAGCATTCTTAGCATTTTATTCATTTTGCTATTTTGTTTTTGTAATGAGTGCTAAGCCTCAATTTTTGCACTTTGATGTCTTCAATTCTGTACAGGACTATATACCAACTTATATTGAACAATTATGGCTCATGTTTCTTATTGGAATAATAGATTTTGTGTTCAGTCTTGCACCATACCTGAAAGGAGTACCCCTGATGTCGGTGTAATAGTAGTCATTGGTCATCATCAATACTCGTTTCTTGGTTCAAATGTTAGGGAGAAAACAAAAGATATGGAGTCAATGTGATTTTTTAACATTAGAATACAACCCAAGTCGAGCAAAACGTACAGAATACTTTTATCAATGTGCCTTTCTAAAGAACTTTTATCAGAATTGACACCCTGTAGCTTATCATAAACATTGAGCATCATGAAGTAAAGTTGTTAATAAATTGATACAATGTGGTACATAACATTTCGAATAGACACCAAACACGTTGAAAATAAAATAGAAACCTGAGAAAGCACATTTACATAAATGTATGAGGATGTTATATGACGCCTAGTTGAGAATTCAAATGAATGAAGGTGGAAATCTATGTTTTAGCAAATTGCTCGACTTGGACATTCATTTCACCAGATATTAGTTAATATGTAGTAAATCTACGCAAGAATCTACAATAGGATTTGAACTGTTTGAAAAACAGACAACTTAAAATGTCACTGAGATTGCAAAGGCCTGAAACTGAACATTCGACAGCCTGTAACTTAGAAAATATTGATAAGATCTGCGTAACATGCTCATTGTAATGAAAGATCTGTACTTTTGCTGAGAATATGTAACTAGCCATGGCCTAGGTTTTGGATTAAAGTTGGTATGCTGAGATGTATGTTTCACTTTAAGCAAGGATTTGACATCTTCATATCTGAAAACAATTCTCATACAATTCTAAGAAAAATCTGAGCTAAGAAAATAATGAAAATTGATCACCAGAGGTCCTTTAAGAAACCACATTACAAAAATTAGGTGGGTCTGGACCTTGTTTTTAGGTTTTATTCTAGTGTAAATTGTGCCTATAACAAAAAAAGAGCGTGTTTAAATATTTGCCAATTAAACTCCTAAAGCGTGTATCCCATTTATATTACATGTTGGTCCCACTATGTATGTGCAAGGGAAATTAGCAAATAGTTAAGACCATCCTGGGAACATTTGCAGTATATTGTTTTAGTAAGTAAAAGGTTATAATGAAATTTGTTAAAGGAATAGCTTGTTTTATTCAAAGGTTAAAACTGCTTCTTTATATCCCTAGCACATATTAGAACCAAAGGCATTCTTCACTGAAAAAATAAAACAAAGGTAACTTCGCAGATAGGTAGATTCACATTTCACATAGTCCATTTTAAAAACAAAGAAAACATCTTAACTTAACTTGCCTTAAGATTGCAGCTCAAAATCAGAAAAGTAAGGAAATTCAAAGTGTTTCAAGATGCCAATCCAGATTAGCTCACTCCAAAGCTTAAAACCTAACCAGTCATGACATAGAACTCCTGCATGTTTGAATATCTTACAAACTTCGGTTTGCCTTTCTTTTGCTTACCTTAAGAGATATTTTGTCTGTGTTTTTTTGTTGGAATGAAGCTTGGTTACAGGAATTTGGCGAGATGGTCCTTTGCTGCTTTCCACAAAAACAGTGTGATTATAATAGCGCCCTGGTCGCAAAAATCATTTTTTGCAAATTTCGACCTTTAGTGTGCAATCTGCCTTTAGTACATCTGGCCCCAAGTGTTGTGGTTTCAAGAAAGTTTGTCAATGAAATGTCTGAAAATGTTGACCTGAGGCTGAGAGGCGAACATCACTGCTTCCATGCTACAGCTTAAAACCTTTGCCCTACAGCAATGCCCTATCATATAGCTGGCTGGGTAAACCACCTGACATCAATATCATAGCTGAATAAACCACAAAGGTAGAAGAAACCCTCTGAATGTGCATTCTACAATGCAGAGGTCTTCCACTGTGTAATCATGGTGAGCTACAATTAAGCGAATTAGAAACATATGTTGTATAAAACCTGCAACCAGCCTGCTAGCAAGAAGTGAATTGTTATTATGGTGTGTAGGGGTGGGCAACACAGACAATGAGAGTGGGGATGATCAACATTGACAATGAGAAGAAGGGTGGAATAGAAAGGGCAACAGGACAAAAATAAAGCCCTAGGACATGGGTAGCAATGGCAGCATTATAGTGCTTTCTTTTTGTATGGCTGTTAAAGGATTAATACCAAGGACAATGAGAGGATGGGGGTGGGAAAGGAAGGAGCAACATGAGCAACACTGGGGACGGAGGAGGAAGAAGCAAAAATGACAATGGGGGAGTCGGAGGGGAAGAGGCAAAATGATCAAGGGGTGGTAGGGAAAAAAGCAATATGTACACCGGGGGTGGGAGGGGAAGGGAAAAAAGCAACCGGTGTAAGTATGACTTTGAAAGAAGAAAAAAAAATAGTACCTCAATCACAGTGCAAATAGTGGAAGGAAAGCAATCATGCTGAAACAATCAGTACTTAATCCATGTTCCAGTCAAAAGAAGGACAAGTGAACCAGCTCCGGCTAGACAATTACAATGCAGCAAATAAGAGGTACATTGAAGCCAACGAATGGTAAGCAATGAGCGGGCTGCTCTTCTTTCTGTATTCATTATTTCTCGCAAGAGAAAGCACATGCATCACATGTGCTGTCACGGGTGAGACATGAAAATGTCACTTTGTCTACTGGTCAAACTTCAGTCGCAGTCAGATCTAGTCAGCTGAAACCTTGGCATGCCCACTTTTTACTGTGCAGTTCAAGGACCCTTAGAGGCACCTAGAGGATGTGATCATCTTTGCACTTTATTACTTCCAAAATGTAACATGGTCATCTACTAATATTAATTAAGGCTGTAGCTCTATAGTATAAATTTATAAAAATAGTTATGTCTGTTTATATTTCCATTACCCAGTTTTAGCCCCAAACCACTAGAGATATAGTTAATATACTGTCACTATACTTATATATGCAATAGTTTAGACATTCGTTTTATTTTACTAACGTTTTGACTGTGTTGCTTTTTGCTACCTACATCCTTTAATGCAATGAGCATGGTGGCCAAAAGATAAATTGAGCTGTCATACAGAATTTTGAAGCTGCTTTGTTCATTTAACATGTCTGTTTCTCACTAAGAAACTATGTATAAATAATGATTTACATTCTTTAGGTTACGGATCGGGCAATCAATAGTAAAGGAGTCACACGGGCAGGTGCGTCCGTGTTTTGCAGCCGGATTGCACTCCGGCAGCGAGACGTACACAGGCTGGACCTTGTTTCCTCAGGCCCCACCAAAACAGGGACGCACCTGCCCATATGACTACTTTACTATTGATTATCTGATCCGTTGCTCTCATTAATGCCCGTCGACTGGGTTAGAATTATCACCGGTTCTTCGCCCTGAAGTCACAGTTACCTGTTGACCAAACACATGTTGGCAGGCGTTTTTGCTTTGACGAATTCCACTTGCATAAAACTATACATTCTTTAGGTTTGCTGTAAAATTTCGTAGTAGTGGATGATTATTACCATGCAAAACATGTATTCATGAGCTTGGTTATGTCAGGCAGAGTATAAGACATGACGCAAAACAAAGCCCTAATAGCATTTTCAACCTAGTCAGTTTAATTGGTCTGCGAACTGACAGTGAGTACTGTAGCATGAATATAATTTTAGGGATGCATGTGAGGAATCACAATTTACATTTTTAGCAGCATCACTGATGAATTCACAGAACATATACCTTTTATACCCTCTTTATAATATTATGTTTTGTTAAGTTATATTATGCTATGTTATGTTGTGTTATGTTCTGTTATGTTCTGGTATGTCTATTTGAGGATCGAGCTAATCGCTTGTGAGGGTATCCAGGCACTTTGGAGGTGGGTAGGTGGCTGTCTTTCTGGAGAGATTATTTGAAAAGCCAGGTCTTCTGCTTCTTGTCATCTCATATCAAACTGCTTATGACAAGTCACATTACATGTTTATGGCACCTCATTACCCACATGATCACAATATGAATGAATGAATGATGCGCATTTGTAGAGCGCACGGCTACTCAGTAAGAATGCAATATAAACCTTTGAAGCATTGGCTGGTTCGACCAATTCGTAATAAATGTCATTACGATAATTATCGCCATTTAGGATTTAGAATAGATTTGGTCGTTCGATCTGTTGGAATCTCATTTTATCTAATGATATCAGTTCTAAAAAACTAATTTATTTGCCCTGACGAAGTCTTTGGCCAAAACGCCAGACGAAACACGTGTTGGCAAAAACTTGTTGGCTTTTTGTAATGCTGAAGAAATTTCCTAAGATTTGTACCCGGTGATTGGACCAAACTATGAGATGATACAATTAAAATATATGAATTTGAAACAATAAAGACGACACAGAAACTACACAATTCGGAAAGGAGTGTTATTGATATGGACATTCTTACTCACTAGCGTTTCTCAGGTTCACTTATTATATGTAGACGCTTTTATACTGTCCAGCTCATTCCCACTAATACTGACATCGGAAATGAACTGAAAATAATAAATGGAAGAAAAACTACATAAAAAGAACTTAAAATAAATTAGCACAAAACATAAAGTATATTTAATCACATTGAAAACATTTTAAGAATAATGAAATTGTGTTTTTCTTTTCATGTTTCAGAAAATACTTACTCCTTTGTCCACAGTTTTTTTGACTTCCATGGAAAATTTTCCGGTTTTGCGATTTACCATTGCATTCCGAAGCTAAACAAAGAGAATACATATATTTCTTTAAAATGTATTTATGTCCATTTTCTCATATTAATTTTTGCCAAAACACTGCTAACCTGATCACTGGGGGCTCTTTCCTCCATATTAGCCACTCAAATTCAAGCAGACCGAATCAAGATGAAGGCCATCTGTTTTCCCAAATATCATAATTGAAATGAAATCCATGTGAATCTTCCAACACAGGAAACTCATCGCCGTTTTTAGAAGTGACTGGAATCTGAATTATTTTACGTGAATTTTCATTTAACATTCAATCCTTTGAGTTTTAAGGTGATATTTTTGGTCAATTTATGAGATTGTATCCCCTTACTTTAAGTGGCTTTTAAGATTTATGGGTTAAGATTCTACATGCAACCACTGTCACACACCATGCGATATCTGCATCATCTGTATCAAACCATTTCTTGAATCGGGCCTTAAACAGTCAGTGAAAACATACTCATTGAAGCAGAGGATGTAAAGTGGCACACATTTACATTTCACAAAATATTTAGATGCTTATCATTGTAATAAATGCCAGGAATTTGAATATTTCAGCCGTATCTTTAACATTTTGCTTTTGGTATTTCAAAAATGCGTCATCAATCTAAAAAAAAACCATCTGAAAATACTTTTACCATTTTACAAGCATGTCATACATTATGAGAGCAAAGATAATATTTTGCCTTTGTGCTATTTTTTAAAAATTGTTCTTTATTAATTTTGTAGTACGTGAAGGCGCATCATAACCATTACAATACAGATTATCCACGATCTTTGATTCAACCATACCATACACTGATAAGACATCAGTTGGTACAAGATAACAGCATGGAAACGTAACTAACAAACTCAACACCCCCTCCTCCCACCATACAGCCAGTCCTGCATACTTTGCAAAGTAGGGGACGCTACAGATATTTAAATTTCCAGCTAAGTATGGCGCCACAATTACAATGCATGAGTACATAGATATTTCCAACTGCAACATCATAAAGGGGGATGTGTGTCAGATTTATTTTCCGGCATCGGAGTGTCATTCCTTCTCTTGAGGGATTTCATTGTCTAGATCGCTGCCCGTGTACATTTGGTTAGATCTTTTACCCACTTTCTCTCACTGGGAGCATGCCCTGCCTTCCAGTTCATTGTTATAATCTCTTTAGCCACTACCAAAGCCAAATAAATGATTTTTCATTGTTGGTTGGTTGATTTAAGTCTGAGAAAATGACCCAGCACCAGTGCAGTGGCATTATTGCATCCAGCAAACTCTTTTTAGCTGTTGCTAATATTGGGGCCATTGTCCTTGTTTCACAGGGCACTCCCAAACCATGTGCTAGAGGTGTGCCTGGGGTTGGGCGCATCTAGGACTCAAGGAAAACTGTACTTTCTTGCTACTTCATGTGTGGAGTTTCACAAAAAAGAGTGAATATTTATGTATAAAGAAAAGTCTGAATATTGACAATGCCTAATGCAGATCTTTTCTTACTACCACTTTAACTAGTTTTTAGATCTATTTCTACGAGGGCTTTGGGTAATTCATTACTTTAGTTGATATTTGACTACAATAACTGTGAAATAAGCAATATTCGAAAATTCGAAACTGAATATTTATTCCTCATCAAATAACATGCTTCCTCATTTCACAGTGACAGACATAAGACAATGATTAGTGCTCAAAATTGTATGTAACCTAGGCTAATGATCCACCACTGATTTGTTCCAGATGCTCAACACAAGTCTTAATCAAATGATATTGGATGACAACAGTTTTTTCCTGTAACTCGATCAAAATGGTTGAAAGAATTTTGTTCATCCCCCTGACTAGATATATAGTTATATGTTCTGGCATCAAATACCGTCCTGCCGGTTTAAGCCGCTTGGTTGCACAGTCTGCCAGTGTGGTGTTCAGTAAAATGATCTATGTACTCCCATTTCACTACTCTACAATAATGCTTACCTACTCATATTAGGCATATCAATACATCTAGGGGTTTGGTTACGTTATGTTTTGTTATGTTACGCTACGTTACATTACGTTACAGTATGCTACTCTACCAGAGGTGCAACTAGAGCCAAATTTCGGGGGGAGGCTAAGATAAAATTTCGGGGGGGGGGGGCTGAACCTTTAATCAGTAGGCAGAGTGGAGCTGCGGGGGCTCTTAAAAGGGGTGAAAAATCTGCAAGGTCTAATTAACATTCAAATGTTCTTTTAAAGACCTGTGAAAGGTTCGGGTGCGGCTCTGTGTGTGCGCGGGACCTGTCTCATCCCGGGCTGCCACACACAACGGGGGGGGCTGAAGCCCGGTGAGTCGAATGGGTGTTGCGCGCCTGTACTCTACATTACAATAAGTTACACTGTACACTGCTCTACATTACAATACGTAATGTTAGGTTTCACAGTGCCCAGGAGTGTAACCCAGGTCACTGCAGCCTCTGGGGTGCAGGGGGAGGGGCCCAACTCTTTAAGCAATCCCTAATCCTTCAGAGGGCCTCCATTCAGTCCAAGGCCAATGAATATATTATTGAGATATGGGAGATACAGATGCCCGTCATTACATTTTGCAGGGGGACCCTATCATTTTACGTTATGCTTTTGGTCATGCCATGTCATGCTATGGATACTTCTAGAGCACATGTACATTGTTCACCTGACTTTCTTAATGATAAGTAGTCAAAGAAGCGACAATTAACTACTCATTCTATATATTGAGTAGAATAGGTTTTTCACAATTTTCTAAATGGTACAAAGAGAATTCAATACTCTGAGAGCAGGCATGCGATTGAAGGAGGAGTTCCGATGTGCCTGCTGCAATACAGACAGGGGAGCTGGAGGTACTGAAAGAGGAGCCAGGAGTTCCTAAGGCACAGGCACCAATGGCATGAACCACCTAACCTGCCATGCCCGTGAGCGATGTGGCTTGTCAAGCTCTGCCAATTCTATAAAGTTGTGCATTTAAATCGGAGCACATACAGTAGCCTTTTGTCTGATCATCTGAACACCCTTGTATAGCAATAGATACTAGTTTATCCTTATGGCATTGAATGCCTTTTTAGGTAGAGGCTAGCAGCAGCGCGCCTGCGCAACTCGCTCTGCAAGGCATGCAGTAGTAGAGTATGCTGCGGAAGCCTTGCCCACTCTCCTCCCATATTTGTACTTGCCTTGTGTGATTGCCCTTGGTAAACTCTGGCTTCTGATTCATTATGCTGCTTCTAAGTCCCACCTTGGTACCGCCCTGTCTCAATTTATGGACCTTTTACTTCGCTAGTTACACGGAATGCTTTATCTAGTAGGTGACCACTATTTAGTTTATTGACAATGGTGGCTGCTTTATTTGTTGTATATGTATGCTGAGCACAGCACCCGCTTCAGGGACACGCACTCTGTTTATGTTTTTTTTTTTTTTTTTACTTTAACCCCATGCATGCTATCCAGATTCCCCTCCGGTGCTGAGCCCTTATGAAAACGGGCGTGGTCATGACGGAACGGTTCCGTCATTAGCACAGCTCAACCGATGCTCAAGACGGAACCGTTCCGTCATTAGCTGCGAAGGGGTTAATTCAGAGCGCGGCACCCGTTTCAGGGACACTGTGTTCTGTTTATTTATTTATTTTTTTAAACTTTAATTCGGAGCGCGACACCCACCTCAGGAACACCGCGCTCTGTTTGTTTATTTATTTTTTACTTTAATTCGGAGCTCATGCCCGCTTCAGGGACACTGCACTCTGTTTTTTTATTTATTTTTTTACTTTAATTCGGAGTGCAGCACCCGCCTCAGGGTCACCACACTCTATTTATTTATTTACATTTTATTTTAATTCGGAGCACGACGCCTGCTTTAGGGTCACCGCAATGCCAGAGGTTAAAAACTCACAATTGCGAGACCTATAGCATTATAAATGCTTGTGCTATAGTGCAGCTGTGCGAGGAGTGATCTGGTGCCAGCTGCGGAGACATCCTGACGAGGGCCCCAGCACTTATTTGTTCGCAAATGAAAGCACTGGTAATATAAGTGTCCAGTCAGTTGTTGTTGGGCACTCCAAGTTGTGTGGGCATATTCCAAAGACTGTTATTATGGGGTCACTAGGTATCGGAAAGTCTTTTACCTTTTTAATATGGCTTACAACCTCGTTCCTGAATACAATTTTAGTTCCCACCATGTCCATAATGCATGCAACAGGTCACCCTACATTCCACCTCTCCTCCAACACTTGTAAATGACAATGCCTTATATTTATATTTATGTTTTAAAAACCTAAACATAAATAAAATACATTGTCATTTACAATGCCAGCAGGTTAAACTCAGGTAAATGCGAGACCTATTGCATTGCAAATGCTTGTTTCATTAGCTGCCTCGACAACAATTACCTGTATCTTCCATCAGTAGTACTATTTCCCAGGGACCAGTGGATTACTTCTATTGTGACCTTTTTTCACGTCTCCTATCCTTATCCCACAGAACAGTGACTCCCGCTAAATACTTCCAATTGCGTTGCGGCAATTGTGCAAACCATCAAATTGTGCACGCACACACCCACACAAAAAGGTTTGGTATTAAATCACACCCAAGTTTTTGATATCAAGTGCATTAAAAATGTTTATTGACAAATCTGTTTGGGCAAAAAGGAGCATTTTAAGACAAAGGCCCCTCTATCCACCAATTCAATAATTTTAATTGTATTTTTGTTATTTTGCCACAATGTATTCACAATATTTATTTAGAGCACTGTGTATTCAATATTTTCGACAACATCTGATTTTATATATGATTTTTTGTGTCTCATTTTTGCTCGACATTTTTTTTTTAATAGTCAGAGAAACAACAATAATTTGAGACTATGTACTTTAAGAAAAACACAGCCTAAAGTGGATATTGAAATCCTCATTATTTCAAGGTCAGTCGGGTCTAGAAGTTCTTGCAGCATAAACCTTTATCAGATTTGGAAAGGATTCGGACTGCAGAGACATCATTTATTACTCCCACTTCCACCCACAATATTTCCAGAAAGGCCTGCAGACAGTATCGCATACAGGTGTTCAAATCTGAAGCTGCCAATGCTCACCTGGGAGACCGTCTTCTGAGCTGGAGCAAGTGTTGCATTCCAGAACATTCTGCTGATTTTTAAGGAATTTTTGGCTTTTGTGGGCACTGTTTTTTCAGAACATTGAGGCAAGGCCTCCCAACTGCACCCAGCACTCTAATGTTTACCACTCCCTAAACTTAATTTAAGCTCTGTAAATCTAGATGCCAGTTAACATTCTTGCTCTTCACTCAGTGGATGTGAAAGAATAATTCTAGCCCTAGGCATGCATAAAATAAAATGTTTATTTTACTTTTGATTTATTTTACCAACACAGACTGTGGTTGTCAATTGTGGACATGTTTTCCCATTTCAGCATTTGTGGTTTAGAGGTTTGGAGGGCTGGGCCTAGTTAGTAGTCTACATCCTAATGTACATGCATACTCCACATGTCTTCCTCCTGATTTAGTTTCATTTACTGCATGTAGTTATTCAGAGAGTCATACCCTACAAACGCTAGATTTCAATGAAAAATCTCGAAACATAACTCACATTGGACGAAACTGGGCTGCGAGACCTTTAAGATGCCTGATATTTTTTTAACACTATTACTTTGCAGATTTGGAATCAAAACAATATTTTATGCACCATCATTATACAGATGGATGCACTTTATATACAGCAATCACGTCTTAAGTGTAATTTGTAATCTATCCACTACCTTGTGAAATTTATATTGTACTGTTTGTGAAGATTCTAAATAAAATGTAGCTAAGAAATACAGTGGTTATCTGTCTAGCCTACAGAGGAGTATAGGACTATAAGAGCTGGTGCAAGGATGGCTGTCTCTCTGAAGTGCAGGCATATTTGGCCACCATCTTTGAACCTCATCCTTCAGCAAACTCCAACAACTTCATGAGCCACCCCTATGTAGGTCTCACCCACTCAACTTTATCAAATAATTCTTTTAATTATGCCGTCAATGCAGCATTTTAACCTACAACTTGCCATACTATCCAAGCTGTATCAGGGAACCTATACAGCAATTCTGAAAAATAGAGGGTCTGGTAGAGCTGGTAGTGCAGGAGGCAGCTCTTTGTGTAGGAGTGGAAAAGATAAAGCTTGAGCTTCTTGAGCTCCAACAGTTACCACGGCTGGCAGGATGCGGGGTTGTTTGGGCAGCAAGGAACTGGGTGAGCAGCTGGCGATAGAGTGAATAGCAGAGGTTTGGGAAGCGAGCAGGCTGATGGTAAGGTAGAGCAGGGGTCGAAGTGGGCTGGATCTGAGGGGCAAGATGTGCCCATATATTTTAATTTGACAAAAACAGCTCTCTTACTTTTTGGCAAACGACAACTGTCCTGGGCCCATACCTACTAACATTTGAGATGAGTGGAGGTGAGGAAGTCTCCTGCGCTGTGAAGCAGAGGGAGGACAGATAGATTAAAGAGAAACTAGCCTTATTGCCAGGGGGACTGCTACTTGAAATAAAACGATATTGCTTTAATTGATGGAGTCACTGGAAGCTTCATGATGACAAAGATTTAGGGCCTGATTACGAATGTGGTGATGTGGGGACAGGCCCCCCACTCCATCGTCCTGCTCCCACTCTGTCAAACTCGTCCAACCGATTACAAGTTATTTTGTGGTCTGGAGGACGGGCAGCGTGGCGGCTTTGTAGTGGTGCAGTTTAAAGGCTTATATGTGAGCCTCAGTACTGCACAGCCACATGATCGCCAATGCACAGGGACAATAGGGCGCGCCCTTTGGGACCCCCTTTGTTTCCTCACTGTCAACGTTTTCATGGTGGGCTCACCACTATGAAAAGGCTGACAGCGGAGAAAGTCGTAATATGCTTGGCGGTGCCGCAGCGTCACCGGCAAGCATATTGCCTGCCCAGACAGATGGCGGTTGCAGCGGTCCCATTTAGTTGCAACTGCTAACTACCGTGAGTTTGGCGGTCCGATGGATGACCACCAAACTCGTAATCGGACTCTTATTACTTTTGATCAGCATCGTAAGATGACCAACTGAGCTGTGAAGTGTGGGCTTCTAATGGATAGTTCTAAAAATTGTTTGCACTAGGTAGAATTAGCATATTACTAAAATCTATATTTTAGAAACAATTTTTTATATCTTAAACCTAAATAATTTTGTGCATTTTGTGGCAGCGTATCTGGGACCTCATAGCACTAAAACACACAGGTTTCTATACCCACTGCACCATCCAGAATTTAATTATGTGGCTCCTTGTTACGCGCACAGACATGTGCTGTGATCACATTAACCAATAGAGTTTCAAAACATAAAACAGTGCATCTCTTGCTGATTCGTTTATCATATAAGGTGTGCATTATTTTATATGCAATTGCCTGCAGATAAAACACCAACAAAACAGTTAGAGAATATTGGGTTATATTAACCAATGTCTTTGATCCCTCCTCCACGTTCACTGACCATGCCTGTATTGCACTCAGGATGACAGTTCCCTACTTTTCATGCACTTTGACCACTAGAGTAGAGCGGTAACTTAGCAAAGCTGTTAATGGGATTGGGCATACTGGAGCTGCAGGAGTTTGAAAGAGCCGGAGGAAGATGTTAGTGTACTTTACAGAAATAGTGGATGGCACAGCAGGTATGGTTCCATATGGCAACAGAGTGTTCAGAAAGGACATGATCTGCATAGTAGGAGTATAACAAACTAGAGAAAACAACACACCTGTTAGTATGTTGGGAGATGTGGAGCTGGGGCTGGAATAGAACAGACAGAAGGCATATATAGCTGTCAGTTGTAGAGCAGAAGGGGCTGGTGATAATATGTTGAGTTTATGTTATTTGAACAGAAGATGGGACCTGGGATTTGTAGAGCTAGGCTGTTTGAGCAACAGACAGTTGTAAAGCAGCAGGTCAGGCATGACTGTATGTTGCTAAAGCATTATGGCGTTGGTAGAGTAGCAGAGTGCTTGTGGGACAGAAGCAGCTAGTAGAGCACCATATTGGAAGTAGAAGACTCCGGAATGGTGGTAGAACAACAGTGCTCAGATACTGGGGTCCGGCAGAGTAAAAATATTTGGATAGAGCAAGGGCAATGCTTCTATAGCTGGTTCCATTGGAATAGTAGCAGATGGCTGGTAGAACAACAGAGAGCTTGTAGAGCTGCAAGGGATCCTGTATAACATCAAGGCTTACAAAACCAGCAAAGGGCTGGGGATAGGTACTATAGTTCGACAGGGCTGGAACAATCTTGTGAAGAGTATCAGGACTGATAGCTAGGGAGGGGTGGTAGTGCTGGGGTTGTTAGGGCGATGGGTAGCTTATATCACTAGCAATGAAAGAATAGTAAGGGTCTGATAGAGAAATTGTGCGCTGGTAGAACCACAGGGGGTTATTCTACAGTAATGTGGGTGGTAGTTGTGAGACTCTAGATTTATTGGGCAGAAGAGCAGCAGAAATACATCCTGGACAGAAGAGTATGGTAGAGTTGGGGGCTGGTAAAGTATCATTGGGCTACTGGGCCAGCACAATCCTGGTGTGTTAAGACATGATAAACTTGTTGTGGCATACCCCCAGACATTTTGCCTTCACCAGTTGTTTTTTGCCAAACTTATTTTTGTTGGACATCAAGACTCTGGGAACTTTACCTCTGGGGGTAAGTGTTTGTGCTCTCTCCCTTAAACATTGTGGGCCTTATGTATGAAGCCTTACACTAATGTTGCTTCACTTTGTCCCTAGAGACAATTAGGACACAAATCTTGGAAGGACAGGGGAATTGGTCAAAATTTGTTTGGGGTGGGCATGGGCTTTAACCCACAAAAAGAATGGCACTGAGGATAAAAGTTGGCACTCTCAGATCCCACAACAGAACACTACTGGCCCTGTTGAAAATCAGGATGCCTGCCCTCCTGCCAGCAAGTCTGCCTTGCTGTGTGAAGAAAGAAATTCAGATCTGCTCAATTGAGCCCAGACTAACCAGAGTGACTTCAAGTTGGCCGGGCTCCTGTTTAAGCTTCAGTGACATAAAAAGCTTCCAGAACCTTGCCTTGCAACTGCCCAAATGAGAAGTGCCAACTGGACCTGCCTGAACCTCCTGCTGCCCTCTGCTGGAGTAAGTTTCTGAACCCTTGGATGGCATCAGAAAGCACTGCTTCCTGCCTAATTGAAGGTTCCTTCAGAACCGGTGTAAAGCTATGCAATGACCACAAAACTGCGCAGCTCTGACATTAGGGCTTCTAAAAACCTTCGCCATATCATGCAAAGCATTGTGTGGGCCGGCTGTGCAGATCTCAGTTGAAAGGTGCACCGGTTTCAACTCAGATTGACGCGAAGAGCCGTAAAGCCTTGCCGCCCAGCTGAGAACTTCATTAGAACCGACACCAAGTGACTCCAAGCCCCGCAAAGCATCACAACGCAGCTGAGAGCTTTACTGGAACTGACACCAAGTGATCCAAACCTTCATAAAACCTCGCCACAAAGGTTAAAGCTTCATTGGAACTAACACGGAGCGATGCGATGCCTCACAAAGCAACACTGTGCAGACCTCAAAACAAGGACAAAGGGCACAATACCCAGCAGGCTGAACTCAGTCTGTACCCGGCCTGTGATCCATCATGGTTAGCCTGAACTTGTTACTTTGTCCTGTTCCAGTGTGACCCTATACTCACAGTTTGTGGTCTGACACTATTTTTACCTAAACATTTAAAATTCAATATATCCTAAAGTGTTTTGGGATTGTTCTTGTGTTGTGTTTCACTTTACTACTGTTTGTGTTCTGCATAAATATTTTGCACATTGCCTCTAAGTTAAGCATTACTGCTTTGTGCCAAGTTACCAGAGGTTAATTTAGAGACTTTTGTGATTCATCCCAACAGGGATTTTGCTTATTGCCGGAGTGGGACATCCATCCCCAATACCAATAACACAGTGTCTTACAACCAGTCTAATACATTTCATCACATAACACCCCACCAGCCGAAACACATAAAAAACTAATCAATCCTAATGGATGTGTCCACACCTGTTGGTTTAGTCACTGCAAGTTTTGCGCCTTCTGAGAATATCAAAACACACTCTCCTAAAGTCTACTACTGTCACAGAACATGTTTGATGGGTATGCCTGTTATCTATTTATGTATGTATTTATATGGTATTTATATATCGCAAACATAGCCAAAAGTCAGCGGAGTGATATGAGGGTCAAATTCAACCATTAGGTCAATTGCTGATAGGAGAGGTAGGTGGTCTGTCATGGTTAAGGAATTGTGGTGCAGTGTTCTTTAACGTCACACTTTTCTGCTCACAAAAAGGAGAGAGATCTGCGGAAAATATTTTCCAACATCAAAGACCCTGGGGCACTTCCATTGTCAGGTCTCTCTATGGATAGTGGCTACTCCACCCCCCTGCCATCCTCTATGTCTTTCCTACACATGGTAAAGTTAGGGGGCAGGGCGACTGCAATATCTGGGTTACAGTCCTCCTTTAGCCTAGTTTCAGTGATGCATAAGAAGTCTAAATCATTATCCATGATTAACTCTTTGATGTCTAAGGCATGTTTGACTAGGGAGCATGCATTCATTAAACCCCCCTTAATTGCCGCCTGATGGCAGGCTCCTTTAGCTTCCTCCCTTGCCTTATAAGGTTTGATAAAAGGTATCTGTACCTGACATTTCCAACACATAACCAGTCCTCTGATTTTATTAACCTCCAAGTAATGTTCACACTGATTTTTAGTGTTCAATTCCCTCACGGATGGTCGCAGACGGGCTAGCCTTTGGCACGACTTCGGCGCGCAACTGGCGCGCCCGCTGCGCGTGTCTGCTGCGTGTTGGCGCCATTACCTCCATTTATAGAGTGGTGCGGGCGATCTTGAGAGAATACTAGACCGTCTTCTTTGCAAGATGGCGCTTGTTACTGTCCAAACGGAAGTAGGGGGGAAATGTAGCGTCAGCACTCCCTCCGTTCAATCAGCCAAAGCTGTGGTGGACTGAGGAGCAGACGCAGAAAACACAAAGTTTAAAGAAAGGTGAGAACTCAAATCACCCCCTATATCTCCCTTCCCTCAATGTGACAGATTCGACTACGAGCAGGCTTTACAGAGCACAGAGCTATATGCATTTAAAAACATACGGTGCAGTGCTGAAAGCAATCTGAGGACGTGAATTTTAAAACAAATGATAAGAGCAGCAAAGTTGGCCTCTAAAACCAGCCAACAACGTTATCAAATGCAGGTTGTCGCCATTACCTCTGTTTATAGTGGGGTGGGGGCGATCTAGAGAGGAGACTAGACCATCTCCTTCGCAAGATGGCGTCCGTTACTGTCCAAACGAAAGTAGCGGGGTAATATAGTGTCAGCGCTCCGTCCACTCAATCAGCCAAAGCTGTGGTGGACCGAGGAACACACGCAGAAAACACAAAGTTTAAACAAAGGTGAGAACTCAAATCACCCCTATGTCACCATTCCCTCAATGTGACAGGATTCAACTACGAGCAGGCATTACAGAGCACAGCGCTCTAAGCAATTAAAAACATATGGCGCAGTGCACAAAGCAATCTGAGGACATTCATTTTAAAACAAATTATAAGAGCGGCAAAGCTGGCCTCTAAAAGCAGCCAATAATGTTATCAAATGTAGGTTTAGAGCCATTACCTCTGTTTATAGAGTGGTGCATGTGATCTAGAGAGGAGACTACACCGTCTCCTTCGCAAGATGTCGCCAGTTACTGTCCAAACGGAAGTAGGGGGAAATCTAGCGTCAGCGCTCCCTCCACTCAATCATCCAAAGCTGTGGTGGACCGGGGAGCAGATGCAGAAAACACAAAGTTTAAACAAAGGTGAGAACTCAAATTACCCCCTATGTCTCCCTTCCCTCAATGTGACCAGATTCAACTACGAGCAGGCTTTACAGAGCATAGAGTTTTAAGCAATTAAAAAACTTACGGCACAGTGCACAAAGCAATCTGAGGACGTAAATTTTAAAACAAATGATAAGAGCAGCAAAGCTGGCCTCTAAAAGCAGCCAACAACGTTATGGAAAATGAAAAATACATTTGAAAAAGCCCCCAAAAATGCAAAAATAAAACAATTACTATATAGAACCATAAAGCATTCCAATGTCTTCAAGAACCATAAATATCCAAAACAAGTGTTAACAAAACGCTCCTGGAAACCAAAAAAGAAAAGAAATCAAAGTAATAAAGACTGGTTTACAAGAAACCATTATTGATTTTCTTTAAAAAAGAATGCAAATCCAAATATCGATAGTACACCTTTGTATTTCAAAACCTGTAAAATAAAACACAATAAACATCCATAAAAAACAGCAACTTCACACTTGGCATATATATTAAACCTAATCAACACAGAGCAAATAATATAATATAATCTATCAATACGTAAACCTAGCCCAAACATAAATAAATAAACATAAACATAAACTATAGCTACAATCTACAAGTAAACCCTACATCTGTTTCAATGAACAGCAGCACCTTCCAACAAAAAAAAGGGTTGCAAAAATATGTTGAAACATGTAAAGTATTAATCAAAAAATGCTATAAAAATTACTATCATTTATTATGTACTAAAAAGTGCACAAACAACTTCCATGTGAACTATTTTTTCAGAAAATCTTGGGTACTAAAAACCACTTTAACAAAGGTGTTTCACTCTTTAGGGGTTAGATGTACTATTTCCACTCGAAACTAAAACATTTTTGGGGAAGGTGTTGGACATTAAGGGGGTTATATTTACTATTCCAATCAAACCCATTTTGGGGAAGGTGTTGGGCACTAAAGACTTCATAATTACAATTCCCACTTCAATCTAAACCCGAAAGTGTTGGACACTAAAGGGGTCATATTTGCTATTCCTGATCCACTATACACCATTTTGGTAAAGGTGTTGGACATTTAAAATTAAAGGGGTAGACTTACTATTCCCATTCCAATCTAAATCAAATTGAGGACGGTGTTCGACACTAATGGACTTAGATTTATTATTCCTTAGCCAATCCAAACCATTTTGCTGAAGGTTGTGGTCACTTAATGGGTCACATTTGCTATTCACACTCCAATCTAAACCATTTTGGGGAAGATGTTGGATAGTAAAGGGGATAGTCTTAATATTCTTCACCTAACCTAAACTATTTTAGAAAAGGTGTTGAACACTAAAGGGGTTACATATACTATACATACTCCAAAATCATAGTCAAAGTAAAATAATGTAAAAATAAATATATATATATATATATATATATATATATATATATATATATATATATATATATATATATATATATATATATATATATATATATATATATATATATATATCACACTATTACCAATTAAAATATAACATTACAAATTAACCCATTAACTATTTTTCTTTATTTAAAGATTATCATACATTATACATAATATTTATAAATATAACAAAGTTTAAATATGTTATAACAAATAAACACATAAGAATGTTTTTGTTAATAATAAAAACTGTTGTTTATTTGTAAAACATAATAAAATAAAATATAAATTGTTAGAAAGACATTCTTTTTCATACATATTAATCATAATTTCAGTAAAATAACACATACAATAGTATTAATGAATTTATTATAATTATATATACAGTAAAAACAAAATTATATACATTTAAAATGTTTTAAATAATAAAATAGAGGAAACTTACATACATATTTACATTAAATAATACAAATATTTAATTTCAAAGTTAATTATTTCAAAATATGTTTAAAATTATCTATATTTTTTTAAATGACTTTAAAGACACAAATATACAATTGTGTTCCAATTAATTGAGACAAGTTTTTAAAAAACATAGCACTGTTTAACATTTTCACTTATATTAATAAATAAAAACATTTTCAAAATTAAAAAAATGATTATCATATTTATAAAAATTTAGCATATATTCAAATTAAAATGTTCACATTTTAAAAATCTCTCCACATACCCTATAAACCCAACAATGTGCTCTTATAACTACAAAAACATAAACATCTATTGTACACCGGTCTAAAAATAAAAATAGGGGGCGCGGCCAAGATGGCGGCGGAGTGAGATGTCTTTCTCGGTCCCTCCGTCGCCGTTTTCCCTACAGTTTGTTGTAGCCTTGCAGAGGTCCCTGCCTGCACTCGGACGCGGCCACGGGCCATCTGGACACTGCCTGGAAGGCGCTAGTGCAGTTTGCCGACGCTGGGTCCACGGGGCCGGACGCGGTGCCTCGCGGCGGCGAGACCGGGAGCTGGGCCCAAAGCGTATGGTCCTCTCCACCGGCGGGCAGTTACTGGGGGCCCCGGTGCCGAGGCCTAGCACTGTGGCGCTTCGCGCCGGACGCCATTGCTGTCTCGCCCCTCGCGACGGAAGGAGAGGCCCAGGAGAACTTCGGTGTGCGGGGACCCGAGGGGCATCGGAGTGCGCCCATCTGCGGGAGGAACGGCTGAAGCGGCGGGGACGGCTCCCGCGCTGCCCCTGGTGTCGCCAGTGACTGCTCGCACTGGAACCGGGCCTGGCGGGCCCTGCAGCACACGGCCTGTCACAGGGGCCTTCAAGAGGCTCAGAAGCAGTGGGCGGTGAGGCGGCGGCCCGGCTGGGAGTGCCCTCGGCCCGGCCTGAAGCGAACTGGGCGGCCTACCATGCTGCGTAGTCGGACCCTCTTCCCCCCTTGCCCCGGCCTACAGCGGTAAGGAGCACGGAAACAGCAGGAGGCCTGGAGTTACGGCGACGCTCCCCTTGGACCTGCGCTCGGGCCCACCACAGCGCCTCCCCCCCAGTCCGGGTCTGGGCCCTGCTGACCGGCCCTTGTGATCACTGAGGAGCCCACCCGGAGGAGCCCGGCCGGGGGCCTGCAACAGGGGGCCCTCGATTCGGTGGAGACAGTAGAGCGGCGCGGCCCATGCCTTGCGAGGGTCCTGAGGTGTGTGTGCGGTGGGGGCACAGCATACATAGCCCGGGAGTGCAGCCCTTTTGGTGCCAGAGTCGACAGGGGTGCCCTGCCCCTGGTGTGCGGGGGTACAGCGACATCATGGCGGCCAACGGGACGAAGAAGGAGAAGGAGAAGGCCTTGAAGGAGGGCACACAGAAAAGCTCGCCGTTGCGAGCAACAGCGGTGACGGATAAACCCCAGGCGCCGGACGACAGCGAAGCCCCGGCCACCAAAGCTTTCATGCGGGAGCTCTTCACGGCCATAAAGGAGGACATTCAGGAACTGTGGTCGCAGCTGGCTTCGGATCTCAGGGAGGTGAGGAGAGACGTCGACGCCATTGGTGATAGAGTGGCGACCCTCGAGGACCACGACTTGGAGACCGCTGGGGACATACACCGGCTCCAACAGGATGTCCTCCGCCTCACTGAGGAGAATCTCGACCTGCAGACCCACGGAGGACAGATCCCGGCGCAATAACATTCGTATCCGGGCGGTCCCATGGAAGGGTGAGGGATTAGACTTGCGAGACTACGTTGATGGCCGCTTCCGCCACATCTTGCAGGACGACGATCTCCGTGAGATTCAGCTGGACAGAGCCCACATTGTCCGCCTGCCACGTGGAGCCAATGCACCCCCGCCGGATATCCTGGTATGTGTCCATGATTTCCAGCTCAAAGAAAGGATCCTGAAGAAAGCGCGTGAGCACAACCCCCTCGTGTTCCATGACCATCGCCCGGTGCTCTACCAGGACCTGGCGGCCTCCACCCTGGCCAAACGGAGAGGCTTCCGTCCGGCCACTGCCTTCCTGCGAGAACAGGGTGTCCCCTACTCCTGGGGGCACCCTTTTAGACTGGTCTTTCGATGGAAGGGTAAGCTGGTCCAGGTGCGATCTGTGGAGGTAGCCCGTGAGCTGTTGGGGATGGAGAGTGCGGATACCGGTGCTGAGTCCTCGTCCCCACCTCCGAGGAATCGCCGTCGCTCCACGGATTGGCAAACCGTGGGTAAGCCATCGAAGCCTTCAGGTCCAGATTTGTCTGTCAGTCTGCAAGAGAGAGATGCTGCGGTGGCATCAGTAGCAAAGGTGACGGAGACGCCCGAGGGGTCTTGAACGCTGTGCCTGGACACTTCCCCTCTGCAAGTTACTTGCTGGCGGCGGAGGGACCCGCTTGTTGGACTCTGATGGGTAATGTACTGTCACGTTCCCCGTGTATATTGTCCTGTATCAGGATCTGGGTGGCTGGTGGGGTTAAGCCCTTGGGACTTTTCTGACGAACTCTCGTTCCTCCTGTTGTCTTTTACATGGGAGGGCTCTGTCAGGCTGTTGTTGTTGTGGGTTTTGTTTGAGCAGGGGTTCCGGGTGGGCAGGGGTTGGGGTGATGGGTTTGGGGGGGGTTTAGGAGGAGGAGGGCACTCCGCATCAGCTGCTTGATCCTGTTAGCGATGTCCCTGTCTCACCCTCGCGATGGCGAAGGACCTGAAAATTGTTAGTTTGAACGTTCGGGGCCTCAACAACCCCGTCAAGCGTGCAGCGATTCTATCACTGTTGGAGGGGGCGGAAAGTGACATCTGTCTATTGCAGGAGACGCATCTCCTTGCCAAGGACACTAAAAGAATGAGAGACAGGCGCTTTCCCACCCAGTTATGCTCCTCTTGTAGCGCTAAGAAGCAGGGGGTGGCGATACTGATCAGCGCGAAGGCGCACTGTAAAGTGTTGTCCCAGGTAGTGGAAGTCAAGGGCAGATTCCTAGCGGTCAGGATTCAATGGGGCGACTCTCGCTTCACTGTAGGCTCCCTGTACGCCCCCAATGTGCAGCAAGAACCCTTCCTAACCTCGGCGCTTGCAGACGTTCTGGCCTCCCCTGATCCCTGGGTGTTGGTGGGAGGTGACCTGAATATGGTGATGGACCCAGCCCTTGATAGGTCTGAGGCGCGCTCCCATCCGACCGGAGCCATCTCCAAGGGGGGCTTGCTGTGGCTACAGGAAGGGGGGCTTCATGATGTGTGGCGCTCCCTGCACCCATTAGAGCGCGACTATACCTACTATTCTGCGGCCCACAAGACCTACGCGCGCTTAGACCACTTTCTCGCTTCCACCTCCCTACTGCCCCAGCTTTCCTCAGCGGAGATTGATCCGCGCTCTCTGTCTGACCATGCGTTCATTTCCGTGATAATGTCCGGGGGGGCGGCGGACGGGCCCGCGGGGGCTGGCGCCTGCGCGATTCTCTTCTTAACTCCGCCTCAGTAGGAGACCGCTTACAAGACACGATTACGCACTACCTCGCCACCAATGATGTAGACGGCATGCCCCTTAGCTCAGTATGGGAAGCGCTTAAGCTGGTTGTGCGGGGCGAATGTATTGCGATCTCGGCCTCACTAGCAAAGCTGTGCAGGGAAAAGCGCGAGGAGCTAGAGCGTGACGTGCGCGGGCTGGAGGCAATCCATAAGCGGACGGGGGCACAGCGGGTTTGGAGAGAGCTGGAGACGAAGAGGCGCATGCTGAAGCATTTAGACCTAGATAGGGCCGAGTAAGCGCTTTTACGCTCACGCCATAAATTTTACCTTAGCGGCGATAAAGGGGGCAGGATGCTAGCGCACCGCTTGAGGGCCCAGACACAGCAGGCGACGGTCTCGGTTATCAGGGACGCACATGCGGTGGAACAGGTAGCAGACGCATGCATCGCAGATAGCTTTCAACACTTCTACCGCACGCTCTATACGTGTGACCCCCCTGACCCCGGGCGGGTCCAGGCCTACCTGGCAACCTACGACATTACGCCCCTCTCCCAGAGTTCGGCAGCGTCTCTCAACACAGAGATACGCATCGAAGAGGTTGTCTCGGCGATAGCGCGCTTAAAAGTAGCTAAGTCACCGGGCCCAGATGGCTTCTCGGCCTCCTTCTATAAGAAGTACTGCGGTGTCCTGGCCCCCTTCCTGACGCGTCTCTTTAACTCCTTCAGAGATTCCGGGAACGTGACTCCGTCCATGGCCGAGGCGGTAGTCACTGTCATTCACAAAGCGGGCAAGGACGCGAAGGAATGCGGCTCGTACCGCCCCATCTCGCTTCTTAACATAGATATGAAACTGTTCTCTGGCATCCTAGCCGCCCGCCTCAGTCCGTTTATGGACGGCATCATTGAACCTGACCAGGTGGGCTTTGTGCCGACGCGACAGGGTGGCGAGAACACCAAGAGGCTCCTCCACCTGGTGGACTTAGTGCTTTGGTCCCGTACGCAGGCCTGCTTCCTCTCTATAGACGCCGAGAAGGCATTCGACCGGGTTGACTGGTCGTACATGTTCGCGGTAATGAAGAAGTTCAGGCTGGGGGACACCTATGTCAACTGGGTCCGCTGCCTCTATGCTTCCCCCCGGGCCACGGTGCGAGTGAATGGTTGCAGGTCTGAATACTTTCCGATCACACGCGGGACGGGCAGGGTTGCCCTCTGTCGCCCCTGCTATTCGCGCTCTACATGGAGCCGTTCGCGCAACGTCTTCGGGACAACGCAGCTGTGCAGGGGATCCGCTTTGGTGCGGAGGAACACAAAGTGAGCCTCTACGCCGATGATGTGATTTTGTCCCTCACCCACCCGCGCTCCTCTTTGAGATATCTCTCCCAGGAGCTGGAGGAGTTTGGAGCGGTGGCCGGCTTTAAAGTCAACTACTCGAAATCCCAAATTCTGAATCTCTCGGTGCCGGAGGAGGAGGCAACGTCTTCGGGACAACGCAGCTGTGCAGGGGATCCGCTTTGGTGCGGAGGAACACAAAGTGAGCCTCTACGCCGATGATGTGATTTTGTCCCTCACCCACCCGCGCTCCTCTTTGAGATATCTCTCCCAGGAGCTGGAGGAGTTTGGAGCGGTGGCCGGCTTTAAAGTCAACTACTCGAAATCCCAAATTCTGAATCTCTCAGTGCCGGAGGAGGAGGCCCGGGATCTTCGGAAGGACTTCAGTGGGTCCAGACGGACATCCCGCACCTGGGGATCCGGTTGGCAGCCACAATTACCCAAACAGTTGCCCTCAACTACAGGCTCCTTCTGGACCAAACGGCCAAGTCTGTCTCGGACTGCTCTCGGCTGCAATTGGCCTGGTTTGGCCGCCTGGCTGCGATAAAGATGACGGTCCTCCCTCGTATCCTCTCTCTTTTCCAGATGCTACCCCTGCGCCCCCCCCCGGGAGCCCTGAGGAAATTACAGAGATTGCTGTCCACATTCCTGTGGAACCATAAACGCCCCTGAGTTGCGTTCGCCCGGATAACAGCGCCCCGGGACGAGGGTGGCCTGAACTTCCCTTGTGTGGAGGCGTACTACCAGGCGTCGTGCTTGCGCTTTATCCTTGAGTGGAACAGGCCCATGTCCAGCAAGCACTGGCTCTTTATGGACCAGACGGTGGCGGGCCGTAACATCTGGCGCGAACTCTGGCTCCCGCGTAAACATCGGGCCTGCGGCCTTTATTCATCGCCGGTGACCTCACCGACACTAGCGGTGTGGGACCGGCTGGCGTACAGGCGCGGCTGGACTACCTTTCCGTCGCCACTGACGCCTATAGTAGACAATCCGGAATTCCCCCCGGGTTGTGCCTCGCCGGTATTCCAGCGCTGGAGAGAACTGGGCTGTAAGAGATTGGGTCACCTCTTTCAACCGGAGGGACTGATACCGTTCTCCACTCTTCGCCGGGAATACTTTGAGCTGAGCGACTCGGATGCCTTCCCTTACTCGCAGGTTGCACACTGGGTCACGCTTCCTACCAACATTGCAGACATGTCCCGTCCTATGACACCCTTGGAACGCTGGGTAGCCTTTAAGAAGGATGACCGCAGACTTATCTCTGAACTCTATGCTTTCATCATGAAGCGCCAGCACACTCAGCGCACCAAGGCGCAAGTTCGATGGGAGACGGAGTTGGGCCGCCCGTTGACGCGTAAGGAATGGGACAGGGTACACTATCGTGCACACCACACGGCAGCTAATGTTGCTGGGGCTGAGACGGCTTTCAAAATAGTGGCATACTGGTATCACACGCCGGCGAGGATCCACGGGTGGGACCCTAAGTGTTCGAGTCTTTGTTGGAGGGGCTGTGGTGCGACAGGTACCTTGACACACCTGCTTTGGCACAGTCCCAAGCTAGTGCGCTACTGGAGGGAGGTTCTAGACGACATAGATAATGCTTTTGGCATCACCTTTCCCAGAGCTCCAGAGCATGTACTTTTGGGCCTACCTCATCCTAAGGCATTTCCCCTGCCCTCCACGTGAGGTAGACAAATAGCCCTGGCTCTCCTGGCAGCACGCCTGGTCATCCTTGCACAGTGGCGCTCACCAGACGCCCCTGACCCGAGGGACTTGATCAGACGACTTTGGCTGCTGTTGGCCATGGAGAGACTCTCCCTCTGTGTGGATGGTAAGGGGGACACGTATGCGAAGCTCTGGGCCCCTTTCATACATTTGCTATCTCGGGACTTACGAGAGGTTACCTGCCCCAAATTCCTACAGGTTTTACAGCTTATCCCGTTAGAGCCGCCGGGGGCGAGCCCCTGAGGGCCCATGATTCACCCTTGGAATGTGGCAGGGCTCCCGGGAGCGAGGGCTCAGTTAGAGGTCCGGGTCATGCTGATGCGGAGGGGGTGGGTGGGTGGGAGGGAGGGGGTCCTGGGCAAGTGGGGGGAGGAGGGGTGTGTAGGCTTTTGTTTCCTTTGTGGTGTTTTTCTCTTTGGTTTTATAAAAAGCAGCATCGACACCCGACTTGGTTGCACCACTTGGCTGACAGTCCACCCTCGCCGGGTCACCCTCCGGGTTGTAGACCTTATGGCTGTGTTTCTGTGCTGTTTTTCCACGCTCTGCCGGCCGGTGGATGTAGGCAGCCTAGCTGTGTTCACTGCTGTATGTCTGCTGAATAAAAATTGTTTGATTCTAAAAATAAAAATAATCTAATTTTACTGAAATAAATTAAATTACTTACCAAACACATAAAAATACAAAACTAAAGTAAAACACAATCCAATAAAATACATATAATATAACACATAAAAACAATGTTATACAATATTTTCAAAAATATTTTTTTAAAGATATTAAAAACAACACTGAAAACAATATTCTTACCTTCGATATTCCTGTTGACCAATTTTTGCCATCCTGATATTCTTGACACAATATGTTTGTTTCACAATACTTTTTTCTTCAATATTTTGTCCAAACACCTTTAAATTACAATTCTTTAGAGACCAAACTTGACACTCCTGCCGACCCCCAATAAAAACGTTATCACTTATTAAATCTAATCAGGTAACTCAATGTTATCCTATGGGAGAGGTAAGTCTTGCAGTTTGTGAAAAACTAATTTAAGAGTTTATTCAGCAAAACAGGAGGAATGAAGGCACAATATTTGAGAGGAGGCCTCTCTAAGGTTGACAGGTCTAACAAAAGTGATTTACTATCCTTCGATAAAAGGGGGAATCTGCTATCCACCTTGCCATTGAGATCCTTTTTGTTTTTAGTTTTTTTTTTTCTCAAAGCAAAGTCTCAAACAGCGTTACAGAAGAAAAGAATATTCAAGATCCCCCCCCCCCTCCTCCCATCTCTCATATGTATTGCTGATCAATGATACAGGTACAAATGAACATACACAATAAGGAGAAGAAAAAAATAGTAGTAACAAATAGTTTCATAACAAAGTAATATGGCAAAGAAGGTATTATGGGTATCTGTTAATCCTATTATGCCTCGGAGTCCTCT
Organism: Lissotriton vulgaris; assembly: GCF_964263255.1. NCBI lineage: Eukaryota > Metazoa > Chordata > Amphibia > Caudata > Salamandridae > Lissotriton > Lissotriton vulgaris. Next base: position 1,123,562,764 of record NC_141697.1, read on the forward strand.
TGCCCTTGTTGGTCAATCCATTTAGAAAGTTCTCCCCAGATTTCAGTCCCCATCCTCCTTTTCCTTCGTCCTGTCTTGACATATACAGACTTTTCTAAATGGTATGTGGCGACTAATCTAGGCAGCCATTGTGCATAGGAGGGAGATTCAGAGTCTAACCAACCGGAGGAGATACATATCCTCCACATTGACATTGAAACAAAGATCAACGCTTCCTCCTTTACTCTTAAAGAGTCAGCTTGTGTTCCTAAAAGAATGGTCGTGAGGTTTAGGAGTATTGATTGGTTAGTTATTTCGCAGAGTAAATTCTGTATTCTGAGTAGGGTAGAATTGAGAGTTGGGCATGTTGCAAATATGTGTATAGATTCTGCCCCTACTTCGGAACAGCGTGGGCATAGTGTTCCTCTCCCAGATCCCCATTTAATAATTTTGCTAGGTGTCATATACAGAAAGAATATGGTTTTGAAATGTTGTTCTTGGAGTTTAGCAGAAATTAAGATATGTTGTGATAGTCGCAGGGAATTGTAAAATATAGTTTTGGGGGAATCAAGTTTAACATGCCATTTGGTAGCAATGGTTTCTAGGTCATCTGGGGTTTCCTTATTTATTATTTGATAGATAGTCCCTATACGTACAGAGGTTACGTCCCGGAGGGTGTTCATAAGCTCAACCTCGGCAAATCCGTTGACTCCTCCCACCTTTCTGGCTAGGTAGTCGCGAATGGCCATGTATTTAAATAATTCTTGAATTTTTAGTTTAAATCTCATCTGTAAATTTGAAAAGGATTCGATCCCCCTATTTGTTATAATGTCTCCTAGTTTTGTTATCCCTGCTCTGTGCCATTCAGATAAATAAGATCAACTAAATAGAGCAGGTAAGTTGTTGTTATTAGTTATTGTGGAATAAAAATTATATCTGCCGAGTCCCAAAATTCTCCGGACATGACGAAAAACTTTGTAAGAATTCATTAACGTCTTAAATTTAACATGATTGTAGTATCCATAAGCTGTTTCTCGGGGTAGGCAGCCCCAATATTGTTCCCCTACCAGAGACCGAAAGGGTGAGGGTAAAGATGGTTCAGTTCCGAAGGTGGAATCTCTTAGCAGAACTGAGCTATATTGCAGGACTGCCGCCCAGTAATATAAAGTAATGTTAGGAAAAGCCCATCCCCCTCTATCTTTTGGTAGTGTGAGATGTTTTAATGCGCGTCTGGGCTGAGCGTATGCCCAAATGAATTGAGTAAAAAAAAATTGGGATTTAAGTAGGTCTTTTTTACTAAACTCAAGGCGGATGCATCGAAAAAAATTAAAACAAGTTACTTACCTGTAACTACAGTTATCCAGTATTGGTATCTTTCATAGATTCACATGCCTGAATCATTCGCCGTCGTCGAGGCAAGAGTCCCACGGTAAATTATATATATATAGCAGTGCCTAAAAACCATTAGTAGTAGGCTAAAAAAGGATATAGGCCCAACTAGGCCCAAAACTTAGCAGCCTATCTACCTCATTATGTAAAAAGAACTGAAAAAGTAGCCTCAGCCAATCAGCTAACCTCACCCTCTAGAACCTTCCCAGCCCAGGCAGTTCTCCTCAGATTTTCCCAGCACAAGTGAGAAGTAGTATCCAAAATAAGAACTGCCTAGCCGGGGAGGAGGGTGGGTGCATGTGAATCTATGAAAGATACCAATACTGGATAACTGTAGTTACAGGTAAGTAACTTGTTTTCTTATCCAGTATTGGGGTATCTTTCATAGATTCACATGCCTGAATCAGAGTAGCAAGCAGTAATAACCATAACTGTCGGTAGAGGAAGGTGGGAGACAATCCAAACCATATATCCCCACACAACCTGGAAGGTACTAGAGCAATAACATATTTCAATACATATGCAAAATCATGACAATACCTTCATATAATATGTATCTATATATAGAGCATTAAAACAGTATATTAGCACACATGTAGCAATAGAAACAAGAAAAACCATAACAGGCTGACCTCAGTGAAGAAGATGCTGCAACACTGCTTCTCCCACTGACGTATCTTCATGTAGCACCGGCTGCAGGCAATAGTGCTTTGTAAAAGTATGCACACTTTTCCATGTAGCAGCACGGCAGATGTTTTCCAGGGTCACCCCTGCAAATAGGGCTGTAGACGCTGACATCATCCTGGTGGAATGCGCCTTAACCGTTCTTGTCAGGGGCTTGTTCGCTTTCTCATGACAGAAGACAATGACAGAGGAAAGCCATCTGGCTATAGTTGCCTTCGTCACTGCCTGACCACGTGTAGCTTGTCCATAAACTACAAACAGTTGGGTAGATTTGCGCAAATCTTTTGTCTTTTGTAAATAGAATTTGAGGCATCTTTGGACATCCAAGGAATGCAGCATCCTTTCAGCTGCAGTCTTGGGGTCTGGAAAGAAAGTTTTGAGTTTCACCGGTTGATTGATGTGAAACTGGGTCGGAACTTTGGGAATAAATTTAGGATGAGTTCTAAGTGTCACACAATCTTTTGAAAAATGTAGGAAAGGTTCTGATATAGTGAACGCTTGTATCTCACTTACTCTCCGGGTTGAAGTGAGGGCTAACAGAATAGCCACTTTCCAAGTCAAGAATTTAAGTTCTGATTTATGAATTGGTTCAAAAGGCCTTTTCAGCAATTGAGATAACACAATATTGAGATCCCACTCAGGAGGAGGAGGCCGCACTGGAGGGAAAACTCGAAATAATCCTTTAAGGAACTGTTTAATTAAAGAGGAAGAGCACAAAGATGGTTTGTTGTAACTCTTCCTGAATCTGGATATGGCAGCAAGGTGAACTTTGATAGAAGAAAAAGCGAGACCTGATCTGGCTAGAGACAGCAGATAAGGCAGAATCTTCTCTGGAGGAGCCTGTAGTGGATGGACGTCATGCTCTCCGCACCATAACCAGAATCTCTTCCACTTGAAGCGATAGGTTCTGATGGTAGACTGTGCACGAGCCTGAGATAGAACAGCTCTACAGTCTGGAGAAATCTCCAGGTCCTTAAACTCTAAGAAATCAGGAGCCAGGCGTGCAAGTGTAGCGACTGAGGATCCGGATGAAGTATTTGTCCTTCCTCTCTTGTTAGCATTGAAAGTGTCGACTGGAGGCGCAGTGGAGGTTGATGGGAGAGTATCAGAAGCTCCTGGAACCAATACTGTCTCGGCCAGCGAGGAGCAATTAGGATTAGAGAGCAACGCTCTCTCTTAATTTTCTGTAGAACCTTTGGGATGAGAGGAATCGGTGGGAAGGCATATGCAAAGATTCCGGTCCACCTCATCAACAGGGCATTTCCTCTCGATCCTTACTGGTGGAACCTGCTGGCAAAGTATATGCATTTGCTGTTCTGTTGCGTGGCAAACAGGTCCAGTGTTGGTGTGCCCCAGAGCTGGAAAATTGTTTCCACTTGGCGTTGTTCGAGTTCCCACTCGTGACATCCTGTGAACGATCTGCTGAGATCGTCGGCCAGAGAATTCTGAATTCCCTGAACATGTTCCGCTCTGAGGGAAATTTTGTGATGGAGTAACCATTCCCACATTTCCTGCGCTTGAAGAGACAGGGCCAGAGATTTTGTGCCCCCTTGCTTGTTTACGTAAAACATGCTGGTGGTGTTGTCCGTGCGCACCAGCACTGCAGAGCCTGCAATTCTTGGCAGGAAGACTCGCAAGGACAGGAAAATTGCCCTCAACTCGAGGCAGTTGATGTGTTTGTGCTTGTACTGATGGGACCACCGTCCCTGCACTTGAAGGTCCTGGAGATGACCTCCCCAACCCTCCATGGAGGCATCTGTCGTTAGAGTAAATTCCGGTAGGGTCTGAAGAAAAGTGAGCCCCGGAGACAAATTGTTCTTTGCCGCCCACCATAGAAGAGCTTGTTTCATCTTGGGCGTGACCTTGATACGGTCCTCGAAAGATCCGTCTATCTGCCGCCACTGTCGATGCAATTCCTCTTGGAGAGGCCTCATTCTGAGTCGAGCCAGTGGAACTAGATGGAGTGCGGAGGAACACATCCCTAGCAGGGAAACAAACTGTCGGACCGAAAGAGACTTTTTTGACCGTATTTGACTTGCCAGCTTTGTGATCTTGTCCTGACGAATTTGGGTCAAGAAGGCCTTGCACTGAGAAGTGTCTAGTACTGCTCCCAGGAACGTCAGAATTTGTTTGGGTTGAAGTTGAGATTTTTTGGCGTTGAGGGTCAGGCCCAGATTCGAGAACATTGATAGAGCACTTTTGACCGATTGCCTTGTTGAAGTCTTTTTCGGACTCTTTATTAACCAATCGTCGAGGTACGGGAATACTTGGATTCCCTGTGACCTCAACGCAGCTGCAACTGGGACTAGAGTCTTGGTAAAGATTCTTGGTGCAGACTTCAGGCCGAAAGGGAGCACCTTGAATTGAAAATGGACACCAGCCACTGTGAATCTCAGATACTTGCGGTGGTTTTGATGAATTGGAATGTGGAAGTAAGCGTCTTCCATATCCAGGGAAGCCATGAAATCGCCTTCCATGAGGCAATTGAGGACATCCGTGAGCGTCACCATGCGGAAACTCTGCTTTTTCAGATATTTGTTTAAGTTTCGTAGATCCAAAATTGGACGCCACTCTCCTGAAACCTTTTCCACAAGGAAGAAGCGAGAATAAAACCCCTGATTTTTCTGGGATGTTGGGACTTTCTCTATCGCATTTTTGTGCAGCATTTTCATGGCTTCCATGTATAACAAATGAAGACGAGGAGGGGAGGGACCCCTGGGCGGTAATGTTGGAGGTTTCTGCAAGAACTCCAGAGTGTGTCCGTGTTTGACTATGTCCAGAACCCACTGATCTGAAGTTATCTTCCGCCACTGTTGATAAAAGGCGGAGATCTTGGCGCCCACGGGGAGGGAAGGAAGGGAGGATGGTGTCCGGCAAAACTCACTGGCGTTTATTTGAATCGCATCCCTGGTAGTTAGAACGTCGTTTCCCTCCTTGACGAGAGAAACCCGCTGACGATGACTGCCGATAGGACTGCTGGTAGTACGGCTTATTCTGAGGTTGATACTGGCGGTTTTGCTGATTTTGATAATGTCCCCTTGAAGAAAAACCACGGCCTCTTGCTCCTCTGAAAAAACCTCGCTTATACTGTAGTGCACCAAGCGATTTGGCCGTATCAGTATCCGTTTTGATCGCAAGCAATGCTTCATCTATGTGCTTGCCAAACAATAACTCGCCATTATAGGCCATGTCAAGTATTTTGGTCTGGACTTCAGGCCTGAAAGAAGTCGCCTTGAGCCATCCTTGCCGTCTGAGAACTGCCGCTCCGGCCAATTGTCTAAAGGCTGTATTAGATATATCGAGGGCGCAATCGATAATCTCAGAAGCTGCCCGCTCGCCTTCCAAGACAACCTTCCTGACCTCTTCAACACGGTCATCGGGAACCAAGTTGATGAACTCCGACAGATCTGACCACATTTGTCTGTCATACCGTGCTAAAATTGCCAAAGAATTAGCAATCTTGACAGTAGCAGCGGCATTAGCTGAGAACTTCTTCCCAAATGCATCCAATCTCCTGCCCTCTTTGTCTGGAGGCGTTGAAATTGGTGCAACCGGATTCTTGGATCGTTGTTGAGCCGCTTGTGAAATCACTGAATCAGGACGCGGATGACCAATCAAACATGAAGGAGTATCCGGTGGTGCTCGGTACTTCTTGTCGACTCTTGGAAGAACCGCCGGGATGGAAGCTGGCGTCTTCATAATATCAATCCCTTCTTTCCAAATATAGTCAATGATAGGGATAGATCTGGACACCCTTCTATACCCTTCTTTGAAATCATGAAAAAACAGTCAGTTTGCTCAACCGAAACTGTAATTGCAAATCGAGCAGCCGCCCGGTGCATGATGTTATGAAAACCTCCTATGTCTTCTGGCGGAGAATCTGAAGGTTGTGGCAGATTAGGAGAGGGCATAGGAATGACGTAATCATTCCATGGTTCCGTAGGCGTGGAATCCGGAAGTTCCCCATCCTCTCTTTCATCCTCATCTGGAGAGGAGACGTCAACATCCTGACTTCCAGTCCCGGGGTCAACATCCTGCCTTGGAGAGTGCGAAGGATGTGGCGGTGGATTTACTGGCATGTCTTCTGGCACAGGATTTGAAGGAGGCAGAGTTGATGGAAACCTCTGACGATAATCGGCCAGCATGGCCTGCAAATTCTGAACTAGAACAGACGGAAGATGAGTCGTGTCTTCTGTGTGTTGTTGCTCCTGATGATAAGGAGTAGCTAAATTTTCCTGATAGTAATGAACCTCATCATCATCCTCATCCTCTTGATATTTTATGTGTAACTGGGAAGGGTGATGGGCCACTCCAAAAGGATCGTCATCATCCTCTTCATTATAAGAATCTGCCTCCACGTAGTTTTCCAAGATATGCGAAGGCAAGAGGGGAGACAAATGAGAGTAACTCTGTCTCTGAAATGATTTCATCTGAAAATGGGTATACTGTACCCTAACCGGAGATGTGGGCAATAAATGCGTAGACGGCACATTCAAAGATGCCAGCGCTGCTGTTGATGGTAAAAGTGAGACAGATGTGTGAGTTGCCGGTACTGTCGTCGACGGTATCGTCATAGGTATTGTTTCGTAGATCCAAAATTGGACGCCACTCTCCTGAAACCTTTTCCACAAGGAAGAAGCGAGAATAAAACCCCTGATTTTTCTGGGATGTTGGGACTTTCTCTATCGCATTTTTGTGCAGCATTTTCATGGCTTCCATGTATAACAAATGAAGACGAGGAGGGGAGGGACCCCTGGGCGGTAATGTTGGAGGTTTCTGCAAGAACTCCAGAGTGTGTCCGTGTTTGACTATGTCCAGAACCCACTGATCTGAAGTTATCTTCCGCCACTGTTGATAAAAGGCGGAGATCTTGGCGCCCACGGGGAGGGAAGGAAGGGAGGATGGTGTCCGGCAAAACTCACTGGCGTTTATTTGAATCGCGTCCCTGGTAGTTAGAACGTCGTTTCCCTCCTTGACGAGAGAAACCCGCTGACGATGACTGCCGATAGGACTGCTGGTAGTACGGCTTATTCTGAGGTTGATACTGGCGGTTTTGCTGATTTTGATAATGTCCCCTTGAAGAAAAACCACGGCCTCTTGCTCCTCTGAAAAAACCTCGCTTATACTGTAGTGCACCAAGCGATTTGGCCGTATCAGTATCCGTTTTGATCGCAAGCAATGCTTCATCTATGTGCTTGCCAAACAATAACTCGCCATTATAGGCCATGTCAAGTATTTTGGTCTGGACTTCAGGCCTGAAAGAAGTCGCCTTGAGCCATCCTTGCCGTCTGAGAACTGCCGCTCCGGCCAATTGTCTAAAGGCTGTATTAGATACATCGAGGGCGCAATCGATAATCTCAGAAGCTGCCCGCTCGCCTTCCAAGACAACCTTCCTGACCTCTTCAACACGGTCATCGGGAACCAAGTTGATGAACTCCGACAGATCTGACCACATTTGTCTGTCATACCGTGCTAAAATTGCCAAAGAATTAGCAATCTTGACAGTAGCAGCGGCATTAGCTGAGAACTTCTTCCCAAATGCATCCAATCTCCTGCCCTCTTTGTCTGGAGGCGTTGAAATTGGTGCAACCGGATTCTTGGATCGTTGTTGAGCCGCTTGTGAAATCACTGAATCAGGACGCGGATGACCAATCAAACATGAAGGAGTATCCGGTGGTGCTCGGTACTTCTTGTCGACTCTTGGAAGAACCGCCGGGATGGAAGCTGGCGTCTTCATAATATCAATCCCTTCTTTCCAAATATAGTCAATGATAGGGATAGATCTGGACACCCTTCTATACCCTTCTTTGAAATCATGAAAAAACAGTCAGTTTGCTCAACCGAAACTGTAATTGCAAATCGAGCAGCCGCCCGGTGCATGATGTTATGAAAACCTCCTATGTCTTCTGGCGGAGAATCTGAAGGTTGTGGCAGATTAGGAGAGGGCATAGGAATGACGTAATCATTCCATGGTTCCGTAGGCGTGGAATCCGGAAGTTCCCCATCCTCTCTTTCATCCTCATCTGGAGAGGAGACGTCAACATCCTGACTTCCAGTCCCGGGGTCAACATCCTGCCTTGGAGAGTGCGAAGGATGTGGCGGTGGATTTACTGGCATGTCTTCTGGCACAGGATTTGAAGGAGGCAGAGTTGATGGAAACCTCTGACGATAATCGGCCAGCATGGCCTGCAAATCCTGAACTAGAACAGACGGAAGATGAGTCGTGTCTTCTGTGTGTTGTTGCTCCTGATGATAAGGAGTAGCTAAATTTTCCTGATAGTAATGAACCTCATCATCATCCTCATCCTCTTGATATTTTATGTGTAACTGGGAAGGGTGATGGGCCACTCCAAAAGGATCGTCATCATCCTCTTCATTATAAGAATCTGCCTCCACGTAGTTTTCCAAGATATGCGAAGGCAAGAGGGGAGACAAATGAGAGTAACTCTGTCTCTGAAATGATTTCATCTGAAAATGGGTATACTGTACCCTAACCGGAGATGTGGGCAATAAATGCGTAGACGGCACATTCAAAGATGCCAGCGCTGCTGTTGATGGTAAAAGTGAGACAGATGTGTGAGTTGCCGGTACTGTCGTCGACGGTATCGTCATAGGTATTGTAATCGTGGACGAGGACTTTTTTGAAGGCGTCCTAGTAGACGGATCCGTCGACGGACTCCTCGTCGTCGAGCTAGTCGTCGACGGAGCTGAAACCTTCGTCGACGTGTTTGTCGTCGACGGGCCTGTCGTCGACGGGGTCTTCGTCGACGGGCCTTTCGTCGACGGGCCCTCCGTCGACGGGCCCTCCGTCGACGAGGTCTTCGTCGACGGGATCTTCGTCGACGGGATCTTCGTCGACGGGATCTTCGTCGACGGGGTCTTCGTCGATTGGATAGTGGAAGCCTTCGTCGACGGGGGAGCCGTCGACGAGAGCGTCGACGGAAGCGATGACGAACGCTTCGAAGATGGTGATTTGGTCGTCGACGGTAGACTCGTCGACGACGCGCTTTTCTTCGATGATTTTTTCTCAGAAGAAGAAACCATGACGGACATCACAGGAGAAGTAATTGCTGAGGTGGTAACAGTACTTGAAGAAGTAGAAGACGTAGAATAGGTGGTAACAGTGAGAGAGGACACCAAAGAGACAGCTTTAGTGCGGACTGTACTCACAGTAGAAGACTCTGTTGACGCAGCACTCCTTGTGGATTCAGAGGGTTTATGAGAGAATTTAGGTTCTTTCAATCTCTCAGGGGAACACCTCTCTTTGCAACTGGCTCTCTTACTTGAAGTAGAGGCTCTGTCCTCGTCATCTATGACAGACGACTTCAGCCACAAAAGAACTCTTGCCTCTCTATCCCTTTTGGTCTTAGGAGGGAAGGTTCGACATATCCTGCAATCCTTCACAACATGTGAAGGATGCAAACAATAAATACAGTCCGAGTGCTGGTCGTCCACGTGTACTCTCTTCTTGAAGCATGAAGCACAAGCCTTGAATAAAGCCTTCTTTTCCGACATCTTGAAAGAATTGAAGAAATTTTTGAAAAAAAACTGAGTAGGCACTAGGGAGACTCCCTTACACACGAAGTGCGGTGAAAATCTGAGGAGAACTGCCTGGGCTGGGAAGGTTCTAGAGGGTGAGGTTAGCTGATTGGCTGAGGCTACTTTTTCAGTTCTTTTTACATAATGAGATAGATAGGCTGCTAAGTTTTGGGCCTAGTTGGGCCTATATCCTTTTCTAGCCTACTGCTAATGGTTTTTAGGCACTGCTATATATATATATAATTTACCGTGGGACTCCCGCCTCGACGACGGGGAATGATTCAGGCATGTGAATCTATGAAAGATACCCCAATACTGGATAAATAGTAGTTTGGAAAAATAAGTCATTTAAATGACATTACACCTACCGACCAATGTTAGATGTAAATTATCAATTTGTTTTAGTGCCTTCTTTGTCTGGACAGCAAGGGGAGCCAAATTAACTGCGACTATTTCCTCCAGTCTAGGTGAGACTAGTACACCCAAGTATTTAGCCTTTGGTACAACTCTGGTATCAGTCCAGATGATTTTACTATTTATTAGTATTTATGTTTTGTTTTTATTTAGGGCGTATCCAGAAAGTCTCCCAAATTTGAGGGCTTCCTCCTCTAATGCCAGTGTGGAATTGACAGGGTCTGGAGTGGTAATAGCAAGGTCGTCAGCGAAAGCCAAGATTTTACAGTTGTGTTGAAAGTATGTTACTGGAGAAATGTTGTGGTTTTTCTCTATTTGTTTAATGAGGGGATCTAGATAAAGGGCGAACAATAACGGAGAGCAGGGGCATCCCTGCCTGGTGCCTCGTGATATTTTAAAGGGTTCAGTCAATTGTCCATTTATGGTAACACTAGCGGTTGGATTATGATAAAGTTCCTGCGTTGCCTGCATAAATCTACCACCGAACCCCATATTGTCCATTACCTTCCGGAGAAATCGCCATGAGACCCGGTCAAAAGCCTTCTCGGCATCAAGTAATATAAGTGACATCGGGTCTCCGGCTACTGGGGCAGCGTCGAACAGAGTAATACCTCTCCTGACATGTTCGGTGGTCCCTTTCTTAGGTATAAAACCGTGTTGCCATTTTGAAACAAGGGGTTCCACTATTCAGGATATTCTGGAGGCTAGTACCGTAGAGAATATTTTGGAATCACAGTTGATGAGAGTTATTGGTCTGTAAGAGCTCATTTCTAGTGGGGATTTATCCTTTTTGGGAAAGATAGAAATCCTAGCACTAGACCAAGAGGCTGGAGGGGAGGTGCCATTGAAGATGGAAGTAATTACCTCTGTAAATATAGCCTTAATTTGACTGGCAAATATTTTAAAGAACTCAACAGGGATGCCATCAGGTCCAGAAGCCTTCCCATCTGGGAGGCTATTAAGGGCATCCAGGATTTCTTCCCATGTAGGAGTAAGATCTAATAGTTCGCTATCTCCTAGGCTCAATTTGCTTAATTCTATCTCGCTGAGGTATTTAGAGATCTCTCTGTCTAAAACGTCGGCTGTGCAACAGATTTATTCCTTGTATAGCCTAGCAAAAAACTCCTGAAACTCATGCCGAATACCGCTAAGATCCGTAACCTCTGTTTCTGAAGCAAGTCTGATTTTGTGGATTTCACTAGAGGTAGTTTGTTGTCTTGTCATGACAGCTAAATGATGTCCAATGCTGTCACTACACTCGTACGTCTTCTCCCTTGCTGCTGCCCACTTAGTCGCAATTTTGTCCATAAACACCGCCCCTATTTCTGCCCGAACCAAAATTGCTTCTTGTTGAATTGGTTGACAATCTAGCCCTGCGTGTATTGTTTGGGTTAGCTTTATTTCAGTTTTTCTTAATTTTTCTTGGAGATCTTTGATCTGGGTTTTTTCCGCTCTGTTTTTTTGTACAGAAAACCTAAGGGTCTCGCCTCTGATCCCTGCCTTTAGGGTATCCCAGACTGTCATATGGGAAGCGGAGCCAATGTTTATCTCTAGGAACACCTGCATCCATCCTTGCATGTGATTTATATAGCTAGGGTCATATAATAAAGCTTTTTCAAAACTCCATCTGGAAGCCTCTCTGGGTTGCCCAACCTCCCTTATGGTAAGAATAATAGGGTTATGGTCGGACATAAAGCGGGGTGCGATATCTATAGTGAAGCTGTGGGCCAGTGATGCAGAAATGAAAAAATAGTCTAATCTAACCAGTACTTGGTGCGGGGCTGAGTAAAAAGTGTATCCAGAGAGTGATGGGTCGTTGCTCCCCCAGCCACCTATCAGGCCGTGAGTTTGAATGAGGTAAGTTAAAGCTTGAAAGACTTGGGGTTTCCTTCCTTTGTATCTCCAAGTTGTGTTGGCATCCCAGTTGCTAGGTAAATGTATGTTAAAGTCTCCGCATAGGACTATTGGGGTGGGCCAATGTACTAACTCACTAGAAACTTGGTTAATGACCCCGGGGTCATCAGCGTTACTACAATATAGTGAGCAGAGAGTGAAAGAGATGTTATTAGGAAGTTGAATCTGGATAAGACCCACCTTCCTAGTGAATCTGATTTGGTTCGTGGATTGCTGATAGCAAATTTTCTATCAGTTAAGATTCCTACGCCCTTTGTCTTAGCTCCTTGCTTAGTAGCACCCACTACTTTAAACCCTAATGTATTTAGTAAGCAGCAAGAAAGCCCCATGGTTCACCGACGAACTCAAGAGCTCCAAGAAGAACTGCCAAGCCCTCGAGAGAACCTGGCGCAGAGACCCAACACCGGACAACATGACTGCCCTCAAGCTCGCCACCTGAAAACACCACCAACTCATCCACGCAACCAAGAAAACTGCATTCAAGGAATGACTGGACAACAACGCACACAATAGCAAGGAACTCTTCAACATCGTTAAAGAGCTCTCCAACCCCAACGCCGGAAACAACAACATCACCCCTTCGCAAGACCTCTGCAACTCCCTCGCCTCCTACTTCCACAACAAGATCGCGGACATACACGACAGCTTCAGCACTCAACCGACGCACGCCACGACCGAACCACCGCCCCCCACCACCACCCTCCGCCCCTGGACCCAGATCAGCACCGAAGACACCGTCCGCACGATGAACTCCATCCACTCCGGATCTCCGACCGACCCCTGCCCTCACCACGTCTTCAACAAGGCCGATGCTGTCATCGCACCCCACCTTCGGGACATCATCAACACCTCCTTCGACACCGCTACCTTCCCGGAGAGCTGGAAGCACGCCGAACTCAGCGCTCTACTAAAGAAGCCATCAGCCAACTCCACCGACCTCAAGAACTACCGCCCCATCTCGCTGCTCCCGTTCCCTGCAAAAGTCATCGAGAAGACCGTTAACAAGCAGCTGGCCGCCTTCCTCGAGACGAACGGATCCCTCGACCTCTCGCAGTCTGGCTTCCGAGCCAACCACAGCACCGAGACCGCCCTGATCGCAGCCACCGATGACATCCGAGCACTGCTTGACAACAGAGAAACAGCAGCCCTCATCCTCCTAGACCTCTCCGCGGCCTTCGACACTGTCTGCCACCGTACACTAGTGCAGCAACTCAGCAACGTCGGAATCCAGGAGAAGGCACTGGAGTGGATCATCTCCTTCCTCGCCGGAAGGACACAGAGAGTTTGCCTCCCCCCGTTCAGATCTGAAGCCATCGAAGTCATCTGCGGCGTTCCTCAAGGCTCCTCGCTCAGTCCAACCCTCTTCAACGTCTACATGAGCCCCCTCGCAGACATCGCACGCCAGCACAACCTCAACATCATCTCCTACGCCGACGACACCCAGCTGGTCCTCTCCCTCACCAACGACCCCGCCACCGCCAGAGCCAACCTTCACGAAGGGATGAAAGAGGTAGCCGAATGGATGAAGAACAGTCGCCTGAAACTGAACTCGGACAAGACGGAAGTCCTCATCCTGGGATCCTCACCCTTTGCCTGGGACGACTACTGGTGGCCCCCCGCCCTAGGCAGCGCACCCAAACCAACAGACCACGCACGCAACCTAGGCTTCATCCTGGACTCCTCCCTCTCCATGACCAGACAAGACAACGCCATCTCCTCGTCGTGCTTCAACATCCTGCGCATTCTACGTAAGATCTTCCGGTGGATCCCCACCGAGACCAGGAAGACGGTCACCCAGGCCCTCGTCACCAGCCATCTGGACTACGGCAACTCCCTCTACGCAGGAACCACCGCCAAACTCCAGAAGAGACTTCAGCGGATCCAGAACGCCTCAGCACGACTCATCCTGGACATCCCCCGTCGCAGCCACATCTCCGAACACCTGAGAGACCTGCACTGGCTCCTGGTCAACAAGAGAATCACCTTCCGTCTCCTCACCCACACTCATAAAGCCCTACACAACCAAGGACCAGGATACCTCAACAGCCGCCTCAACTTCTACGCTCCCAAACGCCAGCTTTGATCGACCGGCCACGCCCTCGCCGCCGTCCCCCGCATCCTAAGAGCCACCACAGGGGGACGGTCCTTCTCTTACCTCGCCGCCAAGACATGGAACTCCCTCCCGACCCACCTCCGCCTGACCCAGGACCACCTCGCCTTCAGGAAGCAGCTCAAGACCTGGCTGTTCGAGCAGTAGCGGATCCCCATCCCCGAGCACCTTGAGACCCTCTGGGTGAGTAGTGCGCTATATAAATGCTTTGATTGATTGATTGATTGATTATTTCTGACTGTTCTACATGAGTTTCCTGTAGGCATATGATGTTTCCCCCAAGTGTTCGTAACCCCATCGCCACTTTTTGTCTCTTTGAGACGTCGTTCAAACCACAAACATTGACAGAGACGATACGTAATGGTTCTATCCTAGCCATCTAAAGGATATGGCAGCACCCATTTACATACCATAGAGAAAAAGAGACAGAACTAGTCAACAAAAATTTGATGTGTGTATGGTTAGTACCTGTATGTGTCTTTTGTGGCCTTACCCACCCTTCCCCCCGGGGCCCCCCCTCCACCCACCTACCCCCCCTTTGTGTGAGCAATCAGGCAAAGCCTGAGTGATGGTGATCAGTCATAATCCGCAACCCCCAACCACGCCAGGCGCCTAAGATAAATGTGATTGATAGAGGACCAAGTGATCAAGTATCTAGATTATAATCGTCCCCCCATTCCTTTCTTCCTTCTTCCCTCTTCCCCCCCTCCTTCCCTTCACCAGCTAAGTCATGATTTAAGAGATACTAGAGGGTAAGTGGGAAAAAAAAAAAACAAAGAGAGAGTAACCATTTATCTTTAAGTGATTTTTCCCCCCCACCCTTATCTCTCTATAAATTAGCAAATAGCATCATTTTTTTCCCCTCGTTTTCTTTTTTTTCAATTTGCTCCTGTATGTTCCTTCTTGAGTCTGATCTCTTCCAGGTACTCTTTGGCTTTAATCTCGGATGTAAAGACCTTGGTGGTGCCATGTAAAATGACCTTTAAGCCGGGTTCATAAGATACACCTAGTTGTTGAAAGGGAGAGACCAATTGCCGCAGATGCCATCGGCGCTCAACAGTCTGATGACAGAAATCCGGTTTTGAAAAAAAGGTAATTCCATGAGCCCCTTTTTTTGAGTTGGGGCGTGCCTTGTCATAAACCAGTTGTCTCAGGAGGAAGTTGCCAAAGTAAACAAGGAAGACCCGGGGCTGTCCTTCAGTCAAGTTACCATTTTTGTATTTTTTTTTAAAGAAAGGAAACCTGTGTGCTCGCTGTACTTCGTGGTCCCAGTCCCATTCAGTATTTTCTGGAAAAGAGTCTTGCAGTAGTTTGACAATAAACTGTCTAGGGTTATCCCCCTCCTTCCCTTCTGGAATCCCCAGCAGGCGCAGGTTATTCCGGCGTGGTCGGTTTTCATTTTCTTCGATTTTCGCCATTAAATCCATGAGGCAGGCAGAATTAGAGTTGGTGGCCTGTTTGGTTGCCGATGCTTCAGTTTCCAGGTGTTCCGTCCTGGCCTCGACCATGCCCACTCTCTCACTAATGTCTGTACAGGTCTTATTCAGTCGTCTGAGTCCGCCCTGTAGTTTTTTCTCTGCGTTTTTAGCTGCTCTGTTTTCACCTCTCACCTCCTCCTGAAAGTCTTTGATCGAGGCGAGAATGGCAGCAAGTGAGGGTTCTGATGTCTCGCTATCTTTCGCTTGCAGTCTTCTTGGGCTGCGTCCTTGCGGTATTGATTGCGATGTGGTCGGTTCCTCTTCTTCTAAATGGTATGACATCTGCGAGTCCGAGTAATCCCATTTAAGTTGACTCCTCCGTTTGATCTTACTTCTTGGTTTTTTAGGACGAACAATGGTACCAGTGTTATTGCGGGAAGCCTAGCTTTCCCCTTCACTGGAACTCTTAGTATTGCCTTCATCTTCCTCAGTCTCCTCTTCCCCTGATGAACTCGGAGTACTGTCTGATACCGAGTAAAAGGCCTCTTGACCAACTTCTGGGGTCCAAGGGGAGGCAAAGCCAGGTGGAACTTCCAGGTTTTTGATGGCAGCTTCCATCTTTGTGGGATAGTCCCCGGTATTCAGGTTCTCAAAATGAGTACATAAGGTATTGCCAGTGTTTTCTTCTTCAGGTTCTGGGTGTTCACTCTCGTTAGGAAGTGGGGTTAAAAGAGGATTAGGGGGCATAGAGGGGTGAAGTGTGTAATCATGCTCTTCAATTGAGGTAGGCCGTGGTAGAGAAGGTTCCGCTAAATGTTCAAGATTGCAGGTCGAGGTGGGGGTAACTTCTGGTCTGGGAGGAGCATTACTGAGTTCCATCTTAGTAATGGTTGCTTGATTGATATCGCCATTATCGCAATTCAATTGAGTCTTCAGCTTTATTAAAACATTGCAAATTCTTTCTGTTGTTTTTAGCGTTAGTAGCTTGATTCTTGGCCACTAGAAAGATTTTGGCTGGAGGGGGCTGCGCTGAAGTAGCATTAATGTCTTTATTGTCTTTAAGTTCTTTACTGCAGACCCCTGCCCCCGCCCCTGCCCCTGTAGGGCCCATGTTTTTTTTTGACCCAGTAACCCCACTGACCTGTCTAGACTTGATCTTGCCGGCATCTTCTCCCGCCGAGAGATCCTTTCCAATGGTGGGTGTCTTTGCCTTTAAGCTCTTTTTGCCACGAGAGCTCATTTTCTCCAAGGTGCTTTGCTGCTCCCAATTTTCAAAGAAAGTCAAGTAAGCTGCCCATACTGACGCTAGGCAGTAGAAGCTCCCAAAAAGCACTTCTTGTCTTTCCAGGCGATATCTCTTTATCCCGCTCGTAAAGTGCTCTCCAGACGTCTGTGCCGCGGGAGAAACAAACAGAAACCTCGATCCAGGAAGCTGAAGTGTTTTGTGATTCACCACCGGAGAAGCAAGCAGGACCGCAAGATAAATCTTATTTCGTGACACCAGCGCTTTGTTAAGTATCCCAAGCGCGGTTCCATTCAGACTCCACCGAGCGCTGTGCCGAGAGCTGTGCTGTCTCAACACTCGGTTTGCACGATGCTCTTGGGAGCCCAGCATCGCAGATTCAGGGCAGGTAGCCGATCACCTGTGATTTCGGTAGGTGGCGCGGCGTGGCGGCGGACGCGTACACAGGCTTACGCTGACACCATCTTGCTCCTCGAGCAGGCAGCCTTTGTCATTGAGATCCTAACACACTAAAGACAAAGTTGCAAACCCATCACTGGGCCTTGTAATTCTAGCCTCAGAACAATTGGTCTAAAGATCAAATTTCAGGAATTAATTTGTGAGCTAGATATTGAAGTTGTTAAGTCAAGACCACCGGCCTCATTTATGTTTCACAAAAATCATTGTTGCCACTTCAATGGTTACTCTGCATCATTTAGACATGGGGCAAACACAATATTTCGGATGTGGAGCATCAGATTGCTAATCCATTGAAGACCTATGACTATGCAGCTCATCTGTCACAGAGCTGCCCTACATTGTTATCTAGGACAGCAATAGATGGTAGAAGAGAAATGTATACTAAGACTTGTAATCTGGCAAGATGGGTTGGTGAGATAAAGATCTGGTCTGTGGGTCACAGGTTTGAAGCATGGTAGGGCCAGCTCAGCCTTTCACCCTTCAGAGGTTGAGAAACTGAGCACCACTAAAACATGCAATAGCAATGTCTGCTTTTGACAGCACTTCCCAACAGCAAATCATTTGTAAAAGCCCTGAATAACAATTTTTTTTACATTTACATTGTGATAAAGACTGCAGGCCCGACCAGTTTGCTCATTACAAATCTTGACATGCAGGAGGCAGAGATCTTAAGAGGTTCTGTTAAGTGCATGGTGTCTCACTGCACCCTCAACCCCCAGTGAAGTTTGCCAGATTTTACACTAGCTGAGGGCTGAGCTGGATCTGTATTGGTGGCAATAAATTGCCCATTGCTGTAATTTACCTTTCTCCTGCAATGGTTGAATGTGGTTAAACCTGTTGATTAAAACCTATATGTCTCTTCAAAGTGCTCATGTAGTTTCTTGGTGATATTCCTTGTTTTTGTTAGTATAATTATCTCTCCCTTCAACTTCCCAAAATTCTCTTCACACTAGGGGTGTGCAAAGAATTCCGTTTCCTGCTGGGGGAGTTTGTGGAGTTTTGCCCACTCTGCTCTCCACGCGGAGTTCAGCAAAACTCTGTGAAGTGACGTGGAGCAGAGTTTCTCTCTTGTGAGGCTCACAAACGTTAAGGTTGCAAGAACTCACAAGAAAAGAATCATGCTGGACCTCCTCCTAGGAAGATTTCTCAATGCGGGCAGTTTTTGCAAGTTTCTACTGCTTGCGCGAAGAAATCTGCTGCTCGAGTTGAGGAAACTGACTCTTGAGGAGGTGACCAACAGAAAGCAGCAATGCAATCTGGAGAGACGAGGAGTGCCCCTTGTGCTGAATTAACGGCACAGAACAAACTGCAGGCACTTAAAATCAGTGCAAGCAGTGCAATCTAATAAACTACGCCGCAGGCTGAACTCCGCGGAGCATGGCAGAGTTTTTGTGGCACTTTGCCGAGTTCGTCAGAGATGAACTCCACAAATTCCAACCAAGCCTACTTAACAAAGTCCTAGTCTTCATCTAAGGACAAAAATTATTCTCTATTTTTAGACTGGGCCTCTAGTGACAGTGACCAAAATAATAAATCCAAAGAAATAGTCACAGGCCTGTGGCATCACAGAATGTTAAGCCAATAATAAAAATAAATGTCAAGAAAACTACAGTGAATAAAGAACATAATGTTAGGGCAGAGAAAAGATGAATCACAAGACTGTTTGCTATGAACCAGGACACATTTCAGATTAAATGCAGGCGAAGATCGACCAGTAACTAGCTACAAGGTCAGATATGAAGTAGAGACGTACACCAAGAGTGTGGCAGACTCATGCATTTCCTGCATGCCTTCCAGCTCCCTTTGTCCTCCCTCATGTGATCTTTGCCAGAGTGAGTTCCTAGAGGTCTACCTTACGGCCTTCTCTCTGCACGTGTTTATCGGGCTTGTGGCTGCCTAACCTTATTAACGTAGGTAGGCCCTTTCGACTTTTAGATTTCTATCCATCCATCACCTTTTTTACGTCACAGCATATATTTCTAACACTCACCACATCATCTCTGTCTTCCCACTCCACTTCTGAAAGGTCAACGCTGCTATAGTTTGGTTTTCTTCGTTTCTTCCCCTCTTCATACTGTTGGTGGAAATAAATGATCAATAAATATATAAATATATATATATAAGTTATAAATAAAAATATAAAACAGAAGGAGGGAGTTTCAGGCGCAAGCTGTTCCGTGTCACAATTAGATTCTAACGAGAGCAACCTTCAAAAACCTATCACCCTCAGGCAACTCTCCAGAGCACAGTTCATTAAAAAGTGTTTTTTCTTTCAACATTTCAAAACCCTGTGATGACTAAAAGAGAGCTTCTATGCAAAACATTAAAGCGAAAACCATTTATAAACCGTGGAACGAGAAAATATATAAACACATTGAGAAAGGCTTATTTGTGTTTGCCATATTTTTATAGTTAGCTCGGCTACTTGAGAAGTTCTGCCTTCGACACATCTTTCATCACGACAGCCACCAAAACCGTTCCCTTTCAAAGTTCACGTTAAATCCTCCAACTTGGCAGCATCAGCAACACAGGAAGTTATTTCTCCTTTAATCTTATCAACTGTAAATTTACACTTTAAATAAGATTAGATGATCTTAGGAAATCGGTGTGCTGTTTGTTTAACTGAAAAGAACATTTTTTATTCTAAAAGACAATACCGGCAAAAGTAATTCAACAGTTAAATCATAGGCGTTTGCGTTTCACTGTAAGTTTCATTTTAGCTCCATAGCACACGGCTAGTATGTGTTCAGGCTGGTAATCATAACATGGGCGAATCTGCCCTCTACTGAATATTAGAAAGATCTGACTGAGACACGTTGGGTTACTGTCCTTTATTCAATAAGCCTTTTAAAAAATGTAATGCAGGAGAAAATTAATTAAAGCATCGTTTTAAAATACACCAATACCAGTTATCTTACATCAGACACAGTAGTACAGAGAAGAGGTAATTTATTGATCCACAGACCACCTCCCCACTTAACGTAATCACTCCAGATCCCAGACTTTGCCTGGCTTTTTAGCCATAGGGACCACTCTGCATAAAACCTTTAACCCAAAATCACCCTGGGAGGCAATATAAATCCACATGCATGTGTCTAGAAATTCTCACGAGCAGTTATCCAGTCCTTATCACCATCCTCCCCTGACGTTCATTCCCCCTCTCTAATTTTTTTCTTTCTTGTCCCCCTTCTTCTTCCACGTTATTTGTCGCCTCTTGGTCCTCATCCTCCCATAGACAATGTGTCTATTATCTTTTCACAACCTTTCTCTGCTTTCTCCACTCACCTGCCCTTTGTTGTACCCTTGTTCCTTCATCATGTAGGCCCACTCCCGTCCTTCTTTTCCTCCATTTCCCCTTCTCTTCATTTCCTTTCACAGAGGCCTCCCCATCTTTTCCTCTCCTTACCCAATCACCCCCTGCCCCCAGCCCTCATCCCTTTTTTCTGTTTCCCCTAGTCCTAACCCCTCCCCGGTCTTCGTCCATTTCTTGCCCCCTCAGACCTCATCTCTTCCTTTCACCCGTCAGCCTCCTCCTCCCCTCAGCACTCACCCTCCTCCCCTTACCCCTCAGATCTCACGCCTCCACACAGAATCTGCAGGAAAAGTTGCATTTGCCGCTGATGCAGCCTGGAGCCAAAGTCACAAGTCATGGTCTGGAAGCGTGTGTCCTTCTATTTGATAAAACAAGCTTAATAAGGGATATTTTATTAGGTACACATCTTCAGCTGTGGCCCTCTGTCTCCAAATCTGGCAGACTTGGGGGTCACTGCCATGGACCCAGCTCAAAAGCATGGTGGTAGGGGAGGGCCTCATCCCTCCATCATGACACGATGGCAGCACATGAGCAGGCACTCTCCCCCACCACCCAAAGCTGTGAACTTTCACATAGTGGATGCTACACTCACTCCAAATGACCCGTCTACAGAAACAAACCGCTCCCATGAAGCCATTGACCCAGTTCAACACCTTGGTGGTAGGGAGGGGATCATCGCTCCATCACGACATGATGGCAGCATATGAGAAGGCACTCTTCCCCACCCCCCAAACACAGATGTGAACTTTAACACAGTGGTTGCTACATTCACTCCAAATGACGCAGTCTACAGAAACATACAGCTCCCATGAAGCCAGAAACACACATATTTTACAAGAACTAATCACAGGCACCAAATGGTACCCTTAGGTTTTACACTATTAAGACACGAGGTTTCTTTAATTCTTCTAACTGGTATTGATTGACAAGCCTGTTTTCAATAGAAATCCATCCTCTGGAACTTATCACAAAACAACTAGAAAGTGCATGTTTATTTGTAAATTCTATCCGTAGCACATGGAGATTCTCTTCTGATGACCACAGAGTCTAATAGTTCCAATATTCCTTAGATTAAAGTGAAACACTGCTAATGTGATCACGCCTGGCTTTACCAACATTGTTTCTGCTAAATATTCTGAGTCTTATGTTTTCTGAAAGTGTTATGTTTTGCACAGTGGGTGTTTCATTAGCTGTCTAAGTTCCTGGGCATCATCAGAACCTCACCTGCCCATTTACCAACAAGACACCTCAGTTTTGAACAAAATATCTAGCCAAATGGAGAATGCTCTACTGGTTAATTAGTAAGGGATACCGCATTTATGTAAATGTCTAGGCATATTCCTTGCTACATCTGCATAATGGGCACAGAGCCCATTGTCCTTGTGTGCATTTAATTTCAGCAGTGTGATTTTTCATTGAGCATCTTGTTTCAGAAATCTGGGTTAACCCGGGAAGACGACAAGACTACAAAGAGATGAATTTCCACCAAATAAGAGTACTTCCTCTTAACTATATGAAGGAAGTGCTTCTGAATTTGGTGGAGATGTCCTCATATTTTTCTGTATCCTGAGGGCCCTTAAGTAAGTTGTCCATCAACCTGGGAAAAGGTGTGAAGAAATTTGCCTACTACTAAGGTGGATGGTGTATGTCCAAATGAGCAGAGCTTGCAAGATTTTGCGTATTTGCACTTGCAGTAATTGAAAGGGAGAAGCATGGAATCTGCTCTCACCAGGCCATGACAAGAAAGAAAGAACCCACTCATCACAGTCACTGCAGAAGACATTGTGCTCCGATAGATCAATGATGCATTCACCGGGAAACATCCTCAACAACGACTCTGGAACAACGAGTTCCGGAGTAACGAAAGCCGAACAACGACTTGCACGAACAACGACTTAGCCTGAACCACGCATGTGCGTGGTTCAGGCTAAGGCGTTCCAGTGTTCGTGCAAGTCGTTGTTCCGAGGAGCTTCAAAACAGGAACAGGTAAGAGGGGTTCATTTCTAGAGGTTTGGGGGATGTATTTGTATACAGAAAAAAAATAATATAAATGAGAGTGAGGGGCAATGGACTGATGAGGGGCGCCGACCTAAATACAAGGTGAAGGTAAATAAAAATCTAACTGCTGCTGTAAAACATAATTTAAGTGATTGTTTAAATAAATTCAATATTACGTTCGTTTTCAAATATTTTTAGAAGATTCGTCGCAGTAGATCTCTCACACAAGGTTCAGCTGCGTAAGCAGAAATTTTGGGATGGTGCTGCTGTTCTCTCCAATGACTTTAAGCAGATTTACGGACCATACTTTAAAAATTTTCTTTGAAAGGATTTTTAACAAGAACAATATTTAAGGAAAGGTTTGCTTCCAACATCCTTATCTGCTTCAAGATGATTAACACATTAAATGAACTCTGAACTGAAGGCAAACTTTCACATGGAGTATTACCGATCGCAGAACACAGATTATTTTTCATTTTAGAAGTGTTTGGTGTGTGTGTTTGCCTACACAGACTTTGGTGAATAAAGACATTTCTTCCTTACACCTGGCAAGGCTGCAGTAGCTTGACAACGCGCGCCTCTGGGAACTCTATCGAGGATTCTGTTAGTATGATTGATGTATTCTTTTGAGTGCGATGAGTGTAGTGGTTAAATATGGAGTTCGTGGTTCAGTAAGTCGTGGATTAATAGATAGTGGTTTGGCATAGGTCGTTGTTCAGCCTTCGTGTTTCAGACACTCGTGATCAAGTAGGTAGTTATTTAGTCATACAACCGCATTCACCTGACTTAAGGATTTCAGATTGTTTTTCAAGGTGGAAGTGAGTAAGAAAACGCACTTGCTTTGCCTTTGCCAAGCCCAAGAAGTTACGATCATTTGTCCTGGAGCTTCATCTGGAGCACCTGCCATGTTTATGTTTGTAAATGCTTCCTGTTGACATTTAATTTATGTGAAATGAGCATCAGGGCATGGCTGGAACCTCATCTCACCGTTTATCCAACAAGAGTCCAAAGTTTTGCACATAATGTCAACCCTACTTGAGTACTTTCTCTTGGTTAATAAGTAAGTACTACCTTGTTGGGAAAATGTCTAGTGCATAGTGTACGCTACAGCTGCGTAATGACTGCAAGGAAATGTCTCCAGTGATCTTGTGTGTAATTTCAGCAATGTGATTGTTCCACAAGCGTCTTCTTCCAGAAATCTTTGATACCATGAATCCTCACATAGAGAAGATGACTAAACTACAAAGAGGCCATGGGGGGGGGTGTCAATGCAATTTCAGTCCCTGCCGGCTCCAGCATGCAGGGAGCAGCACAAAAAATGCTGAATCCTGTGGGCAGTATACATTTTTTCACCTGTCTCTCTGTCTGCTCTCAAGCGGGCAGGGAAACAGATTAAAAGTCTTCTCTCAGCGTGTGGGAGAATTTTTCCTGATCCTGTCCACTGGGAGCAGACTTACTGTTTGCTCTCACTATTTTGAGCATGGTAACTGCTATATCCCCGGGGGTGGGTACCCTAGGGCAGAGCTTCGTCTGGCCCTGGGTGATGGGAACCCCCCTCCATTTTGATTGCACCACTGGACCCCACGTGTTGAGGTCACTGGGCCTGAACACTGGAGCAGTCTCCTCCTCCTATTTGTGTATTGCCGGACCAGGGGGTGGTGGCCCCTGAGGCAGAAACCGGACCAGGAGGGGGCTGCACACACATCCTCCCCCCATTATCACAATGAATCCACCCCCCAACACCTGGCCCACCAGGGGAAGCATATAAAAAACTCAAAAGCCTGCGCTTGCTTTTTTTTCAATTTTACAGCAGATTTGTGGATCCTCCCTGAAATCTCAGCAAAAATTGAAACAAGAAAATGTTTCTGACCCTCTGTGGGACCCCACCACCAGGCCTAGATGGTCAGTGTATTTCTACCTTGCCCCCTTATGTTTTTTTTACCTTTTAATTGGGACTCAGCTGAGTCCAAGTTCAAAGGTGGCTGCCAATACTTACTGGGTGAAGTGTTGGCAGCCAATCAGATCCCAGCATGAGATCTGTCGTATCCAAGGAGGGTCCAAATTCCTAGATATCTATAAATAATTTTTCTTTAATACCTCGCAAACTACTGAATGGCATATTATCAAATAACAAAAAGGGCTCCTTCAGAACTGGCTTTCTGGCAAATTTGGTGTAATTCTGTTCAGTGGTTCGAGCTGAAGTCATGTTCAAAATCCCTATGGGAACTTGCATTGGGAAAATGTGTTTTGGGACACCCACTTTTTTTCGGCCCCCTCTTCAAGGATCACCACAACACTTTCCAGACAGCAGCTGAAGTGACCAGGACACTACCTTTGAAAATGTCATCAAGATTCGTCAACCTGCGCCTAAGTTATTAGCAAAACAAAAAATGCTTTGTTTATGGGAATTAGGTCCTAACTATAACTTCTTACTGGCAACGGGCAGTAGCTTTGATATATATGTCTATATTAGCTCAAATAAACAAAGTTACAGCAATGTTATAGTCAGAAATACAAATAAAAAAAACGTTAGTAATTCACTGAAAAAAACAAAGGTTGTAGGAATGTTATAGGTGGTCTCAGATTTCACTCATATAAAATCATGAAATTCAGCAGGTATAGTTACCTGAGCCAACTACAACTTACACCCCGCAGTTCACTGCTTATGACCTCACATAGTACATCGCTCATGACATGTTCAGTGACATCACAGAGTGGAAGTGGTGGTCCCCGGGGCAGCCTGATTGTGAAGGCCTTTGTTAATGTTAGACCTAAACATTAGCAAACTTGTGAGGTCTCACACTTTGCACATGTCCTTTACATTAAGTTGAGACTTCCAACATTATTAAATAAAACCTCTTTAGAACTCGTGGGATCAATATATCCAGTAAAACAAATTCATTTGGCATATTCCACTTCCTGTTTTCTTATGGTACACCACGTGCAATGAGTTTGGGACTGTTACTTTTGCACAGGTTATGCATACTCATTGCAAACTCCCATCTAGAAGATAAAGCCACTCATTCTACCGGACTGTAAACTACTATTCAGTCAGTTTATTAGAGTGATATAGGGTCAAATGTATGACCCTGACAATTTGCGACCCACAAATTGTGCTTGATTGCGAGTCTCAATTTGCAAGTCGCAAAATTGGCATGTACAACAGTATCTGAGACACTGTTTACGATTCTTAATGGGGTAGCAAATTGCCTCATCAATATTCAGGAGGCACTCGCAATTTGCGACCCCATTGGGAATGGCTGGCCCTCCCAAAGATGGTGCCCCGCTGCAGGCGCGCAACACCCATTGAACTCACCGGGCTTCAGCCCCCCCCCCCCCCCGTCGTGTGTGGCAGTCCACGGGATGAGACAGATCCCGGGCACACACAGAGCTGCACCCAAACCTTTCACAGGTCTTTAAAATACCATTTGAATGTTAATTAGGCCTTGCAGTTGTTTCACCCCTTCTAAGAGCCCCTGCAGCTCCACTCTGCCTACTGATTAAAAGGTTCAGCCCCCCCGAAATGTTTTCTTAGCCAGCCCCCCCCCCAGCCCTGAAATTTGGCTCTAGTTGCGCCTCTGCCCTGCTGGGCTTAGCAGACCACCTTGTCTGGGACTGCTTTTAAATAAAGCAGTTTGTTTTTTTCAAATGTAGCCCGTTTTCCTTAAAGGAAAACGGGTTGCATTTAAAAAGAAGAAAAGGAAAAGCTTTTGTTTTATTTTTTAAGGGCAGGTAGTGGTCCCTGTGACCACTGCCTGCCCCTAAAAAATATTTTACCCTGCATTCACAGAGTCTCCTTGCGTTTTGCGAGTGCTTTACCACACACCTGAAGAGGGTGGTAAACTGCAAGTGTTTTGCGAGCGCAATTGATGTCGCAAAACATCATTGCTTGTGGGGTCGCTATTAGGAAGGGAACGCCCCTTCCCAATATCACGTCACAAAACACTATTTTACGAGTCGCAAATTATTTGCGACTCGCAAAATAGTGTTAGTACATGGCTCACAGGATTTTTGCATGCTCAAACAGGTCGCAACCCCGTTCGCGCATGCAAAATTGGTTCGGACATCTGGGCCTTGGGTTGTAGGGAATATTGATATCTCCTACCCCAAAGCACAGATAAGCTGCTTGACAACAGCAATGAACAAAAATCACCAGGCAGGGAGAACAGCAACGGTCCTTTCGTGTCCACGTAGCAGCATGCCCCATTCCTCCTTTAACCCTCCAACTTCCTGCCTCCATTTCCGGGCTAGACAGCAAGATAGGCACATGACTCTGGGTCTGACAGCCCTTTGAATCACTCTCCCAAAAGCTGATAAAAATGCCAGTAAATTTCGGTTAATTGGACACGGAAGTGAGAAACAATGAGAACCAGTGCGACTTAATGTGTGTCAGCGATCATCGGGAGAAAACGTCATTGCACGTAGCCTTGTGAAAAATACCTTATTTGGAACAAATCGGGGCACGAACATTAACCAAAATGAACCAGGATTTCTCCACGCAACACTAATTCTTCAGACATGTGGCTGTATTTAGAGGAGAGAGCGGTCCTAATTGCAACTGAGACGTCCCGTTATCCAGTCAGTAGAAGTTGCCACAGTTCAAACACGTCAAGTGCTTACAGCATGTAAGACTCATATGTGTGTCAGTCGTTTAACGATGTTACGTAATGCCATGCCTATTAAACTGGGACTTAACAGGAGAACAAGCGCTACAAAAGACCAGATTCACAAAAAAAAGCTAAAAAGACTCTTTGATCATTTTACTAAAGCAAGGATGTGCATTTATTTACGTTTCTAGGTATTGCACCAATCACAGCTTTCCAGGCATACTTTGGGAACGTTTAATACGGGTGTATGTATGTACCAGCATTAGGACAATGCACAATTCCAAACATGAAGCAATTGTCAGTGGCCTTGTGCAATGGCACTTTATTCAATATTTTTTTCTGCACAGATAAACATGTATTGGTGGAGAATTTCTTTCACCTCTCCCATTCCCTCCGGGCATTCCATTCTCCGTTTCACCATGGAAAGCTATTGACACCATTCCTCGGCTGGAGTATATTTCTGACCACTTTTCTGGGCGAAAACAGGTCAGAAGAAGGTGTATGAATGGCTACATTTGTGCAGTGCCAATTAAAGCCATGGGTAGTGGACAGCTGTCCAAGGAGCCTTCCTTACAGGAGTTCCCTGAAGTCATCAGGATAGTCAGAAGGCAAACTCCCAGGACCCGCTACACATAGGTAAATGCACATATGTAGATTTCTTCATATGTAAATAAAATGTGCTACTTCACCAGGGGTAAATGTATGCTTTTTTGCTATTTATCATTTCACAATGTTGATTTACATCTAAGTGACTAAAGTGAGGGACACATACACGTCACCCCCCCTAGTAGATCCTCCTACAATGGAATTATGAGTGTAAAGTTATTATTAGTAACTTTTCAAACGTAGGTGGAAAACTCAGTCATCATGTGGAGGTTTCTCTATGGCAAAGTATAGGAAAAAATATAAAAGTGTATTGATCTTTTAAAACATTCTAATCTGAAATATAAATATAACTTAATTATTAATGTTGATTATAAATCTTGAACTATTAAAATAAAATCTTACAACACATTAACTCATTGCATTTATAGTAAATGATACACTAAATAAAAAACTTTCATTTATTAATATAGTTTCTTAAATATTAATTAAAAAATAATTCCCACCCACAGTAGAATTTTTTAATGTAATATGTATTAAGGTTTGCAATAAGTTACATGTAGAATTAATGTAAGTTATTTCTAAAAATGTTAACAACAGTTTGCAAATATCATTTAACTGCATTTTTAATTGCCATTTACTAATATTTCTTTAAAATAATATAATCCTTTTAAAATAATTATATATATATTTAACAGTACACTGATATATATATATATATATATACCAACGCTTCAACCAGAAAGGGTCCTTCCGGGGTCCTGCTCCCATTGTCGGGTGGCGCGTGTTTCGGCTAACCCGTAGGCCGAAAAAAATTCAATGAATAATCCCAGTGTGCTGAAAGCACCACGCGCACTCAGTAGTAGAGATGGACAGATTTCTCTTTATTTCTCAGTCAACGTTATGCGTTTCGACACCAAAGTGTGTCAATTATAACAACATTCGTTTCAAAAGCAATTCAGTACAGTTTGATTATTCTAAACAGGATATGATTAATCTTCATAAAGATGAGTTGCTAGTTCCTCATCAAGGTTATGGCCTCCAGGGAATCTACTTTCTAACTCCATAATTCATTTGGATTCTTTCTTTCTGAGTGCTAGAGTGCGATTACCCCCTCTTTTTCCCAAATGTACTTGTTCCACTGCAAAGTATCTTAACAAGGAGGACTTGGATTGATGGCATTCATGGAAATGTCTGGCAACTGGGTATCGTACATCCACGTTAGTTATGGCTCTTAGATGTTCTTGTATACGTTTTTTGGCCATACAGGTTGTGCTGCCTACGTATTTCATTTTGCACGGGCATTCAAGAACGTAAATGACAAAACTGGTGTTGCATGTGAGAAATTGTTTGATTTTGTGTGTTGTTTTTTGCCCTGGGATATTAACCTCTTTCACCATGTAGCTTGATTTACATGCCACACAGTGTCCGCATGGATAGAATCCTTTTAGGCCCTGTATATGTTGTTTTTTAGTGTCAGAAATGTCACTTTTAACCAAGATATCTCGTAGATTGCGACCCCTTCTGTAGGTGATTGAGGGTCTTTCAGTAATCTCAGGTCCTATTATATTATCTGACTGGAGAATATTCCAGTTATCTACCAGAATTATGCGGACCTTATCTGATCTTTGATGAAAGGTAGTTATAATCCTGGTTGGTGTGGTATCACTTTCTTTGTCTCTTTTAGGGATGAGTGTATCAACTCTCTCTACCTCAGCAACTTTATGCACAGCTTTTCTCAACACCCATTCTGGATAGCCCCTGTCTCGAAATCTGTACAGCATGCATTCTTGTTCTTTTACAAATCCCTCTGTGTTGCTGCAATTTCTCTTGGCTCTGAGTAATTCCCCATATGGGATGCTCCATTTAAGTGGGTCAGGGTGTGCACTCAAAGCGTGTAGTAGGCTGTTGCCAGCCGTGTCTTTTCTGTGTAATCTGGAGATAATTTTCCCTTCCATAACTTCTATTTCTGTATCTAGAAATTCAACATGATGTCTGCTCATAGTGTGGGTGAGGTGTATATTATATGCGTTCCGGTTAAGTTTTTCAATAAAACTGGTTGCATCTTCTTCTGTGCCGCACCACAATATGAACAGATCATCGATGTATCTTATCCATGTTTTAACCTTAGAAAATTCATCCTTCAACATTACATAATTTCTCAATTCTTCTTCCCGTTCCGCGAACCTGTTTGTCGGGAAATGGGAAGAAGAATTGAGAAATGATGTAATGTTGATGTTGATCTGTTCATAGGTCGCTACGTAGGCCACTTGAACTCGGATTGCCCAACAGATAGAGAGCTTGTGTCATACTCTTCTGCAGGGCCGTTTCTACCATTATATAGAGCAGCAAAGGTTTTGGATCCTACGTCTACCCAGCCCGGATCTCAACACAAGAATAAACAGAACAGAATGGCTGGATAGGACAAGTTTGTATCGTTAATATCAGTCACGCAGTCGAAATGTACTACGTTACCAAGGTATTGTATACCAAAAAACAAATTTATTTAATTTTTATCTGTTTTTTTAAATTCATCAGAAGCACATGGGCAAACCAAAGACTGTCACGACAGTGAATACATGAATACCGTATTTACATTTATACACACATACCAATATACATTATTTACAAGGTGAAAGAAACACAATTGAGTAAAGATGGTTGTAAAAGACACACCAAAAAAAGCAATAACATTGATCAATATTCAAACATTAATTGCATTTATATACAGTGAGAAAATTCCTACAAGGAGCAAGGGTACAACCAGTCCATGGAGATGTGAAACCAAAGGACAGGCGGGGACAGATGGAGTAGTACGCCTGCCTGCCTGACACCACTGTGGTTGAAATTTATATTGGGTTGCACCACTAGGGTCCCAGGTGGTATTTGCTTTCTTTTCCTAGGTGCACCCTTTTGAATGACCACAGGGTGGGTATGTCGACGCGTTTCGAACCGGATTATTGACGGTTCTCTTCAGGACGGGGACTGGGAACAATGGTTCTGCACGTGGCAAAGAATCTGCCTTGGTGTCGGTAAATTGCCGGGGAAGGGGTTGATTCTGTGGTTAGCCGGTTTGTGTTCTTTAAGGTTTGGTTGTCCGCCACGCGGTACACACACGAGAAAGGAACTGCTTACATAATGGCTACGTTTTGATGTGCAAGCTGAATAAGTAGCTTGAGCAGCGTGTAGCAATCACTCGGAGTATCTCGGGCTGTAACACGCAGTCTGTTAGTGTGTCTCAGCGCTGGTTTGGATCATTTGAAAACTCCCAGGCCGGTCGGCTTGTGGGAGTGACTGAGGGGCGGGGTGAGTGAAGGATCCTTCACGCTGAGACACACTAACAGACTGCGTGTTACAGCCCGAGATACTCCGAGTGATTGAATCCGCCTGACAACGTCCCGGCTCACGTATATACCAGCCCTGCAGTTATTTGAGACATCAGATGCTACACGCTGCTCAAGCTACTTATTCAGCTTGCACATCAAAACGTAGCCATTATGTAAGCAGTTCCTTTCTCGTGTGTGTACCGCGTGGCGGACAACCAAACCTTAAAGAACACAAACCGGCTAACCACAGAATCAACCCCTTCCCCGGCGATTTACCGACACCAAGGCAGATTCTTTGCCACGTGCAGAACCATTGTTCCCAGTCCCCGTCCTGAAGAGAACCGTCAATAATCCGGTTCGAAACGCGTCGACATACCCACCCTGTGGTCATTCAAAAGGGTGCACCTAGGAAAAGAAAGCAAATACCACCTGGGACCCTAGTGGTGCAACCCAATATAAATTTCAACCACAGTGGTGTCAGGCAGGCAGGCGTACTACTCCATCTGTCCCCGCCTGTCCTTTGGTTTCACATCTCCATGGACTGGTTGTACCCTTGCTCCTTGTAGGAATTTTCTCACTGTATATAAATGCAATTAATGTTTGAATATTGATCAATGTTATTGCTTTTTTTGGTGTGTCTTTTACAACCATCTTTACTCAATTGTGTTTCTTTCACCTTGTAAATAATGTATATTGGTATGTGTGTATAAATGTAAATACGGTATTCATGTATTCACTGTCGTGACAGTCTTTGGTTTGCCCATGTGCTTCTGATGAATTTAAAAAACCAGATAAAAATTAAATAAATTTGTTTTTTGGTATACAATACCTTGGTAACGTAGTACATTTCGACTGCGTGACTGATATTAACGATACAAACTTGTCCTATCCAGCCATTCTGTTCTGTTTCTACCATTAGGCAGGACTAGGAGAATCAAGAAGGGTCTTGACTCATTACTCAGGATGGCTGAGTCCAACTGATATATTAAACAAAACTAGAGCCAACACTGGGGTGTCAAATTTTAGGTGACTGATTACTATGTGGCGACAGCTGCTTCGATTGAAACCAAAAACAACCTGTTTTCCTTTAACCACAGATAAATTTATTTTCTTTATAAATTCAATTTTTGTCTTTTACTGTCATTTACTGTTTTTTAAGCACACTTATTCGTCGTGCATGGAAGATACGAAATGAACAAAACAATGAATTATATATACAAAGTGTACAAACAAATAAATATACAATTTCAGACACACTTGGCCAAACATTCATACAGCATGCATTAACACCAACAAACAATATATAGAGAAACACTGCGTCCAAGCATCGGTCAAGTAGTTCAATGGAGAGAATTGCATTCAATGTTTGAATGATCTGTTTGTTATTGTCACAGTCTATCTACTAGGACCAAATAAATCGAACAACTGTTCCAACAGAGATTGGTGACCAGATGCGGGACAAGAAGATGGTCGACGCGTTTCGAACCCCTTTTAGTTAAAAGGGGGTTCTCCTCAGGACCAGAATGGTTCTGAAACAAAATAGAGAGGGGGGTGGCTTAGGAAAACAATTCAAAATAGACGTGAAGAGACGGGGATAAAATCCCTGTGTTCAACAAGGGCTCCCTACCTTAATCCGAAGGTGTTAAGAACGCAATCAATGGCAGGCAGGAAAAAGTCCAAGGTAAACAAGTATTTCCCAATAAGCGTGATCAAAAGTCGCTGTGGGGGAAGACAATACAAACGGACGACATTTAATGTGTATTCATTCACAATGGTTCATTCAGCTCTAGGACGTGAAGGGGAACCGGTCGGGTTTGATTGAAACTTACCCTTTCTTGACTTGCTTCGTATTCGCTGTTCTGACAGCCGGTGTCTAGGCGCCCGCTCCTCAGCTGCAAGGGGAAGCGGCAAGGTTGTTAGGACGCTGGCGTGGCAAACGCGTGCGAGTAGAATGAATCAGGATGCATGGAAACCTACCGATGCGGGAGCGAGGCGTGAGATCTACTCCTTCCGCGGTGTCTGTGGTTCACACTGCTCGAGTCGACGAGTGGGTGTGGTCCCTCAGTGCTTCCTGGTTTAGATACGGTAGATTGGGGTTGCTGGGACTTGTAGTCCACATACATGATTTGGCTGGAGAGTCATGGAAAGAACGGTGTGGACTTGCTCATGATCCGAGCTTGTAAATTTCTGAGATTTCGTTGAGTCCTCGTACGGCAGTGTTAAATTTCATTATGAGCATGGCTTCACGTTGAGACAGTCTTGCTTCCGTGTCACCACCCCTAGGGTCTTTTTCTATTTTGGACAAAACAGTCCATCGTAAATCCATGTTCTCATGTTTACATTTGATCCAATGATTGACCAATGGGGCATTTTCTACCAATGCAGTAGGGACCTTATGGTCCTTACCATAGAGACGGCACACAGAATATCTCTGAAGGAACTAGAGGAGATCGAAACCTTAACAAAGGAAATTGAGACCAACCAATTAATCACGGATTCTAAATCTCTTTTAGAGAAAATTGACAAAGAAATACTTGAATTTAAAGACTTCACGGTGACTCAAAAAAACAATAAGTTTGAAGTGGACAAAAAAAACTTTTCATTGGAATCAATTTATCCATACCTCAATAAAGACTTCTTTACCTACTCGGATTCACAACGCTATTTACAGGATAACCAGGGACGATCTCGTCGAAAATTTCTGACTTTCTCGGACACAACATCTTCCTCTGGAAGTGAACCAGATAACAGCAATAGATCAAATCAAAATAGGGCTGGCAACCGACCAAATCAATTTCAACAACAAGCACAAAATCAGCAGCCTTTTTTAGGACGGGGTCAACCGAAACCCAGAGGACGAGCTCGGTATACACAACCATGGCAAATGAGGACGCGCCAGAAATCTTACAACAACTAGAGCCCTCACCGATTTACAATCTATCCGATAGGATGCTCTCACCAGCAGAAACATCTGTCCTAACGAAGGGACTTAATTTTGTACCATCTAGACCTACGGATTTCACAAGATTAAAACTTGAGACATTGGAATTCTGTCGAAAAATCCGTTTAAAAACCTTTTTTCAAGATGCGATTGAGAACACTCATGAGGAAACTACAGGCCTTAAGAGAAAGTCTACGTTTTGTCCTAAAGGGCCCAAAATCCCGAAGGAAGTCTCAACATTTGAAACCACCGTGCTATCAGGCATTTCGTCAATAGAAAAAAAGAAACCATTTGTGAAGTTTAACCTTTCCAAAGCAGAGAAAGATGCATTAATATCAATGAAAAATGACAACACCATAGTCGTGAAGCAAGCCGATAAGGGCGGAGCCGTGGTCCTATGGGACATTAACAAATATAAATCGGAAGTACATCGTCAGCTAAACGATCCGAACTGCTACAGACGCATTGGGAAGGACCCCACACATGAATTAAAGAATCAACTATTTGACATCATCCAAAAAGGTTTCGATGAAGGATTTTTAGGACCAAAGGAGTTAGCATTCCTACAAAATAATAACCCTAGAACGCCTGTGTTCTATGTGCTACCCAAATTGCACAAGAATGAACAAAATCCACCAGGACGGCCCATCATTTCAGGATGCGAATCTCTGTTTGAACCTATAGCCAAATACATTGATCATTTCTTGAAACCCTTCATCACTACCATTCCAGCCCATCTCCAAGATACTACTGCTTTCCTAAACCGCATATCAACTATCAAATTCGACAAGGACAGTCAACTGCTAGTCACACTGGATGTGGTGTCTTTATACACCCAGATACCCCAGGAGCAAGCAATGGAAACCTTAACAGTATTCCTTGACAAAAGGGAAAGACCAGTCAGAGTCCCGACTAAGTTCATCCTAGACCTCGCACAATACGCATTACAAAAGAACTTTTTCACGTTTGATAGTGAATTTTTCTATCAAATTAAAGGGGTGGCGATGGGTTGCCCCTTTGCCCCGGAACTAGCCGTAATGTTCATGGGGTTATTTGAGGAGAAATTCATTTACCAGTCTAATCCTTTTGGCGGCAGCATAACACACTACATGCGATACATCGATGACATTTTTATGGTCTGGACAGGGGGACATGAGGACTTGTACAAATTCGTTTGTTGGTTAAACTCGAGAACGACTGACATCCAGTTCTCGGTCTCAGCTTCAAATGAATCCATCAACTTCCTAGACGTAAAAGTGGAACCTGCAGATGGAGGTTTGAGTACGACACTATTCCGCAAACCCTCCGACAGGAACAAAGCGCTGCATTTTACTAGCAACCATCCGCGCAGCCTACGACAGAACTTGCCCTATGGGCAATTTCTTAGAATTCACAGAAATTGTTCAAGCAAAGAGGAATATTTCACCCATGCTGAACAACTGAAAAATCGACTCATTCATAGAGGATACCCTAAAAAACTCATAAAAAACTCCCTCAAACGAGCGTGGTGGACCCCTCGGGAGTCGTTGTTGGTGAAAAGAGTCAAACCTGATTTGAAAAGAATGGTCTGTGTAACCACCTTCGGCCCAGCTGCAAACTTACATAAAAAATTGATCATGTCAAATTGGCACTTACTCAAAAACCTGCATGAGGATTTCACGGCACCACCGCTTTTTGCGTACAAAAAGGACAAAAGTGTGGCCAACTATGTCGTCAGGGCAGCATTACCCATTATCAGGGCACCTACATTACAAAGCATGTTTGGATTACCTCCGCCTAAAGGCCATCACAAGTGCGGGACTTGCACTTGTTGCGAGGAGACTATTGAGGAATCAGTTTTTTCTTTTGATAATATACACTGGAAACACGACACCTTTACTAATTGTAAATCCAAAAACGTAGTTTATGCCATCATTTGCCCTTGCCCTCTAGTCTATATTGGGAAAACTTCACAGGAAATCAGAAACAGGATTACGCAACATAAATCTCGCGTCCGCAGGGGGGTAGAAAATGCCCCATTGGTCAATCATTGGATCAAATGTAAACATGAGAACATGGATTTACGATGGACTGTTTTGTCCAAAATAGAAAAAGACCCTAGGGGTGGTGACACGGAAGCAAGACTGTCTCAACGTGAAGCCATGCTCATAATGAAATTTAACACTGCCGTACGAGGACTCAACGAAATCTCAGAAATTTACAAGCTCGGATCATGAGCAAGTCCACACTGTTCTTTCCATGACTCTCCAGCCAAATCATGTATGTGGACTACAAGTCCCAGCAACCCCAATCTACCGTATCTAAACCAGGAAGCACTGAGGGACCACACCCACTCGTCGACTCGAGCAGTGTGAACCACAGACACCGCGGAAGGAGTAGATCTCACGCCTCGCTCCCGCATCGGTAGGTTTCCATGCATCCTGATTCATTCTACTCGCACGCGTTTGCCACGCCAGCGTCCTAACAACCTTGCCGCTTCCCCTTGCAGCTGAGGAGCGGGCGCCTAGACACCGGCTGTCAGAACAGCGAATACGAAGCAAGTCAAGAAAGGGTAAGTTTCAATCAAACCCGACCGGTTCCCCTTCACGTCCTAGAGCTGAATGAACCATTGTGAATGAATACACATTAAATGTCGTCCGTTTGTATTGTCTTCCCCCACAGCGACTTTTGATCACGCTTATTGGGAAATACTTGTTTACCTTGGACTTTTTCCTGCCTGCCATTGATTGCGTTCTTAACACCTTCGGATTAAGGTAGGGAGCCCTTGTTGAACACAGGGATTTTATCCCCGTCTCTTCACGTCTATTTTGAATTGTTTTCCTAAGCCACCCCCCTCTCTATTTTGTTTCAGAACCATTCCGGTCCTGAGGAGAACCCCCTTTTAACTAAAAGGGGTTCGAAACGCGTCGACCATCTTCTTGTCCCGCATCTGGTCACCAATCTCTGTTGGAACAGTTGTTCGATTTATTTGGTCCTAGTAGATAGACTGTGACAATAACAAACAGATCATTCAAACATTGAATGCAATTCTCTCCATTGAACTACTTGACCGATGCTTGGACGCAGTGTTTCTCTATATATTGTTTGTTGGTGTTAATGCATGCTGTATGAATGTTTGGCCAAGTGTGTCTGAAATTGTATATTTATTTGTTTGTACACTTTGTATATATAATTCATTGTTTTGTTCATTTCGTATCTTCCATGCACGACGAATAAGTGTGCTTAAAAAACAGTAAATGACAGTAAAAGACAAAAATTGAATTTATAAAGAAAATAAATTTATCTGTGGTTAAAGGAAAACAGGTTGTTTTTGGTTTCAATCGAAGCAGCTGTCGCCACATAGTAATCAGTCACCTAAAATTTGACACCCCAGTGTTGGCTCTAGTTTTGTTTAATATATTAGGCAGGACTAGGCGGCTGCCTAGGGCGGCAAATTGGGGAGGGCGGCAAAAAACATAGGTTTGGGAAGGCTTGAACGGCCTTCGACCTCGAAAGCCCATTGGGTGGACCTTCTACAATTTGCCGTAACATCATATCACATCATGTTCGGTGCCACAGGCGCCAGCGTCACACAAAGCAGATTGCAGGAAAAACAATCCTCTCCCAGCAGGCGCATGAGAGGGTGCTCCACTGCCACGCAAACATGCAGTTCACTTGCCGATGCGGCACGTGCCCCACTTCACCTGGAGTTCACGTCTCATAATGGTACTGCACTTTGGTAAGTGTACAACAAAAGCCGCTGATGGAAGATGCATTGCTTGAGTTGCATGCAAATAGCTCGGTCGGCCTGTAGGTGTTTTTCACTAGTGTGCATGAAAAAACACAGAAAGAAAGAGAGGGCATTATTAATTTCTGCAGAGCTCAGTTGACCTGTCTCTGAATCCGATTCATTATAGCAATTAATATTGACCGCATGTCTCAATCAATGTCTTTGGGTCTCACTTTAGAGGCTGCCCTAGTGCCACCAGCCTCGCCCTGTGATACAAATCCGTGGCTCGCACTTTAACACAAAAACAACATGGCGCGGGAAGCAATCGACACAACGTGCGGTGACACACAGGCAGGAAGATGACCTGCAGCAGTACTGCCAGGGCCAGCCTTTAGTGTGGGTGAGCTGGGCACCAACCCAGGGCACCTAATTGTATAGGAGCACACTTTTTAAACGTACTTTTTAAATCATTCATTTTGTCTCAAGGGTGCCTGCGCAGTCCATTTTCACCAGGTACTGCATACATAATCTTGTCAGCACTCGTTCCATCTGGTTATTACCTCCTAGAACCCCTCAGCTCAAATCTAAACCCGAATAGGTGATTTAGGTGAGGGGAGGAAGGGAGGTTCTCTGACCTATGAGCACAGAGTGCACTACTCACCCCATTAACGCCACCAGCAGCAACAATGAGTAGGCCGCAGATAAGGCCAGCAGTGGCAGAAGCTTTGAGAGTCCCCGCGAGCGAGCCCATGGGTGACCCACATATGCAATGCAGGAGTTGAAACGGTGCAATGCTCCTGTTCTTCCTCATGCAGTCGGAAGATAGGAAAGCTTTTGCTTGCTGTCTTGCCACACGGACTGGCCTCCTTGGCTGCACCTACAAGGGCACACAGGGCACTAGCAGCAATAAGACATACACTTTGTGAATCAGTGCTAACCCGGTACCCACTCTCTAGAAGCAAGAGATACTCGCAGGAAGCTTTTGCCAAGGGGCACTGGCTGTCCACCAAGAGTAACTCCCTGTGAACCCGTGCCCGCTGGATACCCACTGTATAACAATAAGACCAACTTCAGGGAAACCTGTGCCAACTATGCACCCACTGTCCACCTACTAAACCTTCTAGTGAAAACTGTGCCAGTAAATCGCCCTCTGTCCTGCAAAACAACTCCAGGAAAGGTTTGCCAGCT
This sequence comes from Lissotriton vulgaris, assembly GCF_964263255.1. Classification (NCBI taxonomy): domain Eukaryota; kingdom Metazoa; phylum Chordata; class Amphibia; order Caudata; family Salamandridae; genus Lissotriton; species Lissotriton vulgaris. The sequence continues at coordinate 1,123,601,598 of NC_141697.1, forward strand.
GGGCACTACCTGCCTATGAACGCAGGGTGAGCAGTCAACATACTTACCTGTTCCTGCCCGTCAAGGGCAACTCGAGGGATCTTGTATAAAGAGGTCACGCGCTGTCAATCCACAATACCCAGAAGCGGCCTGCCCCGCCATTGACAGGATGTCCAGGTGAAGGAGCCCGACCCTTCGTGCCCTGGTGACCTACGACTGGGCGCTGCTTCCTGTGGTGGCCTGCATCCTCTCTGCCAAAACGTCTGAGGCGAATTGACGTAAATGGCAAGGTCTGAGGGGGAGTGTCTGGCGAGTGGTCAGAATGTGTAATGTGCAGAGAAATTGTTATTGTATTGTATTTCAGGCCAGCATTTATATAGGGCTTGCTTACTAGCCCATCCCTCCCCATGTGGGGTGCTGAGGAGCTTGCCCACATGGGCAGCACGCTAGGGTAGGGTCTGTGGGCAGTAAGTGTTTTGTCTTTGTTTTGATTCTGGGTGGGAAGTGTTTCCATGTGGTGCATGATGACTGCTAAGTTGCTGTTCTCGTGGTACGAGCCTCATCGCCTAAAAGTGTGTGATGGATGAAGTGTGCACACCTGCAGCTTTATGGTTTTTAGTATGGTGGTAGCTTAAACATATCAAGTCCACTTCATGGATTTATTTTTTATAATTAGAGGTCCTGTTTTTATCGTATTTATTTTTTGACATTTCCATTTGTGTTTATCCACTTTATCTTTTTTGGTCATTTTATCTGTATTTGCCCATAGTCATTTTGTGCTTAGTGTAAAAAAAAGATGCTACAATGGGTATATTTCCACATTAATTTAACAGACAAATGTTTGGATGACCAGCGAGTTCTAGGCATTCAGAGTGCAATACAATCACCTGTAATCATTCCTATTGTGGAGCAGCATAGACCGCTGTATTGCTGCAGGTATTTAAACTTCATTAGGAAATATTTTTTTTTGTTTTAAACTTCTCTAAATGTCAGTTTGCATAGCTATAGACCTCGCATGCATGACTGATGTTGTGGTGAATAAAACCTATTTTCTGTATTTTTCCATACTTAAAAACAAATACTGACAGGAAAATCTATTGTTTTCTGACATTTTTATATGTAACAATCACTAAAAACTGGGAGCCATACTTATGATATATTCTGCTTAACTGGTACCGCACTGGGTCCTCCAGTCTGAAAATGTGGGTACAGTTGTGGTGCAGAGCTGGCATGGTTGGAGGGCGAGAGAAATGGAGTGATCTGTTGGGGTGGGTATTTTTAGTTCTAGCCTGGATGACAGGGGGAGAGAGTGATGGTAGTAAAAGGGAGGGGGGCGGCATTTTTCAATTCTCGCTTAGGGCAGCAAAACATCTAGAAACGGCCCTGCTCTTCTGAATAGGACATTTCACAGGACGCAGACTACAGGGTAAGACACTGCATGCTTGCCATTGTTTTAGTTGCAGTGTAAGAGGAGCCACATACAGCAGTCAAGGATATATTGTACACTGTAATTCAGACGCAACGTACTGGATCTTTAAGCCATTCAATAATTTCCTCATTTCTTTCTCTGGAGTTTGTTTCTCAGAGATGATGGTACAGTGAGGGCAGATAATGTACATTGGAGGTATGCAAGACATGTTTTAAATTAAAACCTGTATAGACGATCATAAGAGACCTATTGGCATAGCCAATAGGTCTCGCCTTTGGGACCTTATAAGTGTTTAGTTATCCAGCACAATATCCTTGGTGCACCAACATCAAGTGTTGCATGGCTAAACACTTATAAGGTCCCAAAGGCGAGGAGACCTATTGGCTATGCCAATGCTTGTTTTTTTCTGGAGAACGGGCTGCATTTAAAAAACAAAACATTGCTTTATTTAAAAGCAAACAAAAGACATGGTGGTCTTTCGACCCCAAAGGGCCACCATTTTTGTGTTTTTAGCGATTCCCAATGGGTCGCAAAAGTGCGACCAACCTGATGAATATTAGGGCCATATGTATGAACACAATTTCCCATAGGCACAGAATGGGTAAAGCCCTTTGATACATCTGGCCCTTAATGAGTTGGGTCCATTGTGACCCCATTAGGAATCGCTAAGTGTGTCCATGACACATAGAACATAGGTGTTAGCAATAACATAAAAGCGAACCACAAAAATGAACTATTATGAAATCGCAAAATTCATCCTACGGACATGTGGCCCAAATTTCTTTCATAAATCTATTTTATAATTTCCAAAATAGAAGTAAAGTTAAATAGCTGCTGAAACGATTATCGGTCTTTTTGTAGAGTGCCTGGGACTAATACTTTAAGGATGACAGTTGTCTGTTTTTGGTGCCATTGGTTACAAAGGGTGCAAAGAGAGAGACGACATTACTACTTTGGTGACTATTTGTGAGAAAATGTTATTTGATAACTGCCTAAAGGAAATATGTTTAAACCGAATTATATGTTTTAGACTTCCTCTGTACCAGTGAGGTTTCACGTAGCATTAGCAAGTAGAAACCTATGAGTGTGCTTATGTCTCAAAAGTATAAACTATTAAACTCTCTCTTACTCAGAGCCGACGATATCAGTAGTTGACTTCTGTCATTAATTTCCTTCTGGCTAAAGGACTGTATTGGCCATGACGTTTGTGCGTGGGAACTGCTATGACTACCGTTCCATGTAATTAGACCCATCTAGGTAAAGGCAAACAGAGAGAAGATGACACATACGGCTGGAAGATTACCAGTTATGTTGTCTGAGTGGCACACATTCCGCTGGAGAAATTGTGCATTTTTTACAGGTGACTAATATTACCACATAGGAGTTTTAGAGGCGATCAAAATGAGCCATGAGCATGAAAGGGGCTAATTAAGCAACAATAGGAAATGTTAATAGAAAAGGTCATGGTTTCATTGGTCATGTGGTTTGTAGAATTTACCACAAACATGACAACCCAGACCAAGAAGTTAACTGCAAATCTGTTCTGCCCTAATACAACAGAATACGTGATCTCAGGCTTTGGAATGTATGGCTCAAACAAGCCTAAAAAAACAATTGTTGCTTTCTGGTGAACATTCAGCAGTTTAATACTACACATCACATGGGTCCATGAGATGGGTAGTACAGGTCTACTCCTTGAATGAGTCAGACATCACATTTTGTGAAAACCTGTTGGAAGGACATTTGAAGAGAATAACCGAAGAGTGCATGAAATATAAAAGACGCAATATTGCCCATTATGGGTAGGGTAGAGTAGTATATCTCGGTGCAGTACCACTATGCCTTGGCATGAGAGGTTAATCGTTTCTGCACCTGGATTTATTGTGCGAAGGAATACTAAATCTGAATTTACCAGCCAGAAAAGCCAGCAAGTAAAATTTAGTCTGGCTCAGGCAGAGACTGTGGGCACATGCACAGAGGAGGTGGTCTTAACATAGGGTGATTTAACTATCTGGAATCTTTGAAATAGAGCAGACTGACTTATACAGCAGAGCCCAGCTCATGAGGAACAGAAACAGGTCCCTCGTAAGGTAAACATTGAAGTGGTCAGAATATGAATAAGTCAAGGATATAAGTAAATGGTCTGATGGCTCAGTGGAAGAATGCACCCACTCCAGGAAACTGTGCCTGACCTCATGATCACAGGTTCAGATTTTGGCACATACACACAGTCACATATCAGTGAGGTCGATAAAATAAAAACTATTGAGTTGGGTAACAATAATCATCCGTTATTCATCAGCAGGATGCCAGAAAGGGGTGTGCATGTGCTTTACAAATAAAACAAAGTCAACAGAATAAATTCCAAAACAGAGAAGGGAGTATCCATTACAATGGATGGGGGTGGCCATGACGAGGACCATGTAGCCTAGTCTTTGCTGAGAATCTTTTGTGTTTTGGCCACATACGCCTGGTGCGACAAGTGAACAGAGAGGGTAGCAGAATTACTTAATGGATAAGGTAAAGGAGCTTCTTCACATCCTGTTGTGAGATCTGCACAGTCCCAGAGTTCCAGGATCGTAGAGTCATGATGCGAGTCTCAGACCCCAGATGGGTATGATTCTTTGTTAAAATGGTGGGCTTGCACCGAGTGTGGTAGCGATTAAGGAGCTCCTCTTGCAACTAAGGAGGCCTACAAGGTGACTTGATCAGCGTCTTCTGCGATACGTGCATGGTGGCTTGGAGCGTGACCTGGGGCGGATGACTGGAGATGCATGCTGGCCCCAAATGTGATGCTGGAACATTACTTCCTGAGGCCTGGTCGTCCTGTTGGGCCACATTCCTGAGGGCACCTGACTCATGGTGCAAAGTTCACCTGTGCTTTGGCCGCAGACTACTTTGTCCCCCTTAGACATGTGGAGCCCTACGGTGCATGAAACGCAACCACAGCTGCACAGGTACCATCTCCAGCCTAACATGTGGTGAACTGGCGGATTGACTGAGTGCCTGCCAGAGCAGTTTGAGCAGCAATCAGAGCCACTTGGATGACTGACATTGAGTTTGCCTGGTTGTGATTGCCATTTGCATCATAGGGGAGAGGGGGATCCATTTACATCCACAGAAACAACCATTGCCATGCCACTCCCTTGAGAAGTGGTTCTTAGCTTTCTGGAGCCGATGGCTCGAAGGGAAGCTTCTCTGATGCTGCAGATCTACACTGCAAAACGGTGGGTTGACTTCTACTTTGTTTTCCGAGCGAGTGTGGCCTGCCATGCACTCCACTCCCTGGAGTGATCACCTGGAGGGTGAGTTGGTGCTGTAGGTGCTTTAGAACATAAGAAGCTTTCCAACATCATTCTTGTGTGGCCCTTTTCCTGTCCAATGCCAGCCAAGAAATCAAAACTTCCCAAAGGAGTGAGAATTGTAGAACTTCTATAGCAAACTCCAAAATATAATGACTCTATTACTTGCATGATGTCAACTCTAGTTCACTCACAGCCAGGACCACCTGATGTTGAGGCCTTGACATCCAAGGCTGATATCCAAGAGATGACATGCAGATTTAGAAGGGATCTGGAGGGATTGAAAGAGAATTCCAGAACACAGTCGATAAATTGGATCATAGCTGATAGAAAACTGATTGTAGGGTGGAAGAACTCGTGACAGTGATGGCTGAAGAAACACAGGAAACTGATGTCCTGGACATCCTGCTGCACGAATTGGAAAGGAGCTGTGAACTTCTTCAAGATAAAATGGCTGGCTGATAATAAAATGGGTCCCACAAAAACAATGACTATATCCCCAAGATTCCGGAGGCGGTTGCTGCTGATGAGCTATGTTCAGGGCCTGTTGCACTCCCTACTGTCATCAGCGGACAACCAACTATTGAACTTGATAGAGTGCACAGAGATATGACCGTACACCAAGTCCACAACAATGTTCTTGCTTGGGTCCACTTCAATAGCATCACAGATGACATACTTAAAGGAGCCCAGAGCCAAGACCCTTTGGTCTCTCACAGAATGATGTGACAAATATATCAGGACATTTCTCAACATACTCTATTTAAATGCAAATTTTTAAGCCTATTACAGACAACCTCCAGAGCCATAATATCCTCTATCACTGGGGCCTCCTGTTCAAGATTCTTTTTCAATACAAAGACAAATCCATGGCACTCTCTCCATAGACAATGCCTTGCACCTCCTGGGGCTGTCTCCAGATGGGGATGACTCCACAGAATTGCAGTCTTCTACCTAGCTTAAATAGAGTAAGCAGCTTTTCTTGAAAATCAAAAATGATGCCAATGTGAGATTAACAGCCCACCGTGAACACCGGCCTGTGGCTTGCTCTGAAGGTGACCTATACTTCTCTAATGAAAGTTGCCTTTTTTCTCCCCCTTTCTCTTTTGCTATCTAACTCATTTACCTGTGTTGTGTTGACAGCCCGGGGCCTGCAGTGATGTCTTCTATATTCCCAACTGGACTCCAATGTACAATAAGATGTTTGTGGATCATGTTCTTGTATTGTATTACTCTACTATACAACCACGTCTCAAATAAATTTTGCCTATATAACGATGCAAGCCGATGGGGCCCGACACTGTTGGGGCTTAGCCCCATATGTTTTCGTCCGTTAAACAGGCTACTTCTAGTGAGGAGCTGCGTTGTGAAAGACTCTTTTTGTATTTTAATGTTATTTATATCCATACCACTGTTAATAAGCCAGCTGTTTTAGAGATGGTCCATAGCGGCAAGGATGTGTTGCAGTTTTCTGTGACAATGTCTTGTTGATGTTTTTTTTTGTGTGAGACCCAGCTTGTCATATTCACCCCAGAAGCTCCTAATATTTATAGCCTGATCAGGTTGTTTCAGGGTGCCGGCCCCTCATTGTACTTCTTCCTAAGGTTTCTCCTGTAGGGCAGCAGATTCAACACTCCATTTCTGGTCCCTCAATGTACAGGGCCCTAACTCTTCTTGCAAGCAGAAGGCTTTCATTGGTTGGCTTTCCTCCCAGCGTACTGATGTGACAATCCTCCAGCAGACTCAGCTAACAGTGAAAGATGTCCCTAGGCTTCTCTTCCAACTATACCCACATCAATTCTAGTCTTCTGCTTCCAATAAAACCAATGGGGTAGCCATTCTTTACTGGCCTATGTCCTACTTCAGGTGGTGGCCTCACACAGGGACAAGGAGTGGAGATTGGTCATGATTCAGGCCTCAGACTCTGCCACTTCAAATACTATAGCCTCTATTTATAGACCTAATGACCTCAAGGACTCTTTCTTTGCTGATTTGCTCTAAATGGTTGCTATCGTCTTAGCTCATCATACATTACTGGGTGGGAATTGCAATGTGACACTTGTCCCCACATTCGCCACTCAACCACTTCGTGGGGGGTGGCTCATTCCCTCCTATCTTCACTTCAAGGTATTGCTGATCTAGGTCTACTGGACATATGGTGACATAAACACCCTTATGATCGCGACTAGGCATTTATTTCCAGAATAGATTTTTTTTGTTTCAGCCACCTTACTTTCAATCTATTCGGTCCAGAGGGCCCCCACTATGACTATTTTGTGGGCTATGATTTGGGACCTATATGCCATAGAAAGCACGACCGCCATAGTGTGAGACACAAGGCTTCGATTTGATAAGATATAGACTGCCTTTCTTACATATGTAAAGAATAGATCCACATGGCAGACACTGACACGCTTCTATGGCCTGATAGCCATACCAAGAGGATGATGGACTATATTCACATGTGATGGGGTGCGTGGTGGTTCCTTAGGTATTTATGGTGTCTTTTCCTGGGGTCCTCGAGGCCCACTTCTAGTGTTTGCTCTGCACTTGGATGAGGATGCTGCATGCTAATTTGGTAAGACTGCTGGAGGCGCCAAATGGAAAATTCACTGAAGCTGAAAACTGTTTAGCTTTTTTATATGATTTTGAGTTACCTACCCTGAGAATATCAATCATGACCACTGTATATTGTGTTTCTTTCATTATATATTAAGCTAACCAATGATGGGGGACATGTTATTGCTTTTGTTTGCTTTGTTTATTTGGGATTTCTTTGTCTATAAAAATATTTGTTTAAAAAAATAAAGAAAGACCAGGATGAGATCCCTTTAAAAAAAAAGTCATGTTTGTAAATATTGTGAATTTTTTAAGAAATTATGTTTAATCTGTATTGTTCAATGAGCAGAATATTCTAATAAACCTAATACGATTCTCTGCCAAACTTAATTTAGAAGGGGATTGTTGTAGGCACCACCCCGGGTTGCAACTACAGCCCTCAATACTCTAAAAGGCTGTCATTATCAAGGGCATCTGCAAGACTGTCAAAGATGGCTGTCCCCTCAAACCCTAAGGTTGTGAATATCAATAGAGCATCTTTCAAAGCTCAGGGCACACTAGAGTATCCCTTAGAAGGAAGAGCTGTGCAGTTTAGTGATCTGTCCATGTCAGGGGGTATGTCACACCCAGGTAAAATTAAAAGAAATACAAAGGAAACCCGGTGCAAAGTTTCATTCTTACAGAGGCATGGGGATAGTTTGAAATGCCTTATTGAGCAACATGATGTTTGCAGTTCTGAGCAAAAACCACAAACACATTTTTCCTTGTAGGAAAAATGGCAGCTCTAAAATGAAGAACAAAACAAATCATAATCACCCTAAAACAGTCAGTAAAAAATGTAAGTCATGTGTCACATAAAAAACTTTCGACAACAAAAAGAAAAAAAAAGGAATGACAGCAGTGTAGAATACCGTGGTAACAAAAGCCCTACCGTGTTACAGCTAAATATAAATACAGCGTCTGTGTAGTATGTAGGGACAGCTACACCATTCGGCGTGAGCAATTCTGCATGTGAAGTATGGAGTCCAATTATTGGTAAACATTGAAGAAGACAGGGGCAAACATGTGGTCAGAATAATAATAATATCATGTAGCAGTCACAAAATAATGCAACCTGCTCAGAAGACCACCGCGTTTCTAGACTGTGTATTAAACACCCTGTAGGATCAGATTAAAGCTCATCATCTGTTTGCATTTCTTTAGGAGGTCACGTATGTATAATGCATGTGACTGAGACGAGTGCAAAAGTGCAAGGTCAGAGATTGAGCACTATCTGGTGTTACATTTGATCAGTCAGAGTGAGCCAGCGTGTGATTCAACAAATTATTGGATATGTGATTATCTCATGTTGGCGTGGAACTGCAGCATTGCTATGGCCCAAGAACGAACTCAGAACAACTTTCCTTTTCAACAGCAAAGAAATGCAAGCTGGCACAAAGGATTCCACACAAATGTGTCAGTGGTGGGGGGGCGGAGCTAGCCGGCGTCGATGGCGGACGCGTGAGCTCTCGGCTCCTCACCTAGCCCCGGAATAATCCTGATAATCTATCCTAAATCTTGTCCTATATGCCATAGCGAGCTCTCATACGCCCGCTGGCACCCCTAGATTCTATTGGGGATCTTTTTGGGCGTTTGCTGGCGAGCCTCTCCGAGTTTTCTGAAGAGCGACTCCTTGCGACTCGGCCGAAGAGGACTGGGCCTGAAGCCGCGCACTATCCTGGAGAGGTGGCCGGGTGACGTCGCCTGACGTGCAGCCTCAGAGCCGGGTGTGGCCGGGCTGACCCCCGATTGAAATAACATCTGGATGTATCCTTTGTTGAGGCGACCTCCCGCCCTTTGTCTGTGATTGCCACACGTCTGAACGGCTTATTTCCCCAGTGGAGGGCCATCGGCGAAGAGGACACTGAGCACCCGAAACACGAGGTGGAACGATCGTCACATTGAAGCGATCGCTGATCCGGATCCCCACCGAGGTGACCTGCTATCCCTGCGCCCTCCCGCCACGGCGGAAAGGAGAAAACTGGAGCTGGCGTTGTGGCCCTGGCAAAACCCTGTGTCTAGAGAGTGCAGACCTTGCTGAAGTGATCGGAAGCAGTGCGACCGCCATATCGGGCGCCATCTTGGCTGCATTGGACCTTCGGCCCAGACTTGGTATCTAGTGGCAGTGCGCCGCTGGCTGAAGCGCCTCCCGTATTTCTCTCGCGACCTGCTGTTGCCCCCTTGCCCTGGACCCCTCCGCAGCAGGGTCGGAGAATGGGGAAGAACAACGCTACCCAGGCGAAGCTCTCCTTTGAACGGCGCCGCCCGAAAGGGTCTGAAGCAACGGCTCCGGAGTCATCCCCGAAAGGGGCCACAGCGACCATCCTAGCATCCACGGAGATCCGGGACATGCTGGCCGCAATGGAAAATGGAAAAGGGCATCCAAGACAGTATTGCGTCTGTGGGCACTAAGATAGACGCTTTGTCCTACCGGATGGACCGCATGGCGGAGCGAGTGGACAAGCATGCGGAGCGCCAGGACATGGAGGAGCGCCGGCTCACTGAGGCCGAAGAAGCCCAGACAGAGTGGGACAAAGATAGGAAGCAGTTTGATAGACTTTTGCAAGTTATTCGTGATAAAACAGAGGACTTGGAGGCGCGCTCACGCAGATCCAACATCCGTATCACAGGCGTGGCGGAAACAACGCAGACGGGGAAGATGGAACTCTTCGTAGAAAAACTGCTGAAATTACTACTCGGAGAGGAGGTTTTTTTCCCCCATGTTCATAGTGGAACGAGCCCACCGCACGTTGGGCCCACAACCGCAACCTGGCGCGCCTCCTCGCCCCATTATCGCGAAGCTGCTTAACTACCGCGACAGAGACACTGCCCTGCGCGTGGCGAGGGAGAAGGGCAAACTACAACATGAGGGAATGGACATCTCCCTCTACCCGGACTTTACAGCCAAGGTACAAGAGGAGAGACGGCAGTTCGCGGCGTATAAAAAACAACTTCGTTCTCTGGGACTCGACTACGCGATGCTGTACCCTGCCAAGCTACGCATCAACACAGGAGGGCGATCGTATTTCTTTACGGATCCTAAAGATCTCCAGAAATCCCTAAAGACTTGGACTCGGGAGCGGAAGGAGGCCAGACAAAGCCAGGAAGACGACGCTGGCTCGACATCGAATCTGGATGAACAAGACTAGAGGGCCTTGCTGGGAGGTTTGGAACTTTTCATCGTGAAGGGGTCACTGCAGCCTGGTACCGCTGAGCTACCTCGAAGGGGGGGAAAAGTCTGATCTACACGGGGGATAACGGTGCCAGGTGGTGGGACATTTGCCTCATGTACTGCTGGTGAGGAGGTTGTTGTCGCGATTGGGGGGAGGACCGGACCACAGCTGAATCGTTGGGACGGCCGGTGGGGTGGGTGGGGGCTTTCATACTTGCTACTCAATGGGCACTACCACACAAGTGGGGCAGGAATGGGGCGCTGCTCAGGCCTTTTTATTGAGACTGTTTGTGGTGTTGTACTTTTTTGGCGCGCTCTGCCCCGGTGCCTTTGGTTGTGCGACTCTCCAGGGAGTTGGTATCGAACTGACGAATTCTCTTCTACTGGAGGGTTGATGGGGGGATCTTTAGGACCTGTCTGACCTGGTTGGGGGTGGTCGGCTGTGGGTGGGCGAGGGTACAGGGGGTGGGATCATGGGACTGGTTGGTTGGGGGGGTTGTTGCGCTGGGTTGTTTGGGGGGTTTGTTCGTACTGAGTGTGGACTGTTATGCGGAACTGTACCTGTTTGGAAATGCCGGCTGACGAATGTGGGTTTCACTCTCTCACTGTGTCCTGTTTTGTTCATCCCCGCTGCTTATACGATCACTGAGCACATGCAATGTCTAGTGCAGCACTGAACGCACCCATTAGTTCCCTGAATAGGCTGAAATTGATGACATGGAATGTTCGGGGTTTGAACGACTTCCGCAAACTGAGGAAGGTCCTCAGCTATCTCCACAGGCACCAAGTCGACCTGGCCCTACTGCAGGAAACGCACTTGCCGATGGCCAGCAGGATGTTACAGGCTAGGGGGTTGGTGGGGAACATAGTAGCTGCTGGCTTCATAACACACGCTAGGGGGTGCTAATCTGGGCCAATCCCGCATCAAAACTGAAATTGATCCCGGTACTTGCCGACACGGAGGGCAGGTACGTACTGGCTAGGTGTGTGGGTGTAGGTCTTGATCTGCTGGTGGTGAACGTTTATGGCCCCAATTATGACCACCCTGAATTCTACGCAACCCTATCTGCAGGACACATGCTCAGCCTGGGGTGTTGTGGGGGGGGGGGGGGGGGATTTCAACTTTGTGCTCGACCCATCAAAGGACCGCTCAGCGGGCCCCACTCGGCGCCCAGTAGCTTCGGCCTCACATATGAAGGCCGAGATGACTAAATTAGACTTGGTGGATGTCTGGAGAGACAAACACCCCACGAAGGGTGGCTTCACGCACTATTCGGCCTTTCACAATGTACACACTAGGATAGATTACTGGTTGGCGTCTCCCCGGGTCCTTGGTAACATCAGCGCATGTGAGGTCCTTCCGCGCACACTCTCAGACCACTCTCCCATTCTCCTACACCTTTCAACTGCTAGAAAGGGGATCCCGGCCTTCACTTGGAGATTCCCCCCTTTCGCGTTGCTAGACGATGCCTTTCGGGGAGAGCTTGCCGAAGATATAGAACAATACTTCGCGTCTAACATGGGTTCGGTAGAGAACTTCTTTACAATTTGGGAGGCGTTTAAGGTGTACATAAGGGGTGAGGCTATGTCAAAGCACTCCAGTGTGCTACGTTCCATCAGGCGGGAGCTCACTGCTTTGGAGAATAGAATAGCGGAACTCGAGGCTAAGCAATTATCGACTCTTAGCACTACAGACGGCCCGGCGCTCACCCAACTCCTATCAGAGTTCCAAGTTCTGGCAGACAGGGAAATCCTTTACATGGGCAAGTACGCCACAGCCCGAGTGTACGGTGAGGGGGATAGGCCAGGCACCTTGTTGGCGCGCATGGTTCGAGGCTCTCGACGCCCACTGGTTGTTGAGGAGCTGCGGACTCTGGAGGGTGACACGGTCTCTGAAGAGGAGCAGATACTAGGAACCTTTAGAAGATATTATGCTGAGTTATATCAGTCCAAGACGCAGGGAGTGGAGGGCGAAATGGAAGATTATCTGGACCACATTGCCATGCCGTTTCTCAAGAACTCGGATAGGGAATTTTTGATGGCCCCCTTTCACCAGGATGAAATACTAGAGGCTCTTGCGGGCATGAGATCGGGTAGTGCGCCGGGTTCGGACGGACTTACGGTCGGCTTTTATAAAGCCTTCAAAGACATTCTACTCCCGCACTTGACTGTCCTCTTTGATTCTATCTGCGAGGACGGCGAGATGCCTCCCATCATGCGCGAAGCGTTGCTCATCACCATACCCAAGCCAGGGAAACCACCAGACCTCTGCGGCTCATACAGGCAGCTCAGCCTGCTGAACGTAGATGCGAAGATCTATGCCAAAGTCCTGGCCAACCGCCTGGCTTTATTGGTCCCAGAGCTCGTCGCCCCGGAACAGTCCGGGTTTGTCCCATGTAGAAATTTAACTTACAACATAAGCACGGTGCTGGGCACAATGCAACATGTCAAGCAGGAGAACAGCGCACTGGCAATCTTCCTCGACATGGAAAAGGCGTTCGACTCGGTTGAGTGGCCTTTCATGGTTAGGGTGCTGCGAAAGTTAGGCCTAGGCGAACCGTTCCTGCAGAGGATTGGGGCGCTATACCATCGACCTTCTGCCAGACTACGATTGGGAGACAGAGTGTCGGAGCCGATATACATCGGCAGGGGCACTCGACAGGGCTGCCCCCTGTCGCCGTTGCTCTACGCACTGGTGGCGGAACCTCTCGCATGCGCCATACGAGAGTACCATAGTCTGGAGGGAATAAGTTTTCCCACATACAAAATTGGGATTTCCACGTACGCGGATGATACGTTATTGTATGTCCGGAACCCGGAATCTAACTTGGCCGCGGTTCTCCGGGAGGTGGTCCGCTTCGGCTCGCTCTCGGGGTTGAGGGTGAACTGGGATAAGTCCATTGCTTTTCCTCTCACCCCGGTGACACTGCCATTTGCTATGGAGTACCCGCTACAGTGGTCCTCTGACTCAGTCCGCTATTTGGGCATCCGCCTGCATACAGATCCCGAGGTCCTAATTCGGGACAATTACGGAGTGGCTTAAAACAAATTGGTTGATGATGTTGACACCTGGGTCAGACTGCCGCTCTCTCTTCTGGGCAGGATCGCCATAATGAAAATGATAATACTTCCCCGATTCCTGTTCCTTTTCCTCAACTTACCTGTGGTTCTGTCGAGAGCATTTTTTAAACAACTTACCCAAGTCATGATCCGGCTGGCCTGGGGAGACAAGTAACCAAGAGTACGTTGGACGATCCTGACTCTCCCCTGCGAGATGGGGGGCCTGGGAGCGCCGGATCTAGAGCGTTACTACAGAGTTGCGCAGGCTTCGCACCTGCACTCGTGGATACACGGGGACGCACGCACTCCGCACCTCATTCTGGAGCGGTTGTTTGCCGACCCGCTTCCTCTGCCTGCCACTATCTGCCTGCCCACTGATCGGTCGATTGGCCGGATGGACTCCCTTAAAGCGACCAATCACGCATGGAGCTCCCTGATGCGTTCCCGCGGCTGCAACCTTTTGTACTCCCCGTTGATGCCTGTAGAATGGGCCCTCTGGCTGGACCCGTTGGGCGAGAGAGGTGTGGTTAAGGCCCTGCACACTCTCGGCGTAGTGAGGATGGAGGACTTGTTCTCTGATGGAAAGTTGAAAACCTGGGACCAACTCGCTATTACGGGGTCGGGCCCTTCCCTACTACAGAAATTTCATTATCACAGACTTCGTTCAGCGTTTCGGGAGCTTCAGGGCTCAACCATGGAGGAGCCCGAGGAGATCCCGGAACTGACCTATATTATTAAAACCACATCATCTGCAAAGCTAATTTCACAGGTCAACAAGCAGGGAGTGATGCATCAGCGCCTACAACCATCTAAGGCTAGGGCGGCCTGGCAGGACGATTTGCAAATCCCCATAGACGACGTGATGTGGCGATACTGCTGCTCCAGCACGCGCAAGATTTCCCTGAATGGCAGGCACAGGCTGGTGCATTTCAAATTCCTGCAGAGAGTGTACTATACCCCGGAACGACTGCACGGCTATGGCCTTCGCCCCACTGCGGAATGCGAGCGTTGCAGCACACTGGTGGCGGGGTTCCTCCATCTGGCGTGGCTCTGCCCCGGGGTGCAGGCATTCTGGGGGGAGGTATTTGCCGAACTTGACATGATTCTGGGGGAAACTCTGCCCCGCACCCCGGCGCTTGTGCTCCTTGGTTACTCTAAGCCATTGTCCCCTTCCCTGCGCCGGCTGGTAGACATGGCACTGCTGTTGGCTAGGAGGGTGGTTGCGACCTGTTGGATGCGTGGGCCCTTGCCTGCCAAATCTAGGTGGCTGCGGGACCTACAGTACTGCTGCACCCAAACAGAACTGTACAGCGACCTATTACCGCCCAGGAGTAGGCCCAAGAATTTCTGGGATCTTTACAAAGAACACCTGCAGAAAGGGGTAGATACTGACTCTGATACTTCCGAAGTAGCTGACCTCCAGGACTGTGTGGAGGAATAGAGGACTGAACACATGCATTTCTTCCCTGAGGGGAGGTGATTGGGGTGGGCTTAGGGTCGGGTGGGGACTGCACCGGGGTCCGACTTCAAGGCGTGCCTGGGGGCTGCATGGGGGGAACATTTCTTAGGAGTGAGATGACAAGGGACACGTGGCAGGTACACCTTTAGGTACACACGACTGGATGGGGTTGGCAGTTCCACAGACACACTCAGGGGGGAGTTTAGTTGGGGTAGTTCCATCGTCCTTAAATCGATACTAGACCTTTTGACCGTGATTGCAGTAGGGGATTGCCAGTTGACACTCAGCTCCAATACGCTGCTTGTTGAGAGACATTGCACTTGGTTGTACAAGCTAAACGACACATGACCATGCCGCCGGGCCTCCGGGATGCTGGCAAAAAGGCTGTGTAAGGCTCTTCTTGTTCAATGCTGACATGTTTGTGGCAATGTATGACACAGTGCGATATGTAACCGTTAAAACCAGGTGATGTTGATGGCTTTGCTTTCAATAAAGGTCTTTTAATAAAAAAAACAAATGTGTCAGTGGTCACACCTAAATGCAGGACTCTTCAATTACCTAAATGTGAACAATTGTCTGTGGGGTATAAATTAGATTCTGGAGAGTGTTAATGCAGGTTAACTCTATAGGCTACATGGTAAGGCCACATGTGAATGCTATGTGTCATCTGTGTATGATGCCTTGGTTTATCTTCTATAGCTCGCATTTGATTTGTAATCGTTAGTTGTCAGGGACCACTTCACGGGGGCGAGGGGGGGATGACTATGTTTGTACTGAACCATATAGCAGATCCTGGGATTCACAGAGATTATAGTCTCAGGATTTATCAGTGGCACCAGAGTAGGAGATTACTTGTACACCCTACAGGTTCATCCTACAGGTAAACCAGCCCTTGGTACTTGGAACTCGAACACTGGAAATTGGTAGAAAGGCAACTTGAGGACAGATCAGGTCATAAACTCATAAAAAATATGATAAAATGACCTAAAAACCTCCTCTATCCTTTGCCCCTTTTCAAATTCTTCATCCTAAAAATCAACATTATTTTAGAGATTTTCTATCCTTCACGTGCAGGCCTTTGTCTCTATCCCTTACTATTTTTAATAACATTTCAAAACATTTCCATCCTCTTTTCATTTCTTATAATTCCCCCAAAGATCAATTTCTTCATTCCTCCATTTGGTATATTCATCTTATTCGACTTCAAAATAAGACTCTATTTTGGAAAGATTGGCATGCAAAATGTCTTCTTTAGGTCTCATCTTTTTAAAGACAATGTTTGCATTTCGTTTGCCACTGCACAAACACATTTCTCGTTACTTTCTTCCTGGGAATTTAAATTTACCTCCTTAACAACAAAGATTCAAGATACTTATAACTCTCTCCTAGCTTCCCATGCATCTTCTTCACCCCTCTCTAATTTACCTGCCCTTGTGGAATCTTCCCCCTCAGCTTCTCAGCTATATAAACAGTTTCTCCCTGAACCATCTACTAGAGAGAAAATCGAGGTAGCATTATTATAGGAGGCAGATTTCGGATCTACTTTCCCTATTCATATTTGGAATAAGATTTGGTTACAAATACGAAGATCCTCCAGAGCAGCTAATACCAGGCAAACATTATTTTATATATATAATAGACTTCTTTTTACTCCTGTTTCACTAAATAAGATAAATAAATCTCTCTCTCTCATTCCTGTTGGTCTTGTTCTTCTGATAATGCTGATTTACAACATGTTATTTGATTGTCAAAATCATTTTAATTTTTGGACACAGGTTTGGCAACAAATAAATAGCATCTTTCATGCACAGATCCCCCTTACATTTCTAACATTTTCTTAGGTAGCATTTCCGAAGATTGGGACTCTCAAACAATCAATTTCTACTTAATAGATCTTCTCTTGGCAGTTGTTTTTTAACAAATCACAAAAAATTGGAAAGGAAATCCTCTGCTAACATATCTTATCAAGCCTGGTGGTATGCGGTTTGTTACAACCACAGTTTAGATAGGGCATATCTCTCTCCCATTTCCCTCGCAATTAAAAGTGACACCCTCTGGCAACCTGTAACCACTTTTCTACATACCTCTGCCATGAATGCTTCCTCACACAATCCAGGAATTGAGGAAGTTCCTAAACCTCGAGGATTTGTGTATCATACCATATACCTATTGTGAAATATTAGTTATTGTTTTCAGTTTTCTTCTCGAATTCCTGTGTTATTTTATCTTTTTTGAATTGTGATTATGAGGATTTTGTTAGATTTTGATAATTGTAGCTTTTCTCCTCTCCGTCCCTGACCCCCCTTTTTTTCGCGTATTTTTCTTGACCCACTCACTAATATGTATGATATGAATGATTTTGTCTTGTTTTGTATTCTATTGTACTTAAATATTAGCAAATACAATCTCTTAAACTTAAAAAAAATCAACATTATATGCACATCTTTTTCTTAAACGTGTCTAACTCTCTTCACCTGCCCTAAGCCACATCTCTCTTATTCCTTAGTTTATGAACTTGAAGCAATCTCCTTTCTTTCTGGTACTAATCTCACCTTTCCCTCTTTCAGACTTCCTTTGTGCTCTCTAGATGTCTTCAGTGCCTTATCTTTTCTTTTGTTACATTACTACTCTCCTCTTTCATCTGAGACCTTCCCCGGTTGATTCAAAATTGCTTCTGAAATCTTTCCTCTCTAAACTATTAGTAAGATCTCTTCCGGTTCCTCTTTCAGCATCTAGCCCTTTGGACAGACATTTCAGAATTCTGGTTGACATTAAGCTGTCTTCTTACCTTGATTCTCGTTTTTTATATTCTCTACAACCAACAGCTCTCCTGCCTGTCATGTAACTCCTGACTGTTACTTGCCAACATAATCATTCCTGCATTTCCATCTGGTTTTACGTGTTCTTTGTTTTCCACACCATTGATCAAACATGTTTTTTGCCACTCTTCTTCAATGGCTATAACGAAAACTGTCATTAAGTTGATACCTTTCCATTCTTTTTTTGTGATATATTTATTACACACGGAGCTCCATCTAAAAAACGGTTGAAGACAGGTCTTTTTTTGTCAAGTAACAAGCATGCACACATCACTAATCCTTACATTGTTTTGGGATAATCAAACCAACAGGGGATACATTCTGCGTGTGTGCTGTCTGTATTAATACACAACTCCACACGGAGACAGAGAATAGCAGTCCAGAAGCCAAGACAACATCACTTTATTTATATCAAATAAAGACCACCCAACATGCCAGGAAAGAACACAAACCATAAAAGAACAGTGATTCATGATGTATTCATTCCTCAGCAATTAACTTAAGTACTGGAATGTCAATTAATCCAGTGCTGCACTGAAGAAGAAGAAGAAAAGGCAGGCTAAAATGTCATTTATAAGAAGAATGCATAGACAAACTTTATTCATAGCTAAGGACTAAATGTGTGGCATGAAAAATGTTGCTGGTTTATTTCTGCTCTTTTGCACTGTGCTATGACCCATTACCTATAACCTGTCTAGCCTAAAGGGACTCCTGGCCACTCACTAAAATGGTGTTTCTGTTGCCCTGCCCCTCATATAATCTCCTGTCACACAAAGCAGCACTTTTTGCGACTTCGACCGGAGACAGCGGGGTGACTCATCCTGCCTCTGCCATACCATAGTATTCTTTAAAATGTTTCCATACGGCATATGCATAAGGGATATTTGGCCAAGACGCCCACGGGCAAACGTATGCGCTTTATAAATTGTATTAATAAATAATAAATAATAAATAAATAAATATCAAAAGTCATATTGCGATTCTCAGATAGCTATTTTTTGCGAATCGCTATTTGAGAATCGCAAAATGCTATGTATGTAGGATTAGCAAATATTTTTGTGAATCCTACATATTCCTTAATTGCGAATTGCAAATAGCGATTCACATTTAACCCTTTCGATGCTCATGACGAGCTCAGCTCGTCATGATGCACAGTTGAGCTGTGCTGATGACGAGCTGAGCTCGTCATGACACCAGCAAAATGGTAATTTTCAGCACAGGAGGGGGAAAACGCCTAGCAGCCAAGGTGTTAAGAAATACCTCCCCATTCATTCCTATGGGCCTAGAGGCCCATAGGAATGAAAAGGGAG
This sequence comes from Lissotriton vulgaris, assembly GCF_964263255.1. Lineage (NCBI taxonomy): Eukaryota > Metazoa > Chordata > Amphibia > Caudata > Salamandridae > Lissotriton > Lissotriton vulgaris. Next base: position 1,123,620,726 of record NC_141697.1, read on the forward strand.
ATATTCACAATTTGCAATTCTCAATTAGAGAATCTCAAATTGCGAATGCAAATTCAAGGGTGCCAGGGTACCGAAAGGACACCCTGTTGCACCCCTGAAATGTACGTGTGTGCACATGTAGCACACATACATGCCCTAAGTATGTATGTGTGCCACATGGCACTTTGAAAAATGCAAAAAAGTGAATTTTTCAAAGAAATCGCAAATTACCACCAACATGAAGCTGGGGGTAATTTGCGATTCCTTATGGCCAAATTGCACATTTTCTGTGCCTCTTACTTTGCATTTAAGGACTTGGAATTTGCGATTCCTTAAATGCAATTGCAAAATAGAGAATCGCTATTTTGCAATTCCTTATTTTGCGAGGCTGTTACATCCCACTTACCTGAATTGCGATCGCAATAGCCGAAATTCTGCGAATTTCGGCGCTTGCGGACAAAATTTAGTTTCATACATATGGCCCATTATCTCTATTCTATTGCTCTGTAACTACATTGGTAAATGTGCCCACAGCCAGTAATTATTATTTTCTTCCTTCTCTGGCTGACTTCTTCAATCCTTGAGGGAACATATGGTCCATTTCCTGATTTAACTATTACGGAATCCCTTAACATTATTACTCTGCACCAATTTATTTAATTTGGTGACTCTACTGGGACTATTTGACCCACACTTCTTAGTGCTCTTTTAACTCCGAACCTGATGATCACAGTTTGATTCATAAAAATGCTGAAACACTGTTAACTTTTATATTGTTGGACTCTTGAATCACCTTATTTGATGCACGTTACATATATTGTGAACTATTCATCTTTTTCTTGCCCCTAAGTTTTGCTTTAGTATGTATACACACATTTCACTCTGTCACTTTTTACACTATGTGATCACTTTCTGAGCACTACATTGATTCATTTGTGTGACTAAAGTTTGTCTATGAATTTTTCTCCTAACAGATTGCAGAAATGTTGATTGGTCTTTTCTTCTGTGCATTTGCATTCAGTGCATTACTGGGTTAATTTTTAATAAATTATTCCACAATGAACTAGCGGTTGATGTTACTTACGTAATTTGCTGTTTTGTAATTAAGGAGCGTAACCCAGCTTTAGGCACTACTGCCTTAGTGCAAAATGCACCCTCACAACCAAAAATGGATTTGAGGATGCAATTTGCTCTAAGGAAGCGTGCTAAGTGCAACAGAACATGAACAGTAGCAGCCAGAAGCTACTTACACTTGCTAAATAGATTGTTCCTGTGCTGCTGTGGTAGGACGTTTGTGCCAAATTACTCATAATTATGTGAATGGGCATAATCACGTACTTTTCATTAATATCTCATCAAAAAATAAATTCAAATATACCAAAAATTCCTTTGATTTCTCAGACGTAATTAATACTTTGCACATTACTACTATGAACTTCTGTGCATATTTGGGAAGCATTCCTATATCTAAATAAATAATCCCCTCCGCCCCTTGGTTCTCAGAACAAATCAGGGACCACAAAACTCTCTGCAAAAAATTGGAAAGATCGTGGCGGAAAAATTATAGGGAGGAGGATAAAAAAACTACACAATGCAGAGCTGAGAGTTTACAAGGAGATGATCCGCCTGGCTAAATGTGAGTTCTTCACTAAACGTATTAAGGAAGCAAGCAACTCTCCTAAGGAATTATTTAACACAATGTCCTCCTTGGCAGCCCCCAAACCAGTAGATATACCACCTAGCCATCAACTATGTGAAGACTTAGCCAAATTCTTTCTGGGTAAGGTAGAGAAGATCTTTCACCCCATGGACAACCAAATCATGACCAACGCCCCAGATACATTTACCCCAGAAACGCATCCTGAGACCAACAGGAAATTTGATATACTAGAGAACTTCTCCCCATTAGTGAGGAGGAGGTATCAAATCGGCTAATGAGGATAAAATCATGCTCCCCTCATGACCCCTGCCCAGCCATGATTGCCAAACTAGCTCCCTCTATCATCGCCTCAGGACTCACCCCCCTGTTCAATGTCATGCTGGACAAGGGGGAATTTCCCCTACGCTGGAAATAAGCGTCCATCTTGCCCCTTCTAAAAAAAAAACAACCTAGACGTAACCGACTTGAACAACTTTCGTCCCATTGCCAGGCTACCCCTCCCAGCCAAAATCATGGAGGGCATACTAAACAAACAGCTTAGCACCTTCCTGGGGTCAGGAGAGAGGCTGGATCCTTCTCAACATGGATTCAGGGCTGGACATAGCACGGAATCAGCACTGATTAAATCAGCCGAAGACATAAGAAGGGTGATGGATGCAGGGGGCAGAGCCGCCCTGATCCTGCTGGACCTATCCGCGGCCTTCGATACGGTCCTCCATAAATTATTGATGGACCGTTTGAGGGCCAGTGGGATTCAAGGAAAGGCACTCGAAATCTTGCAAGCCTTCCTATCCGGCAGGACTCAGTCGGTGGCCTTGGGGGACTTCGAATCAGAGCCATTTGTGCTCCCCTGCGGAGTCCCACAAGGGTCATCCCTGAGCCCGACTCTTTTTAATGTTTATGTCTCCACCCTAGCGCCAGTGATTAGATCCTTTGGATTCAATCTTACTTCCTACGCCGACGACACGCAGATTGTGGTGTTGTTGCGTCCGGGAGAACTGGCCGGCACAGCAGATAGGTTTAGATGCTGCATGCGGGAGGTGAGCAACTAGATGGCAGGAAACTGCCTTAAGCTCAATTCTGCAAAAACAGAAGTGTTGCTGTTTGGGTCAAGAGACAACTTCTGGTCCCCTCGTTGGTGGCCAGAGGAAATGGGGTCTCCCCCGTCTCCGGTTTCGAAGGTAAAAAATCTGGGTGTACTGATGGATGACTCTCTGTCCTTCAGGCCACAAATGAATGCACTGTCCTCAGCTACCCACTATGTGCTTAAAACTATCCGGAATGTCCTGTCAATTCTTCCGGTGGAACACAAGAAGACAGTAGTGACAGGACTGGTGATGTCCCGGCTAGATTACTGCATCAGTCTGCTACTGAATGCCCAGCAGGGGCTTTTAGATAAACTTCAAATCCTGCAGAATGCAGCAGCAGGTCTGATTACGGGCACCCCCAAGTTCGCCTCAGTAGCTCAGGACCTGGTAAAGTTATGCTGGCTGCCAGTTCGCAAAATAATTGTTTTTAAGTCGCTCTGCGTGATTTTCAAGGCGTTGCATGGCCTGGGCCCCCAATGCATGATCCCTCTCTTCCAGTGGTACAAGCCAGTGCGAGCTCTAAGGTCAGCTGAGCAGGGGCTGGCTGTAGTCCCTAGGGTAAGGAAAGTCCGTTGGGGAGGTAGAAGTCTATCCCTGGGAGCTGCCAAGGCATGGAATGCGCTGCCTTCGAGCCTCAGACAGATCCCCGATGTGCTAATATTCAGGAAGGCCCTCAAGACTTGGTTCTTTACACGTTATTTCCCCTGTTTACGCCCACTAGCGATCAGTCAGCGCCAGGACACCTTTGGGTAACAGTGCGCTTTAAAAATGTCAAAAATAAATAAATAAAATAATATGGAAATCACACAATGTTGAGCAGACACCAAGTCTCTTTGCCCCCATGTTGAGTTTAAAGTGATATGATGTGGCCTGCACTGGCTGCATCATATCACTTTTTCAGTGACTTTCAGCCATGCTGAACAGCAGATGTGCTACTAGAAGACATTCACATTGACAAGACCAATAGCTCGGGCATTGTCAAGATATATTGGCTTTGTCTATGCTTGTTCAGTGTTTATGGGGTCTTGCTGAACAAATATAGAAGTGACAGTGAGAAACAGTTGAGGAGCTTTGAAGTGAAGTGAGGATATGGCCAGAGCTGCCAACAGGGCATCTGGGGAACCAGGTTCGTATCCCGGGGTCGGCTGAGCAGGTTGTCATTTTGGGCAAATCATTTGATTCTCCCTGCATACGACAATAAATGTGTCATTGTGTAATGTAACTGGTGAACACTTAAAGTGCTCCAATACCATTGGCTGGTGTTAGACTATGGCAAGATGGAGAATGGAACAAGTGCTCCAATACCATCGGATTATGCAAAAAAAAAAAAAAAAAACGGCAGCAGCAATGAGGAAGGTAGTGGGGGGAAGGGTCAAGCAGGGAAGCAGGAGATGGGTAAGCAACAACTGAAGAGGGAGGGAGGAAGTAACAATGAAGGGGGAAAAAATACCTTCATTGACTCAGGATCCATGACAAAAATGAATGTGTCATTGTGGAATGTAACTGGTGAGCATTTAAACCGCTCCAATACGGTCGGCTCTTGTTTGTATGATGGAAAGACAGAGGGCGGAGTAATCGCCCCATTGGATTATGCAAGAAAAAAATAAACAAGTCCTGTTCATGTTTCAACAACTTTTTAAAACATGCATTAATTTATGTACACGTGCATGCATTTTAGTGATATGTGTGTATGTGTACAAGGGAGACTATGGCAAGAAGCAGGACAGAACAAGCGCTCCAATACCAATGGATCATACAAAAAATAAAAGCAGCTGCGATGAGGGAGGAAGTGGGGGTATGGGTCAAGCAGGGAAGCAGAAGGGGAAGGGAAGACGGGCAAGAAATGACGGGAGGGCTTAAGGAAGCAAAGATGAAGAGGTAAAAAAATGCCTTGATAGAAGCAGGATCAGCGACGAAAATGAATGTGTCACTGTGGAATGTAACTGGTGAGCTTTTAAAGTGCTTCAATACCATTGGCTTGTGTTCGCGCTATGGCAAGAAGGAGCAAGCGCTCCAATACCATTGGATCATGCAAGGACAAAATAAACGAATGCTGTTTAAGTTTTAACAACCTTTTAAGAAAAGCATTTGTTTATGTATATGTGCATACATGTTAGTGGTATGTGTGTATGTGTACAAGGGAGATGGCCTGAAAAAACAAATATTGCTATGGAGTGCTTGAAAACAAAGCGAAAATAGTTGCGCAAACCGGGAGAGAAAATGAAAGCGATGATGAAGTTTACCAATGGTAGCAGAAGGGTGGCTTGTAAGCCTACAGCTAGAACACAACACATCTCTTGGAGACAGCGCATGCATCGTCTAGCAGAGATCTAAAAACAATAGATTTTGCACAGGCGAAACCTACTGGATTTGCTAATGCTTGTTGTGTTTAGAAACAGGGATTTTAAGTGATTTAACCATAATCATAAAATGTAGAAATGAGGCGGAGGCTAGGGAGATGATATGGCATCCTTTCCGGAGAGGATGTGGCATAATGGCAAGAGCTACACACTATGTAGCCAGCAAACTGGGTTTAAGTTTCAGAATCAGCTTAATATCCTTGATTTTGGGTAAATCACTTAATCTCGCTGTGCCTACGAAAATGAATGTGTTCTTGTGTAAAGTAACTGGTTTTAATGTAAAGCACTCCACTACCTTTGGGTGGTTTGGGAGCTATATTAAACTGCACTACAAAATGTAACTCTTGCTAATGTAAATTGCTCTAAAACCTTTGTGGTGTTGGCGCTATATAGAACTGCACAAAAAAAGTAACAGGCGTTTATGTAAAGTGCTCCAGCTACTTAAAAATGCACAAAAAAAGATATTGAAAAAGAGAGCTGGTGGAGGGGATCCGTGCAACAGAGTTCAGTGGGAGCAAGCAGCGACGTGCAGTAGGTGGACAGGCAACCAACAAAAAATGCGGGCATCCGCGGGGAGATTAAGTGATTTACCTATAGTCAAAAAATGTGGAACTGAGGCAGAGGCTAGGGAGGCGATGTGGTGTGCTCTTGTGAGAGGATGTGGTGTAAGGGCCTGAGTTGCCGACTGTGGAGCTGGGAAACCAATTTCGAATTCAGCATCAGTTTGACATCCTTGATTCTGAGAAAATCACTTAATCTCCCCATGCCTACAAAAATGAATGTGTCCTTTTGTAAAGTAATTGGTGCTAATGTAAAGTGCTCCAACACCTTTGGGTGGTGTTTGGCGCTATATAAAACTGCATAACAAAAAGTAACTGGTGCGTATGTAAAGCATTTCAATACCTTCAAGTGGTGTTGGCACTACATAAAACCGCACACAAAAAAAAAACAAATGTGAAAGGCAGAGTCATGGGAGGAGGGGATCTGGGGGAAGATGGGATCAGTGTAATGGGAGTTTAGCATGAGCGGGCAGTGTTGGGCTGGAGGTTGACAGGCAACCAACAGCAAATGCTGGCCGCCATAGGGAGATTAAGTGATTTGCCGAAGTTTACGGTGTCCTCGAGAAAAGTATCTTCAGATGGTGTTGGCGCTATATAAAACTGACGAAAAACAAATGTGAAAAGCAGAGGCAGGGTAAGATGGAATCTGTGCAATGGCATTCAGTGAGGCAAGCAGCGACGGGCAGGTGGTGGGCCGGCACCCAACAACAAATGCTGGTTGCCACGGGTAGATTAAGTGATTTGGCCATAATCACAAAATGTGGTACTGAGGCCGATTCTAGGGAGATGATGTGGTGTTCTCTTGGGAGAGGATGTGGAGTAAAGGACATAGCTGCTGACTATGTAGCTGGGAAACACTGTTTGAGATTTGGAGTTGCCTTGATTCTGGGTAAATCACTTAGGGTCTCCTTACGAATTTGGCTGTCCTCCTGCGATGCTGCTACCATGCCGTCCTCATGAGGACCGCCAAAGCGGTGATGTGCTCACCCACTGGAATATGAGTTTAACCCATGGCGGGCAGGCGTTGCTGCAGTGGTTTCACGGCTGGTGTCAGGCTCATTGGGAGAGCCTAACATACCGACTGCCTAAGTGAGAGTGCTCATGGAAAGGGGCGACCAATCGGTCCCCCCGAACGTATGGCAGAGTACCACGATCCCCCCGGGAAGCCATCTTGGGCGGGAGGCGAGTCTCGGCTGGTATGCCCGAAGCGGCGTAGCCGGGGCGCGCCTTTTCCCGCCCTCGAGTGGGTTGGCCTAGACCAGGGGTACTCATAGTACGGCCCGCGGGCCGGTGGCGGCCCGGCAAGCCTTCCTTGGCGGCCCGCCGGACCTTGCAGACATGTACCAGTTTAAAAAAAAAAATTCAAGAGTTTTAGTAAACCCCGCCGGTTGATGCAGCCTGACTCGGAGAGGCTCTGCTCTAGGGGGGCCGGGAAATTCCAGCCATAGAGTGGAGCTGCAGGGGCCTCGGAAGAGGTGAAACAGAACAAAGCCTCATTAACGATTTAATGGTCTTTTAAAGACCTGTGAAATGCTCCGGCTGTGTGCGCGCCAGGCAAGCTGACTCATCCCGGGCTGCCACAGAGGAGGGGGGGGGGGGAATGTTGGACAATTACAGTGATCAGGACAAACCCCGTGACTGATTGAACTGAGCCACTTGGAGATCACTCTGCGCAGCCTCGAGTAGCATTTGTTTTATCGACACTGAAGGGATGAAAGTCTGAATCAGCCCAGCCTTATTTGGAATCTCTGCCCTCCGGATTACACCTGATCTCTGCTGCAGTGGTCCAGCCAGCTTTCGTGCACACTCTACATTAGGGAGTCACTAATAATGAGCTGCAGATTTTGGGAAGGCGGTTCGATGTGTGCAGCAAATAGCTCTTGCTTTTCGTGATATTTCTAATAGAATTAATACACCTTGCCTAGACAGAGATAGGGAGACAGAGATGGAGAGAGAGGGCGAGGGAGGGAGAGACAGAGGGAGGGAGAGTCAGGGGAGGTTTAGGGAGTGAGAGAGGCAGGGGAGGGCGAGGGAGGGAGTGAGAGAGGGAGGGGGAGAGTCAGGGGAGGGTGAGAAGGAGGGAGGGAGAGACCGAGGGAGGGAGAGACAGGGGAGGTTGAGGAAGGGAGAGTGAGGGCGAGAGAGGGAGAGTCAGGGAAGGGAGACAGAGGGAGAGCCAGGGGGGTGAGGGAGGTAGGGAGAGTCAGGGGAGAGGGAGGGAGAGTGAGAGTCAGGGGAGGGCGAGGGAGGGAGAGACAGAGGGAGGGAGAGTGAGGGGAGGGCGAGGGAGGGAGAGACAGAGGGAGGGAGTGTGAGGGGAGGGAAGGAGTGTGAGGGGAGGGAGGAAGAGAGTCAGGGGAGGGAGAGGGAGAGGGAGGGAGAGAGAGAGAGAGTCAGGTGAGGGCGAGGGAGAGAGAGAGAGAGAGGGAGAGAGGGTGAGTCAGGGGAAGGCGAGGGAGGGAAAGAGAGTCGGGGAGGGAGAGAGAGGGAGAGTCAGGGGAGGGGAGGGAGGCAGAGGCATAAGGAGGGAGGGAGACAAAGGGAGGGAGGGAGAAAGAGGGTGAGAGGGAGAAAGAGAGGAAGACAGGGAGAGAGAGGGAGGGAGACAGTTAGAGAAAGGGAGGGAGACAGTTAGAGAAAGGGAGAGAAAGGGAGACAGAGAGAGGGAGGGAGACAAAGAAAGGGAGGGAGACCAAGAGAGGGAGGGATACAGAGAGAGGGAGGGAGACAGAGAGAGGGAGGGAGATGGAGGGAGGGAGGGAGGAAGTGGGAGGGAGTGAGGGAGACAGAGAGAGAGAGAGGGAGGGAGAAAAAGAGAGGGAGGGAGAAAAAGAGAGGGATGGAGACAGAGAGGGGAGGTAGAGAAAGAGAGAGGGAGGGAGGGAGACAGAGATAGGGAGGGAGGGAGACAGAGAGAGGGAGGGAGACAGGGAGGGAGACAGAGAGGGAAGAAGACAGAGAGGGAAGGAGACAGAGAGAGGGAGGGAGACGGAGAGAGGGAGGGAGACAGAGAGAGGGAGGAAGACAGGGAGGGAGGGAGACAGAGAGGGAGGGAGAGAGAGTGAGGGAGACAGAGTGAGGGAGACAGAGTGAGAGTGAGGGAGACAGAGTGAGGGAGCCAGAGAGAGTGAGGGAGATAGAGGGAGTGAGGGAGACGAGAGAGGGAGGGACAGAGAGAGAGAGGGAGGTAGAGAAATAGAGAGAGGGAGGGAGGAAGAGAAAGAGAGAGAGAGACAGAGAGAGAGAGAGAGATATGTGTGTATGCTCGGTCTGGTGGCTCAGTGGACAAAGACATCCGCTGCCAGGGCCTGTGTTCAACCTCATGGTCACAGGTTTTTTTTTGTCTCTAGCCCCGCCCCCTCTCACACTGACCACGCCCCCACCGGTGCGGCCCTCGGCCACAAACTACACTGTAAATTTGGCCCCTTAGAGAAAGTTTGTGAGTACCCATGGCCTAGACACTAACGCGGCTGGCCACGCCCTTGGGGCAGGCAGGGGCGGGTTTACGCCCGCCCTGAAGACGGATAAAAGGAGAAACAAGACCGGAAGGCATCCTCTTGTTCCTGTGCTCTGAAGCTGCACCTCCTCGCTGCACGTGAGCTCGAGACGGAACGAAGAGCCAATTTTGAGCGTTGTAATCCTCTTGTTTGTTTTCTAGATACTCTGCTGGAGAATGCCGAGGAAGGCGGGAAAGCGGATGACTACCGACCAGATGCTCCGTGTTCTCATGAAAGAGGTGACCGACCTAAAGAGGCGAATGGATAAAGACGAGGAAGGGGGGCCGAAACGTCCTTTGGGGGGAACAGCCCCGGAAGGAAAAGGCAAGAGGCCCAGGAGGGGAGCAGCTGGGGGAGATATCCCGGGTCCCAGTGTCCCGCTCGAAGCACCCACTCCCGTGCCGGAGGAAGGGAATCCGATTCCCGTTGTGGTCACCCCCGTGTCCGGGGAAGATATGCCGCCCGAGCTGGCAGCACAATTAGCAGCGTGGTTGGGTAAAGGTAGCGAGGGCGCCACGGCTGTCGACGCGCAGGTGTTGATGAAGCAACTGCGTGAAACTCGGGAAGCAGCGAGGGTATCCACGCCGGCTGCGGCCGTAGAGAAGCCACAGGGGACGGTTGTAGTCGCTGAGACAGCGTCCGGTTCAGGTAAGCTTCCATTGCCGGTTGCGAGGGAAGAATCGGCACCCTCTCGAAGGGAGAAGTTGGGTCAGCATGTCCCTTTAGCGATTAAAGAAAAGATATGGGCAGGGGAATATGTAAACATCTTCTCGTTGCTTACTGATCATTATGAGATGGAGCATGTTAAAAGTCAGAAGGACCTCATGCACCCGAGTGTTTGGCGCGCAAAGATGGCCGCCTTTAAGGTAAATGAAAACATTGGCAATTGGGGCAAGGCGTGGGGGTTTTTCACATCGATCTTGGGAGAACGAAGGCCCGAATTGCTACCCGAATTGCCGATTTATCAGTCACGGATCATGGGGTACTCGGTATCACACGAGGGTAATCATTGGTTCTGCTATGATAACCTTTTCAGAAAAGCAAAAGAGCATGATAAAAACTTAACTTGGGATTGTTATGATTCTGTGTCCTGGTCCAAAATGAAGGATACTGGTATGTTGAAATTGCCATTAGTAGGGAGTAACGTGGGCGAATCCTCCCGTCAGTATGCGGGGACGCCCTTTCGATCAGGTACGGGTACCGACAATCACTCGAGGCCTACCGGTAATGCAGGTAAAAAGGGGGTTTGTTGGAACTTTAACAGGGGTAAATGTACTAGGCCCCAGGGGTCGTGCAAATTTAGACACGAATGTAGTGGGTGTGGGCAATCATCCCATCCTGAGTCCACGTGCAGAGCCAAAACGGGTGATAACGGGGGTAGAGGAGGTGCCAAACAGGTCTAACATAGTCCGAGGGGCGCCTTTACCTACCCCGATTGATACCTTGGCAATGATTCCCTGGCTCAGTGAATACCCGGATCGTGCTTCCGCTGGGGTGGTGCGGAACGGGTTTTCGTATGGTTTCCGCATCCCAGTGGGGGACTTTCAGGGTGTGGAAAAATGCAAAAATCAGATATCGGTCTTGCAGCATACGACTGTGGTACAGGAAAAGATCCGGAAGGAGGTTACTCGAGGTCGAGTCGCCGGTCCGTTTAGTGTGCCCCCGGTTGCTAACTTTGTTTGTTCGCCTTTAGGAGTGGTCCCCAAGAAGGACCCGGGCGAGTTTCGGCTGATACATAATTTGTCAGCCCCACGTGGTCTTTCCGTAAACGAAGCGATAGACCCGGAAATGTGTTCGGTGCGGTACGCATCCTTCGATGAGGCCGTAGCCATTTTGAATCGCCTGGGGCCCGGTGCGCTGAGGGCAAAATCTGATATCGAGTCAGCGTTCCGGTTGCTCCCGGTACATCCAGACGATCAGCGTCTCCTGGGTTTCATGTTTCAGGGTCAGTACTACATGGATAGGTGTATGCCGATGGGATGCTCTATTTCTTGTGCCTATTTTGAGAAATTCAGTAGTTTCCTACAATGGGTCTTCATTAAGAAGACGGGTTTCCAACATGTGATGCATTATCTCGATGATTTTTTGTTCCTGGGGGCAGCCGGGGATCCGGAATGTGGGCAAGCTTTGGCTGCATTTTGTGTTTTAATGAAACAGTTTGGCGTGCCATTGGCACCAGGTAAGACGGTGGGTCCTTCGACTTGCCTCGAGTTTCTGGGGATCGAGTTAGACTCCGGAGAAGGTTGTTTCCGTTTACCAAGTGATAAAGTGTTAAAGTTCAGGGCATCCCTGCAAATGTGTATGAATGAATCTAAGGTTAAGCTGCATCAATTACAGCAGTTAGTGGGACAGTTGAATTTTGCCCTAAGAGTTATACCAATGGCCCGCCCTTTTTCCCGTTCGATCGCTCAAGCCATGGTCGGACTGAAGGAAGGCCATCATCGCACAAGGCTCTCGGCAGAGGTCCGCCAGGACATGCGCATTTGGTTGGCATTTCTGGCGGATTTCAATGGTCGAGTCGTCTGGAACAAACCGGCCGTGTCCTCTGAGGAGCTGGGGCTGTGGACAGATTCGGCAGGGAGTATAGGTTTTGGTGCCATTTTCGGTACTCGATGGTCTGCACAAAGATGGCCGGCATGGTGGCGCGACAGGGGACTGACAAGTAACATTGCTTTCTTGGAACTCTTCCCCATTTTGGTGGCCCTGAGAACGTGGCCTGAAGGGTTCAGAGATCACTCTGTGGTATTCTGGTCTGACAATATGACCGTGGTTGAGTGTATCAATAGCCAGGCAGCACGATGCAAATGGATTTTGAGACTGCTCAAAGAAATCGTATTACTGTGTATGCAATTGAATGTGCTATTCAAAGCAAGACATGTCCCGGGGATACTGAACCAGGCGGCTGATGCCCTTTCTCGTTTCCGTATGCAGGCCTTCTGGGGTTTTCTTCCCACAGCGGACCCGGAGCCAGCACCCTTTCCCGAAGCTCTCTGGTCTCTCGGTGCCCCGAACTTCGTAACCTCGTGGGAGAGAGTTTAGCACCCAGGACGAGGAAGGCATACGAAGGGGCGTTCCAGTCCTATTTAACCTTTTTGGGGACTGCTAGAGAGGAGCTTTGGGGTCAGGAGGAATGGGTAGTGAACTTTCTGATGTCTTTACATCTGGCAGGGAAATCGGTGGCCACGGCCCAGAGGCATCGGGCTGCCATTTCCTTTGTTGCTAGGGCTCATGGGATCCAGGACCCGACAGCGTCTTTCGTTGTGCAAAAAGCGCTACGTGGGTGGCAACGCCTTGAGGGTCGCAGAGTAGATGACAGGCGCCCGATAGGTTTGGATAGGTTGGCCCAGTTATTATCCAGACTCCCTACTACATGTTCATCTCAGTTTGAGACAGTGCTGTTCCGAGCCGCTTTTACGCTGGCATTTCACGGGGCTATGCGGGTAAGCGAATTAGTGGCAAGGAACAAGCAGGATGTGACGGGAGGGCTGTGCGCAGAACACGTGCAGATCAGAGGGGAGACAATGACTGTCTCGTTTGTGAGGTCCAAGACCGATCAATGCGGGATGGGTGACTGCATAATTATAAGCAGGATTCCCGGGTCATCCATGTGCCCAGTGAAGTGTTTAGAGGATTATTTAACACGAAGGATGGCATCATGGGGGGGGACCTTGTTGAGACACGCGGACGCCACCCCACTGACAAGGTTTCAGTTTCAGCGGGTGCTTGCGATGTCAATTACAGCTGCGGGCTTGAACCCGGGCGAGTTCGGGACCCATTCCTTTCGGATAGGGGCTGCTACAGAGGCTACAGCCAGGGGTCTGAATGTAGAACAGGTTAAACGTGTGGGGCGTTGGTCCTCCAATTGTTATAAAAGGTATGTGCGTTTGCACATGTTGTGAAGCTGTAATGATGTACTCACGCTTCTTGTTTTGTTTGGTTTTTCAGTTACGCAAGCCTACGAGGCGGGGCGGACTATGCAGTCGATCCAACACCGGGACAGCGGTCAGACATCACCGGCTGTGAAAAAGGAGGTGTGGGTCGTGGGCCACTCATACGTGAGGCGTGCCGCGGACGTATTCAAGGCAGGTGACATGGCGCACGTGGCTGGGGAATACGGGTACAGTGTGTCCTTCTACGGAATGGGCGGTCTCTGTATTGACCAGTTTCAATCATTTTTCGAGGGTTTGCTAGGGCGGACGAGGTCACCGCCGTCTGTAGTCATAGTACATCTTGGGGGCAATGATTTGGTCACCACTGGTAGACGACTTCTCCTGGAGGCGATGCTTTCCACTGTAAGTTGGTTAGCGAGGAGAGTTCCAGGGTGCACCATTGCGTGGTCCCATATGATCCCACGAAAAGTGTGGCGGGGGGCTATTTCTGTTTCTGCTTTAAATCACTCGGTGAGAAAAATTAATAACAAAGTGAGTAGGTTGTTCCGGTCCAATGCACTGCATTCTATTTCGCATGGGTGTATTAATGATGACAGTATGTATTTGGGGGACGGTGTTCATTTGTCTCGGTTGGGGAATGAGTTACTCATAGGAGACTTCATAGCTTGGCTAAAGATGTTAAAACATGACCTTTAGATAGGAGTTTGGTGGGGGGTCCGGATAGCCGGTCAACTATCCGGACCTGTGGCGGTAAGGTCATGATCGGTGAGCACTAATTGGAAGATCCCTATGAGTGGGCGTTACCCATTACGGATGGGGGCGCTCGGGGGAGGTGGCCATTGGCCCCTCAACAGGGAGGCGGTCCCTTCTAAGGATGGGTCGCCGAAAGGAAAGGGAAGGCGGTCAAGGCCCCTTCATGGGTAGGAGGGGTTACAGCCCCCTCCTGGTGAATTTCCCGGGGCCAGGACGTCTGCGACGGCAGATGTGGTAAGTTGTGTGGGGTGTGGGGGGGGGTCTACGCTACCTTCTAGATACCTCACACGAGCCTCATACGACCTTTAAGTGGCGTCGAGTTTTACTGGGGCCCCCGTCAAGTCAAGGGAAATTGGTAGTTGCACTTGAGGTATGCCTCCGTTCCGCCCCTCACAAGGGAGGGGGATATGTCTGGGTTAGGGATCTTGACACCGGTTACGACCTTGCCGTTGGCCCTTAAACGTTAGGATGTACAATTTCAAAATTTCAAGTAAATGTTTTGTAGGATGTTAGTTCGGCTAGGAGAACCTTTGTATTAGAGGATATGTTAAGGTTAGCCAAACATCGCAATGTGGTAATGAAATTGTACATAAGATGAAACTGTTAATTTTAATGTTTTAATTTTGTTTCATATTTTAATAAATACGGCCGGGAAGGGTAACTCCCTTCCCGACTTCCAAAAGTTCAAGAACGGTTTCCGGTTTCCCATCCTTGGGGAGTGTGTTGAGAGGGGGTGGCGGGTATCTCAGCCATATGGAAAGGGGCGACCAATCGGTCCCCCCAAACGTATGGCAGAGTACCACGATCCCCCCGGGAAGCCATCTTGGGCGGGAGGCGAGTCTCGGCTGGTATGCCCGAAGCGGCGTAGCCGGGGCGCGCCTTTTCCCGCCCTCGAGTGGGTTGGCCTAGACACTAACGCGGCTGGCCACGCCCTTGGGGCAGGCAGGGGCGGGTTTACGCCCGCCCTGAAGACGGATAAAAGGAGAAACAAGACCGGAAGGCATCCTCTTGTTCCTGTGCTCTGAAGCTGCACCTCCTCGCTGCACGTGAGCTCGAGACGGAACGAAGAGCCAATTTTGAACCACCCACCAGCCCCTGAAGACAGCGAGTGGTTTTAATAAAGTTTGATGGATAACTGTGATTTTCATTTACAGGTTGTGGTATTATCGTGAAGATTTTGAGTATGCAATAAAGGTGGTCGATTTGTGTTATGTTTTGCAAATAAAGTAATTCTGCTTTAGTGTTCATCAGTACGCATGCGTTTGAATAAAGTTGTTGTTGCTACTGTTGGTTAGATGTAGTCATTTAGTATTTAGTTAGCATTGTCGTATTTATTTTGGTCGGGCGGTAAGGTCATGATCGGTGAGCACTAATTGGAAGATCCCTATGAGTGGGCGTTACCCATTACGGATGGGGGCGCTTGGGGGAGGTGGCCATTGGCCCCTCAACGGGGAGGCGGTCCCTTCTAAGGATGGGTCGCCGAAAGGAAAGGGAAGGCGGTCAAGGCCCCTTCATGGGTAGGAGGGGTTACAGCCCCCTCCTGGTGAATTTCCCGGGGCCAGGACGTCTGCGACGGCAGATGTGGTAAGTTGTGTGGGGTGTGGGGGGGGTCTACGCTACCTTCTAGATACCTCACACGAGCCTCGTACGACCTTTAAGTGGCGTCGAGTTTTACTGGGGCCCCCGTCAAGTCAAGGGAAATTGGTAGTTGCACTTGAGGTATGCCTCCGTGCCGCCCCTCACAAGGGAGGGGGATATGTCTGGGTTAGGGATCTTGACACCGGTTACGACCTTGCCGTTGGCCCTTAAACGTTAGGATGTACAATTTCAAAATTTCAAGTAAATGTTTTGTAGGATGTTAGTTCGGCTAGGAGAACCTTTGTATTAGAGGATATGTTAAGGTTAGCCAAACATCGCAATGTGGTAATGAAATTGTACATAAGATGAAACTGTTAATTTTAATGTTTTAATTTTGTTTCATATTTTAATAAATACGGCCGGGAAGGGTAACTCCCTTCCCGACTTCCAAAAGTTCAAGAACGGTTTCCGGTTTCCCATCCTTGGGGAGTGTGTTGAGAGGGGGTGGCGGGTATCTCAGCCATATTAGCACGTTTATGCATGGTGTGGCATACACCATGTCATGCATGCCATACACGCAGGAACAGGGTGCAACTCCAGGGGGACACAACATGTGAGGACCCCCTTAGTTGCCTCTCTGCCACCCTTTGCATGGCAGGCTCACTGTCATTAAAATGGTGGTGGACAGCCAATCTCTTAATATACTCTGCAGTGCCGCAGCAGCAATGCCAATATATTGGTGATCCTGACCACTGCACCACAAACACAGGATCTAGAATCCCCAGCAGATGCAGAGGTCCAACCGTCAAACTCCTAATGCAGTGGACGGGGTCACACTGTGTCAGAGGTTGGACAGCCACCACGAGTATGGTGGTCTTATGGACTGCCGTACTTGTTATAAGACCCCACTAATATCCCTGTGCCTATATAAAACTACACAAAGTTACTGGTGCTAATGTTAAGTGTTCCACTACCTTCAGTTGGTGTTGGCCATATATAAAACTTCTCCAAAAAAACTGAAAGAATCACAGTGTTAGGCTGATGATAGAAGTGTACCTGAGGAAATACATCACATCGGAAACCACATTAAAAGGAAAGCTGTTACCACGAACACTCAGTCACCTTGATGACTTCAAGACTCAGCCTGGCTCCTCTGAAGAGAATTCAGGTTAAGCAACAACGGCGCTTAAAACCACTATACCAGTGAATGAGTCAAAAGTAAGATAGTGTCCTAATGGGATAAATTTGAAGAAATAGAGTCGGCCCAATGAAATGAGGAGGAATAAGTTAAGATATGAACAGTTCTATCATTTCGCTCAGGAGAAATGTGGCTATGCAATTACAGCAGAAGACACCGGTACTTTAGAAGTTCTGACATGCCCTGTGATTACTTATACCTGATTCACTGAAGCTCTGATTTTCCAGCTATAAACACCATTGCTGAATGACCACATATGGTGTAAACACATGCACCTAGCACCCAAACATGCAGAAAATAAACAGAGACCACAAGTGTGCCAAGTAATAGCAGCCATGCACACATGTCCCATTCATCACATCAGCTATACACTAACAGGGCATTAAAATGCAGAACACCACCACATACTAGAACGAAACAGACTATAATGGGGGATTAAGCAGTGCCGGGGTAGAGGGAAGGGATGAGTTGTGGATGGGGCAAGCACCAGGAAGGAGGAGATGGGGAAACGGAAAGCATCAAAGAAGGGAAAAGCAGGGAGGGGCAGGGGTAAACTGTAGATGGAGCATAATGGTGGGTGGGAGGAGATGGAGCTGGTAAAAGCACAATCACTGTGTAGAGTGATGAAAAATAAAGAAAAAAGTAGGTCCTAAAATGGTCATAAAAAGGGGAGCTGTGAATGTTTAAAAATACTTGGTCCATGCTCGGGAGAGGGCTAAGCACAAGAAGAGGCATGACCATGCATTCCAGGCACAGGTGGTGGCAAAGAATATGAGACGGAAAATGAAGCGAGAAAATGGGAAGGCATGCGCTGTCTAGCCAAGTCCTATAAACTGCCATTCCAGGCATCCTAGCATCACCTCATATCTATCATAAAACCAAAGCTTCAAAACAATAATATTCGAAGGTAGGTCTTAGAGTATTTGAAGCTAGACTACTGGAATTATTTTAATCCTACCCTTTGAGTAGAACCCAACATCTGCAAGTCAGGACCACCTCCCCTCACCCTAAAACCGAACTGCACAGGTTGCCATTCATACGGGAGCCTGTAACAAAAAAGAACAGTGACTTAAGAACACTGGGTAAATGACCACACTCTGTATCCGACTCGGCTCTATGAATCCCTGCCCAGCAGTCTCTGTAGAGCCATAGATGAATCTATATTGATTAAAAAATATGGATAAAGTGATGGTGGATAGGTAGGAGTGAATACGAAGGAGTGACATTTCCATAAATTACATCGATCTTCCAAACAAGTGTTTTAAGATAAAAGATTTAGGGCATTTCTAAGAATCAGCATACATCTTTTGAAATGCGGACAGAGAATAACACTTCTCTTACCAGTGAAGCCTCCCATGTGAATATACCCAGATTAAACAGTGTTAGCAGTAAAGATCTCATTCTCACTGGGCCAGTATTTGGTGTGATGTAAATTGATACTTGTATAGCGCACTAACCGCAAGGGTCTCAGGGCGCTTGTACGAATACCGCTGTGGAACCCATCCTGGCTTTCCCTGTGAGGCGTCCACTCCTGGGCACCCCCAAGGTGGAGGCCAGGCATCCTTAGCGTTGTGGGGACCGTTGTGGAGATTAAGCTAGCTATTGCCCAGAGTTGCAGAGTGGGACTCCATGATTGGAATAGGCACCGAGGCGAGAATTATCAGGTCCGTGGAATTCTGGAGCCCAAGACCCGCCGAGGCGGGGAATTGAACCCTGGTCCCGGGCTAGACCTCTGCATCAGGGTCTGCCACTCTAACCATTGAGCCACACTTCTCCATTATACTGCTGAGGAAATATTAATAGAGCGGGGTTCAGTTTTATCTCAGTGATGCATTTTAAAATTCCGATGGTCGTGATGGGGGCTAATGCTGTAACACTGCATGTTTTACAAAGATTTTACCTGCACATTAATAATTAACAGTTATAATTAATTGAGCTGAAATTCATTTTATGCATGAATCAAGATTATTAGTAAGAGGGCCTAAATCTTTATACTAACTTTCACTCAGACTCTAATTGGCATGTCTGAACTGTCATGTCATGTGGCTTATTTACTCTGCTGCATTTGGCCCATAGACACTGTGTCTGGGCATTTACACACATAGATGTTAGCTTGTGTTCATTGTGCACTACATGCATTTTGGATATTACTTAAAAAACATATTATGCATTTGTGCAGTGATATATGCAGCAGTGCATAGTGCTCCGATTAATGCTTTTTTGAGAATTATTGTCAATATGTATTCATACATACCGTCATAGTTAGCAGAAGACAGAACTTTCCACTTGTTGGGAGCATTACGTCCTGTTTTTTTAGGAGGAAGAAATATCATGGATGGTATTAAACACAGAAAAGTCTAACGCGGATTGGAGGGTTCTGACCTCAGCATAGTAATGCAAGGAATGGGAAACATCCTTATCAACGCAACTTTTACCACGCAGTGCTTTTACATCGCAACTTTTACAACGCAAACCATTACAACGCATTGCGCTGGGGGGCGCTCTAGGATAGGGAATAGATTTAATTTACTATCCAACACCTTCCCTACTATCCACGGGGACTGGAGTTGGAATAGTAAATTAAACTATTCACTATCCAGCACCCCTCAACACTATGCGTTGTAAAGGCATGCGTTGTAAAACTTGCGATGTAAAAGCATGCATTGTGATGTCATACATCCGCAAGGGATCCTTGTTATTCTTATATTTCATTAACAAAGCAGGTGCTTTCTGAATTCATCAAAGTGTGCCAGACTAAAACAGGCTCGCATAGAGTAAATCACTCCTTTTATAATTATTTTGAATTTGCTCATGAAAATGACAGTCTAATTGAAAGATTAGGATACCGATCACACTTTGCAAAGCACATACTGTCTCACACCCATTTATTTCAATGTAATATTGGTGTTGCAATGAAAACCGCCGTTATTTGAATAACGGGTAATGTGCAGGCGTCTCTCTTGTTGGCCTACTGGTCTTACAATAAACCTACTGCTGGCACTCACCAATCGAATGGAAAGAGCTATAAAGTCAAGATTTATATAAAGTGGTGGTCAACAGCTGTTGGATATAAAAGTAAGTGCATGGGACAACAGGATATTCTTTAAGTTTCAAAGCTGATCATTAATCCAATAGTAATGCCTTTGGAATACTTGAAATTCTAAAGCCCTGTAATATTTATTAGCATAGGCACCTGGAGGCCTGGGACACGCCTCCTTGTTCTGTGTGGTTTGGGGTACAGCCTTAGGTCTCTGACTAAGACCCATTTACTGTAAATAATGATCTCAGGCTTTAACTCGTATTCCTGCTCATTCTCATGTAATACCAAACATGTTTTTGTGACTTTATTGGTCTCAGCATGACTGGGCTTTTCACCACTAAGGTATTTAGTCATAGAGAATGCTTATAGATGCAATTCTCCTGATTAAACCTAAGAATGACAATGTTTAAGATCTTTTCTTTTAAGGGGATACGTAATACCACAATCACACTGGTAACTGTGTTATTTAAGTTTTTAATCCAGACATTCCTGGTTTTGGTTTGCAGGCCAAACAGGTCCTGTTGATTCACTCTAAAAGGTACAGACAAACTAAACATATGAAATGCTTTGACCTTTTTTAAGGAAATGCCAGACATTTTTGCCATGAAACACATGTACTTCATTAGTCTATTAAAAAGTAGAATCCAACAGAAGCCTTTATCTCGTGCAATGTGGGAAACTGGTACTTTATAGTGGTAATTAGCTAGGATATTAGGCTGCAGTCTTTTCTCATACAGGGCAGAATTATTAATATTTGAGACAATGCATTACAACAACCTTTGTTGTCATGCTGTGATGCTTGAGAGGGAGAGAGCAGAACAGCAGCATATATGCTAGGACATGGTGCTGCTGCTCTCATCCTATGCACTGGTTCACAATAAGGCTGTTTTGTGCCCTGCACTCATCTTTGCACCATAG
Source organism: Lissotriton vulgaris (assembly GCF_964263255.1). Classification (NCBI taxonomy): domain Eukaryota; kingdom Metazoa; phylum Chordata; class Amphibia; order Caudata; family Salamandridae; genus Lissotriton; species Lissotriton vulgaris. The sequence continues at coordinate 1,123,641,247 of NC_141697.1, forward strand.
TGCAAAGGTGTGGATGTCATGTCTACCATATGTGTAGTACTATACTAGGCTCAGACATATTTTAAAACTCCTCCCAATTTAAATGTGTGCTGCTCTATACAGCACACATATAAAGTGGGAACAATTTTAAAGTATGTCTGAGGATAGTATAGTTTGAAAAGTCTGAAGAAGAAAACAAATTCTTCTACTTTGTGCCTGCCTTAAGAGGTGTATTTTTCAGTGTAAAGCCCTGTCTATCAATATTATAAAGGGCTTTGCATCAAAATCCATTGCTGATAGCATGGGGACTCAGAGGTACCACCCATGCAATGCCCTTTCACAACAAGTAACACAAGGCACAAAGTGCTGCTTTGCATTTCTTTTAGACAACTTTCTTGCATTAAACAACTTTTGTGCTGGAGTAAATAACTAGGGGCCATATGTATCAAGCTGTTTTGCAATCGCAAACACTGTGAATCTCAAAAAAACAGTGTTTGCAATTGCAAAACAGAGTGTTCCTATGTATGAAAGGGACCCGCCGCGCAAAAACGTAATTCGCAATTTTTGCGATTAGCAATTTTGCGAGTCTGAGATCCTGCAAAAATTTCTGTGAATTTGCTACCTGCGACATGTTATTTGCGATATTCGCTAATAAAGTGATCACAAATTGTGAAATCGCAAAGAGGTGTATGTAAAATTTGCAAATTGCGATTAGGCGAATTTCTCAATTTTGCACATTGCAATTACCACCAACTCTGACCAGGTGGTAACCAGGTGCAACCTATTTAAACACGACCACAGGGGCGTGGCTATGATGGCGGAGTGAGCGGACCCTCTGCTCTGGAGCTCCGGCATTCTGGCCGTAATTGCAGCAGTCGGCCCAAATTGTTGGTGTGTACCGACCTGGGTCCTGGCGGGGGCGGTTTTGGCCCAGTTACTGGCGGTTAGAGGGCTGTTTTGGCCTCCAGGCGGCTTCCGGACTGGAGCGGTTGCTGGGGACGTCCGGCAAGGCAGGAGCGCTGGGACGGGACGCCGCAGACCAGCAGCGCCGATCTGTGCCCTCCCGGGCAGACGAACTTGAAGGCCGGTGAGCGGCGCTGAGGGCCACGCTACAGCTCTTCCGGAGAGACAGTGCTGAGGAATTTCCCTCCCTCCGCGCAGACAGAGCCCGCAGCTTCGCGATGGTTCCGGTCCGACCGTCATCTTGTGCGGGGCCTGTAACGCCGGACTCCACCACTGCGGACTCCACCACTGAGGGGAAGGCTTCTGATGAGAGCAGAGGTGCGGAGGGTCTAGGACATCTCGAATGGCCATCCGGTCAGAGGAGCCCTGGAGCTGTCCCGGTGCAGAGACTTGGTGGAGGCTCCAGAGTGGCAGTGATGGCGGCATTTTGTGGGGGGCCTCCCGCACCCAAATCAATCTGATACGGGCGTGGATCTGAGAGGCGCCGCCGCTGGAAGACGGGCTTGGGCCGGTGAGGCCTGAACAGAGTGGGTCACGGAGTGACCTGAGACTGTTGGAGAGCGCAAGTGTGGGGACCCCTGCCCAGGCTGGTAAGGTGTGTGGCGATTGGCTGAGTGGTGCAGGATGGTGTCGGCGCTTGGGAGACCACCGATGGCTGGATGGAGTTTCCACCCCTGTTAGCTGAGGATGTGGCGCTGGGGGTCGGGCTGCGAGGTAGAGGCGCTGCGTCGTGGGAGTCACGTTCTGTTTGGGATTCGCGCTCTGGGTCCCCAGCCTTGATTGCAAGTGAAGGATACTGGTGCTGGAAGTGGAGTTCGTCTTCCCCTGCTGTGTGAGAACTGTTGTGCCTGCGGACCCTCTTGAAGGCCATGACGACGGATGCCCTTAGCCCTGTGCGAGCAGGTGGCGGCAGCAGGGAGGCGGTGGGGGCCGACCTAGCCTGGACTCAGGGAGACGCGTTTGGCAACCCAGAGTGGACACTGTGACTGGCAGTGGTGGCCCTAGCAAGCTTTGGCGGAGAAGGCTGATACCTCTGAGGTAGCGGGAGGTGGTTGCCGGCCTAGGGGAGTGCGCTGGTGTGACTCCCTGGACTATGAACTGGACAGTGTGGGATCGGCCTTCTGGATGTAGCGAGAGGCGGCGGGTGGTGGATTTGTGGCCCTTAGACAGACACTGGTGACTGATAGAGTGCTCTTCGCCTGGGGTCAGGAGCAGGCCTGCTTGACATCGCTGTGCAGGCTGCGGAGCAGGGCCCATGGGCCATGCGGCCAATTGGTGTGAGCGAGTGGCCTGACTGGGCTTGTGGGTGGCCTTGGGACGTGGCGGGCCCAGTGGGTATCTTCCTGAGGGCACCTAGGCCGATATGTCCACAGCAAGGATAAAACTGTAAAGGACTTATTTGCTAACGCCTAGGCGAGTCAACAACCAAAAGACATGGCGGCGAGCGCTGTCTGCCCTGCCGCTGAGCAGATGGATGGCTCAGAACCCATTACCAAGGCCTTCTTGGAATCGCTGTTTACCACCCTAAGAGAAGACATTCATACCTTGAAGAAGGAATTCTCCGTGGAGATTAAAGAGGTGCGTAGAGACATGGATGGCATAGGGGAGCGTGTGGCGGACCTGGAGACAAAGGGTGATGGTCCGGATACTGAAATAGAGGCGCTACGACAGGAGATAGTGCGGATCCACGACCAACAGGTGGATCTGCAAACACATCTGGAAGATTTAGAGAACCGTTCCCGTCGTCATAATGTTCGGATCCGTGGCGTCACGTTGACCGAAGATACCAGGGACCTATTTGGATTCACAAGCGAACTTTTCAATCACATCCTGGGACGCCCCTTGGAGTCGTAACCCCGGTTGAACAGAGTCCATAGGGTTGGCCCTCCGAGCCCCTCGTCGGCTCCTCCTCCGGACATTTTGGCTTGCGTGCAGGACTATCGCACAAATGAAGAAATTCTCCAGAAGGCACTGCAGATGAACCCCACGTCCTTTAAGAATCAATCCCCAGTTTTATTCCAGGATTTGTCCGCACTTACTCTGCAGAAGCGCAGAACCTTCAAACCCGTCACAGCTTACTTACAGCAACACAACATCTCCTACAGCTGGGGCCACCCTTTCCGTCTGATGTTTAATATGGATAACAAACTACACCAGCTCTGGTCCTAGAGGGAGGCATGCCGCTTGTTGGGCTTGGACCCTCCGGCTGAGGATGACGAGCCGGGAGAGCACACTGAGGAATCGGAGGACACTAGGCCTCGGTGGCGACAGCAGGGAAGAAGACGACGTGTACGGAAGCATCCTGCAACCGACATTAAAGATGGACAGGGAGCCGCAGTGGAGGCAGTATCGTCCGGTCTTGATTCGTCTCATCCCGGCTGAACTTGTTGCTGATCTTGCTTATGGCTGTTATACTGCTTAGGTTCTTGTCTAAGCCGTCGGCGGGTGGGAGGGCTATGGTGTTTACTGATTGGTATACCCCGTTGTTATGTATTCCCAATCACCTGCGGATAATGGACAATGTGCTTTTTCAGAAATGCTTGGTTTTTCTTTTCATGGGGGTTAAGCTGGGGTAGGTTGCTTGGGGGGAGGGTGGGTTTGTTCCAGGTCCAGGGATACCCATGGGAGGTTCCACGTGCTGGGTCCACAATAGCATGCAAGAGGTTTAGTTTGTTGCTTCTCCCCCAGGGATGCCAGATTCATTTTTTGCCACGTTTGACTTTGGTGTGAGTTATGCCTAACACTGAACTCCGAATCCTGACGTTAAACGTTAGGGAACTTAACAATCCAGTGAAGCGGAAAGCGGTCCTCTCTTTATTGGAGCACTCGAAGGCCGATATTTGCCTCCTACAGGAGACGCATTTATTGCAGAAGGATTGCCACAGGCTTAGGTCACGTTGTTTCCCATCCCAATTTTTCTCCTCGGCCTCCACTAAAACTGCAGCGGTCGAGATACTGTTGGCCCAACGGTTCAGAGGCAAGGTTTTATAGAAGGGGGGGAGATAAGGGGGAGGTTGCTGACCTATAGATTCTCCTTGGGCACGTCAGTCTTTACTGTAGACTCTGTTTATGCTCCCAACGAGGGTCATGAGAGTTTTTCCACCTGGCGCTTAGCGAGGCCACTAACACCACCGACCGCTATGTTTTGCTGGGTGGGGATCTTAAAGTAGTGTTTGATAACTGATTAGACCGGTCGTGTCAGCGCACCTCCCAGACAGGTGCTCTCTCCCCATAGGAGTTGGCCCGGCTGCGAGAGATGCGTATGGTGGATCTCTGGCGTAGCTTCCATGGGGGGACAGGGAATACACATACTACTCTAATGCTCATAAGACTATGCCTGTTTGGATTACTTTTTGGCCTCCACATCCCTGCAGGCTCTCACGACAGAGGTAGACATAGGTACTAGGTCACTTTCGGATCATGCGCCAATGACTGTAGCGTTTTCACTTCCACAGGCCACCAGGGTAACGCGGAGCTGGAGATTGCGGGACACACTTCTACATCGTAAGGAGGTGGTGGGGAGAATTAAGGGGGCCATTGTGGATTACCTCACACATAATAATAATGCAGACACAACACAAGCGACGCAGTGGGCAGAGCTCAAGGCGGTGTTATGGGGTGAGTTCATTGCGATCTTGGTGGCAGAAAATGTAGAGAGGGCGCGGAAAAGGGAGGAGCTCACCCAAAAGACGAAGGAACTGGAACAAATGCACCAGCAAATGGGAGCCCCCAGGGTTTGGAAGCAACTTAAGATTATGCGGCAGCAGTTGGCTGCGCTGGATCAGGATCGAGCTGAATAGGTGGCCCTACGGTTGAAACATATGTTTTACACTGGTGGGGATAGGTGCGGGCGCCAACTGGGCCACAAACCGTACGAAGTTCGAAAGCGACACACGGTGCGGGAGATTCTCCCCTTGGGTGGAGGCGGGTCACTGAGGATGCCGACATAGCAGCTGCGTTTAGCGAGTTTTTTTCTTCTCTTTACAGTAGGTCTTCACTGGAACTAACTGCAGGGGAGTCCTTCCTGGAGTCTGTCCCTCTCCCGACTCTGTCGAAAGAGCAAGTAGATCTGTTAGATTGGGATGTCTGGCCAGAAGAGGTTATTGCGGCTATCTCGCGCCTTAAGATAGCGAAAGCGCCTGGGCCTGACGGCTTCTCAGCTATATTTTACAAAACGTTCTGCCCACAGGTGGCCCCCTTTGTTGACGGCCCTTTTCAATTCTTTTGCAGAGCCAGGTGCGATCCTAGGAGAGCTCCTGGATGCTACTATTTCTGTTATTCCTAAACCAGGGAAGGATCATTCACAGTGTGAGGCATACCGCCCCATATCCCTTCTCAACGTCGATCTTAAGATCTATACGGGCATCCTCGCGGCCCGGCTTGCGCCCCTCACGCCCTTGATTGTCCCGGATCAAGCTGGGTTTTTCCCGGAACGACAAACTGCCGATAACACCAAAAGAGCCTTACACCTATTTTTATTTATTTATTTATTTTTGAATTTGATAAGCGCGACAGCTACCCAAAAAGGGTTTCCCGGTGCTGGACAAGCAGGTTCTATTAAATCTCTGTTTCAACGACAAAAAAGTTATTGATTAAAGAGCCAGGTTTCAGTGGCTCTGCGGAACTTCACATAATTAGTTTCAGTTTGAATGTGCAATGGCAAAGAGTTCCACAAAGTGGGGCCTAACAGAGCGAAAGATCTACCTCCCATTCTGGCTAGTCTAATTCTAGGCACTACAAAATAGGCCATGTGGGCAGATCTCAGATTCCGGGAGGGTACATGAGTGTGAACAAGGGACTTAAGGTAATTGGGGGGCCAGGTCAGTTTTAATTTTAAACATGTAGGTCAGTGTCTTAAATTTGATACGACTATCTATTTTAAGCCAATGAAGACTAGGTAAAGGACCTGAAATATGGCTAGATTGAGGTAATTTGCACAGCAATCTTGCTGCTGCATTTTGTACCAATTGCAGTCACCCTATTACATCTTTCTTTGCCCCTAAGAAGAGAATGTTTCCGTAGTCTAAGCGGGAGGTTATGAGAGCGTGGACTACGGATTTTAGAGAGTCTTCTGGCAACATCCAAATAATTTTCTTTAGTCAGCGCAATATGACAAAACATGTGGCCGAGACCTTGTTGACTTGATCTTGCATTGTCAGTGCTTTATCAATCACAAAGCCTAAATTGCGCACGTGATCTGATGGAAGGGGGAGCGAGCCCATTTCAGCGGGCCAATGTTTAGCAGACCATAAGTCATGTTGCCGGCCCAGTATTAGCACCTCAGTTTTCTTGCCTTTAAGTTTTAAAAAATTAAGGCCCACATGCATCATTGTTTCATTTTGCACTTCCTAATTTGCGATTTTTAGGGAATCGCAAATTAGGAAATGCAAAATGGGATGCATGTACATTTTCTCAAAATATTTGAGAATCAGTAAAAATCGCAATTTTTACCGATTCTCAAATATTATGCGATTAGCAAAGTGCGAATTCGCAATTCCCATTCATTCCTACGGGCTAAAATGCCCATAGGAATGAATGGGAATTGCGAATTCGCACTTAGAATATCGCAAATCCTGATTGCATTTCAAGGGTGGAGAGGGGGGTTCAAATGACCCCCCCTGCACCCATGAAATGTTGTTTTCGCATCATGTTGCACACACACATGTCCTAAGGACAAGGGTGTCCGTAACATGAATGTGTAAAAAATGCTTTTGCAGCGTTTTTAACACTTTTTGCAAATTTACCGAGTGGTTCAACCACTCGGTAAATTTGACACCCTAATTGCGAATTCGCAATTATAAAAGTAATCATGCATTGCTTTTAAGAAATCGCAAATTTGCGATTTCTTAAAAGCAATCGCATTTTTAGAAATCGCAAAAATGTTGCGATTTCTAAAAATGCTTGATGCATTCCAATAAGCATTTTTGGAATCGCAAACGGCCGATTTTAAGGAATCGCACCGTTTGCGACTCAAAAAATGCTTGATGCATGTGGGCCTTTGATTCATCCAGTCAGCAATTCTCCTCAACCCTGACTGCAGGAGAGATGGCGAATCCTGAGCAGTGTTTGAGAGGGAGAATGCGATCTGGGAATCATCGGCGTAGGTGAAAAGTGTGAGACCTTCTTGTTCTGCTATGTGTGATAGTTGGCTAACATAAAGATTAAAAAGAAGCAGGCTCAAGACTGAGCCTTGGGGTACACCATAAGGAGACATATGTAGTTTAGAGGTTTCAGAGTTAGAGAAAATTTGAAACGTACGTTTCTCGAGAAATGAGCTCAGCCAACCCAAAGCTGGTCCGCCTACGCCCACATCAACTAATGTTTTAATGAGAATGGGATGTGAGATGGTGTCGAAAGCGGCACTGAGATCTAATAAGATCCGTGCCACTGTCTCACCTTTATCCAAAATCCTACATAAGTTTTCTGTAACCCCTAGCAAGGTAGTCTCTGTGGAAAAACCAGAACGAAAACCAGATTGTGAAAAATGGAGAATATGATTATCTTCAATAAACTGAGCAAGATGGTAGTGGATGTGCTATTCAAGAATTTTAGAAAAGACTGGTAATAAGGAGATAGGACGGAAGTTGGAAGGGACATTTGGGTCGGCTGTTGGTTTTTCAATAATGGTGAAACCATTGCATGCTTCCAGACCACTGGAACAGTGGCATATTGTAATGACAAATTAAGGGTGTTACAAATCACAGAGAGCTGAGAAGTGCTGAGTTGTTTGAGTATAGGCACGGGAAGCGGAACGTTCGGTGATCCTGATTTTTAAATTTCCTAAAATGACCCTCAAATTCTCAAGGCTAAGAGGTGGCCAGTAATTAAGGACTGGGGTAACACAGGCTGGATCAAAATTTGGCAAAGGGTTTAGTATAGGGGTCTAGGGAACATGGGGACAGTGACCCTGATGAGAAGCTATTTCCTTATCGATGTTGTCATTTTTATTTGTAAAAAATTGTGCAAGTTCCTCAAATTTTTTGTCATTTAGGGGAGGTGTAACAGCAGTGGTTTTGGAGCCAGCTAGTTCTTTTACTACTGAAAACAGCATGTTAGGTTTGTTGGTGGACTCTTTAATGGTCGAGGCTACATAATTGGCTCGAGCAGTTGTACATGCTTTATGATATAGTTTTAATTCTATTTTGTAATTTTCTTTGGACTCCAAGCAGTAATCTTTCCTCCATACTCGTTCTAAGTGCTTACACTTAGACTTTTCTAATTTAAGAGATTCAGTGAACCAAGGGGCTGGGGCTTTGTGAGAATTCAATTTTTTGATTGAAAGGGGAAGGCAGGCATCTGCTGCTTTAAGAAGCACGCTGTCTACACTTTGCGATATACATTCAATATCATCTTGTACATTTGTAGAGGAAGGCAGGCAGTCGTCCAGATTCTGTTTTAGAAGCTCAATGTTTAATTTCCTCCAGTCTCTTTTGCGAATACTGGCCCTTGAATGGAGAACTTCTGAAGTGACATCCGATATGATGTTGAATTTAGTTAAGAAGTGATCGGACCATTGTAATGGCAATGCAGGAGAACAAACCATATTAGACAGATTAGAAAAAATTGGATCAAGCAGATGTCCCGCTATGTGCGTGGGACCTGAATTACATAACATCATATTCATGGCGGCTAAATCGGCTATCAGATTTCGACTGGCCAGGTCATGCTTGTCCTCGAGATGAAGGTTAACATCTCCGAGAACCGAAAAGTTAGATGAATTCATTAAACTTAAAGACACTAAACTTGACAGTTGTTCAGACCAGGACTGAAGAGGTTCTGGAGGGCGATAAACTAAGATGCCTGAGCATGTGAAACTAGGATTTAAGAAAAGTTGAAATAGCGCTGCTTCACAATTGGTCAGGTTTAACAGAGTGAACTTGCACTGATATTTTTTATTGAAGATTATAGCAATTCCTCCGCCGTTTTTTTTTTGCCTATCTACTCTTACAATAGCATAGTCCACTGGTAGGGCATCTGCGATGTCGGGGCCTGAACTATCGTGAAGCCACGTTTCTGAGAGGAACAAGGCAGCAGGGGATTCATTAGTCAAGAGATCAAAAATATCTCTTTTGTGCTTTGAAAGAGAGCAGCAATTTAAATTAAAAAAGGAATAATTGAACATAGGCTTAGAAGTAGGCAAACAACAATGACACATTTGAAGAGTTTCAAGAGAGAAAGTACAGTTAGCACAAAATGAGGGACCCTGACTGGGTGCCTCAAAAATGCTACAACTAGAGTTCAATTTAGGCCTCAGCGCATGAATTTGGGAGGAAGTGTACCGTAAATGGACATTAGAAAATCTGAAAGGGTGTGTGGCCCCTGGTCCCGGTCGAGCGCAGACGGGCTTGCCTTTGGCGCGTTTTCATCGCGCCGCTGGCACGCCCGCTGCGCGTACGCAGGAGTTGCTTCTTATATAGGCCATCTCCATCCAATGACTGCAGCGCTGACCGAGTCATTTGACTGGAAGTGGGTCTGAAACTGCCCGTGCCAGCCCTCCGAAGCAAACGGCACAAGCTGCGTCGGACCGGGGCTGCGGGTATAAGGTGCTAAACAGCTCAGGTGAGGCTCTCAAAGACAGTGGCTACACATTAAAATAAACACACAAGTAGGGAATTTTAAAATCAGTATTATAAAATTCCAAGGAGTAGGGGCGGCGAAATAACGCAGCCTACATCGTCCGGTCTGTGTCCTGTTGTTTGCGCCCTAAGTACTCTAGAGGCGAACAGAAGCTAGAACGCTAACCCAACCTTCCGCCGGAAGTGGGTCTGAAACTACCCGTGCCAGCCCTCCGAAGCAAACGGCACAAGCTGCGTCGGACCGGGGCTGCGGGTATAAGGTGCTAAAAAGCTCAGGTGAGGCTCTCAAAGACAGTGGCTACACATTAAAATACACACACAAGTAGGGAATTTTAAAATCAGTATTATAAAACTCCAAGGAGTAGGGGCGGCGAAATAACGCAGCCTACCTTGTCCGGTCTGTGTCCTGTTGCTCTGCGCCTTAAGTACTCTAGAGGCGAACAGAAGCTAGAACGCTAACCCAGCCTTCCGCCGGAAGTGGGTCTGAAACTGCCCGTGCCAGCCCTCCGAAGCAAACGGCACAAGCCGCGTCAGACCTGACAGAGCATGCCATGCGTAGGCCTGGCGAATTTATGATGCTAACGATTGATACTGAAAAAGCCTTCGATCGGGTCCCTTGGCCATATTTAGAACGGGTTCTGATGAAGGCGGGGATGGGGGAAAGATCCTCACCCTGGTTATGAACTGTTATAAGTTCCCAACCACAACCGTCCGAGTCAACGGCTGCACTTCACCTCGCTTTTCTATCGAGCGGGGAACGAGGCAGGGGTGCCCCCTATCTCCCCTGCTCTTTGCTCTCTACATGGAGCCATTGGCGCAGGAGATGAGACTTCATCCACGAGTGCACGGGATACGGTTTGGCGCCTTTGTCCATATCATAAGCCTATATGCGGATGATGTGCTTCTCTACCTATCTCATCCCACGGAGTCATTGCCGGCTTGTCTTGACACTCTTGACGTGTTCGCATTGGCGGCGGGCTTTAAAGTGAACATGAGTAAGTTGGTGGCACTAGACCTCTCTTTAGGAGGGACCCCCCGGGCTCACTTACAAGAGAATTTTCCCTTTCAATGGGCGTTTGAAGCCATCGCTTACTTGGGAATTCAGTTGGCGCCTACACTTCACGACGCTGTCTGCATCAACTCTGCCCAGGTTTGCCAGAAAAGCAGGCAAGAGCTGGGCAGATGGAGGCACTTTCCACTATCGTGGCTGGGAAAGGTGGCAGCTGTAAAGATGACGATTCATCCGCAGATTCTTTATTTATTCCGCACATTCCTGTTAAGCCCTCCAGTTGGATGGATTCGTCAGATTCAATCAGAGCTGGCTCAGTTCATTTGGAATGGTAAGCGGCTACGTATGAAGCTTAAACTGGCGACACTTCCTCCCGAGCAGGGGCGTCTCGGCCTCCCAGACTCGCTTCTCTATTTCCAAGCAGCTAAGCTGCGTGTTCTTGTTGAATGGGGCAGATGGGAATCCGAGAAGCACTTGCTCTTTCAGGACCAGGCGGTAGCGGATCGCCCGCTACAGGAGGTTCCCTTCTTACGTCAGTAACATAGACCCCCAACCTTTACGCCTCGCACATAACCAGGTTTCCGATGGAGGTGTGGGATCACACAAATACAGCACATAAGTTCACTTCGTTCCCTTCACCCCTAACCCCCTTGATGGATAATCCAGACTTTGGGTCCAGGCAAGACACTGTGGCTTTTGCCAAATGGCGGCCGGCGGGGTGTAGGTGTTTGTACCATTTGTATGCAGAGGAAGGGGTAATACCGTTTGAGGCCTTTAAGCAGGAATATGGCCTACCGGAATTGGAACGGCTCAGGTACTTACAAGCACAACATTGGGCGCTCAGTAGCCAAGTTCGGGCGGAGGTGGACCGGCGTCTGCGGCCATATGAATATTGATTGATTGCGCGGAAAACTGCTAAAAAGCTAATATTGGACTCATATCGAATGCTCCAAGACAGGTACACATATATTCATAATTCAGGGAGAGCGCGTTGGGAGAGGGAGCTGTTACTTAGCAACAAGGAGTGGGAGGGCATTTTTTACTGAGCGCGGCACTCCGCATACCACGTAGGATTGACTGATGCACTCACTAAAATAGTATCATATTGGTACTACACATCGGAGAAGTTACACAAGATTGATCCCACGAGGGAAGCCACCTATTGACGTGGGTGTGGGAAGACGGGCTGATTGGTCCATCTACTGTGGGATTGTATTCAGCTTCAGGGGTATTGGAAACAAGTCATTGACGAGGTGGATACACACTATGACACGGAAATCCCACGGTTCCCTTCATATATTTTGTTAGGGTCGCCTAATCCCATCACTACTCTTCACCCTCTGAGGCGGAAGTCGGAGGTCCTTACGCTTTTCTTTTCCCTATACTGCCAGCAGATCTACGCTTGACCAAAAAAGCATTTTAGGATTGTTTTTAATAGTTAGTCGTGAAAAGCTTGTCGCTTGATTTTAATAAGCGTTTCAATTGTTTCAATTGCGAATTGACTCCTCTCACCTCCCTCTACCGCCTGGGCCACTCTCAGCTGAGTGTTGACGCTGAGAGTTGGTCCCGGGGAGGCGAGGGTATGACAGCGGCCATATTGGGTGTGGGTGCGCCCTGACGCGCTCTTGCTGCCTACAAAAAGGGCTCATTTCATGCGCGCAGATCTCTACTCTTCACCCTCTGAGGCGTAAGCCGGAGGTCCTTACGCTTTTCTTTTCCCTATACTGCCAGCAGATCTACACTTGACCAAAAAAGCATTTTAGGATTGTTTTTAATAGTTAGTCGTGAAAAGCTTGTCGCTTGATTTTAATAAGCGTTTCAATTGCGAATTAACTCCTCTCACCTCCCTCTACCGCCTGGGCCACTCTCAGCTGAGTGTTGACGCTGAGAGTTGGTCCCGGGGAGGCGAGGGTAGGACAGCGGCCATATTGGGTGTGGGTGCGCCCTGACGCGCTCTAGCTGCCTACAAAAAGGGCTCATTTCATGCGCGCAGATCTCTACTCTTCACCCTCTGAGGCGGAAGCCGGAGGTCCTTACGCTTTTCTTTTCCCTATACTGCCAGCAGATCTACGCTTGACCAAAAAAGCATTTTAGGATTGTTTTTAATAGTTAGTCGTGAAAAGCTTGTCGCTTGATTTTAATAAGCGTTTCAATTGTTTCAATTGCGAATTGACTCCTCTCACCTCCCTCTACCGCCTGGGCCACTCTCAGCTGAGTGTTGACGCTGAGAGTTGGTCCCGGGGAGGCGAGGGTAGGACAGCGGCCATATTGGGTGTGGGTGCGCCCTGACGCGCTCTAGCTGCCTACAAAAAGGGCTCATTTCATGCGCGCAGATCTCTACTCTTCACCCTCTGAGGCAGAAGCCGGAGGTCCTTACGCTTTTCTTTTCCCTATACTGCCAGCAGATCTACGCTTGACCAAAAAAGCATTTTAGGATTGTTTTTAATAGTTAGTCGTGAAAAGCTTGTCGCTTGATTTTAATAAGCGTTTCAATTGTTTCAATTGTGAATTGACTCCTCTCACCTCCCTCTACCGCCTGGGCCACTCTCAGCTGAGTGTTGACGCTGAGAGTTGGTCCCGGGGAGGCGAGGGTAGGACAGCGGCCATATTGGGTGTGGGTGCGCCCTGATGCGCTCTAGCTGCCTACAAAAAGGGACGGGCCTCTCCGCGTAGCGGACGCGCCGGATGCCCGCCGGAGTCACGCCAGAGTCCAGCCCGTCTGCGCCCATCCGCGCTGAGGATGGGCTGGACAGCTGGACGTCTGGTCGAGCTACTTAATTACTTAACTACTTAACTACTTAATAGAAATCCTTCTTAACCTCGGTATAGCCTGCAAACCCCACAAACCCCCTCTCCGAACCCCCCTCCTCGCCAACGCCAACATCACCCAGGGGCCCACAGTAGCCCTCAATGCCCACCCGATCGATCCATATCCCAAGGACCTGGTTTCCAGTCCCAAAAAATTCGAAAACTCCAGACCCCCATGCACCAGGCCCCCGACCACTATCTCTTCTCACTCCTTAGCAGGCTCAAAACACCTGACCTCCAGACCGCGCAGATCAGAAGCTCCTATGTCAGACAGAGAAGCAGCCTTACTAGCCACTACCTACGACCCTACCATCTCAGTTTCACCTAAATCTAAAATCCAAGTAATCACGAGTTACCGGAAAGACCTACCCACCCTCAAACGACAGAGATTACCAGTCCTCAACGCTATACCTAGAGAGGCTAAAGACAAAACCACCAGCAATTAGGAGAAAATCACCAACTGCCTCCTAATCAACTGCAGATCGGCCTCACTACATGCAACGGACTTAGCCGAAGCTATCCTCACACACGACATTGACGTTGCGTTCCTCACGGAGACCTGGCTAAACAAGGCATCTCCTCCCTGCCTTGACATGCTGGTACCACCTGGTTTCTCCCTCATCTCCAAAGACAGGATTGATCAACGAGGAGGTGGGGTTGCTATCATCCACAAGGACAGCTGGAGCATCACAGAAACCTCCTCCTTCGAGTACAACTCATTCGAATGTCTATCCGCTGTCATCAAAACCAAAGACAACGACTCTCTACTGTGTCATCTACTCTATCACCCCCCGGGCAGAAACAACGAGTTTGGAGATCAACTATCCAACCTGATTGCACAAGACGCTCTCGGTGATTCCAACAACATAATTCTTGGTGACCTGAATCTCCGATGGAACGAAATCCATAACCCTCTAATCAAATCGCTATCCAGCCTCCTCGCCGACAACAACCTTACTCAACATTGCACTGAGGAGACGCACTACAAAGGAGCCACACTGGACGCCATCATCGCAAAAAAGAACTCAATCACGGTCAACCACATACTACCTGTTGACTGAATTCTATTTCACATCAATCACCCCATCATCCCGCTTAAACCTCCCCAAGACCCCCCCAAATGGTCAAGAAACCTCTCCCAAGTACCCCAAGACATTCTAGAAGGTCAACTAAGTTCACTTCTTCCAGACAACTCTTTGCAACTCTCGACCAATGATCTCATTGACCACTACAACTCCGAGCTAGTCTCCATTCTCGATAATCTAGCTCCACTAAAGCTCAAAAGAAGCCGTGCCACCCCTTCTAGAACCTGGTTCAATGCGGACCTCAACGCAGAAAGAAGATCCTTAAGAGCCAAAGAAAGAAAGTGGAGAAACAACCCAACAGCCATCCTTCGCTTACAACTAAAAACAGCCCGCAAGAAGTATAACAACCATATCAAAAACAAGAAATCCAGCTTCTTCCGAGAGGCACTAGCCAATTCCAAAAACAGACCTAAGGAGCTCTACAACATAATCAGACGTCAAACATCCAAGCCTCTGCCCTCACCCCTGCAGGAGTCCAAAGAACTATGCGATAACTTCGCCACCTTCTTCAATGATGAAGTCTTAAAAATCGAATTATCTCTAGACATCAACAACTCACACCTCCCGAAGAACAACGCGGCCATCCCACAGGCCCTACCATCCGGCTCCTCCCTCCTCCGTTGGCTAAGCTTTCGCCACGTGCAGGAAACTGAGATAATCTCGTTGATCTCGACCTCCAAACCATCAGCTCACATCTCAGACCCCATTCCTCCCTCACTAATCAAAAAAATGAAGCTCACCTTAGCACCTATTGGGGGCAAAATCATAAACAGCTCCCTACAAAGCGGAGTGGTCCCCGACTGTCTAAAAATGGGACAAGTCACCCCTTTGCTGAAAAAACCCGGTCTCGACTCTACTGACTTGAACAATTTCAGACCGATATCTAACCTCCCTCTACTCGCCAAAACACTGGAACGATGCGTTCTCCTGCAATTGACTCATCATCTGGATAACATCAATCTCCTAGACCCCCTCCAATCCGGCTTCAGACAAGGCCGCAGCACAGAAACCGCGATGCTGAACATCATAGACGACATTCACGGTTCCCTTGACGCTGACAAATGCTGCCTCCTCATACTCCTTGATTTATCCGCAGCTTTCGACACGGTGGACCATAAGCTCCTCATCAAGACTCTGCAAGTAAGAGCTGGCCTCGGCGAGGTAGGTCTCGATTGGTTTTCCTCCTTTCTACACAACCGCTCGCTAATAATAAAAATGAAGAACTTCACCTCCGAATCCCAGCAAGTCATCAGGGGTGTCCCCCAAGGATCAGTACTTTCTCCTCAGCTCTTCAAAATCTATATGGAACCGCTCGCCAAACTACTCAGGAATGCCAATATCCACTTCCACCTCTACGCGGATGACACACAGATCTACTTGGAAACCTCTTCACTTAACGACATCCACAGACTAAATGCCGTCTTAAATGATGTTCAAGATTGGCTGACAAAGAATCACCTGAAACTCAATCCCGACAAGACCGAAACTCTTCTCATCTCAAACAAAGAAGACAACCCTCAAATCATCGAGTGGCTGAAGTCGATCGATGCTCTTAAAGGTTCTCTCACGCTAGCTGATTCTGTAAAATCTCTGGGCTTCACCTTAGACCCCAAACTAACCTTGACAAACCACATTAAGAACTCGGCAAAAAGCACATTCTTTAACCTCAGACTTCTGAACAAAATCAAACCTTTCATTCCCAACAAGGACCTCAAACTAGCCACGCAATCTCTAGTTCTATCTAGACTGGACTATGGGAACTCAATCCTAACAGGCATCCCCAAATCACACCTGGCTCCATTAAAAACAACATTGCATGCGGCAGCAAGAATGATCACAGGATGCAAAAAATCCGACCACATCTCCCCTGCACTCAAAGAACTTGAATGGCTCCCGGTGGATATGCGTAGCACCTTCAGAACGGCCTGCCTAACCCACAAGGCCCTCCACACCGGAAAACCAGAATACCTGGCAAACAAACTCACAAAAGCTGGCCAAAGTAGAATCTTGAGAAGCTCTAACTCCCTGCTGCTCATCCCACCAAAAACCAGAAAGAAGAAAACTGCGGACTGCTCCTTCTCAGGAAATGCCCCCAAAATATGGAACTCTATCCCCCCGCATATCAGAACCATACCGTCATATGCGGAATTCAAGAGCCAACTCAAATCCTTGTTCCTCATCCGTTCCCTAGGTCCTGGGTAACTAGGATCAACATCCATCCCCAGAACTATGTGATAACTCCGTATCCTATTACCAAGAAGTCCTACTGTACGAACTTCTCCTCCCCCCTAATTGTCATTTGATGATCACCTTTATTTGTTATGTGTCTTTTTGTCCACCTTTTCATTCCTTTTACTGTAAAGCGCTCTGCTACCTTCGGGTCTTGTTAGCGCTATAGAAAACTTCTAAATAAAATAAATAAATACTTCCAACCCCCCTTATATGAAATATGCCCTTCAGACCTTACTCGCATTCAAACCCCCGAGTTGCATTTGCTCGCATTCCTACTCCCCCGAGGACCTGCTACGCCGGCTCACTTGTAGCTGCAGGACTCTCAACGCTGCTAGCCCCATTCCATCTCTCCCTAGGTTTCGACCCAAGGCACCTAATACCAATCTGGCTAACTCGTTTGAGACAGAAAGGGGTATCCTTCTGAATGCCCGATCACTTATCAAAAACGTCATATTTAGAGAATTTGTCTCTCTTAGAAAACCCTCTATGGTCTTCATTACCGAAACTTGGGCCAAGGAATCCTCTGGCCCGTATCTTATCGAAGCAATACCTGAAGGTTATTGCCTGTTCCGTCACGATAGATCTGGTCGGGTGGGTGGAGGACTTGCCATTCTATGCAGGGACCATCTTCATTGTCACACGGTCGCCCTCACAGACCCCAAAGATAGTTTTCAAGCCCTCTCCTTTGTCATAAAAATGGCCACAGAATCCTCCTAAATGGTATCTTGGTATACCGCCCCCCAGGCCCTCGTACCAACTTCGGTCAACAGCTGTTCCAGGTCCTTGAACCCTTCTTCGGCCGAAAAGATCTCACCATACTAGGAGACTTTAATTTTCACTTAGAAAGGTCCGACAATAAAGATACCATTTCTCTGCTTGATACTATGTCAGCCTGCGGCCTTAACCAGTTGGTCAAAGGCACCACTCACCGAGCTGGCCATACACTCGATGGTATTTTTACCAATGACAAGAGGATATCGATTGAAGAATCCACCCATCTGTCATGGTCTGATCACATGGCTGTCCCATTCCAACTTAGGCTTCCCTGTACACCTTCGCCCCCTAACATACCGAGCAAACAGGAACTTCGTAGGAATTACAAAGCCATTTCTAATAGCTCCCTCTCCAAGTGGGCTGCTCAATGGTGCCCCTCTCAGGAGGAAAGTGCCCCCATAGCCGCGATGCAGTTTGACAGTACCATGACGGAAGCTCTAGATGAACTAGCCCCCCTACAACTCTGCCGACGTACTAGAAAAAGGCCCTCAGCTCCTTGGTTCTCGGAACACCTGAGACTCCTGAGACAGGAGGTCAGGAGACAGGAACGCCTCTGGCATACAGGATGGAACCCTAAAGATAAGGAAGCTCATAAGATCTTGCTTATAAAATACAAGGCCGAAATTATTAAAGCCAAACAAGAACACTTCACGACTCTGACAACCTCATTGTCCTCCCCTAAAGAGCTCTTTAGGGTTGTAGATTCCCTCATAACTCTTCAATCCTCTGATCCGGTAGTGGCGTCCCAAGAGCTCTGTAATGACATCGCCTCTTTCTTTCAGACCAAAATATCTGATATATACTCAGCCCTGGAGCTACAAAAATCACTTATGAGTGGGCCCCCCTCTTTAGGGCCTACGGACTCCCCCCCGACAATATCTACTTCCCCGAGAACCCTAGACTCCTTTCCCCCTCTCTCCGTGGATACTCTTGACTGTCTACTCAACAAGACCAAATCTGGCTCTCCTCTAGATGTATGTCCCCTAAGGATCCTTAAACAATTCAGGGAAACCCTCCTGCCTCCCCTGGTGGACATCATGAACAGAGCCATGAGAGATGGGGTCTTTCCCACTCAGTGGAAAAGAGCGGTTGTAAAACCGCTATTAAAAAAACCCTCCCTGGATCCGTCGGTTTTAAAAAACTTCCGGCCAATTTCCCTACTCCCTGCCCCAGCAAAGATGCTAGAGGCGCACCTCAACTCGCACCTTGCCGCCCTCATTGAAAGCTCGGAATGCCTCGATTTTTCCCAACACGGATTCAGGAGGGATCACAGTACTGAGTCAGCCCTCACCATTGTGTTGGATAACATACGCACACGGGTTGATGAGGGCCAGACCACCCTCCTGATCCTCTTAGACCTGACCGCGGCTTTCGATACCCTCTCCCCCTCAGTATTAACAACTCGGCTGAGGGAGATAGGGGTGCGGGGAGCAGCCCTGGATCTCCTCACGTCTTTTCTCACCTATCGAGTACAAAGAGTGAAGCTGGGGGAGTACCTATCTCCATCCCTTCCAGTGCAAGTGGGGTCCCGCAGGGGTCGGCTTTAAGTCCGACCCTATTTAACATCTATGTGACCCCACTTGCCAGGCTTATTAGATCTTATGAGATGGAGATAGTTTCCTATGCAGACGACACCCAGATCCTTGTCTCTCTCTCCCACGCTAGCGTCCCGACTGCCTCCAATTTTAGATCCTGTATGGAGGCGGTCGGCAAATGGATGATTACCAACTCGCTTAAATTAAATGGAGAGAAGACAGAGGTGATGGTGTTCGGAGGGAAAGAGGAAATATGGTCTTCCAGCTGGTGGCCAAACTCACTAGGAGCCTGTCCCTCCCCTACCTCTTCTGCCAAAAATCTGGGGGTCATGATAGACCCTGCTCTTGACATGAGCAAGCAGGTCAGTCGAACCATCTCCACCTGCTGGGGCATTATCCATATCCTGAGAAGGATTAGAAATTACCTCTCTCCTCAGGCCAGGAAACAGCTAGCCGTTGCTCTCATAGGCTCAAGAATAGACTACTGCAATGCGCTGTATGCGGGCTTGAAAAAGAGCCTACTGCAGCGCTTGCAGGTAGTCCAAAATGCCGCTGCCAGGTTCGTCCTGGACCTTCCCAAGCGCTCCTCAGCCACAGCGGCTAGAAAGCTGCTTCACTGGCTCCCTGTCGAGGCACGGATACACTTTAAGATCGTGTGCCTGACATACAAGGCTTTGGCCAGAAACAGCCCCTCTGGTCTAGGATCTATCCTGTCCCGCTATTCCCCCATTTGGAATCTGCGGTCCTCCGGCAGACTCCTGCTATCGACCCCCCGTTTCAGAAGAGCGAAATGGGGTGGCAGGGCTTTCTCCACCCTGGCCCCTAAGTGGTGGAATGCTCTTCCACTGGAAATAAGATCACTGCTCACCCTTCAGGCTTTCAAAAGGGCTTTGAAAACTCACCTTTTTGTGCAAGCGTACCTGTAGCAATGTAGTGAATTCCTTTATTATTATTCTGTTAGGCGCCTTGATACCTTCAGGTTATTGTCTGCGCAGTATAGATTTTATTCATTCATTCATCACATATCCACTGCGCTCACGCAGGGGGCACTTAATAGCTATTGCTCTAGGTTCTGCCATTCAGAATGTCCTCTCTCACTGGCGCACCCCGCATACTCCCACGTTCCACAGCTGGTTACACCACCTGTGGCACGTGTTAGGTATGGAAAAGCTGTCCTTGACATTGGCAGGGGAGGGTGCTAAATACTCGGAGCTCTGGCAGCCTTTTCTGTCCTTGCTTGCCACGGAATTCAGGGAAGTTACATGCTCCTGCTACTTACGTCTACTGCGCCTGTCAAATGTGGAGTGTTAAGGAATATTCTAGTGGATTGTTATATTGGTGGAGTGGGGTGCTGGACCTGGAACAAGGGTGGTGGTTGGGAGGTGGGGGGGTGATTTGGGGGTTGGGTAGTTGGGTAGTTTTAGGGGTTTTTCCTTTTACTTTTTCCTGTTTTTTTCGAATATCTGTTCACACATGCAGTGGGTTCGGCCTGGTGCCGGTTTTGTCCACAGGTATGGCTCAGCGTATTTTATTATCGATGTTCATTGGCTTATAACGCACTGGAAGTGTGGTGCCATGTGATTACCGTATTTTCCGGCGTATAAGACGACTCTTTAACCCTTTAAAATGTTCCTGAAAGTCGGGGTCGTCTTATACGCCGGGTGCCAAATCAAACAACACTCCACCTCAGTGCCGACTTTGACATTGGAGCTGAAATCATTCACCCTCAAACATCAGAGCCTGCACTTCAACAGGAGTTACCGTACTGTAGATTCTAACATCCCAATCAACTAAGTCTGTGGTTTATGCATCCTATTCCTTAATTCAGTCATAGCCTTCTTTTCTCATTGATTAAAGCTGTATCCTTTCTTTATTAACCAACGATTAATGGTGCTTATGAGTTGCTTGTTAAAACAAAACAAAGACGTATGCAGGTATTCCTCCGTCTTTTGCTGAAGGTCATATTTTCTGCATGGGCAGCCTGCCTAATTAACTAGATGTATGTGTATGTGCGATCCATGTTAGACATTCTCTGATTTGGGCTGCTATGTTGGGCAAATACTGCAGTACCATGTTCTCTTCTAGTGAATCCGGCCTGTGGCTTTTACCTAAAAACCACTGAACGTAAAGCAGGGTTCAGTAGCCAAATTTTCTAATTACCAGACTTAGCGTACCAACAGGACTATGCCCATATTCAAAATATATAGGAACAGGACAGTTCTTTACACTTCATGTCACGGAGGAGGGCTAGAATCACTAATAAGCCCAAAATAAATTCATTCATTCATTGATAACTTTCTTTCGGTCAGGTGACCATAAAAGTGCACACAAAATACATCAGCACGAACAATAAAACAATAAATAGTCATAAAATGTTAAAAGAGAATTAAACTACAAGTTATCCGGATATGAGAAATAAAAGCAATAAGTACAACAATTAGGTTAGAAAGGTTTGCCGCCTACACCACATACTGAGTAAATAACGAGAAACCGCAAACACAATGGGAGGATGGGTATCATAGGTCAGTATCCTGCAGGCCTGTGTAAAATGCAAGAGTCCCAAATTCTTACAAATAGGAATCAGCCAACATTTTTTAATTGCAGAATAGACAGGGCAGAAAAACAATACATGAGTTACATTCTCATTTTTATAACTACATGCAGGGCAAACTTCGTTATTAGGTGTTACCCATTTAGATGTGAAAGACCTAATGGGTAGAGTGCCATGCCTTAGCTGGAGATATAGCTTTCGTGCAAGCGGGGGTTCAATTAAATCCATGAATTCCTCAATTTTGGATTCTGATTTAACTAAGAGGAACTCAGATGTCAACCTACCCAATGTTGCAGAGCTCGATAGCGTTTGAACGTTCTGCATACGTATATGAGAAAGGAGTTCATTCTTTGATATCCCTAGGCAATAAGTCTCAGGGGTTTCCCACAGACCTAGCCGGGGACTAACAGCACAAATGTGCTGAAGCCAAGGGATCTTTTTGTGTATAAGAAGAGACCAAATCTCAGAAAATTCCGCTCTGTAAGCGGCCAGTTCGCGGCCTGACCAGAGCCTCTTCCAGTACATATTTGGTCTTGCACTTATGATCTCCTCTATTGGGACCATGCCAAGATCAAGTCTAAGAGGGATCAAAGGCGTACTAGGCGGTAACCCAACTAGGTTTCTCACAAAAGACTGCTCTACCTTTTTAAGGTTCATTATCTGCTTGTGCCCCCAAAGTTCAGCCCCGTAATTTGCTGCCGTTCTAGCCTGGCGACAATATATCTCTAGAGCTGGGGACACCGGCCTAAAAGTTGACTCCCTAAAAACTTTGCTTATACCCCCTGCAAGCTGGGATAACTTAAGTGTGGACTTAGCAATCTGCGTGTTCCAGTCGAAATTCTCAGTCAGAGTAACACCCAGATAAACGAATGTTTTAACCCTTTCAAGGGGGGTACCATGTAAAACCAGGTTTGGGCGTACCCGCTTAGGGGGGTTAAAAATCATAAACTTTGTTTTTCCCAGATTAATTTCTAATCCCCGAAGCTCGCAAAACTCCACAAATCCATCAAGCGTTTTTTTGAATGCCCGATGATGTTCTAGACAACAACAGGGTGTCGTCTGCGAACATCAGAGCGGGCACTCTACCCGTAGCCAATTTAGGGGCATCATTGTTTACCACACCATTCAAATGTTCCACAAGGCCGTTAATATAGAGGCTGAATAGTGTGGGTGCCAACACGCACCCTTGGCAAACTCCTTTTTGGACAGGGAATTTTTCTGTGAGTTCGCCATGCCTACCACACCTGACCTGGGCGAAGTTGTTTACATGGAGCCTAGATAGAACGGCTAATAAATATGGCGGGAGTCCCAGGTCTGCTAGCACCTTCCACAATTTTCCTCGCGGAACCAGATCAAATGCCGCCCGCAGGTCCACAAACGCAAGATGGTGGCTGCCACCCTCTACCTTTGCTGTTTTCCATTACAGGACCTGCAGGCGAAATATCTGATCTAAGGTAGATGTGCCGGACCTAAAGCCTGCCTGGAGTAGGGACAAGATCCCATTCTCATCGATCCACCCGAGAATCCTGTCAAGGATAATCCTCCCCATCAGCTTTTGTGATGTATCAATTAAGCTGACTAAATAAATTCTCACAATGGCTAGGCAGATTGGTTGAAGATGTGGTGACTGCGTTGGAAGAGGGGTAGTCTTATACGGCGAGTATAGCACAAACCCTATATTTTAACAAGAAAAGTAGGGGGGTCGTCTTATATGCCGGAAAATACGGTATATGCTGTTCATGTATGCGTGCTCATTTGTCAATACAAAGATTTAATACTAAACACGACCACAATGCCACAAGGTGTTTCACAATGGCTGCACTGTATGTAATAGCCAGGAGGCTGTGAATCAGAGCTGCTGTACAGAGAAGGAGACGCCAGGAAAGGATCTTCAGAGTGCGCATCAATCTGTTCCAGAAGACCGAGGAGGAGATCCATGTGAAGTATAGGCTGGACGCAGCCAGCATCATGGACTTAATAGAGGAGCTCAAACCCATACTAGAACACCCCACACGCAAGGCATGCTCCATTCCTACACATGTACAGGTCTTGTGCTCACTGCACTTACTGACATCAGGGCGTTTTCAGGGGTTGATAGCTGCAGCGGGAGGGGTCTCCCAGAGTTTACTGTCACACTTCTTTCACGCTTTCCTGTATGTAATGGTACAGAGGCTGCATTACAACATTAAATTCCCAAGCGCACAGCAGGCATAGATCAGACTAAGCAGGATTTCTACCAGATAGCCCAATTCCCCCTACGTAATTGGCTGCATGGATGGGACCCATGTCGCACTCTCACATCCATCACAGAATGAGTATGTGTTCAGGAACCGCAAATCCTATCGTTCCCTGAACATACAGGGAGTGTGCAATCCCAAACATGTAATCACTGATATTGTTGCTAAATACCTGGCAGCACACGCAACCCATTCTTGTTTTGCCACAGTGGAATATACCAACGACTCACAGATGGCGAGTTTGGTGAGGGCTACTTGCTAGGTAAATGCATGGCTTCCATTCACACAATCAGTAAAGGTCTGAGGTGGTAGGACAGTGTTTAACCTAAGGTGACAGTGCGTATGCTGTAGGTGACTTCATCCTGACTCCGTACCTGAATCCAGCCACTGAAGGGTAGCGGAGGTATAACAGCGCTCACAGAGCTACACAATTGCCATTGAGAGAACATTTGGAATCCTGAAGAGCCGTTTCCACTGCCTCCATAAGTGTGGAGGAGCACTACAGTACAGCCCGAGACGTGCTGCGAAATCGTGGCCACATGTGCCATGCTACACAACATCGCCACCAAGAATGGCACCCCAGTGAAGCTCACAGATTCTGAGTCATCAGATGAGGAGGGCCCAGCTCCACGGTGCAGACCAGCAGGTGGTGTCAGGGCGGCTGCTAGGAGCCAGAGAAAAGATGTGATCACACAGAACTATTTCTAGGTGAGTAATGATAACACAATGCTACAGATTAGTGCACAACTGTGTTTTTCATTCCCTTGGGTGCAGGAACATATCTGTCACACAGCCTGATGTACAACTAATGTGTCACAATTACTTACACATGTTAGACCCACGGTGCAAGGATGTCGCAAAAAGATAAGTCAACATGCAATGTGTTGCCTCACTCATTGCCATGTTCCACTGATGCCGCTTCATCTCCTGCGGGCACGGCCTGTTGCTTCTCCCTCAGGGTGCTCCTTGCCTTCCCTTGAGTCATCGGGTGTTCTCCCCTGCTGTACACTCCACTGTCTTCCGGGGAATTAGTGGAGTGATGCTGCTCCTGCTCAACTGATCCTCACTCTCCAATGAGCTCAGGGGTCCTGTGCCACCTGTGGCAGCTGCCTGCTGCTGGTCCACGGCATGCGTCACCTGCACCAGGTCCATGGCCACATCCTGACAGGAGTGAGCCATTTCATACTGCATCCTTACACAGCGATGTGCCAGCAGGGATGTGGCAGGAGAACGGCGGTTCAAAGGTTTTGCTGTACATGTCCAGCCGGCTGTGGAGACGTTGTCTCTCCGTGCCTGGCTGCTCGGTCTCACCTCATCTCGGCACACAGTCCTTGTAGTGCACCTGACATGTCCCTGAACCCATCCCTCATCTCGCACATGTTATGGTTGTGTGATGCATATTGACTGCAATGCTTTTGTTTGCAGGCGCTGGACTTTCACCATGGTGCCTTCAAGCCCGCCAAACACGGTGTGTTCATTTACGGCAGCAGCGATGGAGGATGTCCCTGCCCTGTGTCTGAACCCTCTTCCTTCACAATTGTGGTCAGGGGACTGTGCTCTGTGCTATACTGCACGCTGGCCGTGGACTGGTTGGGCTTCTCCACTTGTGTCCTGTGGTCCTTCCTCCAGCAGTGGGAGTGGTGGTACTATGAGGCGCTGTCTCCGTGGCACAGGGATTGTCAATGTGTTTTCCTCTAGCTCCTCTAGCCCTGCCTGGTCCTCATTGTTGACTGGCTCCTCGCTTCCTGCACTGTCTTCCTGTGTTTCAGATGGTGCTGTGAATGTAAATGCATACATTAATTTGGTGTCCTACCTTGCATTGGTCACTCAATACAGTTTTTAGATTACTATCTGTCTGTTTTTTTACTTTCCTGACTTACTCATCATGATTTTCCCTTGCTGGGTCTTACTGCTCCACTGTTTGGTGAATGTGACGACATCACCCACAATGCATTGCGGGTGTGCTTGTTGACATGTACTGGAGTTGCATTTCTGTTTGGTTTCTGGGGGTTTCCTGAGTATGTGAGTGAGGTGGTGATGTATCAGGGGAACAATGGCATGCATCTTACCTTGTCTGGTGTTTGGAGGATCAGAGCTGTCCAGGTCAGCCACGCCACTGACACTCTCTGGCTGAAGGGTTGCCTCCACCAACTCCTCAAGGGGCGTGGACTCTGTTGCAGTGGATGTTCCCCCATCAGTCTTCTTCGCCTCTGCCAACCTTGTAGCCACCCTCTCCTTCGATCTGAGGGGCATGTCATACCACCTCTTGCGCAGGTCCTTCACAGTGCGGTGGGTTACGACAATGGCATTCACTTTCTCCAGATTTCTTTCCAAACAGGAGCTCATGCCTGACTACCATTTCCTCAATGAGCACCTCTTGCTCCCTCTCACTAAACTTCTGCTTTATTTTTCGTCCAGACTCCTCCATCTCCTTCTCTTTCTCCTGGAGATCCATTTCTCCCTCTCTGACCAGCAGTGCACAGTTCCTTCCCTCTAATCCCAGCCTCTCAATCAGCTTCTGGCAATCAGGTACAGCGTGGGCAGTCACACTTCCTGGTTGTGATGTCATCAAGCTGCACCTGAATTGGGGATTCTGTGAATTGCGAATCCTTATCTGCGAATTCGCAATTAAGGAATCGCAAAATGGGTGTTTGCATTTAGTTTAGTGATTTTTTTGAGAATCGCTAACATTGGCGATGTTTTGTATACATCAGGTTTTGCTTTTCTGAAATTGCGATTCACTGAATACATTGATACATATGCTCCTAGGTGTCGGTCGAGTTTTATTATTCTACCAGCAGAATTGGTTGAATTTAGTAATTCCTTTTTACTCATTAAACGCGGAATTACTAATCAATTTCGCAGCTCCGCCTGCAGAATTAATCAGCAATGCAATTGTTTTTAAAATAGGGCTGGGGCAGGAATCAGTCCCTGTTTTAAAAACCACTGCAGATTAAACTTGAATCTGCAGTGATTTCAATGTAGAGGGACTACTCTCTCTTCCACCCCTGTTGAAGTATTACTGCAGTGCGCATACCCCTCTGTGCCCTTACACGCCAATGTAAGGGCACGGAGGGGTATAAAGTGCACTGTAGTGCAGCAAAAACCCCTTGTTGCCCTTACATAAGAATGTAATGTCACTGAGTGTGATGCACTGCACTGGGCTAAATGTAACACTGGCGCATTGCAAAAGCTGCAAATCTTCAATGCTTGTGGTGTAAGTTTGATAATTCTTTGGTCAGTTCCAGATGTATCAGTGTGGAACACATCAATATTCAATCAACCATATTAATAATAATGAGGCAGGATTTTTTCTGGGAATACTAGTGTGAACAGTAGGGGCCATATTTATTATGATTTGTGTCGTCCTTGCATGAGGCAAGTCTTTGCAAGGCAGCGCAAGTCCTTAACTGGGATTTACAAAGCCAAGCAAGGGCAATTTGTGCTGCCTTTCGTGACTTTGTTAAGAAATGTAACGCAATGCAGCGGCTTTAGCAGGTTTGGCTGGTAACATTACAAAGTGGTGGGGTGTGGCGCGATGTCGAAAAACTCACTGAGATGCTGCAGGCCCTCTTTCTGTTGGGTCTTTTTAACGGGATCATGAGGGTGACATGCATGAAAGGGAAAGATGGTTGTTGACTTCCTGCCAAGTGCAACGTGAATCCAAACAAGCCTTGAGCTGCTCTCCTGCTGTTGTTAACATGAGAGAAGCCACAGGGTTGGTTGGAGCAGCCGAATCCAGCACGCATTTTGAGGATAGGGCCCCGTGACTACAATCCCACAGCTGTTTCGCAGCACTGAGATTTCTGGGTCTGAAGTGTGCATGCCAGACTGCCTATCGCAAGTCAGCCAGCACAACTGACATGCACACTCCGCACTGGCAGTTGCAGCAATCATCCTGTAATCTGCAGGAATCAGCCTCACCCCCACTCTCACACTTGCGCTATAAAACGTGCGCCAGTGGCACACAGATATAACAAAATGGTAATCAGTATTTTATTAATCTGTGTTTACCTGCTGTGCTTACAGCTGGTGGGGCGACTCTTCTCTACCCTTTAGTTGGCTTGACCTGTGGTACATAACATTTCGAGCTGGGAGGCATTTCATGGGTGGAGCATGGACATTCCTGTGCAAAGAAAACATCTGGTCAGCAAACTGGTGGCCTGACTCACTAGGAATATGTCCCTCCCCCACAACATCTGCTAAGAATCTTGGGGTGATGATAGATCCAGCCCTTGATATGGGCAGTCAGGTGAGTAGAACGGTCTCCACCTGCTGGGGCTTGATTCACACCCTGCGAAGGATCAGGAAATATCTTTCCTTGGAGGCTAGAAAGCAAGTAGCCGTCGCACTCATTGGCTCTCGTTTGGACTACTGTAATGCGCTATATGCTGGGCTAAACCGGAGCCACCTACAGCACTTACAGGTGGTCCAAAACGCCATAGCCAGATTTGTCCTGGATACTCCCAGACGCTCCTCAGCCACTGCGGCCAGGAAAACGCTGCATTGGCTACCGGTAGAACTTCGAATCTGGTTCAAAGTCCTTTGCATGACCTACAGAGCCATCGCTAAAAATAGCGACACGGGGTATTGGGTCTATCATCTTCCATTACATTACCGGTAGGAACTTGCGTTCCTCTGGGAAATTGCTTCTGACAGCCCCCCGCGTACGAAGAGCTAAATGGGGTGGCAGGGCTTTCTCCACGTTAGCCCCCAAATGGTGGAATGATCTTCCTCTTGACCTGGGATCCCTTCCATCTTTACAGAAATTCCGCATTGCCCTAAAAACTCGTCTCTTCCGACAAGCCTATATGTAAGGACGTCTGTCTCAATTTTGATTGTATTGTTAGGCGCCTTGATACTTGCGGGTTATTGTTCTGCGCATTATAAATTTTTATCAATTCAATTCAATTCAATCCATCCAAGGATTGGATGCGATTCCAGATATACAAATGTTTGTAAACCAGGAATTGTGTTACATCAGGGTGATGTGTTGGTGGACTGTAGGCCAGTAATTATCTTACATTTGGGTGCAGGGAGGAGACACCACGTTATGAATGGTCCTCCATTACTCCTCTGTCCCAGTGTACAATTGCAAAGCAAGGGTAAATGATTATCGGAGCTATATCGAACATAAAATTATACTGCGCTCGCTATTACCTGGACCCCCGTTCTCTGGGTTGCTGGAAGACCACTTTGAGTGTCAACCTTATGAGGGACTCCACATCATGCAACTGGGAGACACAGGAGAAATCAGCACAGTTAAAGGCTGAGAGGTGTATCCCTACTGGGCAATCTACAAACCACCCCACTCCCCACCTTCTTGGGCAACTAGAAACGCAAAATATGACTTAAGCGGAACGCTCTTTGCTGTGCCTTAAGTGGAAACACTTTGATCAAGGGGAGAAAGAGGGCAGGCTTGTGGAGGCACAACTGAGCCAGAGCAAGACACGTCATGCCATTCCTGCGATACAAGAGGAAGGATGGGGAGGCTGGTGATGCACCCGGTGAAGATAGCGCATGCCTTTGCTTGCTTCCTTGTCCTCCTCTATTACTCTGAGGAACCAGTCGATCGATCCTGTGAGCAGGCTGTTTTTGAAAGTTTATGGTTGCCTACTAAGAAGCCAGCAGCCTACTCTTAGATGGAGACATTATGGAGGACAAGATTTCGGACATCCTTAAAGACTTGTCCACAAATAACGCACTTTGAAATGGCGGATTTCCCATCGAATTTTATAAATGCAATAAGCATCTAGTAGAACCACTACTTTACAAAGGTTTCAAGGAGGCTAAAGTGTCTGGTTCCCTGCATATGGAATTTCACAAAGAGCTTTTTGACCTTATACTGAAGCCATACTAAGACCTCACCCAAAGCTCTAGCTATTATCAGATTTCACTTATCAACGCAGACATGAAAGTGCTTGCAATAGACCTCATCACCCAACTGTTAAAGGCCATTCTGAGCCGTATTCATGCATCACAGGTGGGGTATGTGAAGGGTCTTTCATCCCAAGCGCCTTCTCTCGAATATCCTTTGACAAGTACATAATGATCCTGAAGACAAACTCCTCTTGTCATTGGACATGCAGATGACTTTTGACCGGGTTGAATGGGGATACCTTTTCCACATAATGGGCAAAGTAGGGATGGGTTCTAATTTTTCAGCCAAGGACTGATGGCTGTATACCACCCACATGGTGCAGTTTGACAGAGAAGGCCATGTGTTACAAACCTTCCCTATTTACAGAGGGATGGGCAGGGTTGCACAGCATCCCCATTGCTGTTCCTACTGGCCTTGGAGCCCTTGGTGCCGGCTAATTGTTGATCTAATCACATTCAGTGACTCAATACACCGGCTGGGTGCAACCCAAATAATGTTCTACGCTGACAACATTTTGCTGACCCAAAGTTACCCTGAAACCTTGATCCCTCACCTAATAAGTGTGATAAAGGCCTTCTCTGTTTTCTCTGGTTATAAAATAATTGGTCTAAAAGGAAAGAACTACTGCTGAAAGCACACTCTTTCAAATCCCTGTATAATAAATTCAGCTTCACTTAGAAAACCTCTAAGTTGAAATATTTAGGTGTCCTGGTCTATAAATGTCTCAAACATATCGTGGCTGATAACATACAGCTCCTGATGACAAAAATAGAACATGACTTTTAACAATGGTCTCCCTTACAAAATTATTTCTGGGGTAGAATAGAGATGATGAAAATGATGGTGGCACCCAGATCTAATTTTGTTTTTAGTATGCTACTTTGAGAAAATGGGTTACTGGTGGGTGGGAAGGATAGGCTGTTCAAGTAGCAACCACAATCCTTGTCTGGGTGAGTCACAAGCAAGCAATAAATTAACGTGTGCTCAAGCTCCTGGTAGCTTAGCACTGAGAAGTCAGGCTTAACTTACAGGCAATCTATAAAATATTTATGCAGCTCTTAAAATTGTAATAGATAAAGATATAACACAAGAAAAATCCAACACCATTTTAGAACAATAGAACAAAATGTAATAAATAAAACAAGTCTATAACAACAAATATCCACACATGTAAAACCAGAGATATAAAAGTTTAAAGATTTCAGGGAAAATAGCGCCAAAAACAAAAGTTATCGATTTGCGCCAGACCGGAAAAAAGTCACAAATTCAGGCCGACTGTATTGTGTGTGGGCCAGATACAGGGACCCACTTTGGCCAGCTGAACAAAGTACCTTAAAGCTGGTGCACAGTCTGGGTGGTATTAATTTGCGAGGTTTCGCGTCATCCAGTGTCAGCCCAATTAAGCTGTGGGGCGAGTCTTTGCGGGCTTCGTGTCACTTTGCATCAATTCTGTTGAGCTTTTTGGTATATCTGGCAGGGCTTTGTGTTGCTTTGCATCGATTTTGATGAGGTTGGTAGCTGTACGATGACCCTTTGTGGGGCTTTGGGACATTTTGTGCTCCTTTGAGGAGGCCAGCAGCTTTGTCCAGGACTGGAGTGGCACCCCTTGGGAGGGCGGGACACACAAATGGCAGAATCCAGGTGCTGTACTCAAGGTTGTGGTAAGCGTGTTATGTCCCTGAGGTTTCTGATCAGGAGGTCAGTTAACTAGCCTTTGAAGTTACTCTGGGGTCCTGGGTTCAGAGTTGCATGTCCAGTCCTTCTCACCAAAGCATGATGACAGCAGACAGCAGGTCAGCACAGGAGGGCAGCAGTCCTTCAGAGCAGCAATGCTTCAGAGTAGCAGTCCAGTAGAATTTAATTTACAGGCCCTGACACACGTAGTATCACCTTACTAGGGACTAAGTAAATTGAATATGTGTTCAGAAAACAGGAGGGGGAAGGCAAAAAGTCTGAGGATGACCCTGCAGAATGGGCCAAGTCCAACAGCTACGACTTGGAATTCCCAAAGTACTGCTACTCACTGTGGACAAAAATATAAAACTATTTATCTGGGCAGAGTGGAAACCTCGTTTTAAGACATCATTCCTACATACAGACACCCGAGCTGGGGGGTTGGGGTTACCCAACATGTACTTGTAATATTGAGTGCACCATCTGTCACAATTGGTTTATTTGTTAATACCCGTGGAGAACCAACCAATGTGGGTGACCCAGGAATGCAACCCAGTGCAGGCCCCAGCAGGCATGGGTATACTCTGATTTCTGCTTCCCTACACTTACAGTGGTGTGGTAGACTTGGTAAGGTTATGAATGGTGGATGGGAGGAGCACTCGAAATTTTCAAAAAGTATATATTTAAATTTAATTTTCAGATTAGTGTCTTTTTACTCCAAGCGTGCTGCCGGGGTGGCACGTTTGTCCTATCCTTACCTGAATTATAGAACCTATCTTAAGAGTCTGTGACCCTTAACCTCAGCGCACTGTGGCTGTGACTGTGGCTGTGCGCGGTTGTCTCTGCGACACTCCTCGTACTGCAGACAATGGATTCCTCAGTATGCATTTCTAGCTAAACCACTGATACAGTTGACAACACAGGAGGCAGCAACTTCGACTGTCCTCCCTTGGACTCAGGAACATACACAGGCTTTTGAGGAATTAAAGAAAGCTTTATGTCAAGCACCAGTTCTAGCGACACCATGTTACAGCAAACCTTTTACACTTTTTGTTACAGAACGTGATGGTACAGCGTTGTCTGTCCTCACACAAGATCAAGCAGGTTCACATAAGCCTTGCGCTTATTTTTCAAGTACATTGGATCCAGTGGCCCAGGCTCTGCGTGCGTGCCTAAAATCAGTTGCAGCGACAGCCTTAGCAATCAGACAAAGCGATTCAATAGTATTAGGACACCAGTTAACAGTACAAGTTCCACATTCTGTAGAAGTCCTTCTAAACCGAACACAGACTCAACACCTGACTATAGCACGACTGACAGGTTATGAAGTGACACTATTCCAGCCACACATAGAAATCAGACGCTTTAACATTCTAAATCCTGCCACATTGTTACCCTCGGTTATGACAGAGTCAGCCCCGCATGATTGTATAGAGATCATTAATGCAGTAACAAAGCCCCGACGAGACTTAACAGATGTTGCACTGACCAACCCAGACCTGACACTTTACGTGGACGGTTCATGTATGAGAACAAGCACAGGAGAACTAGTGGCCGCATATGCAGTGACCACCGAAACTGAAGTCAAAGAAACACACCGTATTGATATACTGTCCGCTCAAGCAGCAGAGCTTATCGCTCTGACCCGAGCCTGTATACTAGCCAAGAACAGAAATGTTAACATATACACAGATTCACGTTATGCTTTCGGAGTTGTACACGACTTCGGAATGTTATGGCAAGAACGAGGTTTCTTGACCTCTCACGGTGCCAAGATCCAACACGGTCCCCTCATTCAAGCACTGTTAGAAGCAATACATCTGCCTTCAGGCATATCCATCATGAAGTGTAAAGCACATACTAAAGTTACAGACTCTATTTCCCAGGGTAACGACCTGGCAGACCAAACAGCAAAACATACCGCATTGACTCACACCCAGACAACTGATGTGACAAAGACAATAGTACCGACACATTGTATGACAGTTAGGGATCCCACACTAGATGTAATCGATATTCAGACACATGCTACTCCAGACGAAATCAAGAAATGGACTGAACTAGGAGGGGTCCAGACAGATCAGGGATGGATGACGAAAGGAAAATCTACATGGTTTCTCCCCGACTCTATGGTTCAAGTCATAATAAATACAGCACATAGCCCAGCACACCTGGGAGAAAAAGCTATGTTAGACAGTTTACAGAATCTCTGGTTCAACAAACATTTACGAGCAGCAGCAAAACAGAAAGTGCGTACTTGCATGATCTGTTGTCAGTTCAATCCAGGTAAAAGCGTCCCTGTAGAGCAAGGTGGATTTCATCTTCCCGATCACCCTTTTGAAGTCCTCCAGATGGATTATATCCAGATGGAACGTTGTCGAGGATTCAAGTACGTCCTCGTAGTTGTTTGTGCACTTTCCCGTTGGACCGAAGCATATCCAGTCCCAGATTACACTGCCCCGACCACTGCCAAGCAGCTGGTTCGAGAATTCTTCCCACGGTACGGCTTGCCTCGTATCGTATACTCAGATAACGGACAGCCATTCTCATCCGAGCTCATGAAGCAGGTTTCACTCCTGCTAGGATATCAGTGGAAATTCCATTGCGTCCGACATCCCGAGGCCGCTGGCCTTGTAGAGAATGTATACAAGGGTGAGCAACCCAATATACCCTTGCGGGCTTGGGCAAAGTTAATATAAGAAATGGCCAGCAAGGGATTTTGTTTTTTAGGATTTTTTACAGCACCTTTAGGACTTGTTGTTAATCACAGTACCCAAAAGAAAATTAAATCAAATGGCTGTTCAATTCAATTACAATAAACATAGGATGTTACCACACTAACATCATGATAGAGCAAAAAATGCTCAATAAAACAAGGAACCAGGGTGTATTGTCTGAAAAATTATTATTAAATTTCAAGGCAAAATATCTGTACAAAAACAATAAATGATCATAGAAAACAGGGTGCATACATGGATATACAATCAGGATATTCAAGGTCTTGGTCGCTTTTCCTTGGACATATCCCAATTAGAGTCCAGACTGCTGTATTTCAATAGCTGATTGATAATAACCCAAGGTCAGAAGAAAATCAACAGATGACTAAGGGACAAGCTAAGCAGAATTGGACTATATAAGTCGACGTTTCGGTCTTGTTGTAGTTATTCCTAAGACCATCATCAGGACTACAAAGTAGTATATACAATTGTTGACCCTTTATAGCAATGTAGATGGTATCATCGCTCGGATGGTATGCGCCTTGATGTTTTCCGGAGGATTATTTCCAACTTACATTGATTGATAGCTGATCAACAACCAACACTTGACCGTTTATCGTGTTCCATCAATTCCTGCGCCTAAAGTGTTGAAAGCGCACTTGCGGCACATTGGATTCATCCCTGTGTATAACTCCAGTGTAATTATTTTTAAACACCGGTGCCATCAAGACCCATAATACTGATACCATCTACATTGCTATAAAGGGTCAACAATTGTATATACTACTTTGTAGTCCTGATGATGGTCTTAGGAATAACTACAACAAGACTGAAACGTCGACTTATATAGTCCAATTCTGCTTAGCTTGTCCCTTAGTCATCTGTTGATTTTCTTCTGACCTTGGGTTATTATCAATCAGCTATTGAAATACAGCAGTCTGGACTCTAATTGGGATATGTCCAAGGAAAAGCGACCAAGACCTTGAATATCCTGATTGTATATCCATGTATGCACCCTGTTTTCTATGATCATTTATTGTTTTTGTACAGATATTTTGCCTTGAAATTTAATAATAATTTTTCAGACAATACACCCTGGTTCCTTGTTTTATTGAGCATTTTTTGCTCTATCATGATGTTAGTGTGGTAACATCCTATGTTTATTGTAATTGAATTGAACAGCCATTTGATTTAATTTTCTTTTGGGTACTGTGATTAACAACAAGTCCTAAAGGTGCTGTAAAAAATCCTAAAAAACAAAATCCCTTGCTGGCCATTTCTTATATTGGCCTTGTAGAGAGGCACAACCAGACACTGAAAACCCGTCTTGCAAAAATATGTAAAGAGAAAGGGGTCGACTGGATAGTCGCCCTGCCAGTTGCACTGTTCTATATGAGAATGGTCCCACATTCGAGATCAGGGCTATCCCCGTATGAGGTGGTCTTTGGCCGGCCACCAAATATGTGGGGGACGCCCATGCCTAAGAAAATAACCGATGTCGACTGTAATATGCTGACAGATTACCTTGCCTCCTTGATGTCTGCACTCCAATCATGTCGTTCACAGGTTGCCGCAGCTTTTCCCGACAACACTGACGTGAAGCCACACGATGTCCGTCCCGGAGATACTGTCCTGATACGTAATTTCGACAGGAGGAGTCCGCTGGAGCCCCGTTGGCAGGAGCCGAAGCTCGTCCTTCTGACCACGAGGTCTGCAATCAAGGTCGAGGGCCGCAAGGGGTGGATCAATACGAGTCATATTAAAAAATGTAATGAACTATTGCCAGAGACTGACTCTTCCACCCCCTCAAAGGACTGCCCAGATTCTAGTGACTTTAAACTCCCCATGGTAGAGAAAACTCCGCAAGAGGAGTATAAATTAAAATTGCGGTCTAGCAAGTCAGACAGTTTAATTGTTTAAGTCCTCCCCTAGGTGAATCGGTTAAATAGTTTCTGACATGTATCCCCTAGACCCCAATAGAGAGAGAGATAGAGAGAAACAGATCAAGAAGCAACGATATTGCAAATCTCTCAAAAGTTACTGTATTGTTACCTTATGGATTATGTTTTCTTTAAGTCTTACTATTATTGTCACAAGTATAATTTTGCATATCTATTTTCCTATTGCTACACGTGCACATTCTAATAATACTGCAGAGCATTCTTTTAGTGAGTTACCCCCTCACGAGTTGTCTTACCGACTTGCGCTGCGCAACAATACATTCATTAGTATGTTACATCACTCTCATCAGACCAGCAACGTTACTAATTGTTGGATATGTGGCCGACTCCCTCCCTACCAGAAATACAGGGGAGTTCTGCCCCTCTTCCCGTACCCGTTCACACACAATGGTTCATGTGGGGCCTGGTTTAGTTTGATTAATGCCTTAGATTCAAATTACATAGTTTATCAGGGTAACTGGGTATGGGGAAACCTGAACACAGTTCTGCATAAAATGTGTTATCCTGACAAAGAGGGACTTCCCAGAAGGACAGGGACTGATCTAGAAAATGAAGTATATGGATTAGGGAAGTTTACACTTAATCTCATGATTCTGAATGTTGAATCCGAAACCGAGCCAGACTTGCCCACTATGTCAGTACTACCAGTCAAAGGTGAATTATGTGTCAGAAAGAATGGTTCCGTACACCTTGGTCATAGTAAATGTACTACTGTGGTCGAATTTAGCGATAAGGGCAAGTCCACATTCAAAGCTACACGTCATTCCTATTTCATTTGTGGTCAGACAGCATACATACGTTTGCCTCTAGATTGGGATGGGACCTGTTACATTGGATTCTTACTGCCACCTGTTTTCCTAGCTCCACCTGATTATCACAGAAATTTCCGCCTAGTTCACAGACCCAAAAGAGATCTCCCAATTGTCGACTATACTGAGACAGCATGGGAACAGTATACAGATTTCAATAAAGGTTTTTTTCCCTATTTAGGAGCTATTTTCAATAGTAAGTCTATCCGTCACTTGACCAGAACCCTTGAAGCAGTAGTAAAAGAGACTACTTCCGCCCTAGGTAACTTGACTGAGGAACAGTCTGCTATGAGACTTGTCGTTCTTCAAAATCGTCTTGTTATTGACGTCATACTAGCCGATCGAGGAGGAGCATGTAAGGTCCTCGGGTCAGCTTGCTGTGTTTTCATCCCAGATAATGCTCCATCCGTATATAAGGCTATTACACGTCTCCATAAGATAGCTAGTCAGATACATCAGAATCCAGGCACTTGGACTTGGTCCGGTTGGCTCTGGACTACTATTTCAGCCTGGGGATGGAAAATACTGTCACTCCTTGGAACAATACTACTCATAGTGTTCAGTTGCTGTCTATGTTTACAATCTGGCCAGCGATTTGCGGCTTGTGCGCCACATCCTGCACTCCCCATTCAAGTCAACGTTCTAAAACCCATGTGAAAAAGGATGAGCAGATGATGCTCACTACACAGATAAATGGATTAATGAAGATTGATGTATCATGAAGGGTCCGTAGGGAACAAGGAGGGAATGAGGAAATATAAATTTTATGGTCGAGAAATGTTCCCTAACGTGTACCCCACCGTCTCCATGTACGAGCTTAAAGTGCATGTAACTTCCCTCCTGTGCCAGCTATGAAGACGCAAATACATTTGCGTCCAACGTTAACATGTCCTCTTTCAGATCCACCCTGAATGGGTCGGATATTCCGTTCCTAAATATGCCTTGCCACCGTCTTTGTATGTGCACTTTCACGTATTCCTGGCTCTGTGCGAGTTAGGCCCTGTTTTCTGTCACCGAGCCTCTTTTCAAAGTCATCTCTGCCTCCTGAAACTGCAACGTGGGATGCCCTCCCCCGTGAACTCTGTCCTACTCCCTGCGAGGCGAGCGGAGCCTGGCTCGGCCTGCCTGCCTGCCAAAGACAGTATTTTACCTTCACGTTATCAGTATAGCCAAGCTCAGCTTCCCGAAAACACATTCCAGTCCAGTAGAATAGATAAACAATCCCCGGCTGCAGAGCAAAGGGCCCGGCCTCTCTGTCTCCATGCAAGTAATTCATAGCTCCCGTTACCATGGTAGGCCCATGGCCCCCTCGCTTTACACACAGACACGTAGGCACATATGCACGCATTCATAGTGAGTGTAGGATAGCCTCTGCCCAAGAGACCTTTCCTTCTAGATAATATGGTTCCCAAACATCAGATATCAGATATGATATAGGAACGAGTTGATCTGACATGCCAGACTTCTGTCTCTTTCCTCTAGTGTAAATGTCAAGTCCCCTGCACCCTCCAGCTTCACGCCAATCACACGTCATGCAGCTGCGCGCGCATCCAGACCTCAGATTTCTGCTGACATTGCAAGATTCTGCCATGTACCCACCCACTTGTGACACTTTCATATGACGTTTTCTAGCACACACCTCTGTACACGCTCTAGTTCACGCCTTCTGATTACGTATTGCTAACACGTGTGTGTTCTTATCTTGTTTCTCTCAGCTGTTACGCCTACTGCATTGGTTTTCATTATGTGCATTAAGTATAAAAGTTATGTATTGTCAATAAAGTATGCTCTATCCCTTCCTGAACCTCAGTGGTGTCAGGAATCCGATATCCGGTTCAAGAACCATTCCTTTTTAAGGAATAAAACCCCTAAGAACTTTAACACCACGGACTCTG
This sequence comes from Lissotriton vulgaris, assembly GCF_964263255.1. Classification (NCBI taxonomy): domain Eukaryota; kingdom Metazoa; phylum Chordata; class Amphibia; order Caudata; family Salamandridae; genus Lissotriton; species Lissotriton vulgaris. The sequence goes on from NC_141697.1 coordinate 1,123,679,933, forward strand.
CGTCTTTCTTTCCGATTGAGTTATTTTATTTTAAGTACTTACCTGCATAGAAATTAGGACGGTAATTAAATATTTACCACATTTATCTGGTCCGTCCGTCTCGACTGTGGCAGGGGGCACAGGCTGCAACGCACCAACCGGCGCGTGGGGTGGGGGAGGGGTCCCTATTCGGGCGCCAGACAGCGGAGTGTCGCAGAGGCAACCGCGCACAGCCACAGTGCGCTGAGGTTAAGGGTCACAGACTCTTAAGATAGACTTGGTAAGGTTCCCATAGACTCTTAGGTATAAATAATTCTATTCAACAGGATGCACCACTTTGATCTAACAGGGGTATTGTTACAGACAATGAGATGGTATGTTGGCCATAATGGACTGAGATGGGTATCCGAACGATCGGCAACCCACTAACTGGAGATAACATTACGACCTTTGGGGTGCTGCAATTGAATTTTGAGTTATCTCATTCACAATTGTGGAGATACTGGCAACTGCGGCACTGTCTGTGTGGTGCACTGGGGGACATCATCCTCCCAGACTCTCCCCTTTTTTTTTCCATGAGGAGATGTGTACTTTCTGGGGACAACTTGCACTCCTGTAGTACACAGTTAGTGCTTAAGTTATACTGCCAGAACTCTCTTATGGCCATTTACTGTGATGAGGGTTGCGTCGAGCTTGTAATCCACCACCACAGCCCCCTTCAGGAAGCGCAACTGAATTACTGGTAATTTTAGGTCTCAAATAATTGGTACTGGTCCCCTTAAGCTGCAAAAGGCTAAGCTAATACAGCATGAAATCTGCTGGAGATGTGCAGTAGAGAACGGTAATCTTGCCATATCATGTGGTCCTGCCCATGATTGACTTAGTACTGGATAAATATCTGACACACTTTATATCACTAGCATTATCCTTTTTGCTGGTTCCGGCAAACTTGCTCTGCTACACAATTACTTACACATTGATGATACAACCTCACACTGGCACAAGTGAATGGCGACAGCCCTCATGGTGGCAAAGATCTTTATATTGAGACATTCAAACGCTCCACAGATGCCTACATGCTGGGAGTGGGTGACTGAACTCTACTGCGTAGCTACTTAAGAACTGCATATTTACAAGCTCCAGCATCAAATGAACTTGTTGATACTGTATGGGGTCCTTTTTAAGTCTTCAGGAACCCTAGAACTTTAGAGCTGTGGAGTTAATGCTCCTCCATACCTCAGTCACGTTGCTTGGAAGGAAAGGCCATCCCTATGTGGCGCAATGTCCATATGCATATGTATTTGCGGTACTTGGGGGTTGGCGCTGGGGTGACTGGAATGAATACATTTATTAATAGGCTGTTAATGTTTGATTACGGTCTTGTTACTCATCCATTCTTCTACTGATAAATGTGATTTGGGGGGGTGGATTCAGATCTGCTAAGACACGTGTAGGTTATCCTCAGAGGGACTGCTAATATCTGTTGCAGAAATTTACTGCCAAATCAACAGTGATCTTCTCTACATATATGGATTAAGGGAGCACCATAATAACACCAAAATTACTAAAATCCAGTCAGTAGAATGCGAGATAGGCATTTCTAAATTTCAAATTGTTAAATAATGCCTAAAAGGTCAAAGCTTCAACCTCATACATCTAGTCGTGCTAGACCAGGGCAAATTCAAAGGTTTTGACCAACCATGATGGAGAGTAGTCTCAAGCAGCAGGGCATTCCTGCGGGGGCACTGGACAGGTTTCAGGCAGCAGGGCAGTCCTGTTGGTACAGCAGAGCAATCCTCCCAAGTACACAGCTGGCCACAGGCTGTAGGGCAGTACTCTGAGGTCCAAATTGAACTGAAGAGTGGGTCTGAGGGTCCTGATTTTATGCCTTGCCAACTCTGAAGTGAAAGAAACCTATTGAGTTTCCCGCCCCCACAAAAGTGCCTGGAATTTCCTGCCTTCCTGCAAAGGCCCAGGCTATCAGAACAGGCTAGTGTGGATTTCTTTGTGTGCGAGCTGAGGCAGTGTTTTCAAAGTACAATTTTGCCCCTCATCCAGCTAGAATTGCCCATCCTGACAAAATTCCAGTTTCTCCATTGTGTGACTGTTTAAGAGAAATACAGTCAATCAATTAGGATTGATAAAGTGCAGCTAATCACCTGATAGGGTGTCCAGGCGCTTGCACGCATTGTAGGCTTATTTGAACAGCCAGGTCTTGAGGGCCATATGGAATTCCAGAAGTGAGGTGATGGCCCAGAGGTGCGTGGGAAGGATGTACCAGATATTTCTACTGATGTGGTAGAAGGAGAGTCCGCCACTTCTACTTCGGTAGATGCAGGGAATACAGGCAAGAAAAAAAGCCTTGTGTGCATGGGTCAGCAGCAAGAATTGGCCTCTTTTTCTGAATGGGGAGCCCGGTGAATTTCCTGAGGTGGGCTGTGAAGTGGGTTCATCTGGGAAGGCAGAGGATGAGTCTGGCTGCGACTTTTCGTATGGTCTGAAGTCTCTGTCACAAGTCTGAAGTCAAACAGGTCAACTGCCAACTACATCTAGTCGTGTGACGCGGGAAATAGGCAGCAGGCACCAAATGGGTAGGACAAGAAAATGCTAGAAGTGTAATTTTCAGAATTGTGACACTTAAAATCTGACTTAACAATTAAAGTGGATTTTAAATTATAATTCCTTAGACACCAAATAAGACATTTCTACCAGCTCCCAAACAAACGTTATCTCTTAAGAAGTGTAATAAGGTAACCAAATGTTATCCTATGAAAAAGGTAGGCCTCACAGTAGTGGAAAACATATTAGAGAGTTTTTCACTACCAGGACATGTAAAACTTAAAAGTACATATTTAACTTTGTAAATGCAAAGCACCCTGCCCTATGGGCTGTATAGGACCTACACTAGGGGGGGCATGTATTAAAAATTGAGTTTTACGCTTGGCAAAGGGGTTATTATAGCAGGTTGAATTGCCAATTTAATACTTCACAGCGGATGCAATTGCAGGCCTGAGACATGTTTGAGAAGCCTACTTAAGTGAGTAGCACAATAAATGCTTCAGGTCCGCTGTTAGCATTTAATTTACAGCCCTTTTGTGTATATATAGTACCGCTATTCCAGGAACTTTTTAAGTAAATTAACTGTGCCTATTGAGTGTAAGCCAATTGTACAATGTTTAAAGGAAAGAGTGCAAGTACTTTAGCACTGGCTAGCAGTAGTAAAGTACACAGAGTCTTAAGCCAAGAAAAACAGCAATAACAAATTCAGAAAAAAAGGATGGGTTAAAGACAAAATGTTTGGGTGTGACCCTGTAGAGAGGGTAAAAACCCACACTTAGCTGCCCCAAGTTCGCTGCAAGACTATTCCTTGAAAAGTATGAAATAATATTTATAATATGACTCTTGTTCCTTTATTGGTACTATTGAACAGAAAGGATACATACAATTGCTTCTTTCTGCTAATCAAAGGACTTGTTTGTTTCAGCTCTTTAGTCACATTAGATACTGATTTACCGAATGGGTGATCTGATTATCAGAGCCCACTTTATCTGTTTCTAGACTTATGACTGATTATCCCAGTAAAATAACTTTAACTTGCAAGATCTGCATCATATTTATGAAAGTTTAAGAAGTGACAGTGAAATGTGAATTCATATCATACTCAAATGCGCCTAACTTCCACATTTGTGATTTGTCTCTCACGTTTCTCCTGTGGCAGCCAATGGAGTCCCTAGGTTTAGGAGTAGTAAGAGAAGTCCTTTCCTATTGTATTTAACGTATACTCAGGTGTAATTTGGTAGGGATTATAGGCATCTGAAAAACCACATCTCACATTTAACTGTACACCAAAATTACAACTGAAATGTTCAACATTTCTTGCTGAAGAAAGTGTGGGAGAGAGAACAAATAGTCAATTTTTTTACAAGATTGTGGAGTATTTTAAAAGTTGATCAAACTGTCTCTTATTTTCTGACTCTATACTAGTGTATCGGTGTAAAATGCACAACTATTCTAAGAAACAGGTGTTTTCTTTAGGCGGCTGGTGACATTTGAATGTGGCGGGGCGTAAACATTTTGCCGTACTACACCTTCGGCGAGCAAGCGTAGCGAGAGAGAACAAACAACCTAGGGGGTCCGGGGTTCCCTCCGGAGAAAATTTTGAAAAAAGAGTGGATAAATGCAGCATTTTCAAGCAAATGTCACCCATCTATTTCCACCTCACTCTTCTTTCTCCACCTTACTCTTCTCATTCTTCCTCACCTTTTTCTCTCTTCGTCGCCCTCCTCTCACTTTTTTCCGTCTTTCCAACTTGCCCTCCTTCTCTCCCCATCACTTATCCTCCTTTTGTTCTCACTGTGCTCCGTCTTGCCTCAGCCTCCTCCTTATGACCCCCTATTACCCTCCCATCTCTCTCCTTTGCTTCTCTCCACCCTTCTCTAGGACCGGAAGAGCAGTAGCACTTTAATCAGGTCCTATGGAATTTTGCAACAGCAAGTACCAAATTATGCAGCAGGGTTGACTACATTTTACAGTGTGATGTAGGGTAGTAATTAGTTATTGTCATTTTTTGCATATGTTAACACTATGCAAAGGGCCTTCCACTGTGCAGAAACATATTACTGCATTTTATTACTGCATTTTTAGTAACATTTGATCTTTTTTCTGATGGTTTTTGTTAAAATCTTCAACTTAGACTGCAGATGATGGATTAGATAGCTAAACTCTCTGAAGACCTTGGCGAGCGAGCAGCAGTGGTACTTGAACACATTTTAAAGTTATATTTACCTACTTACTTTTAGTATATATTTCAGCATATACTTAATACTTTCAATTAACATCACTTTTTCCTGACCTGAAATCGAACATTGAAAAATGCAAACTTGAGGCACTTAAATCTAACAGCAGCATATTCAGAAGAGTTAGGAGCACTGATAGCTATAGTCAACATGTTTGTTGCCGAAGCCAATAATAAGTTACAGATGTTTTGCGTAAGGAAGTATAATAAATCCTTCAACAGGTATAACATATCGCAGTTATGCTGACCTTTGAAAATGTAACCTGGAGTGCCATTACAATCTTATTCAGCAGTTATCTCTCATTCTGAGGAACGAAACTCATAATCTAAAGGGGATCCCATGTCCTGTAATTACTTCACCTTGTATTAGCAGTAATGCTATGGTGTGTATCTTAATTAGCAGTTCTAGAAGTGTGGAATATAAATTGCTATTATGTGCATTTCTTTTTGAAGCAGTGAGTTCTGCCTCTTGAGCAGGCTTTTGCCTGTAGACTGGGTTATTTTACAGCTAGGATGCTCTGTGCACATTCTCAATGGCAAAAGTAACCTCTGCAATGATTTATATTAAAATATTTAACAAGCTGTGCTTGTAAGAAATCTCAGGAGAATTATTAATGTCTTCATTGTGACACTACAGATTCAACATTTGTTTTACATTATTTGCTACCAGATGATATCTTTAATTAGAAGCAGAAAGAAACCAAATATGTGATGGGGTCAGATGGAAGGGCGACATTGACCATTTAGTAATAGGTGTAAAGCAACCCCTGCAGCACATTAGGAGGATATTGGAAGTCACCTCAGAATTCAAGAACTTTTAAAGGCACTCAGCCTTCAGCTTATTTGTATGTTTGGACACAGAAGTCCTTTATAACCTGCAGTAGCTGAATAATGTACAGCAGTGTGTCCTCGATTCTGTCATCTGAAATCCCCGCATTCTAGTTTTGCAGACACTGCCCAATTCCTGTCCACCCACATTTCATTCTGCCTGAAGTGATTTAGGATCAAAGCTCCTTCATTAGTAATGCTGGCTCAGCTTCCTTGTTATGTCTGATTAGCCAGTAAAGCTTTCATGATACAAATCCTTTTACAGATTTTTATCTCTTGTACACTTCGTTCTGACTAATCTTTGGCTTTGCTCTTATGCAATACAAGCCCTGCCCATGATGTTATTTATCTTTCCACACGAGTGACTGTTCTTGTCCCTAGCAGACTTCTAGGCTAGTTTGAAGACATTCCATTTGATGTCATCTCCTGACCTAGAATTATTGGCACATTCCTTTATCTTAAAATGACTAAACTTATGACACACCCTCTTAGGAGAGCATCCCCTTAATCTGACCGAGACACTCCTAAAAGTAGCTACACAAACACTTTCTGTTTATTTCTTTGATCACACATCTAACATTACTACTGCTCTGCAATTGAATTCAACAAGGGTGTGCCTATGTGAGTGAAGGCTGACGATATGAGTTTCAGATATCCCAACAATCACTATGGTGTTCCCAAATAAAACAGAGACTGCAATGAGTGAAGTGGAGATGAGGTTTACTGGGATGGTGGAGGGTGGGGAGGGGGGTAGCATAGCTGCCAGTGGGAGGGAAAAGGGCAGCATTCTGAAATCATAGAGAACATTCGCGAAGGAATAATAATCTAATCAAGCACTGAGCTCAGTGTGTGAACTTGAATAAAACTGGTAAAAGGCCAGTGAGTACTGTACATGGAACAGAAGCTGCCATCTGAAGTTAACAAATCCTAATAAAATAATTGACATTAGTGCAGCCATGTGTGTGTGTGTTAGGTGTGTGTGTGCATGCATGTGCCTGAGTGAGAACTGTCAACCTCTTGGTGGTCTTCCCCAAACGTTTTGCATTCGTCTCCACTTTTTGCTAAAATTTGTTTCTGTTGGCCTTACGACTTTGCTCACTTTACCTCTGCTAGCCATTGCTAAAGTGCTCACTCCTGTAAACATGCTAGAGTTGGCTTACACTCAATTGGCATATTTAATTTACTTATACAACCCTTGTAGAGTGGTATGCTATATACCCAGTGCTTGTAAATTAAATGCTACTAGTGTGCCTGCTGCACTTATTGTGCCACTCACATAAGTAGCCCCAAAAAAATGTCCCAGGCTTACCATTGCTCCCTGAATGCAGTTTAAACTGCCAATTTGACTTGGCAATATAAACTCCTTGTCAAGCTTTTAATTCCACTTCTATTACATACACGTCACCCTTAAGGTAGACCATGGATAGCCCTAGTGGGCATGGGCACTGTAAACAAAAGGTTGGATGTGTACTTTTATGTTCTGGTAGTGAAAAACTCCTGAATCTGTTTTTACTACTGTGAGGTCTACCCATCCCATAGAATAACAACGGTTTTCCTAACATATATAAGTGCTAACATTTGATTGGGAACCGGTAAGCATTTCGTGTTTGGTGTCTGAAAAATCATAACTAAAAATCCACTTTAATGGAGCGTGGTTTCTGCGCCAAACAAGTTGGTGGCGGATCGCTGAGCTTGTTAAAGCACGTATATTTTATCATTAACATGCGTATTCTGTGCAGACCCTACCTCAAGTATTGTGTACAGAAGGATGGGGGGCCCTAACAACAAACTGTGAACAGCCAGGATTACTATTGTGAACACTAGTGAGAAGGCATGCTGGATTAACCGGTGCTTTTTCAAAGTACAAGAAACAAAAAGAGTTGGTTACTGTAGCCTTCTCCTGATGCGTACTGTCTAACAGTAGTATGGCCGCGATACCCGCCAACACACTCCCCAAGGATGGGAAACCGGAAACAGTTCTGAACTTTTGGAAGACGGGAGGGAGTGACCCTCCCGGCCGTATTTATTAAAATATGAAACAAAATTAAAACATTAAAATAACAGTTTCATATTATCTACAATTTCATTACCACATTGCGATGTTTGGCTAACCTTAACATATTCTCTAATACAAAGGTTCTCCTAGCCGAACTAACATCCTACAAAACATTAACTTGAAATTTTGAAATTGTACATCCTAACGTTTAAGGGCCAACGGCAAGGTCGTAACCGGTGTCAAGATCCCTAAACCTGAAATATCCCCCTCACTTGTGAGGGGCGACCGCACAGAGGTGTACCTCAAGTGCAACTACCAATTTCCCTTGACTTGACGGGGGCCCCAATAAACTCGACGCCACTTAAAGGTCGTTCGAGGACTCGTGTGAGGTATCTAGAAGGTAGCGTAGACCCCCTCCCAAACCCCACACAACTTACCACATCTGCCGTCGCAGATATCCTGGCCCCGGGAAATTCCCCAGGAGGGGGCTGTAGCCCCTCCTACCCAGGAAGGGGCCTTGACCGCCTTTCCTTTCCTTTCGGCGTCCTATCCTTAGAAGGGACCGCCTACCCGTTGAGGGGCCAATGGCCACCTCCCTCGAGCGCTCCCATCCGTAATGGGTGACGCCCACTCATAGGGATCTACCAATTAGTGCTCACCGATCATGACCTTACCGCCACAGGCCGGATAGTTGACCGGCTATCCGGACCCCCCACACACTCCTACCTAAAGGTCATGTCTTAAAGTCCCCAGCCAAGCTATCAGGTCTCCTATGAGTAACTCGTTCCCCACCCGGGACAAATGAACACCATCACCCAAATACATACTGTCCCCATTAATACAACCATGCGAAATAGAATGCAGTGTACTTGAACGGAACAATCGACTCACTTTATTATTAATCTTCCTTACTGAATGATTCAGAGCAGAAACTGAAAGAGCCCCCCGCCACACTTTTCGCGGGATCATATGGGACCATGCGATTGTGCACCCTGGAACTCTTCTCGCTAACCAACTTACAGTGGAAAGCATTGCCTCAAGAAGTAGTCGTCTACCAGTGGACACCAAATCGTTGCCCCCAAGATGTACTATGACTATAGCCGGCGGTGACCTCGTCCGCCCTAACAAACCCTCAAAAAATGATTGAAACTGGTCAATACAGAGCCCGCCCTTTCCGTAGAAGGACACACTGTACCCGTATTCCCCAGCCACGTGAATCATGTCACCTGCTTTGAATACGTCCGCGGCCCGCCTCACGTATGAGTGGCCCACGACCCACACCTCCTTTTTCACAGCCGGTGATGTCTGACCGCTGACCCGGTGTTGGGTCGACTGCACAGTCCGCCCCGCCTCGTAGGCTTGCGCAACTGAAAACCAAACAAAAACAAGAAGCGTGAGTACATCATTACATCTTCACAACATGTGCAACCGCACATACCTTTTATAACAGTTCGAGGACCAACGCCCCACACGTTTAACTTGTTCGACATTCAGACCCCTGGCTGTAGCCTCTGTAGCAGCCCCTATCCGAAAGGAATGGGTCCCAAACTCGCCGGGGTTCAAGCCCGCAGCGGAAATTGACATCGCAAGCACCCGCTGAAACTGAAACCTCGTCAGTGGGGTGGTGTCAGCGTGTCTCAACAAGGTCCCCCCCCATGATGCCACCCTTTGCGCTAAATATTCCTCTACGCAACTTACCGGGCACATGGAGGACCCGGGAATCCTTTGTATGATTATGCAGTCCCCCATCGCACCCTGGTCGGTCTTGGACCTGACAAACAAGATGGACATTGTCTCCCCTCTGACCTGAACGTGCTCTCGGCACAGTCCCCCCGTCACCTCCCGCTTGTTCCTCGCCACTAGTTCGCTTACCCGCATAGCCCCATGGAATGCCAGCGCAAAAGCGGCTCGGAATAACACTGTTTCATACTGGGATGAACACGTTGAAGGGAGTACAGAAAAACAGGGCCAGCCTATCCAGACCTATCGGGCGCCTTTCATCTACTCTGCGACCCTCAAGGCGTTGCCACCCACGTAGCGCTTTTTGTACAACGAAAGACGCTGTCGGGTCCTGGATCCCATAAGCCCTCGCCACAAAGGAAATGGCTGCCCGATGCCTCTGGGCCGTAGCCACAGATTTGCCTGCCTGATGTAAAGACAGCAGGAAATTTACCACCCACTCCTCCTGGCCCCAAAGTTCCCCTCCAGCAGTCCCCAAAAAGGCCAAATAGGAACGGAACGCCCCTTCATATGCCTTCCTTGTCCTGGGTGCTAAACTCTCTCCCACGAGGTTTCGTAGTTCGGGGCACCGAGAGACCAGAGAGCTTCGGGAAAGGGTGCCGCCACCGGGTCCGCTGTGGGCAGAAAACCCCAGAAGGCCTGCATACGGAAACGAGAAAGCGCATCAGCCGCTTGGTTCATCACCCCCGGCACATGTCTCGCCTTAAATAGGACATTCAATTGCATACACAACAAGACAATTTCTTTGAGCAGCCTCAGGATCCATTTGCATCGTGCCGCCTGGCTATTGATACACTCAACCACGGTCATGTTATCAGACCAGAATACCACAGAGTGATCTCTAAACCCCTCAGGCCAAGTTTTCAGGGCCACTAGAATGGGGAACAGTTCAAGAAAAGCAATGTTACTCGTCAGCCCACCCTCATGCCACCATGACGGCCATTTTTGAGCTGACCATTGTGTGCCAAATATGGCACCAAAACCAATGCTCCCTGCCGAATCTGTCCACAGGCCCAGCTCCTCAGAGGACACCACCGGTTTGTTCCAGACAACTCGACCATTGAAATCCGCCAGAAATGCCAACCAAATGCGCATGTCCTGGCGAACCTCGGCCGAGAGCCTCGTGCGATGGTGACCCTCCTTCAGGCCGACCATGGCCTGAGCGATCGAGCGGGAAAAGGGGCGGGCCATCGGTATTACTCTCAGGGCAAAATTCAGCTGTCCCACCAATTGTTGTAATTGCTTCAACTTAACCTTAGACTGACTAATACACGTCTCCAGGGATGCCCTGAACCTTAGCACTTTTTCTCTTGGTAAACGAAAACAACCCTCATCCGAGTCGAGCTCGATGCCCAGAAACTCGAGGCAAGTCGAAGGACCCACCGTCTTACCGGGTGCCAATGGCACACCAAAATGATTCATTAAGACACAAAATTCATTCAAAGCCTGACCACATTCCGGATCCCCGGCTGGCCCTAGAAACAAAAAGTCATCGAGATAATGCATAACCTGATGAAACCCCGTCTTCCTTGTGAAGACCCATTGCAGGAAACAACTGAACTGCTCAAAATAGGAACAAGATATAGAGCACCCCATTGGCATACATCTATCCATGTAATAGTGTCCCTGAAACATGAAACCAAGAAGACGCTGATCGTCTGGATGTACCGGGAGCAACCGGAACGCTGACTCGATATCAGATTTCGCCATCAGCGCACCGGGCCCTAGGCGATTCAATATGGCTACGGCCTCATCGAAAGATGCATACCGTACTGAACACACTGCCGGGTCTATCGCATCGTTTACGGAAAGACCACGTGGGGCCGACAAATTATGTATCAGCCGAAACTCACCCGGGTCCTTCTTGGGGACCACCCCTAAAGGGGAACAAACAAAGTTAGCAACCGGTGGCACGTTAAACGGACCGGCGACTCGACCTCGAGCCACCTCTTTCCCAATCTTCTCTTGTACCACGGTCGTGTGCTGCAAGACTGATATTTGGTTTTTACATTTCGCTAAACCCTGAAACTCCCCCACTGGGATGCGGAAACCATATGAAAACCCGTTCCGCAACACCCCAGCGGAAGCGTGATCCGGGTATTCGCTGAGCCAAGGAATCATTGCCATGGTATCAATCGGAGTAGGTAAAGGCGCCCCTCGGACTATTTCAGACCTGTTTGGCGCCTCCTCTACCCCCGTTATCACCCGTTTTGGCTCTGCACATGGACTCAGGATGGGACGCTTGCCCACACCCACTACATTCGTGCCTAAATTTGCATGACCCCTGGGGCCTCGTACATTTACCCCTGTTAAAGTTCCAACAACTCCCCTTTTTACCTGTGGTGCCGTTCGGCCTGGAGTGGTATTCGTTACTCGCGCCTGATCGAAAGGGGGTCCCAGAATATTGGCGGGAGGACTCCCCCACACTACTCCCTACCAACGGCAAATGCAACATACCAGTATCCGCCATTTTCGACCATGACACAGAATCGTAACAATCCCAAGTTAAGTTTTTATCATGTTCTTTCGCTTTTCTGAAAATATTATCGTAACAGAACCACTGATTGCCCCCGTATGACACAGAATACCCCATGATCCGTGACTGATAAATCGGCAATTCAGACAGCAATTCGGGCCTACGTTCGCCCAGGATGGATGTAAAAATCCCCCACGCCTTGCCCCAATTGCCAATGTTTTCATTTACCTTGAAGGCGGCCATCTTTGCGCGCCAAACACCCGGATGCATGAGTTCCTTTTGGCTCTTAACATGCTCCATCTCATAATGATCGGTAAGCAACGAGAAGATGTTTACATACTCATCTGCCCATATCTTCTCCTTAATAGCTAGAGGGACATGTTGACCCAACTTTTCCCTTCGTGACGGGGCAGACTCATCCCTCGCAATCGGCAATGGCCGCTTACCTGAACCGGAAGCTGTATCTGCGGCTGAGCCTATCCCAGGTGGCTTTCCTCCTGCCGCGGCCGGCGTGATAACTGGCGATGCTGCCTTCGCCGCCTCCCTTGTTTCACGCAGTTGCCTCATCAAAACCCGTGCGTCGTCAGCCGTGGCGCCCTCGTTATTTTTACCCAACCACGCTGCTAATTGTGCTGCCAGCTCGGGCGGCATATCCTCCTCGGACACGGGGGTGACCACCACGGGTATCGGATTCCCCTCCGCCGGCACCGGAGTTGACTCTTCGAGTGGGGTACAGGGAACCGGGATGTCCCCTCCAGCTGCTCCCCTTCTGGGCCTCTTGCCTTTTCCTCCCGGAGCTGCTCCAGCCAACGGACGTTTCGGTCCCTCTTCCCCATCTTTCTCCGCCATTCGCTTCTTTAGGTCGGTCACCTCCTTCATAAGAACACGCAGCATCTGGTCGGTAGTCATTCGCTTTCCAACTTTCTTAGGCATTCCCCAACAGAGTATCTGTAAGACAAACAAGAAAGATTACCACACTCAAAATTGGCTCTTCGTTCCGTCTCGAGCTCACGTGCAGCGAGGGGGTGCAGCTTCAGAGCACAGGAACAAGAGGATGCGTTCTTGGCTTGTTGCTCCTTTTATCCGTCTTCAGGGCGGGCGTAAACCCGCCCCTGCCTGCCCCTAGGGCGTGGCCGGCCGCGTCAGTGTCTAGGCCAGCCCCCTCGAGGGCGGGAAAAAAACGCGCCCCGGCTACGCCGCTTCGGGCATACCAGCCGAGGCTCGCCTCCCGCCCAAAAATGGCTTCCCGGGGGCTCGTGGTACTCAGCCATACGTTCGGGGGGACCGAATGGTCGCCCCTTTCCATTAGTGGAGTCTGAGGTTGCTGCCTTAATGATGTTAGAGTGGCCACGAAACTATTCCTCTTGGACTCCCCAAGGAGCCTCCAATCACACGGTTAAGAACACAGGCATACAAACAAAGGCATGTGGCCACGCCATTGCAACAGGGAGTTATTTTTAAGTTCAATAGTACGGGACGCATACCGCAAGATAAATCTTGGTGAAAATGACCTACCCCTCTTAAATGGAGTCGGTGCTACCTCGGCATCCGAACCGATGAAGGCAGGAAACTGTGGTGGCGAAAATGGGAGCAAATAATTACAAAAATGCGCCAGGAGCCCAGCAGAGTATCGTCTCCCTCAATCATCCCTAGTACTTACAAGTGTCCGCCTTTCATGGAGCAGTGTCACCTACCCCTCTGTATCGGTCTGCCAGTAAGAAAGAGGTGTTATCTCGCCAGCATCCATATATACCGGTTGAGTGGGCAATGGGCTGCAGCTGAGACGGGCGTCACGTGATGACGTGGCCCGTCACGGCCGGAAGGGGAGCTGTTGATGTTGTTCGACCACTCATTCATAACTAGATACCACAATCATCTAGAGACCATGCCTCAGAGTACTGATGCTCATACATACTATCTTATTAAGAAACCCCTCCAAGCAGAAGTTAAATCTGTGAGAATCATGACCCACACAAGAATTATACCCATGGCACACACACTACATGCGGAGGTGAGCGTCTTTTCTAAGTTGATCAAATCCACTCTTTAAGTCTATGATGAGAGCTTCATCTTATGGTGTCAAGAGACAGCTTTACCACTTTACATCGCTGTGGCTGCCTGCTCACCGACCCATCATTGGTTTCAGGGTATACACCATCACACATGATCCACCAGGTCTGACTGCTTTCCTGTGGCGAGGATCACCGTACCTAACTGTGCCACATTAGCATTCTCACCACGCTTGAATAATACATACCTCTGCGGCCAAAGTCGCAACTTAGATTACGTTATCGGGGTGGTAACAGCATGGAAATATATCCTCCCCTGTAAACCACCATGCAGGGATCCACGAGACTTAATTAGTAAGGAGCCCCGTCTTTTACCATTCCAATATGGCCACCACGTTAGCCCAGTCACATCCCGACAAACGTTACAGCTCCCCTTCCGGCCACGACGGGCCACGTCATCACGTGACGCCCGTCTCAGCTGCAGCCCATTGCCCACTCAACGACCGATATATATGGGGGCTGGCGAGATAACATCCATATCTTCCTGGCAGACCGATACGGAGGGGTAGGTGACACTGCTCCATGAAAGGCGGACACTTGTAAGTACTACGACGATTGAGGGAGACGATACTGTGCCGGGCTCCCGGCGCATTTTTGTAATTCTCTGCATATGCCTTTTGGTACTTATTTGCTTCCATTTTTGCCACCACAGTTTCCTGCCTTCATCAGTTCGGATGCCGAGGTAGCACCGACTCCATTTAAGAGGGGTAGGTCATTTTCACCAAGATTTATCTTGCGGTATGCGTCCCGTACTATCGAACTTAAAAGTCACTCACTGTTGCAATGGCGTGGCCACATGCCTTTGTTTGTATTCCTGTGTTCTTAACCGTGTGATTGAAGGCTACTTGGGGAGTCCAAGAGGAATAGTTTTGTGGCCATTCTAACATCATTAAGGCAGCATCCTCAGACTGCACTAACTACTGTTAGACAGTACGCATCAGGAGACGTCTACAGTAACCAACTCTTTTTGTTTTTTGTACATAGAAAAAGCACCAGTTAAACCAGCATACCCTCTCACTAGTGTTCACAATAGTAATCCTGGCTGTTCAGTTTGTTGTTAGGGCCCCCCCATCCTTCTGTATACAATACTTGAGGTAGGGTCTGCACAGAATACGCATGTTAATGATAAAATATGCTCATTTCTCTTTCTCTTTCTGTTTTTCTTTTTCTTGATTAGGTGGGGGATGAATACCTAGAGTATGGGTAGCCATCAGCGCTAATACGCCCTACACCTTAAAGAATAATGTACCGCAGGTTCACGGGCTCTACGCCTGGTACCTGGTAGTTTCTTAATTTGTTTAATTAATTTTGTTTTGGTCCTGACGAAGCGCACCCAGATCCATTAGGGACCACAGTAAGAGCGCGAAACATGTTGACCCGTTTCTTATAAACTTCCTATCATTAGAGTGCACATCCTGTGAGTAGCGGCTAGTTATACAACTGACCCTTCTATTTGTTTTCAAGGGCCTCTCCAGGACCCACACCTTTTTAATTGATCACTCGAACCCCCGAATAAAGGTGCTCATTAGGATGGCGGAAGGACCTGCGTCCGTCCGCCACCCCAGAGTAGGAGGGACTGTCCGCACGGGCAGCGGCGGACCCTCCGTGCAGATTAGGATGTGACTGCCACCCTGGCGGTCACATCCTCAATATTTAACATTGCGACGGGTGCTGCTTGGAGCAGCACCCGTTGCAAGGTTAAATATGCATGCTTCGCATTTGCATGCACAAAGCGGCAGGCACCGCGCGGTGCCTGCTGCTTCGTGCACACAAATGCAGGGGGGTACCATAGGTACCCCCCATTTGCACCCCCAGCCCCCCGTCACCCTGGGGGCCCGCAACGGGCCCCCAAAGAAATCTCCGTATGCCTTTCCACGGCAGAGAAGCTGCCGCGGAAAGGCATCAGTTTTCACCCATCCTAACATGGCTGGCGGTGTCTGTTAGACACGCCTCCATATTAGAGCTTTTCTGCCGCGGTCGTAAGGCGACCACGGCGGAAAAGCGGTGGACGATCTTCCTGACCCCCCAGCCATCCTAATCTGGCGGGGGGTCTTTGAAGTGTCCGCAGCAGTGTCCGCCGGCCCGGAGGATGCAGAAAAAAACGCAATCCTAATGAGGCCCTAAGTTAGGTACGGGGCATCGTGTGATTATTTGAACTCACTTTCACCTTTTAGGCCCTCACACCCACAAGCACAACTGCGCCACCTCCAACAAAAGATCTCCGTTAAAGAGCCCCCTTGTGGGGCCCGTGAGGGACAGCAGTGCCACCCACACGAGGAGCAACGTCCAATGACGATACATCACACTCGCTAGGGTGTCTGAGGGCACCATAAACCTAAGGAGGAACTTCCACTCTGATTCTCCATACCAACCTTTCAAGACTACAACTTACAATAATTTTTCCACGTCCCTCTGGGACAATGGTTCCCTCATAAGACCACAATTATGTTTCTCTTCTCCGTTTTACCTTTGAGGAACTTTAGCCACTTCAGTATAGACAAAGATTAGATCACTCCAGAAAATTCCACATCGTTTTGAACACTACTAATGGCCAGCGATCTTCTTGCTACTTCTAAACTTCCTTTGTCCGGCACGAAAACTAAGAGGGTAAGAAATGATCCTCTATCATCCAAAATGTCTTCTCATAATCCTGCTTTGTATACTATACTTGATGAGTTGAGGGGTCTGAAACCTTTCATGAATGCTACTAACGAAAAGCTTCAACAAATTGAGGATTGGTGGATTGCTATGTTTGACATGGACAAACGTGTATGTGAAAAGATCAGTCTTCTGAGACCTCTTTTAAGTTGAGGTTTATTGTAAATGGCATCTCCATCACAGAGCAACATCCATATTCATCAAGTGCTCCCCAACTGACATTACTAGAATTCTAACAAGTGAAGAATCTGCAGTAGAAACTCAGCACATTCTATGACATCTCTACATATCTTCCTTTTTCCATAACAAGAACATGTAAACATATTGATAATAATGATACTTAATAAATAGTTCTAAACATGCTTATGATACAATCTAAATATAAAGAAAATTAGCTTAGCATACACAATGTGCACATAAAAGTCTAACAACTAGAACATAAGCAACAGTTCAGATACAAGAACATTTATAGCCCAAATGCATTACATGACACATCACCATCTGGACAAAATTTCTTCTCCTTTATCAATAATTTGATCTTATGGTTCACATAATTTGCATATATTGCCTAAACTCCATGTAGTACCATCGTCCAATTTTACAACACTTTTTTTAATATTCTTAACCTGGAAAGGTCCCAAATATTTACTCTCACTCTTCCGAAGCCACTCATTTTTCCAAACTACCACCCAATCTCCTGTCTGAACCCATATCTTCTTTACTCCTCTCTTAAAATTATATGCTGTTTCCATTTTCCCTTGACTTCTTTCAACTCTCTTTTTAACTTCTGTACGATCAACCAAATTTCTGTCTTTCGTATTCAACCACACAGGACATTCTTTCTTCCCAGGTTCTCTCTCTTTCAAAGATACAAACGAAGGTACACCAGTAGCTGAATGTAGACTAGCCCTATGGGTCCACATCATCTTTCTTAACTCTTCTTCACAAGACAATCCATTTGCAAGAGAAAGCTGGAAGTTGTCCATTATAAGATAATTTACTCTCTCCACTAAACCATTCGCCTGCGGCCTAAAAAGAGCCACTCTTTCATGTTTCATTTCAATCCTTTTCAAGTACTCATCCATTTCTCAGGAGACAAATTGCAGTCCATTATCAGACACTAAGGATGCAGGTATTCCTTCCTCTAGGAAAACCTTCTCCAAAAAACTCACCACACTCCCGGTATTAACTTCACTCATGGTCTCCACCACAAACCACTTAGAATGGTAATCCACCAGCACAAGAATATATCTAGCCCTGTACCCTCATTTACCTACAGGCCCAATAAAATCAATGCCAATCTTTCCCATGGTCTAGCCGGGAATTCAGTACATACTAGAGGAGGATGTCCCACAATTTTAGATTTGTCACTATTAGCACATATATGACAATCCTTTACTAGAACCTCCACATCATCACCCATTCCAGGCCACCAAAATGAATCTCTGACCCTACGTTTGGACATATTTCGACCAGGATGCCCTTCATGAACAATATCCAGAATTTGCTTGTGTATATCCTTAGGAGGGCCTAACTGGTGTCTTCTAACTTTTCCCTCACATATGCTTAACTCATCTCTCACCTTAAAGAACTCACTTAGTTCATGATCTCTGCCATCTATAATATTCCAACCTTGAATAATCTTCTTTTCTACCTCCAATAACACAAAATCACATTCTCTTGCTCTTTCCCACTCCTGAAAACACAAATCCATTTCTCCACTGTTAATCACATCCACAGAGTCATTGTTAATTTCATCGCAATCTTCTTACAATGGCATCCTCGATAAATAATATACAGCGACATTTCTAGTACCTTTTACATACTCAACTTCAAAATTAAATTCCATAATAGACAACAACCACCTTGAAATGGGGGTGTTACACTACCTTCTAACCCTCTTCCTCCTTTGAAAATATAGGTCAAAGGTTTATGATAAGTTCGGACCTTGAACGACAAACCCCAAACATGAAACTTAAAATGATTGATCGCCCAACAAGCCAGGGCTTCCCTCTCTATGACCGAATATGAGCATTCCTTACCATGCAACCTTCTGGTTGCGAACCCAATGATGCCTTCCACACCATTAACTACTTGTGACAACATCGCTCCTATTCCTATTCCACTAGCATCTGTAGCCAAATAAGTTTTTCCTGCAACATCAAAACGCCCCAAAAATGGTGCTCTTGATATAGGTTTCTTAACAGACTCAAACGCTCTTTTGCATTCATCATTCCACTCAAATGCCACATTCTTTTTCACTATTACTCTCATAGGCTCCACAAGTTTGGTAAATGTTACAATGTACTTACCCCTGTATTCTGTTAATCCTAGGAAATACCTCAGTTTGTCTTTATCCGATGGTTCAGAAGCCATAGTCCCTGCTTTTATAATACTTTTTTTTGGCCTTATACCACTAGCAGTAACTTCATGACCTAAATAATCCACCAGTTCTTTTCTCACTTGGCATTTCTACATCTTTATCGTCAACCCATGCTTTTCTAATCTTCTCTTCAAACATTTTGTCATGGTCACAAATATCATCCCACACGGTTAAAATGTCATTTTAAAAATATTTCACTTGTTTCAAATCTCCCAAAATCTTTTCCATCACATTTTGAAAGACAGCGGACGCCGATGCCAGTCTAAAAGGCATCCTCTTATACCTGAACGCACCAAAAGGAGTGGCAAATAAAGTTAGATGTCATAATTCTTTGTGAAAAACAGATTTGATGATATGCAGCTCACATATCAAGGACACTAATTACACTCCCTCCTCCCATAGTGGATAACATTTCAGATATATTGGGAAGAGGTTGTCTATCCACCCAAATGTTCTTATTTAAGACACGCAAATCAATGCAAAGACTAGTTTTCCCACCATCCTTTGGAGCAATCACAATGGGAGCCAACTATTCTGATGCACCGATAGGTTCAATTATGTTTTGTTTCGACAAGTTTTCAATTTCTTGATGTAATGGTTCAATTATCACATTTGAAAAATGTTTTGTTTTGTGTACCACAACCTTCACATTTTCTTTTAAAATTATTTTGTGTGAATACCCTTTTAACAAACCTAAATTGGAGTTAAAAATCATAGGATATTTACTCATTAACTCAGCATGATCTTCCACTTCTCTCACATCCACTCTTTCCAATACCATTACCGGTTCCCTAGCATTGGGAACAATTAAGATATTCAGATCCTTCTGATGTTGCCAACCCAAAAGGTCAAAACCAAAATAAGTAATGTAAACTCTCCCTTTGACAGCTTCTCCCTTAAATGTTATAATCATCCAACACATCCCTCTGATCTCAATCCTTTTTCCTGCATAGCCTACAGCTCGAATATCTGAATTACACAAAGGTGGACCATCACCTTTCGGCCAATTTTGAACATAAGAAGCATTCAAAATAAGTGTGTATAAACTCCCAGAATCTGCTAGCACGTTTATCTCCTTCCCTTCAAAATACATTTTGCAGTGAGGTTTCTCTAATTTATCCTGACTTTCCATTTTGATTCCAGAATCTAACTTGGTCATTTCTACAGTATTATTTTCACCACATGCTGTAAAATCATTATTTGTTGACACAATTTCATACACATTCTCACAAGTATCATCAACTTCTTGTATATTATTCTTTTCTGCCATTTTAGTACGACATAGCTTTGCAAAATGCTCTCTTTTCCTGCACTGTGTACTTCTAGCCATACATCTTAAACTCGATGCAATGTGTCCCAGGGATCCACAACGGAAACACTTAATACCTCTAACTGAAAAAAAATGATTTCCATTTGTGATCCCTTTGAATCACTACTAGATTTAACATCAATTTTATTTTCTAATTTTTTTCCAACAACCTCCACCTGCTCACTTTTCGTAACAGTGGAATTTTCAATTTCCTTAATCCATATCACAGTGTGTTCCATTCCTTTAGCCATCCAAACAGCCTCGTCTAAAGTATATTCTTTCATCAACAATTTCCCCTTCATATTTTTGTTACTAGTACATCTAACTATATGGTTTCTTATTAAAGAATAATTCAATTGTTCAAACTTTCATGTTAATGCTAAACCTCGTAAAAGTGGTACGTATGAAGCAATATCTTGATCTACTTTTTGGCTTCTGCTAAAAAACTTGTGACATTCTAACACAACATTGGTTTTTGGAGTAAAATGTAGTTCTAGCATCTTGATGGACGTATCATATATACTGTTAGGCTCTCCATCACCCTTTACGAAAGAGATTTCTGGTACCTCTTCATAAACTCTTCTTCCTTCAACACCAAGGTGGTGAAGAAGTATTGCTTGTCGTCTCACAGGACCATATTTGTCTCCACCTGTTGCTAATAAATAAGTTATAAATATTTTTTCCCATGTTTTCATGGTATCGTTGGGTCATCTGGTGTTGCTAGGAAAGGAAGAGGAGAGGACATACTTTGATCAGACATAATGCCTGCAAAGGAAATAAACAAAATAATCATCTAAAATAAAAATCTAAAACAACAATTCAAAATAAAAATCTAAAATAAAAAATATACTTCTTGTGTAATTTCCTTCTTTTTTTCAATTGGTATAGAACAGTGCTTCACACCTTATAGTAGTGGTCCTTTGGAAAGTAGTTCTAATATGTATAGATGAACTTCAATTCAATTATTTCGATCAATGGTCCACAAGGTGGCAGCAGAGTTCAACTTTCAATCCAATTTGGCATTTACTTCAACCAGACTAATGGAAACAGACGCTCCAGACAGTTACAAAGCACTGCAGATAAGATCAGGAAACACGAGCTGGTAAAGACTTGCGCAGAAATGAAGAAAGATTTCCTTTCTTGGGCAAACGCGTAAATCAGATACTTAGTTCAACGTGTGGCAACATGAGTAATTGGGTTGCTCAGCAACGTGAATAAATACAGATGTCACGAAGAGGAGAAATCGAGTGCACGGAGCTCGAGGTGAGTGCGTGTAGAAGCTCAAGACTCGTTGGTTGCTCAGCAACATGAATAACATAAATCACAGTCATCACGAGGAAAGAATGATCGCATGCAGAAGTTCGAGCTATCTAGTTGCTTGGCAACGCAACTAAATATTAATAGCACAAGCAAAATTTGAGGCACGCTATACTGACAACCCAAATTAAATCAAACATGCGTTGAAAAGGCAGAGCAAGATTCTTTAGCATAAAAATCTTTTTCTCCTTGCCGCTCCAGTCGATCAAATGCCCAGATCGCAAATCCAACAAGAAGAGAAAGAGGTCTTACTCACAAGGTAGATGAAAGTCTTCAATAAAACAATCATAAATATTCCAGGAATGAAGATGCCTGTACCTGCCCCCTGCACAACAAACTCTTCGCCATGAAACGATCAGTCTTCTGAGGTCTCTTTAAGTTGAGGTTTATTGTAAATGGCATCTCCAGCACAGAGCAACATCAATATTCATCAAGTGCTCTCCAACCAACATTACTAGAATTCTAACAAGGGAACACTTTGCAGTAGAACCTCAGCACATTCTATGACATCTCTACTGATCTCCAAGATGCTGCCCCTTAGATTCCATTGCTGGAACAAGAAATCCAAAAACGTAAACTATATGGAAGACTTTGAAACTAGAGTCAGACATAATAACCTTCATTTATATGGACTAGCAGAAAATCTTGAGGACCCTGATCTTTTTGCCTTCTGGAAGAAATTCTTGCTCGAACATCTAGATCTTTAGAACACCCCATCTCCGAATTTTCAATTGGTCGATCTCAACCTCATTTGACTAGACCTAGGGGTATCATCGTGCATTTTTTGGGTTTCACAGACCTGAAGAGTGTCTTGTGGGCAGCCAGAGAAAAATATCTCCTTGTCTGGTCCTGCCACCATATTTTTATCTCTCCAGACCTTTCCAATACCACAAACGCCAGAAGAAAAGAATTCATCACCCTCAAATGAGACAGTTGAACATTTGCAATGGCATTCTGCATCTTTCCCTGTGTAAAATTACCTACAAAGGCATTTCACGATCCTTTACCAATCCTGTCCCTCTATGGATACTACTGTTCAGGGCTTCTAATAATTTTGCTATGTACATGTTTTTCTGATTCGCTTTCTTTTTCTATGTCTAATCTATATGACTGCCTTTTACATATTCTATTTTTTTTTCTTTGCTGTTATTCTGGATTTCTCTCCTTGATCTGGCTCTTCATTTTACTGTGCTTTTCCTATCCCTTATTCCTATTCTTTTATTCATTCTCTTGTTTTTTTGTGAGTGCTTTTTTTCTCTATTGTTATCATGATTGTACTGCTTACATGTTATGTGGATGTTAATATATGGTGTATTTTTGTTTCCTTTTATGTTTTTGCAGCTTGTCATCCATGTTCCTGTTTTCCTACTCCTAATTCCCAATATGTTAATGTTGCCTTGTGTACAATCTGTGGATTGGGATATCCTGTAAAAAGACAAAAGATACTTTCTCATTTGTCAAATTTTATTTCAAATGTTACTTTTTTACATGAAGCTCACTGTAATGATGGTGAATCGCATAAGGTAAAAAAGCAAAGGGTTGGCCAGGTTGTTTATTCTCCAGCTATCAACCGTAAAGGTGGTGCCACCTATCTTTTTCATTAAATGTTACATGCACAGATTGTATCAACTCAGGGTGACACTGGAGGACGATGGGTACTAGCTACTATTATATTTAAGAACCGATTTCTTTATTTACTATCTATAGTTTGTCAAACTTAATCTTGATTTATCAAATAATATTAAAATAAAATTGGCTTCAATTGACTATCCCAATATTATTACTGCAGGAGATTTTAATCAGTGGTTAGATCACTTTACTAATATGAAATGTAAATGTAATCTTGATAAATCTTATAAGGCATTTCACTTGTCCATTCTTTGATGTCTGGAAAACTTTGGAAGCATCCTACTTGTTAGGAATGCAAATCATTCTATTTCAAACATTAGAAGGAAAAGGGTATTATATGTGTTTGTCAACTTGTAAAACATAACTCTGTTGTACATTTTCCCCAAATACAAATACAATAGATTCTACCAAGCTCTTTTATGGCGGGAATACAACATAATATCGTATGCTCTTCAATATTTTTTATTGTCTAATAATTTTCCTCCTGCCACTACACCACTCATACCCTTGACACCATTATATAATATTGCTCACAATTCTATCCCACAACTGCTTATTTATATAAAGGTTTACTACCCCCAGCTACTGTATAATTGAAAAATTCCACTGAATTACTATGGGAAACTGACCTTTCCATGTCATTCCCTGTTCATATATAGGACAAAATATGCTTAAAAAATTGAAAACCTCTAAAGCTGCACATGTCACACAATCTCTATTTTTGTGTATAAATAGAGCTGTTATTACTCCTGAATGTATCTCTAAATTTTCTCCAACTTCTTCTTTATTATGTTGGTCTTGTTCTACCTCTACTGGCACTTTAACTCATTTACTCTACTATTGTTCTCGTGTGTTTAATTTCTGGAAAGATGTAAGGTCCAAATGTTTAAAGATCTTTCAATGTAATATTCAATTATCAATTCATTGAATCAATGTTAATTGCCTTTCATCAGCTTTCTCCTAAACTATGTTGTTTGGTGTCTTTATTGCACCTGCTTTTAAGGTTATACCTTTATATTGGAAATATACATTTAAATTATCTATATCAAAATGGTGTAATTTTATTTGAAACAAACATAGATGTGTCCGATGCTTCTTCATTATAGGTTCATCAGAAGAGTAAATCATATTTATGTTGGTTACCCTTTACTAGATATCTATCCTATCACTCACCTGAAGCTTAGTTTTCATTTTCCTTCCTCATCGTTGTCTACTACACCCTTTCCTCTCCTTTTTTCTTCTTCCTTTTTTTATTTCTTTTCCTTCTTTCTCTTTTTTCTTTTTCTACTTTTTTTCTCTCCTCGCTGTTTTAATTTTTTTTTTTAATGATATGTCTAATTTATACTCAAAAACTTCTGTTACTGGTTTTAATACCCTTAGTAATGTATAGTAGTTTTACTGACATTGTTCTACATTTAGTATTTATTGCTATTGTTGATTTTTTAACTCTTCAATAAAAATATTTAACTGACAAAAATATCCATTTTAATGGTAAAGTCAGTTTTTAAGTTACAATTGGGAAAATGCCACTTTTAAAGACCAATTGTCTCCGGTTGTGACTCTTGGATGGAACCGATTTCAAAGTATGTAGATATAGTCTTCAAAGCCATTTGTTGAAGAGGTCCCCTCTTATTTAGGGGACACAACGGACTAATAAAATAGAAGGCCAAGAATTCAACCACCTAAAACAATGGATGGTGACTTTTGATGCGATCTCGTTATAGACACAAATACCTCAGGATGAGGCATTACAGGTCTTTTAATTCTATTTGAAAACCAGAATAAGGTCCCATAGAGTCCCCACAGATTTTATCCTCCAACTTGCAGAAATAGCACTTAAGAAGAATTACTTTAAGTTTGAGGATACCTTCTACATTCAAATGAAGGGGACCGCGATGGGAGGTCCCTTCGCTCCCGAGATGGCGGTACTCTATATGGCCAGATTTGAGGAAAAGTTCACTGTCAATGGGAATCCATTTCAAAAACACCTCACACAATGGTATTTATACATTAGAAAAAACGAACAAGGGTTCAGGCCAAAGACCCGAACCTGTCACTGCAAATGATTAAGGAATTGGGTGATGGTGCTTAGAAACCAGAAAGTGCACCCCTCTACACGTCCTACTCAGAAATGTCCATAACGTATTGTGGAGAAATATCAGGTCAGGAAGGTTCTTTGTAATAAGAAACTCTTCAACTCGTGGGCTCTTTGAGATAACACTTCGCTTTTATCTAGAGCCCTGAAGAAGTCTCTGTGGAGACGAAACACGTTGGCTAATGGCAGAATAGATTGTGTGAATATTGGAGTTTAACTTATCTCTCAATAAAGAAAATTCTTATTACAAAGAACCTTCTGGACCTAATATTTCTCCACAATACGTTATGGACATTTCTGATGTCACTTGTACTAAGAGAGACATCTCTATTTTGATGTGTGCTGATTACATTCTTTTTTTGGTATTGATACATTGACAACATCTGGTGCCTCTGGAATGGATCAGAAGATGACCTAAAAGTGTTCCACAGATGGTTGAACTCGAGACATGAAGACATCAAAATCAGTGTCACCAAAAGCAAAACAAGTTTGACCTTCCTTGACGTAGAAGTCATACCACATGTCAATAAATTGGTGACTACTTTACACAGAAAACCAATGGATAAAAATACTATCCTCTATTATAAGAGCTCACATTATTATTATTAATAGTATTAGGATTAGTAATGCGAAACAAATCATCCCCTTAGAGATCTCTCAGCGCAATTGGCTGCACAGTTCCGGTAGCTGTGACGGAGTGGCGATTAGAACAGCCAGATTTTAAGCTGCTTCTTAAACTGCACCAGAGTTGTGCAAGCTCGTATCTCATCCAGCTGTCAGTTCCAATGGAGAGGGGCAAGATGAGAGAAAGAGCGCCAGCCCATTTTGGCTTTCCTAATTTTGCAGGGACAAAGCAAATTCCGGTAGCTAGATCTGAGTAAGCGAGCCGGGATATAAGGAGTTAACTTCTTCCTTAAGTACACCGGGCCCGTCCCCGGCAGTGCTTTAAACACTATCGTCAAGAGCTTAAACACTGCTCTCTTCCTCATGGGCAGCCAGTGCAGAAGTTGCAAAAGAGGTTGTGATGGGTACAAACTGGTTTGTTAAGGACCATTCGTGCTGTTGTGTTTTGTACAACTTGTAGCCTAGATGTGAGATCCTCCCTGATTCCTACTAGTAGTAAATTACTGTAGTCTATTCTACTAACTAGTAGTGCCTGTACTAAGGTCTTTCTGGCCTCCAAAGGGATCAAAGGAGAAATCTTCCTCAACATCCGCATTACCAAAGCAAGTGCTGAGACTGATTTCACATGCTCCTCCAGCGACAGCTTGTTATCGATCAAGATTCCCAGGTTCCTTGCCTGTTTTAGCTCAAGGAAGTTCTTGCTCATCCACGTGGCAATTTTCAGGATGCAGGACTTAAAATTTGCTCTGGTTGTCGCAGGATCCGTCTCATGGAGAATATCACCTGAGTGTCGTTTGAATACGGGATTGTCTCAAAACCACAAGTTGTAATGATGGAAGCTAGCAGAGCCACATGGATGTTAAACAATGTAGGGCTTAAGATGGATCCCTGAGGAACCCCCTTATCCACTGCCATGTGTCTAATGTGTCTAATTGGACACATTGTGTTCTGTTGTTAAGGAAGCTTTGTAGCCATGTCCAGGCCAAAACTTCGACACCAATCTCTCGCAGCCTATCAAACAAGATACTGTGAGAGATGGTGTCAAAGGCTGCCGACAGGTCTAGAAGCACCAGCATAGTGGGAATCCCTCCATCCAATAAAATCCTGATAGTATCTGTGACCTCCGCCAAGGCCGCTTCGGTGCTATGGCCTGCACGGAATCTCGATTGGGAGGGGCCCAATAAACTATGCTGCTCCAGATAGCCTGTAAGTTGTTGATTTATCAGTGTCCCCATGAAACATCCAAGAAGCTTATATGGCCAACTACTAAGAATTCAGAGGAACTGTTCTCGTAAAGAGGATTTTAAGATTCATGCCACAGCGTTTTGTGACTAACTGAGAGACAGAGCATACCCCAAGAAATTGCTGAAGCATGAAATAAAAAGAGCATGGTACACACCACAGGAAAACCTCCTCAAGAAAAAAATAAAACAGCTCTTGGACAGATTGGTCTGTGCATCAAACTTTGATCCCCACACCAACCAATTCTGTCAAATAATTCTAAAGAATTGGCATTTTCTTAAAAATGTGGAATGTTAATTTCAACAACCATTATTTGCCATGAAAAAAATGCCAGCATTGGCCAACAGATTGTAAGAGCAGACATGACCACGTCTTGCCAAAAGAAAGACTAAAGAGCACAATGGAGACTGAAACCGATTGAGGGTCACCACAAGTGTGGTAACT
This sequence comes from Lissotriton vulgaris, assembly GCF_964263255.1. NCBI lineage: Eukaryota > Metazoa > Chordata > Amphibia > Caudata > Salamandridae > Lissotriton > Lissotriton vulgaris. The sequence continues at coordinate 1,123,707,517 of NC_141697.1, forward strand.
GTTTGGTTTGCGCATTAACAATAGAAGGAACAGAATTCAAACACAAATCTGTCAAATGGACCTACAAGGAGTTTTCCAACTGTAAAACAAAAAACTTTGTCTACGGAGTGATATTCCCTTGCCCTAAAATACATATTGGAAAGAAACCAATCAGCAAGTCAATCAACGAATTGTCCAGCATCATTCAAGGATTAAAAAACAAGTCCTGACAGCTCCAATGGTAGCACATTTTGCGGAAAAGAAACACAGGTAAAAAGAATTAAAATGGACGGTATAAGCAGGGATTAAACAGAACACTTGAGGCGGTGATTTCGAAGTAACCGTATTACTGAAAGAAGCGTATCTTATACTAAATTTAACAGCACTATAAAAGACCTGAATGAAATGTCCGAAAAATTCCAGAACTTAAAAGCAACTATTGTGAGCATTGCAACATCTAACGTGTGAAATATTACTGGGTACGCCTTAAGTTCCTTAGGATAACTACTACCCCCAGCACGCAACACAAGATTGCAGGGCAATGAATTCAAACATTGCTCTAGACAATAAGTAGTCCAAACTACCACCAGCATTACTTTTACGAAAATATATAATGTGTGTTAGGCTTGTCATAATTGACTACAACACTCATGAACCACTCTGCATCACACCCTGCAAAGAAGATTGAAAAAACAGCCACAACCTGAACTTATCGCGTCTGCTGCGGTATGGAGTGAGACAGGCTGCAGTCTCGGTCGGCGATCAAAGAGAACTAATGTGCAACAAAGTCTCTAGACTTTTTCAAGTAAGCCCGGGCCTTTCAATTGGGTGCCGCGAGGCATAATGCAAGGGGTTCATACACTCTAAGCATCACAAGCTCGCTTGTTTTTTTCAGAAAAAGGATTTACCTGCAGAAATCGTCTTGTTGGTGAACAAGACGTACCAACGTGCGAAAAGGCTGCCTGATTGAAACAAGTAAGCTCTTGTTATTTAATCGAGGCCGGAGCAGCAGAGCAGTAAGCTCACAATACGTGATTAATATTGCATGCTGGTTTGTTTGTCTGTTTTCCACGATAGAAAGAAAGCCCCCAGCAGTGGAGAACGAACTACCTCTTAGTGATACAAGTCCGATAACAGGAACAGACATAGGCACTCTAAAGTAGGATGTGATAACGACTACATCGCAACATTGGAGTTTTGAAAAATCTTGACACTAAGGGCCAGATGTAGGTGGCCGTTTCAGGCCATTTACCGACCGGTAACGGCCGATTTTGGCCGTTACCGATCGGTAAATGGGTGACAGGTATGTAGGGGGCATTTTTTTACCGATTCGGTAATTTTACCGCATCGGTAAAATAAAAATTCGGTAAATTTACCGATTCTGAGGCACCCAGATGTAGGTGGGACTCTTCTGAGTCCCAGAGGCCTTACCGAATCGGTATTTTACCATCAAATCCAATTTGATGGTAAAATACCGATTCCGGTGTGCATACACATGTGTGCATGCACACCTATGCCATGTGACAGGCAGACCTGCCCTTAGGGCATGTATGCCTGCCACATGGCACCCGAGCCTGTTTTGGGGGTGCCAGAGGGTGTCAAAGTGACACCCCCTGCACCCTTGTGAAAATCGGTATTTACCGATTCGGTAAATACCGAATCGGTAATGCCCATTCATTCCTATGGGCTTCAAAGCCCATAGGAATGAATGGCCATTACCGATTCGGTATTTACCGAATCGGTAAGTACCGAATTTTTCCGATTCCTTATTCCAGCACATCTGGAAAACCTACATATCCACCCCTCAGGTTTACCGATTCTCAATTACCGAATCGGTAAAATTCGGTAATTTTCGGTAATTCAGAATTGGTAAATCTATTTTACCTACATCTGGCCCTAAATGACTGCATTTCTCGAAAACATAGGAGAGGAAGAACATGCCAGGTTCGAAGTAAAAGAGCACACTAACCTGGTACAGTAGAGCATTCATGGCAACTACATAATGTTTTAAGAGGAAAGGGTCTGAGTATGTATATAATAGCGGGCATATCCAATATCTTTCAGATAACACCATGTCACAGGCCCTGAAGAGAGTCCCACGAGTGTCAGTGGGATTCGAAACATGTTGGCAATTCTTTTACCACTGAGGAACTGAGATTCATGAACGTAAGCAGTTTTAAGGGAAATGTAGCATTGATTTAACCCCAACTTCATGTATGTTTGTTTCCAATGGCTAGCATCTTTTAAGAACTGTATGAATTACACACAAAGAAATTGCCATATGCTTGAAAATTCAGAAACAACTGCTTGGTATATTGTTGTCTTTTGCCATATTTAATGTTAAATTTCCTTTACGATTTATTTGTTAAATGGTTTGTATAGTATGTTATTGTATGTCACGTTCCATGTACATGATTCATTGTGTTGCACTTGTATGAAACAAAGAGTGCATTTCCCATTTCAGACATGTATGAAATGATATAATGAAATGTGAAGCAATGGTTAAATAAATAACCAGGACCAATTAAATCAAACAATTGTCCCTTCGTCTGTTTAAATAGATAGCAGCACATAAAATGGTAGCTAGGTTTTTTGTTGTGTTACTTTGATTAGGCCCTACCTAGCTACTGGTTTTGGGCCCACCCCCGTTATATTGCACTTTTTAAAACTTTGCATTTTCCTGTCCTAAAACTATTTGGTGCCGGCAGCCTCTTCTGGGTCACGTGATTGGGTGTAGGTGGCACTGGCAGTTGGACTTTGTTTATTCCTGCCAGACAGCAACACCATAGATAGATTAGGTGTTCCTGGGTGGGACATCAACTGCCAGGATGGAAGGCGGAGCTAGACACATCCCAACTTGCAACCAAATAGGCTGTACTCTGCCTTCAAACACAGAACTTGTCACCCATGCATTGTTCATGCAGCCTGCTTTAGAGCCGGGGTAGGGGAGTCAGGAAACTTCTCCTACTTCAAAGAAGGCACCGTGTATAAACAGAGGACCAACTTTCACTTTCTGGGCCTGTGAAAGATAACTGCCTGCTGCTGTGGCATGCTAGGTACTCCACAAGATTGATTTGTTGCACCAGAAATGACTGCTTCCTTGCCTGGAGCTTATCTTACACCTTCAGAAGCCTGCCCCACCGCTTGCGCCTTGCTTTATCACTTGGACATAGGACTACCAGACTAACTCCGAGGGCCAGATGGCTGGTCTTCTGTTCATAGCCACAGGAACAGAAGAGACTCCCTCCATCTTAAACCTGCACCTGGTCGGTTATAGTCTCCAGCTTCGTCCTGCTAAAGATTTTTGACTTCCCAAAAACTGACTAAGCCAGAACTTCGAAATTCTCACGGCGATTTAATCCAGTGACTCCCCGATGAGGATGCTCCCTCCTCTGACACCACCTGCAGGCTTACCTTGACCGCTGAACGGATTTTTATTTTAGGTACTAGATGTTACTAATCACTTTAACAAATTAATAACTCCGGTTTTGCTTGGTAGATTTTTGTAATTTCAGGGTCAAATAATTTATTAAAATGCATTCTATCTTTCTAAATTGGTTTGGGAATTTTCTTCTGTTTTGTTTTCACTTTAGTACTGTTTGAGCACTACATAAATACTGTAAACATTGCCGCTAAGTTAAACTCATTTTGTGCCAAACTATCTGCGGGCAAAGCACAGAATAATTTAGTGACTTCTGTGGTTTAACCTGACAAAGATGATGGCTGTTGCTTGATGAGGCTTAACTCCCCAGTCAACCAAAAACCCAATTTCTCACAGCCCGTGTGTAGCTGTGTGTGTGACTTCAATGTTATCTTTATTTTAAGTGAGGTGGTTAGTAATGGTATTGCACTTGGGGACAAAGTGCTTTAAAAAGAACATTTATGTGTGCTTGGACAATGAAAGACTTGAGGGCATTTTAATTTGGTAATATTACAAACTCTTTCTTGAATAGGAGAAGGGAATCTGAAAAAAAGGTGTTTTTTAGTATTCAGCTAAAAGTATTTTTTACAGAGAATTAATAAGTAATATCTATGCATATTTGACAAACATAGAGCTGAAAGTCAAAATTGTTTTGGTAAAAAGGGCTATTTGGGTAATGCGAATAGTCATATAAAGGTCTCTAAGAAGAATTCTAACTTTACTCTATGTGAAAAATAAAAATAAAAGGTAGAATGGCAGACATATTTTCCATGCTCCTCCACTCCACCTCAATTTCCTGAAGAGCTGATAAACAGAAGCCCATTTTCATGTATCCATCTTTCTCTCTCCCAATAAAGACACTATGACATTGTATGTGTGATCCTAACAGAGCAAAATAAACAGATTAAATCATTGCACAGAGGTTAAAATGCATTGTTTTGAAATTTTAATTCCTTTATTTGTATTCTATTACCATTTGGTGTATAGAAGGGATGGTTATAAAATACCACTTAAAATGTTCAGGGGAACAGGTGGTTAAGCACTGAGCCTTGCTCATAACAAGTGAAATCCAAAAGAATTTCAAGCCTGACTTGGAGTTCAACATCTTAACTACCACATTAAAGTCACTTTGTATTTGCAATGGGGAGGGAGATAATCCACAGAGTTATGCTCCTAGGAAACAGGGAAGATCAGTGTTTAATGTAATCTAGGATGTCTCTTGTTTTTGGGAAAATATGCTTTGTTTACATTGTGATGACTCATATAAAAGTCTGACCGAGAGGTTGTTGACAAATTTCTCTTTTAGTCTTGATGGTGTTTTTTGTTTAGCCATTTGTGAATCAGTAAATAATGATTGGGGGACTTTACTTCACAGACATGAATCTCCTTGTAGCGGGCCGTCAAAAGGTACGAAAAATACTCATTTTGGAGATGTGTGGTAAATGCACAGTACATTAGGATCATATTTTGTCATGGAAATCCATGAATGGTTGCCGCCAGTAACAAGATGGTGGACAGCACATGCCTTAGAAAGCAGGGAACATTTGGCAAAGCTGTGATAGTATGCTTTTCTAGATTTGCTTTGCGAAAAACTCTGTATCTCAAGGCAATAGAGTGAACCAACATTGACTGAGTGCCACAATGGTTGCCACCTGATTTTTGTGGGATAGTATACATTTCTTCATTTGCCTTCAACACTGTGACAATTGCGTATTTACATTTAGAGGAACACACTAAAATGAAGACAACACAGCTAATATATCTATGCATTTTGGGTATGTGCTTAGCGTAAACCAAGTTACAAGCAACAGAGTACTTTATAGAATCATTATAAAGGTTATTTACAAAGGTGTCTTGATAGATGAGGATGCGGTGAATGTGAATTAAAATACATTTGCATACACCTGTAGGTATTAATTCCCTTAATTAGTATGATGTCAGTATAACATGGATACTCCAACCATTTCCCATGTAATATAATTTAACGTTGCTGCAGTCATCATAAGAAGTGATTGTAGTTGTATCTTGGTTAGACATCCTTCAATCCAATGATGTTAAAACAAATGAATAATATCTAATGAAAAACAATGTCTTTTACATTTCAAAGCACATTTTCAAATATTATTTTCTAAATATTGCATGCAACAACCTTTACATTTTGCAAAACATGTTTCCTCTGCAGGTGTGCTTTGAGTATCCAATTCAATCAAAAAATATAATATTCTTAATTTGATTAAAAATAACCATAAAAGATATGTAAATAATGTAAACGCCATGGCACAAAATGCGATATATAAATATAAACCAACTTGTAAGATGTCGCACTTATAAAACTTAAATCTGCATCGCAATGCACAGTAAATGCACAAGTAACCCTGGAGAAAGTCATTACTGAGCATGGGTTACCAAATTAACCCTTTATAAAAGAGACAAACAAGCAATCTTTCTCTAAATGATACACAGCACCAAATCAAGAGCTTCAATAAATATAAGCGAAAAACACGGCCAATAATATTTCAAATGCAGAAAGTAAAACTTTCTTTTTAGTGTGGTTGAGCACTGAACATAATTTGCTACCGCTGAACAAATGGCAATATAAGATAATAATTGAATATAAGGCATGACAGGCCTTCATAGTCCAAAGTTGGCAGATGTCAAGATAAGAATCAGAAAATGCTTTCTGGTAGTGAGATAGTTTATAGAAGTTGCATAACAGCATCAGGTGTATAGTGGACTGGGGCGAGCAGGTATCATATGGTATCATATGGACACGGTGGCTTAGTGGCACAGAGTCAAGGCTCAGGAAAGGCAACCAAAAACCAAATAAATGTAGGTTCTCCAGCCTAAAGCGGGTAAAATTTTTTGACAGGTTTAACCGGACGAAATCTAATGATGGTTGAGTTATATAACATAAATCACAATTAGGGCCTAAATCTCTTTACATCCTCCATATGCCTGAGCAGACCAAAGAGGCTCAACTCTTTTCGTCCGAATATATATATATATATATATATGTGTTTTTTTTTTTTGCAAGTTTAGGTATTGGAGTGCTTCACATGAGCATCAGTTACCTTACACAAGGACACATTCGTTTTTAGTAGCAACGGGGAGATGAAGTGATTTGCCCAGAATCACAGGATGCTGAGCTGATGCCGAGGCTCGAACCTGGCTCCCCAGCTCCAAAGTTGGCAGGGCTGGCCGTTAGGCCACATCCTGACCCAATATTGACCTAATTCGAGGTTATATTAACGTGTTCTTTAAAAATACCTTTCCAAGTTTGGCTGGAACAAAACCTGTTTTTGTTCCTTGCACTGTTGGAGTCGCAGTTTGGTTTCACCTATACCTACGTTGTGTGCATAATCAAACAGGGATTCATAGGCTCATGCCAAGCAATAGCAATGGCTGCACGAATCACTCAATAAAATTAAAAAAACGTCCAAAGAATACTGAACTATATATCTCATATGCTTCCATGCTTGAAATCGAGGAATGGACATGCATCTAACAGTGTCTTTTGAGGACAACCCTCGGTATGTGCTTGAAATCTCCATCTAGAAAGGCACCCCTAAGGCTATTTGTGGGGTGTTTGAATCAAGTTGTCAGCTGCATACAATCACAGAGATTTTGAACAGACAACCAAAACCATCTGTCCTTATCTCACAACTGGCCAGGTTTGGAGACACATCCGAACTTCAAAGCAGAGAGTTCAAGGACGAAAGAAAAGCAAAATGAAGCTTCGCACGTTGCTGACAAATTTCCACCGATTCATTTACAATGTTCAACCTTTCATCATCTTTAAAATAAATGCAACGTGGGACTGCTGAGCCGATGCCCCGCAGGTAAATAAATAGAACATTTTTAATGGGAATTAACTTAGGCATGCACGCTGATTGCACTTTTCATTTATTTAAATGCATTTTTCGCATTTACGCTGTGAGACTCTAAATATCTGGCGGGCACGTACATGTGTGGATCGTGAACCGTCTGAAATGAGCAAAGGGTATGTGTGGGTTATCTAACATCCCAGGCAAGACTCCCCAGAGAGAAAAGGGATTTGCTGCTCATGAAAGGCTAACATTGCTTAAGTGAGGAATTAATGTTTCCTCTGGGACTTGGATTATGCAGTTTTTCTATACTTGGAGAAACAAATTTTACCAGAATTTACGGCCACGGAAGGCTTAATACCTCTTCATTAATCTTAACATACTTTGGACTTTCAGCTTTATGCAATATGCTGTGTCAGTTGACATTTCTATTTAGGACTAGGAATGTGTTCAGGCAGCCAGCTTGCACACACAGGGAAGGCAGATGGAAATATCTCTCTAGTTTCGTGTGGCTCTGTTAAAATCATATTTTATGTGCCTTGTTTTAATTTGTGGAGGCGTGCACTAACATCATAATACAGATTTTATAAAAAAATAAAAACAGTTAACCAAGTTAAGCATAATGAACCTGCATTTACCAGAATTCTTAAGGAGAGCACGGGGATTAGTGCGTCAATATTTTTTACGATACAGGTTTCTGGATAATACTACACAGAACATTAACTGTTACATTTGAAGAATAGTCTTTTTGACACTTGGGAAACATTCAAGAGACAGAAGGAATGCTTTTGAACTTACAACTTAAGCTTCGATTTTTCCATCTGTAAATGATGTACAGGTCGGATCCAAAATAAATGCCTTACTCACGAATTCTGTAAGCAACTAGCTTACCCGTCGCGCGTTGCTGCGATCTCAGAAGAAAGGAAATTCAAGGAAACTCGTTATGATAACATTCAATTTACATTGTGTCATTGTTATTGAAACGTATTCATTTTATTTTCGAAAACATTTCTAAGTGTGGCTTGAGCAGTGCGTCCTCGATTGGCTTCCAATCTTGATTCTGGTTGCCCTCCTGTTTCATTCGAGCGGGCTTGAGCAGTGCGTAATTGATCGTTTTCCAATCTTGATTCTGGTTGCTCTCCTGTTTCCTTCGAGCGGGCTTGAGCAGTGCGTAATCGATCTGTTTCCAATCTTGATTCTCGTTGCTTGTTCGTTTGAGAAGAACGGGCTTAAGCAGTGCGTACTCGATCGGCTTTCAATCTTGACTCTCGTTGCTCGTTCGTTTGAGAATTACGGGCTTGAGCAGTTTGTATTTGAACTGTTTCTAATCTTGCTCCCCGTTGCTGGTCTGTTTCTGAAGCTCGTAATGCCTTTATCTCTCGTGCTTCTGATGTAGATTGACCAATCGATTTCCGTTTGGGGGTCATAACTGTTGACGATGCTCGCAAATTCGCTGTCTATTTCAGTATTCAAAAGATTATGAGGGCCCTGGGGGGCGATTTTTAAAACATTTTTTTGACAGAAACCTTGGCGGGAGTGTACTCAACAACTTTCCAAAGTTTGATGGCGATCGGATGAATGGTGTAGTAATGCATAAAGGACAAACAGACAGACAGACATACTTTCGTTTTTATATATATATAGATGACATAAGAGAAAAAAGTGTCTTCCAATTAATATGTTTTTATCGATGACTGGTAGGAAATCAATGGGAGAAAAACTGCAACGCAATAATAATAGCTTCTCGGAAGTAATTTTGAATGCCAAACAAGATAATAAATATTTTTTTAATAATAATGTCCCTCCTATGGATTAAAAATCCCAATGATGTCTACAGAAATGATATTGTCTTGTTATTGGACTACACAGCGCAAAATCAACTTTTAAACTGAAAATAAGTAATATGCAAAATAAGATTCTTTAAAAATTACAGTCTGGATAGGCGATAACTTGAATAAGGAGGTGAAATGTTATATAAAACAATATATTAATTTGATTTTGAGAATGAATTAATGCGCTAAATGTGAAAAAAAAAACACAAACACATACATATTTTGACGGAAAAAACAAAGGCTCTTATTTTACCTTAAAAAAAACCCAGAAATTTCACTGGAAAAACCAAACGTTAAAATGACAGTAAAATTGGTTGAAAATTTCAGTTGTAAATGTAAGTATTTGTAAAGCGCGAACAATTACCCGAAGGTGTCAAGAAGCTGGGGGCCATCAGGAAGATTAAGCGAGCTATTGCCCAGTCACATGGTGCTTGCCAATCTGCCACCAGCGCCGCGGTTCAATCAGTTTTTCCGGAATCAGCAGTTTCCGGAGTCAGTCGCCCTGGCTGTTGTGCCACACCTCTTCCACGTTAAAACGAAAAGTATGGAATTCACCAGTTATAATTACCTCAAGCAAATATAATTTGCACCCAAGCCATGCGCTCAGTGATGTCACCAATTATATAATGTCAGATTTTATCACTAATGCTATCAATAATGCCATAGAACGTGTCATGAGTGACGTAATATGCAAATTCATAAGCAATCCATGAAAAGGGTGCAAGTTATAGTTACTTGAGTTAACTATAATTGACGAATTTCATTGACACTTTTTTAGATTAAAATGTTATGTTTTAACAGATTTTCGTATCCTGCTGGACTCTCACGGGGAAAGGGTGTCATACTGGCTTTCGTGAAAGTCAAACTAGATCATGGCAGCTCCAAACATTTTTAACAAAAAGGTTGGTGGGGGAGTGGCTCTGGGACCCCCTTCGGTCCAGAGTCTCAGGGAACACCTAACCGGCTGCTTCATACGTTATTGTTTTAATTTTCAGGACATTCGAAGCAAGTCAGTTATGCAGAGTTGTAGCATTACAGTGACCAGAAAGAAGAGATGCATACTATTTACTAATATACTGAGAATGTGGGTGTTAGAAATGGGGGTCTCTAGCTGGCAGAGGTAGGTTCCTTTGTCCAAATAGGGACACTTGCTTCTAGTCAGGGTAAGGGAGATATATTTCTAAAACCTTGGTAGCTTGGCACGAGCAGACAGGCTTATCTCAGAGGCAGTGTGTAAAGCATTTGTGAACACATACAGTAATATAGTGAAAACACTGCAAATTAACACCACACCAGTTTAGAAAAATAAGTCATCGTTATCTAAACCAACACAAGACCAAAGGACAAGAATCCACAATACAGTAATAAACATATGACTTTCAGATGGTAAAAATAGTTCAGTTTAAAGCAAATTGCAGATAAAACACTTTTCACATGAAGTCCCATGGTTGCGTCACGCAGACCAAACAAGTGGTGCCGCAGGGAAGGTGATGCGTCGCTTCCTTACACTCAGGAAAGGTGATGCATCGGTTCCTTAATGCTGCGCAGGGGAGAAGATGCGTTGGTTCCTAGCTCCTAGGCAGGAAATGACTCGGTTCTTTACAGCTGCGCAGGGGAGGTGATGCGTCAGTTCCTTATCGGAGAGGAGGTGATGAGTTGGTTTCTTACTGCGTGGGGAGGTGATGCGTCAGTTTCTTACTGCGTCCCCCCAAAGATGCGACAGACTTGTCGGCTCAATGCGATGCGACAATCATGTCGATGTGTGAAGTCTTGCAGCTGCTGAGCACGGCTTGCCGCAGAATCAGTGCTGTGATCTTCGGACTTCGGAGATCATTGCACTCGATGCGGCGTACGGCGATTTCTCAAGCCGCAGAAGACGCTGCAACAGTTTCTAAAGCGATGTATCGGACACAGGTACGGATACATCTCACTTCTCGGTGTTGCATGGATTTTTCAGCTCCCAGCAGAAAACAGTTTCTAGAGGGCCAAACAACAGCAGGCACCTCTTTGCAGGTCGGAACTCCCAGCAAGGCAGTCCAGGGGAGCTGGTGGGGAAGTCATTGTGTCCCTGAGACTTCAGAACAGGAGGTAAGCTCAGTTTCAAGCCCTTAGAGATCTTCTTCAAGCAGGGGATACTGCAAACAGCAAAGTCCTTTCTCTTTTCCTTTGCAGCAAGTAGCCACTGCATGCCAACCCCAGACAGCAACCAGCACAGGGGCAGTATTCCTCCTCAGCTACTCCGGCTCTTCTCCTTGGCAAAGGTTCCACTTGAGTCCCAGAAATGATCTAAAGTTCTGGGGTCTGGGCCCCAATACCTATACTACAAAATCCTTTGTTCTCTGGTGGCAGAGAAGCCCTGTGCTTGGTCAAAACTGGTCAGTCCTCTCTGGTGCAGCTTCCTGGCAGGAGGTGGAGACAGCATTGTGGAATGCATACGAGGCCCATTCAGATGAAAGGAAATCTCCTCCCACTACTCTAAATGCAGCCCAGGTCTATTCAACCCAGCCCTGACTCATCAGGCTCTCTGGAGCCACTGCTTCTCCCTACCCCCTGTCATCCAAAAGCCAGACATGCAATACACAAACCTAGCAGAGGCATAATCAATGGCTAAGCAAGAAAATACCCCCTTTCTAAAAGTGGTATTTTCAAACACAAATGTAAAAATCACCCTAACTAAAATATGCATGTTAACATTATGAGTTCAGGCATATCAAACGTTGTTTTCCTACCTTGTTCCCAGGGGTAGTGATGTTTATAAGATGTTATAAGCAAACTCCCTATTCTATACTATGGGAACAGGTAGCCTTGCAATAGTGAAAAACAAAATTGGCAGTAATTCACCATCAGGACATGCCACACACACCATGGCAAGTTCTGCCTTTCACAATCACTGCACTCTGCCCACCGGGGAAACTTGGGCCTACTTTAGGGGTGACCAACATGTAAGAAAAGGGAAGGTTAGGGTCTGACAAGTGGGTGCACTTTCCAAGTCGACATGGCAGTACTGGACTGCACACAGGCTCTGCAATGGCAGGGCAGAGTTACATTTACAGGCTGCTTATGTGGGTGGCACAATCAGTGTGCAGCCCACTAGCAGCATTTGATTTGCAGGCCCTGGGCACACAGTGCACTGTACTAGGGACTGACTAGTAAATCAAATCAGCCAATCACGGAAACACCAATTCATCGCAACAATTTACATAGGGAGCGATTGCACTTTGGCACTGAATAGAAGTGGCAAAGTGCCCAAAGCATCTAGACAAGCAAAACGGAGTCCAACACACAGCAAAAACACAGGAGGTCAAGGTAAAAATACAGGGGAAATCCACGCTAATGATGCCAGGTCAAACAGTGGGGAGGAGGTCTAGATATATTTTTGGGACAGTTGAATGTTTCAACAGCAGAATGACACATTTTGGAATGTGAGGGCTAGAACTTTCTGCGGCTTGCTAAAGCTTATTGCAATTTTCACGTAAGAAGGTGCATCTACACACATATTAAAAGTTTCCCTTAAAGAAAATGAATTACTAATGTGAAGTTGATGTGTATGCTGAAGTCTTGTAGGCATTCTAGAAATAAGCAGGTCATTGCACTGTTGAATAGCTTGCACTGAGATGTGAGTGTCGGCAGTGCAAATGCATCAGTGCACAGGTAAACAACAAACACTAATGATACCACATTTGCTGATCACTATTTTGTGTAACTGTGCTACTGGCAGACAGGTTACGTTGTCGCAGGGTTTCCGTTCTCTCACAGAACTGTGCTCAGAGACCTAGAACCTGGGTGAGTCAGGGTGACCCAAAACTCACCTATGTTTCAGAAATCCCCTTACCAGGCTAGCTACAGTATCTCATCGGCAGTAAATACTTCCCGATGTCTTAGACAATCCAGAACATGAACTTAGAATACCTCAGGTATCGTGGAACACATGAACACTCTTTCGTTATATTATCATTCCAAACCGAAACTGGGAGGCAATGAGAACACGTGCAAGTTTGAAATGTTTATTTTTTCAATGCAACATTCTCAAACGCAGTATCTTGTATAATACCAACATACATATTATAAAAATCAGAGTCAGCAGCATAGTCACTAATCCATAATAAGCAAACTGTGATAACATATTATGATGCAAAATCTATAGAATTCTGTATCACCTATATTTCGCGCACCCTAATTAGCATATTATATTATATCTAAGAAGGTCTCATTTGGGCTTTAGCAGGGCGAACCCATACCTCAAATTCTCAGTAGTAGGAGATCACATCAACAGCTACCAGCTCTCAGCTTGTCCAGCATCAAGTGTGTTTATGATTTCCTGTAACTGTATCTTGAACTCACGTAAAGCCCAAAGTTGGCACAAACATTATTTGTGTTATGACTAACGTAGTGCGAGGATCAGGCCTACAATAACCTTGTGTTAGAGTTTGCAGCTCTCAGTGTGCAGACAGTTGTTCCAAATGTTCCAGGCACGACTGATATCAGTGTAATAATATATTATTCTGAAGTAAATCAAATCTTTCTTCTAGGTTAAAAGCTGAAATAACAATTAGTTGTCGTGTGCAAACCGAAGCAGAAAGAAAAGATGGCGTTTAAACTTTTAACAAGCACATGCTAACTTAACACAACCTATGGAAACGTAATAACCATATGACACCCCCCCAATGGTCCGAGGACGGTCAAAAGACAAATATATAAGCCCATACTCTATGAAAGGCAAGACTTGAAAGCAGAGTTCAATGATATTGAGCCAAGCTAAAATGTATGTAATGTATGTAAAATTTAAAAAATACAAAAACTATGTATGAATGCCTATAGTGGCCACACAAAATATAAAAAGTCGAACTTGAGGCCTAAAAATAATAAACAGGCCTTGAACATATGAAAAAATTTGAATGTTCGTATTGAAAGTGGCACCATTCAGAATTACTAAAAAGTCACGTGCCATATAGATGGAAGTATTCAAAGTCATCCCTCGTTGAATGAATATGCAAAATATGTAGCAACAGCTTCCAACATGAAATCAAAAATGGGAGAGAACATACGTGCTCCTCCAGTACTGAATCCTCTAGCATCATCAGAGGACAACTCAGTGGGTTCTCGAGAACGCTTTGTGCCAGAAAGTCATGAGCTGCTGCGAAGATGTCCCACTGACCCATTAGTCCATGCATCGCTGCCATAGCCATAACCCTTTCGCCAGAACAGACCAACTCATGAGCCACTACGGGGGACATCAGCTGATCAAAATTGACGTCAGGAGAAGTCGGTAAACAGAGACACAAATCAATGGCCCAGTCGAAATCACAGCTCAAGCAATGAAACACAGGCTGGACACAGGTGAAATAGGAAAATCTGAAAGATAATCCAAAAGCCGTGCTTAAAGTCGCAAGCGGCAGGGATCCATAATAATCAAGCATCCGGTTGCGAAACTGCATCAGTAGGTGCTGTGCGTTTCCTCGCGCAGGATGGGCATCCATGTTTTATGAAATAAAATATCACCAGAACGCCTGCAGCCAAAGCCAGCAAAACAGGAAATCCGCCAAACAGACTAGCGAATATAGAATGGAAGAACACAGGGATTATACCAAATACTTTTCCAGAAGTAGTCACAATACCACTGCTAACCATTTTAAAAAAATGAGCGAGGTTGAATGTGGAGGAGGCATTAAAGATCTGATGAACCAGCTCGCAAAAATGAAACGGCAAATCAGTACTTAAAAGAGCTTGTACTTCTGTGCGTGTGTTTGCTATGTGAAGGACATAAGTTTCACGGGCAGAGCTCAGGGCCACCTGTTTTTGAGACAAAAGGGCTCTTATATAGGCGTGGGCGGAAAATCCGTTCCGCTCGCGGATTTTGCGGATTTTCGGGAAATCCGCAATCCGCGAGATTTGCGAATTTCCCGCAAAATCCGCAAATCCGCGAGCAGCGGATTTTGCTCGCACTGCTCGCACTGTTCGCGTGAGTTCGCGCCCCGCGAATAAGTGCAAAATTGCAGAAATACGATCTTGGCAAAACTGAAAGTAACTACTTACCAGGTTCAAAAGTTCAGGCACATCATTAGTAGCCATTTCTTGTAGTGCTTCCTGAGGGGCCCCTCCAGAGTTCAGTTGCCAGTTGAAACTATTATGTGACCCTGCTCTGAACCTCAGAATAGTTACACATATGCCACAAAGGTCCTGAATTACAGCTAAGGGAGACAAGCAGGAGCCAGGCTGGAAGTTAAAATCCATTAATCAGCCCCTAATTCATTATTGTCAGTTGGGGCAGGGCAGGTGTTGTAACTAATTTTGCAACAATGAAAGCACTTAGCAAGTGCAAAAGATCACTAATCAGGGCGCACTAAGGAAGCAGGTGCCAGCTAAAAAAATATTCTGTGACACATTAATCAGCCCCAAATTAATTCAGGTCACTTGAGGCAGGGAAGGTGTGCTTTGCTTTGCCGAAAATAATGTACACTGGACAACCAGAGGGTGTAGTGATGAAACAGAGGGTGGCATGGGTGGGCCAGAGGGTGGCATGAGTAGTCAGAGAGTGGCAGTGGTGACAGAGAGTGGCAGTGATGAAGAAGAGTGTCCCAAACAGGCTGGACACGTAGAAACAACAAGTTCGCAAAACTTGCGACCCGACAGGTAAGTTCGCAAATTGCGAAATTGTAAAAACCCTCGCGAACTGGCAGAAACACGGGCGAACACAAAAAAAAAAAAATCCGCAAATTCGCGGGAATTCGCGGATTTTGCGGATTGCGAATCCGCAAATCCGCAAAATTCGCGGATTGCCAATCCGCAAAATCCGCTCATGCTTACTCTTATACGGCCTAAACCATTGAATTCAGCTCTCAAGGTTGGTATTCTCGGCCAAATTAAAACTTCTGCATTCCCATGCGTGGGAGGATACAACACATTCTTGCAGCAAACGACCCTTTCAGACACGGTAACCACATATCCTATTCCAGGCTCTAGCCCACAACAAAACTCGTTATTCAAAAGTAAATAACTACCGTTGGACAACAACGTGAACGTGGGAACTATTGCAGGAACTGGGGTCCCTTTCAAAACACAGGCCAAATTAGGCTCGTCCTGATTACAAGAGCCATGCAACTGGATGTGTCTGCAAATAAGTGAGCGGTCAGGGGACTGTGTACATTCCTCACCATTCAGATTCACTTCATTCCCAACCTTAAGACATCTGTAAGTGTATGGTAAAGACCATGTCTCATGGAGGAAAGCACTGCCTAATGGTTCATATCTCCCAATGGCAATATATTTCATACAATTTGTAAATTTATACAAAGCAAAAGGTAACGTTATAACACCATGAATAAGCCATGTTGCTGCAGTTACTTCAGCCACCGAAAACGGCAGGGATTCTAATTTTTCAATATGTAACATAGAAAATGTAGCATCTCTCATTGACAACATGCGCTGTTTTTCAGTCAAATTAAAAGGGGCAAATAGTGATGAGACGTTTAAAAAAGTCCATGGCACTCGACCAGACTTAAGAGTCTGTAGTGTCCATGCAAACTGCATCACAGAACGCAATTGATTTTGACCATGATACAACACGGACACTTCATCATGTACTATGTCGACTACAGAAGACACAATATTATTTAAAGTGTAAATTCGGGAAGAAAGCGTGTTAATGCTGTTATCAACCACTGCAAGCACTTTTTCCAAATTAGCTTGATCAATAGCCCTTAGGCGTTTAGCAGCTTCAACCTGGTTAACTTTCCAAATTTCATTGTAAATTGCATACAGGAATCGCTTAGATCTACCTTTAGCAGGGCCTTTTATAAAGTCGTTTAAATCCACATTATCATGTAATTGAGACAAATGTAGTTTAACTGCAGCCAAAGTAGAATGTTGTAACCAATTTTGACACAGCTTACCTACAGAATAAGTCGTGACAGAATAGTCTCCCTCAAAACGTGGATCGGGCCTGAGTTTTGTGAACCCTCAGCCAAACCCATAAAACGGCGCTGGCAAGAATCAGCACTTTTTTGCCATACCAGCCAACCCTTGGAATCCAAACTGGAAATGTCAAAGGATGAATTATGTAAAAGAGTTTGCAACTCTTGAATGGAGGAAGCAGTGAAATTACCCCAACCAGTATATTCATTTAAATCTGGGATGGTTGGTGTATTTAATTTTTTAGAAGTAGCCAATCCAAAGCATGTTGTCTGGAAAATGGTAGAATTTAAAAACAACATGTGATTCGGGATGAGACATGCATGGTGCAAAGCCCCAGTGCCTTGTACCTGCCAATCTTTGGTACCCCAAACCGATTTAAGGTCAATTGTTCCTTTCCAGAACTCGTAGCCATCTACAGCCAACCTGTCTAAAAAGGACTTCGAATACAGCAATTTTGTATCGGTAAGTCTAACTTTGGAAATGGGCTTTCGTGTCATTTTAAAATAAAATGACTCGGGATTAGACTGATCAAAGTCTGTAAAATATGTATATTTTTTCAGAAATGCATTGGAACTGCCACTGAATGGAGCAGGGCAATGTTCCCATTGTGTATAATTCACAGCAACCCTCCTGGAATTTGTCTTATGTAAAAAATGATTACCATAGTGTTGAAAACAAAACAAATCACCATAATTAATAGAATCAGTATACAGATCCTCAGCATCGAAGGCAGCATAATACTTTAAATCAGAGAATAATGCTTCCACGGCTTGAATATCCCAATCATCAGAACGTACATTTTGTTTAATCACATCTCCCATGTTTACTCTAAGCACATTTGGAACATTAATCACTTCAGTAGGCCCATGTATCTGAAACCTAACCGCATCCCACACAATCCCGTCAAGGACAGGCCATGCTGTAATGTTAACAGCTTTTAAGTTTTGTTTCTGTCTGAGCGCAGAATGTGAAGAGGAGAGAGGGTTCAATGTTCCATTAAGGTACCGAATTCCTGTTCTTTCTTTAACGTAGTGACCATCGATCAGGCGGAAAAAATAAAACACAAAACCAATTGACATAAAAAGATAGAATGAAAATAGGATCAACCAAATGTATGTCCAAGGCGGAATTAAAAAATGTTTTTTGAACAACGTGGCATATCTTGCAATGTTTGTGGGTTTCTTTGATGTTTCCGAAACAGAGTCAAAAGAGAATCTGGACTGGCCTGCCAAACGGGTCTGCAAATCAGGCATCGATAAATCAGCAGGATAAGTGTAGGTTAGCTCATCAATGTTAGTATCAGGAATAGTATTTAATAAAGGTCTGGATATGGCAGGCATCTCGAGGGACACCTCCTGTTCTGCACCAGATGTAATAGCCAGCACAGAGTGCCTCACCATGGAAGGACAGGATACAGCCGGTGTCATGCTATGAAGAATCGGCCACCCTGTGTGTCTTGACATTGTCAATAGAAATAAATCTGTTTTCCTTACGACCTGGAAGTGGTGGTAAAATGACTGTTCTTGTGCCCTTCACTCCAAGTACTCGGACTGGAGCTCGATATGAGGGACCAAACTCTTTTTTGTTATCGATCTTCTCTCGAACCAGTTCTCCAACTTGGGGTAGCCAGCCAACTACCGGGATCTGCAACGCATCATCCGATGTGGAGGGCAAATGTTCCTTTGCAAGACTGTCTCTGGTCTTTTGTAGATTCTGTAAAACATTGCAATGTTCATCTACGTCAAAGGCCCCGGCCTGGGCCTTGTAGTCCGGCCCATCAAGGTCAGGTACATACAACTTGATACCAAAGAGCATTTCGTATGGGGTCCGCCCACCCAGAGACCTTCTAGGGAGATTATTAAGCGCACGCTGCACGCCTATGAGGTGGGCTAGCCAGTTTCTACCAGTGCCTATAACTCGGGCTGTCAAAGATTGCTTTAAGTCGCGGTTCATTCGTTCTACTACACTATTACCCTCGGGTCTGTAGGGGCTTGAAAACTTGACTTGGACTCCCAACGAAACCATAGCAGCCTTGTATGCCTTAGAGGCAAGAGCCGGTCCTTGGTCCGAATGGAAAGTACCACAGGCAAAAATTCCCACAAAGACACGCAAATCCTTAATGACAGTCCGCGAATCAGCGCTTCGATGCGGCCATACCCATACAAAGCGTGTGCATGAATCAACTGCTACTAAGATGTACTTAAACGCAGTATCAGAAGAAAAAGGACCGCAGTGATCCAAATAAACGCAACCAAGCGGTTTATTAGAGACGTACAACTGTGTCTGAGGCGGACGCGCAGCAGTAGAAGGCTTAATCTGCTGGCAAATGTCACATTGAAGAACATATTCACGCGTCTGTTTGTACAGACCCCGCCACCAGAATCTCTGTTGTAGCTGAGTTACAGTGGCCGAGACGCCCGCATGCACAGACGCCACACCTTCATGCGCCGCTGTAATCAAAGCAGCTCTGCGATCCGAGTTGGGAACTAGACGTTCGCCAACTTCAGGGATTTTCACATAAGGAACCTTATCGGGACTTAAGTGGTATGTGTATTTAGAAGGGAATCCCGCAGGATATTTATTTCCCTTCTCCGTTGCAGCTACAGCTGCCAAGACGTCATCATCGATTTTGCTTTTGGACCTCGTGACTGCTGCAACCAAGTATTTTGATACCGCTGACTTCGCTGCTTCATCAGCAAGCGAGTTGCCAACAGCGTGGACCCCCACGCGCTGATGACCGAGAGTATGAATCACAAACACGAGTGGCAGTTTCTCTTTAAGTTCCGCCACTCGGACCCAGATAGTTTTATGTTTTATTGTGCTACCTTTGGAATCACGAAAATCATTCTGAATCCAAAAGAACAAGTTTTCATTGCAAGACTGGACACAGTAGTAAGAATCGCTTACGATTAAAGTCGTCACACTTGGATCTGCGTACTCCAATGCAAGCATCAGAGCACGAAGCTCTGCCAATTGTGCGGTGCAGTCTCCAAGCGTCTGCGTGTGCACGACACTGGACTTGAACTCATCGTTCACCATGGCACCGACCACAATGGCGCAAGCGGAAACGTAGGCATGTTTAGAGCCATGCGCAACCTGCGCCGAACCATCAGTGTAAATGATGCAATGGAAATCCTCCAACGGCCGCATCGCTAAAGGAGCAGGATGAACAAATTCATACTGTAAATACTCCTGAGACCGTAAAGTGGCGTCAAAAATAAACGTGACATCCTGGGATGCCAAGGATGCAGCCCATTGAATCCACCGAGGGTGCAAAGCTTTGGAATTAGGTACACTGGCTTTCGTAACCGCCTCTAAGGCAGGGCACGGGGTAACAACCAACATGCGCTTTCCTTGTGACAGGGCACGTTCCTTAAGAATTGCCATCTGCACAGCCGTTAAAACTTTCTCCACAGTGGAAAAACGCAATTCAGCCGAAGTGTACAAGTGTGACTTGTAAGCAATAGGTACTGTATCTCCTTCATTAAAAGTCAGGTACGTGAAACCCACCGCCCCAGGGATAATTCTTATCACCAGGTTGGTCTGGTTATCACGAGTCTGTAAGTATTCAGAAGCGAGCAAATCAGCCTGCAAAGACTGCAGAATTGCCGAATGCTCTGGCAGCCAGCATGATTTGGAAAAAGATGGTTGTATCAAAGCATACAAAGGCTTGATACGCTGGGCATATTCCGGAATGTAAGTCCTCCCGAAATTCAGAAAACCCAGAAGAGATTGTAATTTTTTCAGTGTTGTCGGAGAGCACAACTGTGCACATTTCTCCAGGAAATGGGGTGCTAAACCCTTCCCTTCATGGTTAAGCTCGTAACCTAGAAACAACACTGTGTACTCTGCAATGTGCGACTTTGCAAAGTTAAACTTGTAACCCACATCAGCAAAGTTACAAATTATGCTATTTACTCGACACAGATGCTCCCAAAGATCGTCGTCTGTGAGATAAATATCATCCACATACGAACAAGCAACTGGGTCGAAGCTCTCCAAAAGAGAGACTATGCGCGCGGAAAAAACTCCCGGACTATTCTTGTAGCCCATTGGGAGTCGTTTAAACATTTTTTGCACGCCGCCGCACGTAAAACTGGTCCATTGAGAACTTAGACCATCTAACCTATGTGCATAAAAACCATTGGAAATGTCAAGCGTGGTTTTGAACCGTTTACGCTCAAGACTATTCACTAACGCAGAGCCGTGCGTATTCTGTACTGCACAGTTACGGCAATGCGAGTTCAAATGCCTATAATCTAAAACCAAACGATATGACCCGTCCGGTTTGTTTACAGTAAAAAGGGGGTTATTCATCGGTGACACACACGTTTCAATTACACCTTGATATTCCAATTGTTCAAGGATAGCTGCGACTGAAGCTTTCGCTTCACGCCGTATGGGATATTGGGGTTGAGGCTGTGGCTGTGACCGTAAAGGAATCTCATGGCTTGGTGACAATTTATCCCAGCCACACTGATTCCGGTACACAGCCGGCGCAAGCGCCAGAGCCCACTCTTCTGCAAAATGCAGCGCCTCCACCCTCGGCACAGTGTGCGCGAAGCTGGGCAGGATTACCTCCTCCCCTCGCGGAGCTGCGAGAACAAAAGGTGGGGGCCAGTCAGCCTCCGAAAGCAAAATGTCATACGTAGACGAGAGATTTTCCCAAAATACCCCTTTTACAGTTCGCTGCATGTCACCTTCAATTAACAGGACAATTTCAAAAAGTCTTTCAGGGGGAGCAACATGCGTATCTGCAGTTTCAATCACAACAAAAGTTTCAGTCGCTGTCACCTTCAACAGTGGACGGAGGGCCTCTCTCACTATGGTAATCTCTGCAGCGCTGTCCAGCAAGGTCAGAGCCCACGTCAGATTCCTAAGCCGCGTTCTCACTATCTGGGGCATAACGATGCGCGGTCAGGGCAGCGACTTTCTTCGTAGTAAACTGAGGTCTCTTGGGCGTAGAGCCTTCCTGCTGATCTCCACTGGAACGCGGGCGGGGCTGACCACGTCCTTGTTGGCCACCCCGGCCTCTGCCGCCCCCTCCACCACCGGTTGACGGAGCCGATGAGTCCTGAAAGGAACGAGGAGAGCGTTGTTCAGAAGCCTGAAACCTCTCAGGCGATTTAATCATCGCGCGGTCGCGCAAATCATAAACTCGATCCGACTGCGCAGGCAAAGGAGACGCAGGAGTAGAAACCTGTGTTTGTTGTTGTTGTTGCTTACCCTGATTCTGTTTTTTAGGCCAATTTTGTTTCTTGGACTTTTGTTGACCACCAGTTTCCGATGTCTGACTCTGGGGCTGTTTCTTTTCCTTTTCAGAAAAAGTCTTAACCCCCTTTGCATTGCGGCCCACCATTGCGTAAGCATGCACAATAATCTTTGCTAACTGTCGGGGTCGATCGGGCTCGGGAACCAACGCTAATGCGTTAGCAACTTGAAAGTTCACTGCATCACCCTTGACATTCTCAAGGATCACACCGCAAACCACTTCAAAGGAGCCACACAGGCGCATGCCTAATTCAACAGCCGCCTCCGGTCCGTGTTCATCCTGAACACGTTTAAGGACCCCACCTAGGTTGGTCACAGACGGGGAGCCATAGCACCTCGAATAGACCGCCGCAAACGTTTTTCCCCAGGTTTCACAGTCAGCAAGTTCAGGAGCCAGATCCTTCGGTAAACTTAGTGTAAGAATCCGATGCTTATCACCCGGACTCGTATTAGGAAACACAGCCTCCAGCTGGCCGAATTTCTCAGCAAGCCAGAACGGAAAATCGTCCTTTTCCAAGGGCGTTTTACCCATCACGGAATTAACCATGACCGGGTTGATTTTCAGACCAGCATGTTCTGCTCGAAGCTGTGCGCCTCTAGGGGCCGCTTCCTGAACATTACGGCCAATGTAATGAACAAGCGCTCTAATTACTCCCACCGCGACTTCATGAAGCCGCCGCAGATCAGCCACGTTACAAGTGGCACGTTGAGGGTGAGGAGTAAAACCACCCAAAGCAGGCCAAGCAGTGCCCGGAATGGACAAAGGACCTAACCTCGGAGCGGTTAAAGCGTGTGGTAGGGCGCCACCAAACCAAACTCCATGCTGCCAAGCGTCAATAGGAACCTCCAGTGCTCTGTACGGAGCGTACGCAGCCGGTACTACCGTAGCTGTGTATGTGTGGAACACACCAGAATTAGCGTCCACCGCCGGAAATGTCACCCACGAATAAAACAGTTCGTACGGGTAAGCATGTTCCGCGCTCACCACCAGAACCACAGCCAAGCCATCTAAAGGGACATCATAGATCCGCAAATGGTCACGCACCGCAATGCGACTATGCTGCGGGATGTCCACGGCTTGAGCCATGTCAGCACAGGAAGAAGAAAAAACAAAGTATACTTTGTAGCACAACTGGGTAGTAATTCAAGGAAACCGTTTTAGATAGATTCAAGCTTGAAAACAACCTATTTCAAAAATAGGTAGGTTTTTCCAACACTGCCGTTTTCCGGAAACGGGAATGTAGGCGTTAAGGTTTGAATGATATACTACTCGAGTGTCATGTTATAGGGCCAATCAACGTTGGGCGCCATGTCGCAGGGTTTCCGTTCTCTCACAGAACTGTGCTCAGAGACCTAGAACCTGGGTGAGTCAGGGTGACCCAAAACTCACCTATGTTTCAGAAATCCCCTTACCAGGCTAGCTACAGTATCTCATCGGCAGTAAATACTTCCCGATGTCTTAGACAATCCAGAACATGAACTTAGAATACCTCAGGTATCGTGGAACACATGAACACTCTTTCGTTATATTATCATTCCAAACCGAAACTGGGAGGCAATGAGAACACGTGCAAGTTTGAAATGTTTATTTTTTCAATGCAACATTCTCAAACGCAGTATCTTGTATAATACCAACATACATATTATAAAAATCAGAGTCAGCAGCATAGTCACTAATCCATAATAAGCAAACTGTGATAACATATTATGATGCAAAATCTATAGAATTCTGTATCACCTATATTTCGCGCACCCTAATTAGCATATTATATTATATCTAAGAAGGTCTCATTTGGGCTTTAGCAGGGCGAACCCATACCTCAAATTCTCAGTAGTAGGAGATCACATCAACAGCTACCAGCTCTCAGCTTGTCCAGCATCAAGTGTGTTAATGATTTCCTGTAACTGTATCTTGAACTCACGTAAAGCCCAAAGTTGGCACAAACATTATTTGTGTTATGACTAACGTAGTGCGAGGATCAGGCCTACAATAACCTTGTGTTAGAGTTTGCAGCTCTCAGTGTGCAGACAGTTGTTCCAAATGTTCCAGGCACGACTGATATCAGTGTGGGGACGCTCTTGTTTGCCGTAGCGCTGTTCCTGGCGCTACTGTCGGATTTCCTGCAGCCTGCTGTACTTGTGGCCACTACTCGCCGCACCCGCTCCGCGGGTGCCGCTTCGCCCCATTTGGCTGGGGGCTGTTCAGAGACCTTGTTGAGGAGCCTGGAGTTGGTTGTGGGAGCGAGGAGCTGCGGGGCTGCGAGCGTGTGCAGGGACTCCATTGCCCAGGAGTCCCTGCGTGACCTGCAAGACCTTCCGGTCCGCTCTCCCCGTGGCCCGCCCACCGCCCACAGGAGGGTACTTTACCTCCTCTTGCTGCACTGCTCCTTGGGACGCTCTTGTTTGCCGTAGCGCTGTTCCTGGCGCTACTGTCGGATTTCCTGCAGCCTGCTGTACTTGTGGCCACTACTCGCCGCACCCGCTCCGCGGGTGCCGCTTCGCCCCATTTGGCTGGGGGCTGTTCAGAGACCTTGTTGAGGAGCCTGGAGTTGGTTGTGGGAGCGAGGAGCTGCGGGGCTGCGAGCGTGTGCAGGGACTCCATTGCCCAGGAGTCCCTGCGTGACCTGCAAGACCTTCCGGTCCGCTCTCCCCGTGGCCCGCCCACCGCCCACAGGAGGGTACTTTACCTCCTCTTGCTGCACTGCTCCTTGGGACGCTCTTGTTTGCCGTAGCGCTGTTCCTGGCGCTACTGTCGGATTTCCTGCAGCCTGCTGTACTTGTGGCCACTACTCGCCCCATTTGGCTGGGGGCTGTTCAGAGACCTTGTTGAGGAGCCTGGAGTTGGTTGTGGGAGCGAGGAGCTGCGGGGCTGCGAGCGTGTGCAGGGACTCCATTGCCCAGGAGTCCCTGCGTGACCTGCAAGACCTTCCGGTCCGCTCTCCCCGTGGCCCGCCCACCGCCCACAGGAGGGTACTTTACCTCCTCTTGCTGCACTGCTCCTTGGGACGCTCTTGTTTGCCGTAGCGCTGTTCCTGGCGCTACTGTCGGATTTCCTGCAGCCTGCTGTACTTGTGGCCACTACTCGCCGCACCCGCTCCGCGGGTGCCGCTTCGCCCCATTTGGCTGGGGGCTGTTCAGAGACCTTGTTGAGGAGCCTGGAGTTGGTTGTGGGAGCGAGGAGCTGCGGGGCTGCGAGCGTGTGCAGGGACTCCATTGCCCAGGAGTCCCTGCGTGACCTGCAAGACCTTCCGGTCCGCTCTCCCCGTGGCCCGCCCACTGCCTACAAACGGTCCATATATTCAAGTCCGAGTCTCCCGCGACGCGGGCCGCGCGCGGGACAAAGCCCGGGGCGAAGACCGGGCAAAGAGCGGGCCGTTCGAGGTCTGAGCGGTCTGGTCTGGGCCCCCTCTCTTTCACTCTTGCCTCGTACTTTGTGTTTGCCTATTTTGTTGCCCGGGTTGTTAGCTACAGTAAGTCCACATGTGTACCCGCGTTACACGCAATAGGGCGGCCAAGGGAGGGTTGGCCCATAATGGGCCTATGGACGATTTTATTACGCGGACAACCAAGGCGATAGACCATGAAATTGATAAACTGCAAACTAGAGTGTCCCTTGACTTGGAAGCGGCCAGGAAGTTGTCACTCGAATTTGCCTCCCATAAGAAATCCTCCCTTGGACACATAGCCACTGCTATTTCCCCTAATCACACCGGTATGCGGGAGGGTGCTATAGCGGTGGTTGATGTCCACGATATGCCTGCTCTGCCCACTCCCTCTCCACTTCTAGGTCTACCTGCTCTGCCTGAAGGCCCGCTCACTGCCGAGGACAGTCCTCCAGTTCTCCTTATTTCTTCCCCACAATCACTTGATATATCCCTGGCCTCCACCTCATATGGCGGTCTCGATAACATTCCGGGGAATCCCAATAAGAGAAAACGTTCTCCTAGCCTAACTTCCCCCCGGAAGAAACTGCCAATGCTGGGCGCACATCTGCCCACCAGTGATAATACATTAGCTGATGCCAGTCCGGCCATGCCTTTCCTCTCCCCATTGGCTCCTCGTGGTGAAAATATTGTGGGGCAAGTCCTTTTAGATTCTGGAGGCACCTCACAACCTGAGAGATCAGACACTGGCTGGACTAATCAGGACGGGAGGGAGAGGGAATTTATAGGAGTGGTTTGGGAGTCTTTAAAAAATCTTCTATCTCCCCTGGATTTAAGGCTTTCCCGTATAGAGAACAATCTCCTTGAAATGGAGAAAAGTATTATCGCCTTGGCCACTCTTGGCCTGAGAGGCCTTGAACGTCAGGGGTTGATTGATAGTAATACGATTACAGAGGTTCCTACCCCACCTCCTACAGCTATCCCTGGTTTGCCCCCTAATCCCACTTTGCCCTGTCCTACCCACCCTATTCCCAAACCCCGCACCAGGAGTCTCATTACTGCAAATCCGCCCCCCCAGGCCAGGGCTAACACCTTAAATGCTCCAATAACACAATCGCATACTGGCACTACATCAGCTACACCAAGAGCCCGGAACCCAATTAGCTCTAGCTCCCGCCCTGCCCAGGCGCCTCGGAACCACACTACACCAGCCACACCGAGAGTTCAGAATCCAGCTAACACTAGTTCCCGCCCCGTCCAGGCCCACCGGAATAAACCCCCCACTCATTCTGCTAGGGGTCCCCATACCAGGAGCAATTTTCGAGGAGGTTATATCGACCTTCCTCCTGAAGCAAATGATTATATGGTGGTTTTGACGGGTGTCCCGGAATTGGAGAATGGCCAATATGAAGATCAGCATTCCCTACGCAATAAAGTTATGCACTGGCTTAACATATATAGACCTATTCCCAACGGAAGGAGGAGTAGAGTCTTAACGACACGAAGAGTTCCATGGGTGGGCACTACGAGGAAATTGACCCCCGGTGACTGTATAGTCGTAACTTTTGACGATGTGTATACGGCCAGGCACATCTGGTCTCCTGGGAACCAAGATTGGGGTTCCTCTATTGCCCCGAGGCCTTTGTCATTCTTCTATCCGCCCCGTGCTGTTTGTCCGCAGGGGGGTTCTTGGCCCACAGTCCCCCAACAGCCTAGTTGGGAATTCCTTCCCACTGGGTTTAACCCAAACAGTTGTTGGCCTGGAAATGTAACTTCAGATAGGTTTGGCAGCCTGGAGGATGTCGATTGACTCCTAACGCCCCCAACAAGAGTATCACCAAGTAATCCCAATGGTTTCATATTGGAGATGGGGAGATCATCCTTGACGGCCACTGTGGGTGTGATTAGTACTTCCTCTTCTACCCAGTCCCCAATCCAGGCCCCCCTTACACAGGATCTGGTGCACCTTTCCTCAGTTGTCTGTCCTCCCACTACTCCCCTAGCTGCAAACCTGATTGCCCCTGATATCTCGTCACCTGCAGCTTCTCTCCAATCTTCCAGGGTCGATGATATCCATGTCATCTCTCCAGTTTCTGAGCCACAGTCTGGTAAGACCTTGACAGGTATTCCCCAGCTTAAAATATTAAGCTGGAATGTGGCAGGGCTTGCCCGGAATTTTGACAAACCTGATTGGATCTCTTTTATGGAGCCCTTCGGGATCTGCCTTTTACAAGAAACTTGGTGCCTGGAGCCCGTGCACAGGGTCGGCTTCACCACCTACTCTGTGCCGGCCTCCAGGTCTAAAGGCAGTAAAGGCCGTCCTTCTGGTGGCCTTCTCATCTGGGTAAGTGTATCACTGGGGCTCACAGTAAAACAAATAAATTCACCATCCCCAGATCTTTTGAGACTCACTATGCAATGCCCGGGGGGCAAGACCCTAGAGCTTTTTAACATGTACTTAAGGGGGGCCAGGGCTGGGAACTTGAGCCCTTTGTCTTTAACTGGAGTTGAAGAGGAGCTAATTGGCTGCAACATTGACTCCCTCACTATTCTGGGCGGGGATTTCAATTGTTGCTTTGAGCCCCTGGCCTGCGATGACATTTTGGATACATGGGAGGACGATGCCAAGAGAGGCATTCCCTTGCTTGCTCTCAACCCCATCAGGAAATGGACACAGAATGCTATTGATATCAACGCACTTTGCTTGGAATACTCCCTCAGAGCCACCAATGGTCGTTGTAAGTCAGATACTGGGGGTGCACACACATATAACAGGATTGGACACACCTCCAGAATCGACTACGTGCTGTTAAACTTTAACATGTGGGAATATGCCCTCGATATGGTTGTCCATCAATCCACGGATAGTGACCACAATCCTTTGATCCTCTCGCTTGCTCTCCCGTGGGATCTAGGGGCCACAGCATCATCCCGGCCAACTTGGAAATCATCCCACGAAGTTGTTCCATCAAACTGCGGGAGGCGACTAAAGTGGGCTAAGGTTGCCTCTGATGCTACAAGAATGGCTCAAGTTCAGTCCATAATGATGGAAGCCAAGTGTATCGCAGGCACGCTGGACTGTGACTCTCCTATCCTTGTGCCATTTGTGGAGACTATTGTATCACTTAGCAATCTTTTTCTGGTTCCTGAGGGGAGGGGGGGGTCCAAGCGGAGAAACGAGACTAAGGGTAGAGATCAATGGTATTCCCACGCTTGTCGCCAAGCAAAAAGTGAACTAATTATGGCGGTCAGCGCTAAAGATCAGGCTTTGATTTCACAAGCTAGGAAAAAGTACAAGAAGACTCAAGCTGCGGCAAAGGTCACTCATGAAACCAACTTCTGGAGCGATTTAATGGAGGCTGGTTCTAGAAAGGACTCAAGGGCTTTCTGGGCTTTGATTAGAGGTAGGGATAGGCCTGTTGACTCCCTGCTTACATGTAATATAACAGGGGAGGTTTGGTGGGCCCATTTTTCCAAACTATACTCTAACTCCCTGGGGGCATTGGGTCCCAATAGGAGTACTAGTCATATAGTACCAGCTGACAACTCTCATCTTGGCCCCATTTTTTCATCTAGGGAGGTGGAGATAGCAATCAGGTGCATCGTTCCCAACAAGGCGGCAGGCCCAGATGGAGTCCCCGGTGACTTGCTTCGTAGCAATGTCGAGGTTTGGAGCCTATACATTGCTAAACTCCTGAATGAGGCAATGGTGGGTGGCGGTTTCCCGGATTCTTGGAGGGGTGCGGAAGTTGTCCCCATTTTCAAAAAGGGCTGCAGGGACGATCCGGCCAACTACCGACCCATAAGTCTGCTTGATTCCACCCAGAAGGCAGCAGGGAAGGTAGTTTTGGGTAGGATCTTGCAGTGGGCCGAGGAAATGAAGGTTTTGTCTGACTTTCAGGCCGGCTTCAGATCTGGAACCGGCACGATTGAGCAGACATTCCGTTTCCTAATGCTTTATTGGAAAGTGGTCAAACTGGGCAAGGGCAGTCTGTATCTCGCTTTCATCGATTTACGGACTGCCTTTGACCTTGTTCCACGTAACCAACTTTGGGCTGTACTTGAGGGCATGGGCATGCCCGCGTATTTGCTAGCCTTAACCATCAAATTCCACGAAAGCAATTTTGCCCAAATTAGATGGGGTCAGCAGGGCCAAAAAACATCTCGGATTCCTGTTGACAGGGGCGTCCGCCAGGGGTGTGTGCTAGCTCCCACTCTGTTTTCCCTATATCTAAACGGAGTGGTAGAGCACCTTCTTCAATTGTCAGCAGATGCTCCTTCCCTGGCAGGTAGAAAGATACCAACGCTCCTGTTCGCAGACGACACCCTGCTGATATCAAAATCCCCGAAGGGCCTCCAAACTCTGCTAACGAGGTTCCAGGGCTTCTGCGACACAAGGGGCTTGGCTATTAATATCAACAAAACCAAGTTCCTTGTGTTGAATCCCCCCAGGAAGACAGTCTACCCGCCAACAATAGATGCAGTACCTTTAGAAAGGGTCAGGGAATTTGATTACTTAGGAATTAGACTTTGTGATACTATGTCTTGGAAGGCGCATCACCAAAAATCCATCTTGACTTATAGGAGGGTTACGGGTGCCCTCTTAAAAGAGCATCGCGCCTCACCCCTTAAACCCATCGGGGTGATACTTGACATCTACAAGGCAAAGGCTGTGAGCGCGGCACTATACGGGGCCGAATTGTGGGGTACCCAGAAATCTGACACCCTGTCTCATCTGGAGAATAAGTTCCACAAAGATCTAATGCGGCTCCCTCATAGCTCTCCTACTCTACCCCTTCTACTTGATACAGGCACACGATCCATAGCTGATCAGGCCAAGCTACGTCCCCTCCTTCTGTGGGCCCGTATATGGAATGTCCCTGAACTTTCAAGCTATGCTGATGCATTAAGTGAGCTTCTTTCAACCCCGGGTTGGCACAAGATCGGTTGGCTACTTGGGGTAAAGCGCCTCCTTTGCGACTTAGGCCTGGGTGATGCTTGGGCTAGCAGATCTGCGCCACCCAAACAGCTGCTAAAGAAAATATTCTGGCTGTGGGTGGACAATGAGAGAGTCTTCCAACCGAATCTGTGTAGATCAGCTGAGGAGTTCTTGGCTAGCAAATCCCGTCCCTTTAGAGAACCCTACCTTGATGTGATCTTGAATCCATCAGATAGGGCGTTGTATTTTAAATTCAGGGCCGGGGTTTTGCCTGTAAGCGCAAGGACAGCTAAATGGAAACCACCATGGCAAACCGTGGAAACTTGCCCTTTCTGTACAACTAGGGTCGAATCTATTCCTCATCTGTTATTCGAATGCCCAGCCTACGCTGCTCCCCGCCGCAGATGGTTGAAACCGCTCTGCGCAAGGCTGGGCACTCGGTCACATTTGCAGGCCTTACAGCTGTTAAGATCTGACCCTCACCCACTGTTTGCTTGTGGTCTGGCAAAATTTCTGGGGTGGGCTTGGAGGATAAGAACCGCGAGGAGGAAGCTCCTCCAGTAAGGATGCCAATTTATATTTCTAGTGGCCTGGTTATTTCCTGTATGTGTCCTTTTTTAACATCATTCCTCTCAGAAACAGATAACTGTATACTTGTAAAAAAGTTTTTAGATAGGATGTTTTTTATTACGTTGTATACTTTTAGCATTTTTGCCAAGATTTTGTCAGTTTTGATGTATAACTGTTTTTATGCCCACATTGATTTTACTGTAATGCTTTTATGAAATGAAACATTTCGAAATAAAGCTATATACGAATTATACGATATCAGTGTAATAATATATTATTCTGAAGTAAATCAAATCTTTCTTCTAGGTTAAAAGCTGAAATAACAATTAGTTGTCGTGTGCAAACCGAAGCAGAAAGAAAAGATGGCGTTTAAACTTTTAACAAGCACATGCTAACTTAACACAACCTATGGAAACGTAATAACCATATGACAACGTTGCTGAAACCATTTCTCATCATTGGCTTATGATTGCTGCATGTCAGGGCTTAAGGCAAGAAAAAGAAGGATGCCACCATATGACGTATTGCATGCATCCACACCATCCATGGCAGTGGGTCTAGTTGTGATCTGACACAAGACTGAGATATGTATCATCTGATCCAAGTGGTATTGTACAACACACAACAGGCCAAGACAATCTTCCACATTCTATAGTGGGAGAGTAATAGAAGTACTGCACTGTTGTGATCCATGCCCCTACAACATGGCTGCTAAATAATGTCATAGATATGCATGCGTGTTCTTCTCTGCCTCTGTCGAGTTTTTGAAGTAGAATGTCTAAAGGGCATCAGCAGCTTTTGGTAAAGAAGGGTTGCAGTACTACTTCTGTGAAGAGGTTCAAAGGTTCTGCAGGACCCCTAGGATCACGCACTGACTTCTGCGGCTTCATCGCCCCACTGGCCATCAAGTCCAAGCACTACATCTTCCTCGGAGACCTCAATTTCTACCTGGACGACCCAACAGACACTTACTCCACCAACTTTCGAGCATGGACGCCCTAAACAGCATCCAGCCCAACCCCGCAATCAACTAGGCACAAGCAGTTCAGAACCTCACCACCTGGATTACTAACGCCACTGAATATGTCCCCCCCCCCCAACAAACAAGCCAAGACCCACGGGTCCATCAAACAAGCCAGCCAATACACACCAGAACTCAGGACAATGAAACACAGCTGCAAACAACTGGAGAGAATATGGTGCCCACAGACCAAGCCACCTTCAAGTCGGCCCTCAACAATTACCGCCAATGACTCATAAATGCAAAAAAAGACACCCTTGCAAACTGCATTGAAGCAAGCACCAACCACACCAAGGCATCATTAGAGAGTTCTCCTGTACTACGGCCACCAAGAACACGATCCCCCCTTCACTGGAACTCAGTGACACTTTAGTGGACCTTTTCCATAAAAAGATATCCACCATCCGCAGGAACTTTGAGCCCAACCCACCGACCATCACATCCTCTTCATTCCAATGTAAGCCTCCCCTGACCAGCCACTCACAACATGGGAACGGCTCACCACACAGAACACCACAGCCATGACAAACTACATCCATTCAGGAGCAGCCACGGAGCCCTCCCCGACTGCCTCGTCAACCTTAAAGGCAAACGTATCAGCCATCCACTCATCACCATCCTCAATGCATCCATCACCAGAGCTACCTTTCCCGATGCATGGAAACATGCAGAATTCAGACCTATCCTCAGAAAACCCTCTGCAGAGCCCATCAAACTCCCAGAACTACCGCCCTATCTTTCAGCTCCATTTCCCTGCAAAAGTCCTCAAGAAGGCCTTCAATCAGCAGCTCACTAAACACCTGAAGAGAAACAACCTGCTCTACGCACCCCAATCCAGTTTCCATGCCAGCCAAGGCACTACTGATGACATCTGCACCCTCCTCGACAGAGAATTGGTGGCCTTACTCCTCCTCAACCTATCCACAGCGTTCAACACCATATCCCACCACACATTCATCAAGTGACTGCACCACATTGGCTGGATCACATTGTTACTTACGGGAAGTGCGTAGTCATGGAGATGACTATAGGAGGCTGACAACAAGTCCAATTATTGTGAAGAACCGCACCTTAATACCAGTACGGAAACAAGAAGTGGTTTTCATCATGCATCAGAAGCATGAGGCGCGAGTAAAGTTCTGTTGTTCAGGTACCTTTATTTTAAATTGCGAGTCGAGACAATAATTTGGCAACTTTTACACGTGCTTCTTTTGAGTGAGAGGTTGCTCAACGAGCAGGAACTTTAAATCCTTTTTGTGATCCTTATTATCTGTTATTATGATGCCATGCTCTTTGATGCTACATACGTTATGTGTTTTCATGTTGATTTGTGTATGTTTATTTTCTTATTTTGCTGCTGTGTTGTTTGATGCTGCATACTATTTATTCTTATGTTGATTAGTGTGAGTTTGATTTCTTGCTTTTACATGCTTTAGCAGAGGTTTAAGAATGGTCTAAATTCTCTAAATGTATTGCATGCCATATTGCATGCTGAGTGCTTGTTTATGGTTACTTACATTGATATCCTGCCTACTCCTATTAGGCCATGCTTTTAAGGGTCCATTGAGTTATAGCCCATTTATTTTAAGGTCACGTATTCAGATTTTTAGTTGTAGGGTTGGGTGTACCCTAGTGCAGAGTGGTAGGGTTGGGAGTACCCTAGGGTCGCGATGTAGGACTGTGTGTACCCTAGTACCGAGTTATAGAGCTGGGTGTACCCTGGTGCCTAGTTGTAGGGTTGTGTGTGCCCTAGTGCCGAGTTGTGGAGTTGGATGTACTCTAGTGCTGAGTTGTAGGGTTCGGTGTACCCTACTGTAGAGTTGTAGGGTCGGGAGTACCCTAGTGCCGAGTTGTATGGTTGTGTGTACCCTAGTGCCGATTTGTAGTATTGGATGTACCCTAGTGCTGAGTTGTAGGATTAGTTGTACCCTAGTGCGATGTGTAGGGTTGAGTGCCCTAGTACTGTCTTGTGGGGTTGAGTATCCCAGTGCTATGCTGTAAGGTTTTGTACCTCAGTACAGTGCTGTAGGGTTGAGTACCCAAGTACTGTATTGTGGGGTTGAGTATCCCAGTGCTAAGTTGCAAGGTTTTGTACCTTAGTACGGTGTTGTAGACAAAATAGCAATATGGATGCTAACAGTTAATGGGCGCTCCACAATTAGTACACGGGATAGTAGATTCAAAACACAAATTCAACGGTTGGTGCTTCTAGTGGGAGGGCGTGCATCCTACACCCTAAACTTCTGAAAGATTCAGAAACAAAATGTGTCAATACCCTCTAAACACACAAATACTAATACCAATATAAGTCTCTGTTTGTATTATAATTCCACAAGTTAAAGATGACTGGCAAGTCACACTGTGTCCAATGAATTCAAGTCCATTCATAAGTCGTCGTAGTCACTTTATCTTCAATTGTACTTTATTCCAATCCAATGTAACCGTACATTCTGTACAACAGTCCAGTGTATAGATGGTACATCAGCCAACACGTGTTTCGTCGTGTATTTATACAACACTTAGACTTCCTCAGGGCTCAAACTAAATCCAGTATCCTGGAATATAAGAGTTCCTTGTCTTATTCCAGATTGACCACAATATAAACAAAGCACGAGTCTAAAAATCTTCACTCTGGGTCCAATCTCTCCTAAACAGTATTTAGAGTAAC